>NC_047629.2:54833849-55495487 GCF_009650485.2 Drosophila albomicans | reverse complement strand
CAGATGCCTACATAAAGAAACACGAGAGAGGTATTTTTCTTCTCCGGCGCTCTGAGATCCTAGAACAGCTAAGGCATCGCTGGCTGGCAAGTTGGCCTAGTGGTATCAAGTCGGTATGAGTAAGTTCATACCGATCCCAATCCGAATGGCGCTGCAAAATGCATTTTTTGTAAATTGCTTGCTCATAAGATTTCTGATCGCCTGGTATTTCATCGGCTGAGTTGGCACTTTTGAGCCTTTCACGCCGACTTCAACTAACCAACAACAACAAATTTAGTCAGTACAACAACAACTACAACAACATCAAAAATTACAACAACAACAACTACATTTGCGAAAGAGCAACAATTGTCAAGAAATCTGCCCGATGTCGCTTGCAAACCAAAACTTAGAGCAGTTGGATTACCAGGCTAACATAAACCAGCAGCAAGCAGATGAAGTACAGAAAGTCACTTTCGACAAATGCCTACATAAGACATGCCCACTTATCCCTTTCGCCCACTCTAATAAATTTTAGATTTCCTATTACAAGAGAACTATAAGGACTATATGAATGAATTTTGGTCTGTAGGTAGATATTTTTATTGCGAAACTTTTGATATACAACTTGCCATTATACGCGCAAAACTCTAGTTGTCCGTACCTGGAAAACACAGGAAAATTTAAAAATTCCAAAAATAAATTTTAGATTTCCTATTACAAGAGAACTATAAGGACTAGATGAATGAATTTTGGTCTGTAGGTAGATATTTTTATTGCGAAACTTTTGATATACAACTTGCCATTATACGCGCAAAACTCTAGTTGTCCGTACCTGGAAAACACAGGAAAATTTAAAAATTCCAAAAATAAATTTTAGATTTCCTATTACAAGAGAACTATAAGGACTAGATGAATGAATTTTGGTCTGTAGGTAGATATTTTTATTGCGAAACTTTTGATATACAACTTGCCATTATACGCGCAAAACTCTAGTTGTCCGTACCTGGAAAACACAGGAAAATTTAAAAAAATTCCAAAAATAAATTTTAGATTTCCTATTACAAGAGAACTATAAGGACTAGATGAATGAATTTTGGTCTGTAGGTAGATATTTTTATTGCGAAACTTTTGATATACAACTTGCCATTATACGCGCAAAACTCTAGTTGTCCGTACCTGGAAAACACGTGAAAATTTAAAAAATTCCCAAAAATAAATTTTAGATTTCCTATTACAAGAGAACTATAAGGACTAGATGAATGAATTTTGGTCTGTAGGTAGATATTTTTATTGCGAAACTTTTGATATATACAACTTGCCATTATACGCGCAAAACTCTAGTTGTCCGTACCTGGAAAACACAGGAAAATTTAAAAATTCCAAAAATAAATTTTAGATTTCCTATTACAAGAGAACTATAAGGACTAGATGAATGAATTTTGGTCTGTAGGTAGATATTTTTATTGCGAAACTTTTGATATACAACTTGCCATTATACGCGCAAAACTCTAGTTGTCCGTACCTGGAAAACACAGGAAAATTTAAAAATTCCAAAAATAAATTTTAGATTTCCTATTACAAGAGAACTATAAGGACTAGATGAATGAATTTTGGTCTGTAGGTAGATATTTTTATTGCGAAACTTTTGATATACAACTTGCCATTATACGCGCAAAACTCTAGTTGTCCGTACCTGGAAAACACAGGAAAATTTAAAAATTCCAAAAAATAAATTTAGATTCCTATTACAAGAGAACTATAAGGACTAGATGAATGAATTTTGGTCTGTATAGATATTTTTATTGCGAAACTTTTGTGATATATACAACTTGCCATTATACGCGCAAAACTCTAGTTGTCCGTACCTGGAAAACACAGGAAAAATTTAAAAATTTCCAAAAATAAATTTTAGATTTCCTATTACAAGAGAACTATAAGGACTAGATGAATGAATTTTGGTCTGTAGGTAGATATTTTTATTGCGAAACTTTTGATATACAACTTGCCATTATACGCGCAAAAAACTCTAGTTGTCCGTACCTGGAAAACACAGGAAAATTTAAAAATTCCAAAAATAAATTTTTAGATTTCCTATTACAAGAGAACTATAAGGACTAGATGAATGAATTTTGGTCTGCAGGTAGATATTTTTATTGCGAAACTTTTGATATACAACTTGCCATTATACGCGCAAAACTCTAGTTGTCCGTACCTGGAAAACACAGAAAATTTAAAAATTCCAAAAATAAATTTTAGATTTCCTATTACAAGAGAACTATAAGGACTAGATGAATGAATTTTGGTCTGTAGGTAGATATTTTTATTGCGAAACTTTTGATATACAACTTGCCATTATACGCGCGCAAAACTCTAGTTGTCCGTACCTGGAAAACACAGGAAAATTTAAAAATTCCAAAAATAAATTTTAGATTTCCTATTACAAGAGAACTATAAGGACTAGATGAATGAATTTTGGTCTGTAGGTAGATATTTTTATTGCGAAACTTTTGATATACAACTTGCCATTATACGCGCAAAACTCTAGTTGTCCGTACCTGGAAAACACAGGAAAATTTAAAAAATTCCAAAAATAAATTTTAGATTTCCTATTACAAGAGAACTATAAGGACTAGATGAATGAATTTTGGTCTGTAGGTAGATATTTTTATTGCGAAACTTTTGATATACAACTTGCCATTATACGCGCAAAACTCTAGTTGTCCGTACCTGGAAAACACAGGAAAATTTAAAAAATTCAAAAAATAAATTTTAGATTTCCTATTACAAGAGAACTATAAGGACTAGATGAATGAATGTTTTGGTCTGTAGGTAGATATTTTTATTGCGAAACTTTTGATATACAACTTGCCATTATACGCGCAAAAAAACTCTAGTTGTCCGTACCTGGAAAACACAGGAAAATTTAAAAATTCCAAAAATAAATTTTAGATTTCCTATTACAAGAGAACTATATGGACTATATGGACTATATGAATGAATTTTGGTCTGTAGGTAGATATTTTTATTGCGCGAAACTTTTGATATACAACTTGCCATTATACGCGCAAAACTCTAGTTGTCCGTACCTGTCCGTACCTGGAAAACACAGGAAAATTTAAAAATTCCAAAAATAAATTTTAGATTTCCTATTACAAGAGAACTATAAGGACTAGATGAATGAATTTTGGTCTGTAGGTAGATATTTTTATTGCGAAACTTTTGATATACAACTTGCCATTATACGCGCAAAACTCTAGTTGTCCGTACCTGGAAAACACAGGAAAATTTAAAAATTCCAAAAATAAATTTTAGATTTCCTATTACAAGAGAACTATAAGGACTAGATGAATGAATTTTGGTCTGTAGGTAGATATTTTTATTGCGAAACTTTTGATATACAACTTGCCATTATACGCGCAAAACTCTAGTTGTCCGTACCTGGAAAACACAGGAAAATTTAAAAATTCCAAAAATAAATTTTAGATTTCCTATTACAAGAGAACTATAAAGGACTAGATGAATGAATTTTGGTCTGTAGGTAGATATTTTTATTGCGAAACTTTTGATATACAACTTGCCATTATACGCGCAAAACTCTAGTTGTCCGTACCTGGAAAACACAGGAAAATTTAAAAATTCCAAAAATAAATTTTAGATTTCCTATTACAAGAGAACTATAAGGACTAGATGAATGAATTTTGGTCTGTAGGTAGATATTTTTATTGCGAAACTTTTGATATACAACTTGCCATTATACGCGCAAAACTCTAGTTGTCCGTACCTGGAAAACACAGGAAAAATTAAAAATTCCAAAAATAAATTTTAGATTTCCTATTACAAGAGAACTATAAGGACTAGATGAATGAATTTTGGTCTGTAGGTAGATATTTTTATTGCGAAAAACTTTTGATATACAACTTGCCATTATACGCGCAAAACTCTAGTTGTCCGTACCTGGAAAACACAGGAAAATTTAAAAATTCCAAAAATAAATTTTAGATTTCCTATTACAAGAGAACTATAAGGACTAGATGAATGAAATTTGGTCTGTAGGTAGATATTTTTATTGCGAAACTTTTGATATACAACTTGCCATTATACGCGCAAAACTCTAGTTGTCCGTACCTGGAAAACACAGGAAAATTTAAAAATTCCAAAAATAAATTTTAGATTTCCTATTACAAGAGAACTATAAGGACTAGATGAATGAATTTTGGTCTGTAGGTAGATATTTTTATTGCGAAACTTTTGATATACAACTTGCCATTATACGCGCAAAACTCTAGTTGTCCGTACCTGGAAAACACAGGAAAATTTAAAAATTCCAAAAATAAATTTTAGATTTCCTATTACAAGAGAACTATAAGGACTAGATGAATGAATTTTGGTCTGTAGGTAGATATTTTTATTGCGAAACTTTTGATATACAACTTGCCATTATACGCGCAAAACTCTAGTTGTCCGTACCTGGAAAACACAGGAAAATTTAAAAATTCCAAAAATAAATTTTAGATTTCCTATTACAAGAGAACTATAAGGACTAGATGAATGAATTTTGGTCTGTAGGTAGATATTTTTATTGCGAAACTTTTGATATACAACTTGCCATTATACGCGCAAAACTCTAGTTGTCCGTACCTGGAAAACACAGGAAAATTTAAAAAATTCCAAAAATAAATTTTAGATTTCCTATTACAAGAGAACTATAAGGACTAGATGAATGAATTTTGGTCTGTAGGTAGATATTTTTATTGCGAAACTTTTGATATACAACTTGCCATTATACGCGCAAAACTCTAGTTGTCCGTACCTGGAAAACACATGGAAAATTTAAAAATTCCAAAAATAAATTTTAGATTTCCTATTACAAGAGAACTATAAGGACTAGATGAATGAATTTTGGTCTGTAGGTAGATATTTTTATTTGCGAAACTTTTGATATACAACTTGCCATTATACGCGCAAAACTCTAGTTGTCCGTACCTGGAAAACACAGGAAAATTTAAAAATTCCAAAAATAAATTTTAGATTTCCTATTACAAGAGAACTATAAGGACTAGATGAATGAATTTTGGTCTGTAGGTAGATATTTTTATTGCGAAACTTTTGATATACAACTTGCCATTATACGCGCAAAACTCTAGTTGTCCGTACCTGGAAAACACAGGAAAATTTAAAAATTTCAAAAATAAATTTTAGATTTCCTATTACAAGAGAACTATAAGGACTAGATGAATGAATTTTGGTCTGTAGGTAGATATTTTTATTGCAGAAACTTTTGATATACAACTTGCCATTATACGCGCAAAACTCTAGTTGTCCGTACCTGGAAAACACAGGAAAATTTAAAAATTCCAAAAATAAATTTTAGATTTCCTATTACAAGAGAACTATAAGGACTAGATGAATGAATTTTGGTCTGTAGGTAGATATTTTTATTTGCGAAACTTTTGATATACAACTTGCCATTATACGCGCAAAACTCTAGTTGTCCGTACCTGGAAAACACACATGAAAATTTTAAAAATTCCAAAAATAAATTTTAGATTTCCTATTACAAGAGAACTATATAAGACTATATGAATGAATTTTGGTCTGTAGGTAGATATTTTTATTGCGAAACTTTTGATATACAACTTGCCATTATACGCGCAAAACTCTAGTTGTCCGTACCTGGAAAACACAGGAAAATTTAAAAATTCCAAAAATAAATTTTAGATTTCCTATTACAAGAGAACTATAAGGACTAGATGAATGAATTTTGGTCTGTAGGTAGATATTTTTATTGCGAAACTTTTGATATACAACTTGCCATTATACGCGCAAAACTCTAGTTGTCCGTACCTGGAAAACACAGGAAAATTTAAAAAATTCCAAAAATAAATTTTAGATTTCCTATTACAAGAGAACTATAAGGACTAGATGAATGAATTTTGGTCTGTAGGTAGATATTTTTATTGCGAAACTTTTGATATACAACTTGCCATTATACGCGCAAAACTCTAGTTGTCCGTACCTGGAAAACACAGGAAAATTTAAAAATTCCAAAAATAAATTTTAGATTTCCTATTACAAGAGAACTATAAGGACTAGATGAATGAATTTTGGTCTGTAGGTAGATATTTTTATTGCGAAACTTTTGATATACAACTTGCCATTATACGCGCAAAACTCTAGTTGTCCGTACCTGGAAAACACAGAAAAATTTAAAAATTCCAAAAATAAATTTTAGATTTCCTATTACAAGAGAACTATAAGGACTAGATGAATGAATTTTGGTCTGTAGGTAGATATTTTTATTGCGAAACTTTTGATATACAACTTGCCATTATACGCGCAAAACTCTAGTTGTCCGTACCTGGAAAACACAGGAAAATTTAAAAATTCCAAAAATAATAAATTTTAGATTTCCTATTACAAGAGAACTATAAGGACTAGATGAATGAATTTTTGTCTGTAGGTAGATATTTTTATTGCGAAACTTTTGATATACAACTTGCCATTATACGCGCAAAACTCTAGTTGTCCGTACCTGGAAAACACATGGAAAATTTAAAAAATTCCAAAAATAAATTTTAGATTTCCTATTACAAGAGAACTATAAGGACTAGATGAATGAATTTTGGTCTGTAGGTAGATATTTTTATTGCGAAACTTTTGATATACAACTTGCCATTATACGCGCAAAACTCTAGTTGTCCGTACCTGGAAAACACACAGAAAAATTTAAAAATTCCAAAAATAAAATTTTAGATTTCCTATTACAAGAGAACTATAAGGACTAGATGAATGAATTTTGGTCTGTAGGTAGATATTTTTATTGCGAAACTTTTGATATACAACTTGCCATTATACGCGCAAAACTCTAGTTGTCCGTACCTGGAAAACACAGGAAAATTTAAAAATTCCAAAAAAATAATTTTAGATTTCCTATTACAAGAGAACTATAAGGACTAGATGAATGAATTTTGGTCTGTAGGTAGATATTTTTATTGCGAAACTTTTTATATACAACTTGCCATTATACGCGCAAAACTCTAGTTGTCCGTACCTGGAAAACACAGGAAAATTTAAAAATTCCAAAAATAAATTTTAGATTTCCTATTACAAGAGAACTATAAGGACTAGATGAATGAATTTTGGTCTGTAGGTAGATATTTTTATTGCGAAACTTTTGATATACAACTTGCCATTATACGCGCAAAAACTCTAGTTGTCCGTACCTGGAAAACACTGGAAACACACTGAAAATTTAAAAATTCCAAAAAATAAATTTTAGATTTCCTATTACAAGAGAACTATAAGGACTAGATGAATGAATTTTTGTCTGTAGGTAGATATTTTTATTGCGAAACTTTTGATATACAACTTGCCATTATACGCGCAAAACTCTAGTTGTCCGTACCTGGAAAACACAGGAAAAATTAAAAATTCCAAAAAATAAATTTTAGATTTCCTATTACAAGAGAACTATAAGGACTAGATGAATGAATTTTGGTCTGTAGGTAGATATTTTTATTGCGAAACTTTTGATATACAACTTGCCATTATACGCGCAAAACTCTAGTTGTCCGTACCTGGAAAACACAGGAAAATTTAAAAATTCCAAAAATAAATTTTAGATTTCCTATTACAAGAGAACTATAAGGACTAGATGAATGAATTTTGGTCTGTAGGTAGATATTTTTATTGCGAAACTTTTGATATACAACTTGCCATTATACGCGCAAAACTCTAGTTGTCCGTACCTGGAAAACACAGGAAAATTTAAAAATTCCAAAAATAAATTTTAGATTTCCTATTACAAGAGAACTATAAGGACTAGATGAATGAATTTTGGTCTGTAGGTAGATATTTTTATTGCGAAACTTTTGATATACAACTTGCCATTATACGCGCAAAACTCTAGTTGTCCGTACCTGGAAAACACACAGGAAAATTTAAAAATTCCAAAAAATAAAAATTTTAGATTTCCTATTACAAGAGAACTATAAGGACTAGATGAATGAATTTTGGTCTGTAGGTAGATATTTTTATTGCGAAACTTTTGATATACAACTTGCCATTATACGCGCAAAACTCTAGTTGTCCGTACCTGGAAAACACAGGAAAATTTAAAAATTCCAAAAATAAATTTTAGATTTCCTATTACAAGAGAACTATAAGGACTAGATG
This sequence comes from Drosophila albomicans, assembly GCF_009650485.2. NCBI lineage: Eukaryota > Metazoa > Arthropoda > Insecta > Diptera > Drosophilidae > Drosophila > Drosophila albomicans. The sequence goes on along the minus strand of NC_047629.2, from coordinate 55,487,330 downwards.
AATGATTTTGGTCTGGGTATTTTTCGGCTGAGTTGGCACTTTTGAGCCTTTCACGCCGACTTCAACTGCCATTACACACAACAAAAATTAGTCAGTACAACAACAACTACAACAACAATCATCATTTTAACAACAAAACTACTTTGAAAGAGCAACAATTGTCAAAAATCTGCCCGATGTCGCTTGCCAACTTTAGATATTACCAGATTTCCTAACATAAACTAGCAGCATGCAGATACTGTAGAAAGATATTTTTTTCAAAATTTTTGATATACAACTTGCCATTATACGCGCAAAACTCTAGTTGTCCGTACCTGGAAAACACAGGAAAATTTAAAAATTCCAAAAATAAATTTTAGATTTCCTATTACAAGAGAACTATAAGGACTAGATGAATGAATTTTGGTCTGTAGGTAGATATTTTTATTGCGATTTTGATATTGCGAAACTTTTATATATACAACTTGCCATTATACGCGCAAAACTCTAGTTGTCCGTACCTGGAAAACACAAAATGAAAATTAAAAATTCCAAAAATAAATTTTAGATTTCCTATTACAAGAGAACTATAAGGACTAGATGAATGAATTTTGGTCTGTAGGTAGATATTTTTATTGCGAAACTTTTGATATACAACTTGCCATTATACGCGCAAAACTCTAGTTGTCCGTACCTGGAAAACACAGGAAAATTTAAAAAATCCAAAAAATAAATTTTAGATTTCCTATTACAAGAGAACTATAAGGACTAGATGAATGAATTTTGGTCTGTAGGTAGATATTTTTATTGCGAAACTTTTGATATACAACTTTGCCATATACGCGCAAAACTCTATTGTCCGTACTGGAAAACACAGCAAAACTCTAGTAGTTGTCCGTACCTGGTAAAAAAACAAAAATTATACGCGCAAAAAAATTCCGTACCTGGAAAACACAAAAATTTAAAAATTTCCAAAAATAAATTTTAGATTTCCTATTACAAGAGAACTATAAGGACTAGATGAATGAATTTTGGTCTGTAGGTAGATATTTTTATTGCGAAACTTTTGATATACAACTTGCCATTATACGCGCAAAACTCTAGTTGTCCGTACCTGGAAAACACAGAAAATTTAAAAATTCCAAAAATAAATTTTAGATTTCCTATTACAAGAGAACTATAAGGACTAGATGAATGAATTTTGGTCTGTAGGTAGATATTTTTATTGCGAAACTTTTGATATACAACTTGCCATTATACGCGCAAAACTCTAGTTGTCCGTACCTGGAAAACACAGGAAAATTTAAAAATTCCAAAAATAAATTTTAGATTTCCTATTACAAGAGAATATAAGGACTAGATGAATGAATTTTTATTTTGTCTGTAGGTAGATATTTTATTGCGAAACTTTTGATATACAACTTGCCATTATACGCGCAAAACTCTAGTTGTGTCCGTACCTGGAAAACACAGGAAAATTTAAAAAATTCCAAAAATAAATTTTAGATTTCCTATTACAAGAGAACTATAAGGACTAGATGAATGAATTTTGGTCTGTAGGTAGATATTTTTTTTACGCGAAACTTTTGATATACACTACTTGCCATTATACGCGCAAAACTCTAGTTGTCCGTACCTGGAAAACACAGGAAAATTTTAAAAATTCCAAAAAAATAAATTTAAAAAATTTAGATTTTTAGATTTTCCTATTACAAGAGAACTATAAGACTAGATGAATGAATTTTGGTCTGTAGGTAGATATTTTTATTGCGAAACTTTTGATATACAACTTGCCATTATACGCGCAAAACTCTAGTTGTCCGTACCTGGAAAACACACAGGAAAATTTAAAAAAAATTCCAAAAATAAATTTTAGATTTCCTATTACAAGAGAACTATAAGGACTAGATGAATGAATTTTGGTCTGTAGGTAGATATTTTTATTGCGAAACTTTTGATATACAACTTGCCATTATACGCGCAAAACTCTAGTTGTCCGTACCTGGAAAACACACAGAAAATTTAAAAAATTCCAAAAATAAATTTTAGATTTCCTATTACAAGAGAACTATAAGGACTATGATGAATGAATTTTGGTCTGTAGGTAGATATTTTTATTGCGAAACTTTTGATATACAACTTGCCATTATACGCGCATTATACGCGCGCGCAAACTCTAGTTGTTGTCCGTACCTGGAAAACACATAAAAATTTAAAAAATTCCAAAAATAAATTTTAGATTTCCTATTACAAGAGAACTATAAGGACTAGATGAATGAATTTTGGTCTGTAGGTAGATATTTTTATTGCGCGAACTTTTGATATACAACTTGCCAATTATACGCGCAAAACTCTAGTTGTCCGTACCTGGAAAACACAGAAAATTTAAAAATTTCCAAAAATAAATTTTAGATTTCCTATTACAAGAGAACTATAAGGACTAGATGAATGAATTTTGGTCTGTAGGTAGATATTTTTATTGCGGAACTTTTGATATACAACTTGCCATTATACGCGCAAAACTCTAGTTGTCCGTACCTGGAAAACACAGGAAAATTTAAAAATTCCAAAAATAAATTTTAGATTTCCTATTACAAGAGAACTATAAGGACTAGATGAATGAATTTTGGTCTGTAGGTAGATATTTTTATTGCGAAACTTTTGATATACAACTTGCCATTATACGCGCAAAACTCTAGTTGTCCGTACCTGGAAAACACAGAAAATTTAAAAATTCCAAAAAAAAATTTTAGATTTCCTATTACAAGAGAACTATAAGGACTAGATGAATGAATTTTTTTCTGTAGTAGATATATTTTTATTGCGAAACTTTTGATATACAACTTGCCATTATACGCGCAAAACTCTAGTTGTCCGTACCTGGAAAACACAGGAAAATTTAAAAATTTCCAAAAATAAATTTTAGATTTCCTATTACAAGAGAACTATAAGGACTAGATGAATGCAATATGGTCAGTAGGTAGATATTTTTTTTTTGCGAAACTTTTGATATACAACTTGCCATTATACGCGCAAAACTCTAGTTGTCCGTACCTGGAAACACACGAAAATTTAAAAAATTCCAAAAATAAATTTTAGATTTCTATTACATTACAAGAACTATATAAGGACTAGATGAATGAATTTTGGTCTGTAGGTAGATATTTTTATTGCGCGAAACTTTTGATATACAACTTGCCATTATACGCGCAAAAACTCTAGTTGTCCGTACCTGGAAAACACAGGAAAAAATTTAAAAATTCCAAAAATAAATTTTAGATTTCCTATTACAAGAGAACTATAAGACTAGATGAATGAATTTTGGTCTGTAGGTAGATATTTTTATTTGCGAAACTTTTGATATACAACTTGCCATTATACGCGCAAAACTCTAGTTGTCCGTACCTGGAAAACACAGAAATATTTAAAATTTCGAAAAATAAATTTTTTTTCCTAACTGATTACAAGAGATACACTAGCCATGAATGATTTTGCGCAAAACTCTAGCGAAACTTTTGATATACAACTTGCCATTACTGGCAAAACAAAGTTGTCCAAACCTGGAAAACACAAAAAATTTAAAAATTCCAAAATAAAATTTAGATTTCCTATTACAAGAGAACTATATAAGGACTAGATGAATGAATTTTTGGTCTGTAGGTAGATATTTTTATTGCGAAACTTTTGATATACAACTTGCCATTATACGCGCAAAACTCTAGTTGTCCGTACCTGGAAAACACAGGAAAATTTAAAAATTCCAAAAATAAATTTTAGATTTCCTATTACAAGAGAACTATAAGGACTAGATGAATGAATTTTGGTCTGTAGGTAGGTAGATATTTTTATTGCGAAACTTTTGATATACAACTTGCCATTATACGCGCAAAACTCTAGTTGTCCGTACCTGGAAAACACACAGAAAATTTAAAAATTCCAAAAATAAATTTTAGATTTTCTATTACAAGAGAACTATAAGGACTAGATGAATGAATTTTGGTCTGTAGGTAGATATTTTTATTGCGAAACTTTTGATATACAACTTGCCATTATACGCGCAAAACTCTAGTTGTCCGTACCTGGAAAACACAGGAAAATTTAAAAAAAAATCCAAAAATAAATTTTAGATTTCCTATTACAAGAGAACTATAAGGACTAGATGAATGAATTTTGGTCTGTAGGTAGATATTTTTATTGCGAAACTTTTGATATACAACTTGCCATTATACGCGCAAAACTCTAGTTGTCCGTACCTGGAAAACACAGGAAAATTTAAAAATTCCAAAAATAAATTTTAGATTTCCTATTACAAGAGAACTATAAGGACTAGATGAATGAATTTTGGTCTGTAGGTAGATATTTTTATTGCGAAACTTTTGATATACAACTTGCCATTATACGCGCAAAACTCTAGTTGTCCGTACCTGGAAAACACAGGAAAATTTAAAAATTCCAAAATAAATTTTAGAGATTTCCTATTACAAGAGAACTATAAGGACTAGATGAATGAATTTTGGTCTGTAGGTAGATATTTTTATTGCGAAACTTTTGATATACAACTTGCCATTATACGCGCAAAACTCTAGTTGTCCGTACCTGGAAAACACACAGGAAAATTTAAAAATTCCAAAAATAAATTTTTAGATTTCCTATTACAAGAGAACTATAATTTCTGATCGAATGAATTTCATCGGCTGAGTTAGCACTTTTGAGCCTTAACGCCGACTTCAACTGACATTATACAAAAATTTAGTCAGTACAACAACAACTGGACAACAACATAAAAAATTTACAACAACAACAACTACATTTGCGAAAGAGCAACAATTGTCAAGAAATCTGCCCGATATCGCTTGCAAACCAAAACTTAGAGCAGTTGGATTACCAGGCTAACATAAACCAGCAGCAAGCAAGCACCTGAAGTACAGAAAGTCACTTTCGACAAATGCCTACATAAGACTATAAGGACTTATCCCTTTTTGGTCTGTACTAATATAAAACTTTAGATATACAACTTGCCATTATACGCGCAAAATTCTAGTTGTCCGAGAAAACACAGGAATAATAAATTTTATAGATTTCCTGAACTATAAGGACTAGATGAATGAATTTTGGTCTGTAGGTAGATATTTTTATTGCGAAACTTTTGATACGCGCAAAACTCTAGTTGTCCGTACCTGGAAAACACAGGAAAATTTAAAAATTCCAAAATAAATTTTTTTAAATTACACCGCTAAACATTTGTTATTACAGAGAAAACTATAAGACTATCTGATTTATTGGAAAACTGTAGGTAGATATTAATATTTTTATTACCTGGAACTTCGAAAATTTGAAATTTTAGATTATACGCGCAAAACTTCTAGTGAATGAATTACCTGGAAACTAAAATTTAAAAATCCAAAAATAAATTTTTAGATTTCCTATTACAAGAGAACTATAAGGAACTAGATGAATGAATTTTGGTCTGTAGGTAGATATTTTATTGCGAAACTTTGATATACAACTTGCCATTATACGCGCGCAAAAACTCTAGTTGTCCGTACCTGGGAAACACACAGAAAAATTTAAAAAATTCCAAAAATAAATTTTAGATTTCCTATTACAAGAGAACTATAAGGACTAGATGAATGAATTTTGGTCTGTAGGTAGATATTTTTTTATTGCGAAACTTTTGATATACAACTTGCCATTATACGCGCAAAACTCTAGTTGTAGTTGTCCGTACCTGGAAAACACAGGAAAAAAATAAAAAATTCCAAAAATAAATTTTAGATTTCCTATTACAAGAGAACTATAAGGACTAGATGAATGAATTTTGGTCTGTAGGTAGATATTTTTATTGCGAAACTTTTGATATACAACTTGCCATAACTTGCCATTATACGCGCAAAACTCTAGTTGTCCGTACCTGGAAAACACAGGAAAATTTAAAAATTCCAAAAATAAATTTTAGATTTCCTATTACAAGAGAACTATAAGGACTAGATGAATGAATTTTGGTCTGTAGGTAGATATTTTTATTGCGAAACTTTTGATATACAACTTGCCATTATACGCGCAAAACTCTAGTTGTCCGTACCTGGAAAACACAGGAAAATTTAAAAAATTCCAAAAATAAATTTTAGATTTCCTATTACAAGAGAACTATAAGGACTAGATGAATGAATTTTGGTCTGTAGGTAGATAGATATTTTTATTGCGAAACTTTTGATATACACACTTGCCATTATACGCGCAAAACTCTAGTTGTCCGTACCTGGAAAACACAGGAAAATTTAAAAATTCCAAAAATAAATTTTAGATTTCCTATTACAAGAGAACTATAAGACTAGATGATGAATTTTGAATCTGTAGTAGGTAGATATTTTTTATTGCGAAACTTTTGATATACAACTTGCCATTATACGCGCAAAACTCTAGTTGTCCGTACGTACTGGAAAACACAGGAAAATTTAAAAATTCCAAAAATAAATTTTAGATTTCCTATTACAAGAGAACTATAAGGACTAGATGAATGAATTTTGGTCTGTAGGTAGATATTTTTTTATTGCGAAACTTTTGATATACAACTTGCCATTATACGCGCAAAACTCTAGTTGTCCGTACCTGGAAAACACAGGAAAATTTAAAAAATTCCAAAATAAATTAAATTTTAGATTTCCTATTACAAGAGAACTATAAGGACTAGATGAATGAATTTTGGTCTGTAGGTAGATATTTTTATTGCGAAACTTTTTGATATACAACTTGCCATTATACGCGCAAAACTCTAGTTGTCCGTACCTGGAAAACACACACAGAAAAAATTTAAAAATTCCAAAAATAAATTTTAGATTTCCTATTACAAGAGAACTATAAGGACTAGATGAATGAATTTTTTGTCTGTAGGTAGATATTTTTATTGCGAAACTTTTGATATACAACTTGCCATTATACGCGCAAAACTCTAGTTGTCCGTACCTGGAAAACACAGGAAAATTTAAAAATTCCAAAAATAAATTTTAGATTTCCTATTACAAGAGAACTATAAGGACTAGATGAATGAATTTTGGTCTGTAGGTAGATATTTTTATTTGCGAAACTTTTGATATACAACTTGCCATTATACGCGCAAAACTCTAGTTGTCCGTACCTGGAAAACACAGGAAAATTTAAAAATTCCAAAAATAAATTTTAGATTTCCTATTACAAGAGAACTATAAGGACTAGACTGATGAATGAATTTTGGTCTGTAGGTAGATTTTTTTTTGCGAAACTTTTGATATACAACTTGCCATTATACGCGCAAAACTCTAGTTGTCCGTACCTGGAAAACACAGGAAAATTTAAAAATTCCAAAAAATAAATTTTAGATTTCCTATTACAAGAGAACTATAAGGACTAGATGAATGAATTTTGGTCTGTAGGTAGATATTTTTATTGCGAAACTTTTGATATACAACTTGCCATTATACGCGCAAAACTCTAGTTGTCCGTACCTGGAAAACACAGGAAAATTTAAAAATTCCAAAAATAAATTTTAGATTTCCTATTACAAGAGAACTATAAGGACTAGATGAATGAATGAATTTTGGTCTGTAGGTAGATATTTTTATTGCGCGAAACTTTTGATATACAACTTGCCATTATACGCGCAAAACTCTAGTTGTCCGTACCTGGAAAACACACAAAAAATTTTGAAATTTAAAAATTAAATTAATAATTTAAAAAAATAAATTTACTTAGATTTTTCCTATTACAAGAGAACTATAAGGACTAGATGAATGAATTTTGGTCTGTAGGTAGATATTTTTATTGCGAAACTTTTGATATACAACTTGCCATTATATACGCGCAAAACTCTAGTTGTCCGTACCTGGAAAACACAGGAAAATTTAAAAATTCCAAAAATAAATTTTAGATTTCCTATTACAAGAGAACTATAAGGACTAGATGAATGAATTTTGGTCTGTAGGTAGATATTTTTTTTTGCGCGAAACTTGATGATACAAACTTGCCATTATACGCGCAAAACTCTAGTTGTCCGTACCTGGAAAACACAGGAAAATTTAAAAATTCCAAAAATAAATTTTAGATTTCCTATTACAAGAGAACTATAAGGACTAGATGAATGAATTTTGGTCTGTAGGGTAGATATTTTTTATTGCGAAACTTTTGATATACAACTTGCCATTACGCGCAAAACTCTAGTTGTCCGTACCTGGAAAACACAGGAAAATTTAAAAATTCCAAAAATAAATTTTTAGATTTCCTATACAAGAGAACTATAAGGACTAGATGAATGAATTTTGGTCTGTAGGTAGATATTTTTATTGCGAAACTTTTTTTGATATACAACTTGCCATTATACGCGCAAAACTCTAGTTGTCCGTACCTGGAAAACACAGGAAAAAAATTAAAAAATTTCCAAAAATAAATTTTAGATTTCCTATTACAAGAGAACTATAAGGACTAGATGAATGAATTTTGGTCTGTAGGTAGATTTTTATTGCGAAAAACTTTGATATACAACTTGCCATTATACGCGCAAAACTCTAGTTGTCCGTACCTGGAAAACACAGGAAAATTTAAAAAATTCCAAAAATATAAATTTTAGATTTCCTATTACAAGAGAACTATAAGGACTAGATGAATGAATTTTGGTCTGTAGGTAGATATTTTTATTGCGAAACTTTTGATATACAACTTGCCATACGCGCACGCGCAAAACTCTAGTTGTCCGTACCTGGAAAACACAGGAAAATTTAAAAATTCCAAAAATAAATTTTAGATTTCCTATTACAAGAGAACTATAAGGACTAGATGAATGAATTTTGGTCTGTAGGTAGATATTTTTATTGCGAAACTTTTGATATACAACTTGCCATTATACGCGCAAAACTCTAGTTGTCCGTACCTGGAAAACACAGGAAAATTTAAAAATTCCAAAAATAAATTTTAGATTTCCTATTACAAGAGAACTATAAGGACTAGATGAATGAATTTTGGTCTGTAGGTAGATATTTTTATTGCGAAACTTTTGATATATACAACTTGCCATTATACGCGCAAAACTCTAGTTGTCCGTACCTGGAAAACACAGGAAAATTTAAAAATTCCAAAAATAAATTTTAGATTTACTATTACAAGAGAACTATAAGGACTAGATGAATGAATTTTGGTCTGTAGGTAGATATTTTTATTGCGAAACTTTTGATATACAACTTGCTATTTACGATTTCCGTATTATTACAAAAGAATAAATTTTAGATTTCCTATTACAAAGAACTATATGGACTAGATGAATGAATTTGGTCTGTAGTAGGTAGATATTTTTATTGCGAAACTTTTTATATACAACTTGCCATTATACGCGCAAAACTCTAGTTGTCCGTACCTGGAAAAACACACACAGAAAATTTAAAAATTCCAAAAATAAATTTTAGATTTCCTATTACAAGAGAACTATAAGGACTAGATGAATGAATTTTGGTCTGTAGGTAGATATTTTTATTGCGAAACTTTTGATATACAACTTGCCATTATACGCGCAAAACTCTAGTTGTCCGTACCTGGAAAACACAGGAAAATTTAAAAAATTCCAAAAATAAATTTTAGATTTCCTATTACAAGAGAACTATAAGGACTAGATGAATGAATTGAATTTTGGTCTGTAGGTAGATATTTTTATTGCGAAACTTTGATATACAACTTGCCATTATACGCGCAAAAACTCTAGTTGTCCGTACCTGGAAAACACAGAAAATTTAAAAATTCCAAAAATAAATTTTAGATTTCCTATTACAAGAGAACTATAAGGACTAGATGAATGAATTTTGGTCTGTAGGTAGATATTTTTATTGCGAAACTTTGATATACAACTTTTTATAGCCTCTTTGTCCGTACTGGAAAACACAGGAAATTTTAAAAATTCCAAAAAACAAATTTAGTTTCCTATTACAAGAACTATAAGGACAGATGAATGAACATAGGTAGATATTTTTATTGCGAAACAACAACTACATTTGCGAAAGAGCAAACAATTGTCAAAAATCTGCCCGATTGTCGCTTGCAAACCAAAAAAACTTAGAGCAGTTGGATTACCAGGCTAACATAAACCAGCAGCAAGCAGATGAAGTACAGAAAGTCACTTTCGACAAATGCCTACATAAGACATGCCCACTTATCCCTTTCGCCCACTCTAATATCTATCTTGGTGCGCCGCCTATGAATTGGGCATACACAATTTGGCAGACATTCACTAAAATTTTTGATAGCAACTTTTGCCTTCAAAGATCATTTGCAATGCCTTCAAATTGTGCAGTCCTGTACCTGGAAAACATTGATTAATTAGCTAAAATTAGCCATCTTTGTGAAATTTTAGATTGCCTACCACAAGAGACTATAAGGACTAGATGAATGAATTTTGGTCTGCCGGTAGATAGTTTTATTGCACACACACACAGATATTTGCATCATACGCGCAAAACTCGAACTTTTCGCTTACACACACAGGACATACATACATAAAATATATATGTAGATTACTGGTAATGTCTGGAGGTTAAGTATCTGATTAGTAGCAATTCATTAGAAGCATGCACATACACATTCACACATTCACTTCTAAGCACATACATACACACATACCAATATAGACGAGCATGTAGATGCATAGACAGACGCATACATACAAACGAAAGCACAGCTGAGCCAACGCAGTTCTTGTCCAAACATCTAAGACGCGAGCAATTGCTGTCGTCTTCATTGTCGGCCTTCGGCTTTTGCATACGAAGCCTTGCATCGAAGCGCATGATTTGCAGGCAACTTCGGCTGTTGCTTCGTTGCTTTCGTTTCCACGTTTTCACCGCGTGGCTCTCGATCTCTTCCTCCCTCCCGCTCTCTATCCTTTTCGATATGTCACTCCACGACTGTGTTTAGGCATGTGTATGTGTGTGTGTGTGTGTGTGTGTGTGATATACAACTTGCCATTATACGCGCAAAACTGATTGGAAATCAACAAAACAGATGAATCAGCTTCAAATATATGCAATATGCATATGAGCGTGTGTTACAGAGAACTAGGTGAATGTGAATGAATGTGTGGTCTGTGATGATAGATATTTTTATTTTGAAATTTTTTCATATACAACTTTGGCATTTTACGCGCAAACTCTAGTTGTCCTTCCCTGGAAAACACAGGAAATTTTTAAAATTTGCAAAAAATAAAATTTTAGATCGTCTTCATATTTCAAGAGACTTTCGTCGCGGCAAAATGAATGAACATGCGCTAGCTGGTAGCTATAACCTATGCGAACTTTTGATATACCAAACTTCACATGCATACACAAGCCAATTAAAGCGAGCAAGTACCTGGAAACAGACACATTGTGTGAAAAACGCTGCGCGCTGCGTTCGAGTTGCGTAACGTGTTCGCCGTGTTCACTTGTTTCTATCTGCAGACTTGTCAATGAATTTTGGTCTCGTGGTAGCTTTTTTATTGGCCAGCAATAACAAGCACATTATCAACAATTGTTGCTGTAATTACTTAAGTTGCTGTTGCTTTTGTAATAGAAGAATAAAAAAGAATATCAATAAAACTTTTACAATTCTTAAAGCATTTTCTCTTGCGTATAAAGGCAAGTTGTATATCGCAATAAAAATATCTACCTACTGACCAAATTTCATTCATATAGTCCTTTTAGTTCTCTTGTAATAGGTAATCGAAAAAATATTTTTGGAATTTTCATATTTCTACGTGTTCTCCAGGTATGGACAACTAGAGTTTTGCGCGTATAATGGCAACTTGTATATCGAAAGTTTCGCAATAAAAATATCTACCTTCTAATCAAATTTCATTAACATAGCGCTATCCTAGTTCTTTTGCAATCCGTAATCAAAAGAAGATATTTGGAAATTTGCATGCACATACACACTCACTCATGCGCTGCTAAAATGTGCAACCTTCATGAAGCTATTCTACTTGACCATGCCCACTTATCCCTTTCGCCCACTCTAAAATCGTGGTGAGCCACCTAGTCAAATGGGCATACACAATTTGGCAGACATTCACTAAAATTGTTGGCCTTCAAAGATCACTTGCAATGCCTTCAAATTGTGCAGAACTGTTAAGTAGCAATTGATTAGATTAGCTAGGCAATCTTTGTGAAGCTCGCCTGCCTGACCACGCCCATTTATCAGGTCCACCTTAAGTGATATCTTGGTCCGCCGCCTAGTCAAGCACACACACATGCATTTCACACACATTCATCCAAATTTTTGGCATCGATTTTTTCGCTTTCGCATATACATACATACATACATACATATGATGTAGATTTGGCAATGTCTGGAGGTTTTGTACATTTGTTAAGTAAGAAATGCTTAACTATTGAGCTACAATTCACACTTGCGAAATTTTGTATTACATTAACACATTTACCTAACTTTTGCTGCCTGCCATACGTCATACTAGTTGTACCTGACAACATGACCACACACAATACACAAATTTAAATTTTTAGATTTCCTATTCACATTTTTTACATACAACATATACACTTAATTTGTTGCAATGCCTGGAGAAAAGTATCTGATTAGTAGCAATTCAGATTAGAAGCATGCACATACACACTCACACATTCACTTCTAAGCACATACATACTTCCAAAAATACCAATATAGGCGAGCATGTAGATACATAGACAGACGCATACATACAAACGAAAGCACAGCTGAGCCAACGCAGTCCTTGTCCAATCATCTAAGACACGAGCAATTGCTGTCGTCTTCATTGTCGGCCTTCGGCTTTTGCATACGAAGCCTTGCATCGAAGCGCATGATTTGCAGGCAACTTCGGCTGTTGCTTCGTTGCTTTCGTTTCCACGTTTTCACGCGTGGCTCTCGATCTCTTCCTCCCTCCCGCTCTCTATCCTTTTCGATCTGTCACTCCACGACTGTGTTTAGGCATGTGTATGTGTGTGTGTGTGTGTGTGTGTGGAGCCCAACTGATGGAAATCCAACTGCAGATGAATCAGCTTCAATATATGCATATGCCTGCGTGTGTCAGCGTCGACTAGGTGAATGTGTGTATGTGTGTGCGTGTGATGATAAATGAGTTTTTATTTTGATTTTATTCACTGTTAAGCTTTGGCATTTTTGCATGTGAACTGCTCTCCCTTCCCTTCCCTCTCCAATATTTGAAATTTGCAAGCGAGCGATTGTTGTCGTCTTCATTTTCGAGACTTTCGTCGCGGCAAAACCAAATGGACATGCGCTAGCTGGTAGCTGCTAACCTATGCGGCAACTTTGCGTTGCCAAACTTCACATGCATACACAAGCCAATTAAAGCGAGCAAGTAGACACATAGACGCATACAAACAAACGATCTGCGACTGAACTGAGTGTGTGACGTACGCTGCGCGCTGCGTTCGAGTTGCGTTCGAACGTGTTCGCAGTGTTCACTTGTTTCATCTGCAGACTTGTCAGTTTTTTGGCGCTCGTGGTGGCTTTTGATTGGCTAGCAATAACAAGCACATTATCAACAATTGTTGCTGTAATTACTTAAGTTGCTAGTTGCTTTTGTAATAGCCGAATAACAAAGAATATAAATACAACTTTTACAAATCTTAAAGGATTTTCTCTTGCAATCCGCAATCGAACCAAAGTATATGGAAATTTTCAAATTTGCACGTGTTCGCCAGGTAACGAAAACCAGGGATCCGCGTTTATAATGATAAGTTATATATTAAAAGTTGCGCATTGAAAATATCTAGCTACTAACGATTTCTGCTGATTTCTGATCGCCTGTTATTTCATCGGCTGAGTTGGCACTTTTGAGCCTTTCACGCCGACTTCAACTGACCAACAACAAGAAATTTAGTCAGTACAACAACAACTACAACAACATCAAAAATTACAACAACTACATTTGGGAAAGAGCAACAATTGTCAAGAAATCTGCCCGATGTCGCTTGCAAACCAAAACTTAGAGCAGTTGGATTACCAGGCTAACATAAAGCAGCAGCAAGCAGATGAAGTACAGAAAGTCACTTTCGACAGATGCCTACATAAGACAGAGAGAGTATTTTCTCCCGCTCTGAGAATCCATAGAACAAAGCTAAGCATCGCTGCTGGCAAGTTGGCTAGTGGACAAGTCGTATGAGTAAGTTCATACCGACTCCAATAGATGGCGCTGCAAATGATTTTTTGTAAATTTGCTTGCTCATGATTTCTGTTCGCCTGGTATTTCATCGGCTGAGTTGGCACTTTTGAGTCTTTCACGTTGACTTCAACTGACCAACAACAACAACAACAAATTTAGTCAGTACAACAACAACTACAACATCATCAAAAATTACAACATAATCAACTAGATTTGGGAAAGAGCAACTGTCAAGAAATCTGGCCGATGTCGCTTGCAATCCAAAACTAACAGCACTTGGATTACCAGGCTTACATAAAGCAGCAGCAAGCAGTATACCTGGAAAACACAGAGAACTATAAAATTCCACTATATGAATGCATTACAAGAGGGTTGTGAATTTTGGTAGATATTTTTATTGCGAAACTTTTGATATACAACTTGCCATTATACGCGCAAAACTCTAGTTGTCCATACCTGGAAAACACATGAAAATTTAAAAATTCCAAAAATAAATTTTAGATTTCCTATTACAAGAGAACTATAAGGACTAGATGAATGAATTTTGGTCTGTAGGTAGATATTTTTATTGCGAAACTTTTGATATACAACTTGCCATTATACGCGCAAAACTCTAGTTGTCCGTACCTGGAAAACACAGGAAAATTTAAAAATTCCAAAAATAAATTTTAGATTTCCTAACGATTTTTCTGCTGATTTCTGATCGCCTGGTATTTCATCGGCTGAGTTGGCACTTTTGAGCCTTTCACGCCGACTTCAACTGACCAACAACAACAAATTTAGTCAGTACAACAACAACTACAACAACATCAAAAATTACAACAACAACAACTACATTTGCGAAAGAGCAACAATTGTCAAGAAATCTGCCCGATGTCGCTTGCAAACCAAAACTTAGAGCAGTTGGATTACCAGGCTAACATAAACCAGCAGCAAGCAGATGAAGTACAGAAAGTCACTTTCGACAAATGCCTACATAAGACATGCCCAACTTATCCCTTTCGCCCACTCTAATATCTTGGTGCGCCGCCTAGTCAAGTGGGCATACACAATTTGGCAGACATTCACTAAAATTTTTGGCAAGCCAATTTTTGCCTTCAAAGATCATTTGCAATGCCTTCAAATTGTGCAGAACTGTTAAGTAGCAATTGATTAGATTAGCTAAGCAATCTTTGTGAAGCTCGCCTGCCTGACCACGCCCACTTATCAGGTCCACCTTAAGTGATATCTTGGTCCGCCGCCTAGTCAAGCACACACACATGCATTTCACACACATTCATCAAAATTTTTGGCATCGAACTTTTCGCTTTCTCACACATACATACATACATACATACATACATACATATATATGTAGATTACTGGTAATGTCTGGAGGTTAAGTATCTGATTAGTAGCAATTCATTAGAAGCATGCACATACACATTCACACATTCACTTCTAAGCACATACATACACACATACCAATATAGAGACGAGCATGTAGATGCATAGACAGACGCATACATACAAAAAGCAAGCACAGCTGAGCCAACGCAGTTCTTGTCCAAACATCTAAGACGCGAGCAATTGCTGTCGTCTTCATTGTCGTCGGCTTCGGCTTTTGCATACGAAGCCTCGCATCGACGCGCACGATTTGCAGGCAACTTCGGCTGTTGCTTCGTCTGCTGCTTCGTCGCTCTCGTTTCCACGTTTTCACCGCGTGGCTCTCGATCTCTTCCTCCCACCCGCTCTCTATCCTTTTCGATATGTCACTCCACGACTGTGTTTAGGCATGTGTATGTGTGTGTGTGTGTGTGTGTGTGTATACAACTTGCCATTATACGCGCAAAACTCTAGTTGTCCAACTCAGTTGATGATAAATTCAGCTATGCAATATAAGCACTATGCACTGCTATGATGATGAATGAATTTTGGTATGTAGTAGATATTTGATTGCGAAACTTTGATATATACACAACTTGCATTTTTTTATTATACGCGCAAAACTCTAGTTGTCCGTACTGGAAAACACAGAAAATTTAAAAATTCCAAAAATAAATTTTAGATTTCCTATTACAAGAGAACTATAAGGACTAGATGAATGAATTTTGGTCTGTAGGTAGATATTTTTATTGCGAAACTTTTGATATACAACTTTGCCATTATACGCAAAAACTCTAGTTGTCCGTACCTGGAAAACACAGGAAAATTTAAAAATTTCCAAAAATAAATTTTAGATTTCCTATTACAAGAGAACTATAAGACTAGATGAATGAATCGGCTGACAAGATATTTTTATTGCGAAACTTTTGATACGCCAACTTTGTTTTGTATTATACAGCACATAAAAATTAGTCCTACATGGAAAACACAGATGAAGTCAACTTCGAAAAAATTACAACAACACTCGCAAATCATTGCGATTTTAAATCTGCATGAACTGAACAAATCTTCAAGCGTACATGTGGCACAACAACAAAAACTGCAAAAAATTTTGCTGGCAACTTGCCATTCTTTTTCCAATAATCAGAAAACTATAAAGTTACTAGATGAATGAATTTTGCATGTAGGTAGATTTATCATATTGCGCAAACTCTTGATATACTGTCAGCATTATACGCATTCTAGTTGTCCATACTTGGAAAACACAGTGAAAATTTAAAAATGTTAATTAGAAAAGTAGAATTTAGATTTAGCAAGCACTTTGAAATATCAGGCATTTTGAAATGCCACTTCTGTAGGTAAATTAATGTGCTATACAAATTTTATGCCTACAACTTGCCATTATACGCTGCCAAACATCATTGTCCGTACCGTAAAACTAGCACAGAAAAGCACAAGCAATAATGTGAAAATATAAATGCCGCGATTTCAATTACTGCATGGAGACATAGTATCTGATATGAACTTTCATTAGCATTGATGCACAGTCAAATTCACGTATTCACTTCTACTCAACATACATGACATCAACTTGCAATTATACGCAGTTGTATCTTTGTTGTCCATACACGAACAATATCAGCATACATTCAATTAGCTTTTACACACAATACACAATCCATGGGAACTTATTGCAGTTTTTGGTCTGACTTCAGCATACTGCATGATGCTAGATGTGATATGCACTCTGCTATATACGTTGCATACACATCTCTGCAAAAACTGACAATTTCATACATGCAAATAATTTAAATAAGCTAGATTCACACTTTCACATTTCAACATATAAGGACTAGATACATATGTTATAGAGCATTAGGATAGCCATAGACTATTTTAATTGCTGCATACACAACAAAAGCATACAGCACTTGCCATTATACGCAAACATCTAATTCTGAGCTGCTGTCGTCTCAGCTGTCGGCATTCACAGCAGAAAATTTAAAAATTCAAAAAATAAATTATTATGATTAGATTACTTCGGCTGTTCTTAGATGAATGAATTTGCTTGCTCTGTAGGTAATATTTTTATTCATTTATGGCTTGATATATTGACTTGCCATTATTGCGCGCAAAACTCTAGTTGTCCGCACTGGAACACACAGGAAATTTTCACAATTTCGACTAAATTTTTGGCATCTTACATTTTGTGTGTGTCAACGAGATAGCTGGATACATTATAATATGAATACATACATAATATGCATTAGATGTTTTTGAAAATTTTTGCATAATTATGCTAACTATAACTAGATGAATGATTTTTTTGTCAGTACATGTAAAAATTTTTAGACTGTGTCTTTTGATAAACTTGCAAATACACAAAATATTTAGTTTCCGTCCTGCTAATTGCACATAAATTTGATACATTTCCAATCACAGTGATTTTCTATTAAAGCTGACTTTAAGGAGAAGCATGACATAATATATTGTTCATAGATATTTTATTTTAGAAACTTTTGATATATCAACTTGCATTTATACGCGCTGAACTTAGTTGTCATACCTGGATTGAACACACAGCATATACAAAAATCACACAAAAATAAATTTTAGATTTCCTATTACAAATAACTATAAGGACTAGATGAATGATTTTGGTCTGTAGATATTTTTATTGCGAAACATTGATATACAACTTGCACATGTGATACGCGCATAACTCTCTAGTTGTCCTCACTATAAGACACAGCGAACTTTGAAGCAAAAAAATTTGCTTTATTTGTCAGCTGAACTATATATGTGCTGATGAATGACAAACGTTCTAGATATGCTTTAAAACTTACAAAAATAAATGACAACTATACACAAGAACAAATAGTAGCCATATGTTGACAACACACTTTGCAATTTTGCTGATTTTCGAAGATAAAGCAATGCTTTGCTTTCTACCAATGGAATTAGACTGATTTGCTATGTATTCTATTTTTTAAACCGATCTGCGGATTACTTTTCAGATGTCATTATGAATGTCACATTGAAGGTATGTACAGTATAGCGTACTACTTGATACACGACTGCAATTATAAACGCACTAATTTGCAAATAATACAATTGCATGAAAATTTAGCAATTCAATTAAAATCGATATGCCTGCGACTATATGCAAGATGACTGATAGAAGATGTGCATTGATATTTTTGACTGATGACTCATGACATACATGCTTGCTGCGCAGATGCAAAACTCTACCTTCTGCTGTTAACACATGAATGCATTTCGAATTCAAAGTAGCATCACAATTTTCCACAAAACAACTATAATTGCAGAACAACAACATACTCTGTGAAGATTTTGCTATCATTCGTTGATATCAAAACTTTCGATTTCGCTATGTGTGTACGCCAAACTACAACAGAGCAGATTAGATAACTTTTTAAGCTTCAACAATAAATATTTTTCGAATAAAAACTATATCACTAGATGAATATTTTGGTTTAGAACGCTAAATTTAGCTGCGCATACTTTGAGATACAACTTGCATTAGCCTTGCAAACGAAAGTTGTCCTTACAGCAAAACATACAGTTTAAATGTCACTGGTGACTTTGCCAGAAATGAAATGAATGATTGAGAACAAGCAAACATTGACAGCTACTTAGCAAGAGCGCAATTCACTTCCATTTTCGATTGACCTTCAGCAAAAACAGTAGTCAGTATATCAACACATGCACACACAATTCTACAGACGGCTCAACATATGTCAACTTCCAATTAAAGCCAGTTTTCGCTGCAAATGCAACAATATGTGACGTACCTAGGAAAATAATTGGAAAACACTAAAAACACATTCGAAAAATAAATAAGATTTCCATTATTCATTTTAAGACTATAAGGACTAGATGAATGAATTTTGCAATGTAGGTAGATATAGAATTATTGCTTGCGACATTTTCATATACAATTGCAAGCCAGTAACATAGTTTCAAAGCATACAAAACACACTGCATAACTGTGATGATTACAAACCAGCACGATCCAAACTGAAAACAGAAAACTATCGAAATATAAAACTGCTTCCCATGCTATCGAAAGATTTGCAAGAGATTTCTTGCTGAATTCTGATTTCCATTTTTGTCATGACTGTAGTTGGCATGTGCATTGCATGTGAACACACACATGATATACACTTGCGCATTATACGCGCACAAAAACTACTAGTTGTCCAAATTCAAAACACAGTCAACAACTCTTCAAATTTGAACATTTTAGATTTCCTATTACAACGCACTATAAGGACTAGATGAATGAATCGCTTAGACATGATATTATGGCACGATGGCCTTCTTGCAAACATACACAACTGCATGACCTGCTACCATACTGCATTCTACAGTTGCATCTAAAATCATAACATCAACGCACGCTAGCAATCAAAAGACAGAGTTTGAGATTTCATAAATTTTCTTTTGCATTACAACACAAAATTATGATTAATAGAGATGATTGAATTTTGCACTGCAGGTAGCATTTGTGATTTTGTACTCTGATATACACTCACATATAACATGACAAACTAGATGTCCTACAATAGATCTATATGGCTAGATGCATATATGGCATACGATCATCGCATTTGTCTCAATGCAAACTTATGCTGACAACTTGCAACTCTTGTAACATACTCTAGTTGCAGCGAAAACAACTTGTCGTTTTCAAATTCCAAAAATAAATTTTTGATTTCCAAACAAGAGAACTATAAGGACTAGATGATGAATTTTGGTCTGTAAGGTAGATATTTTTATTGCGAAACTTTTGATATACAACTTGCCATTATACGCGCAAAAAACTCTAGTTGTCCGTACCTGGAAACACACGATTATTTTAAAAATTCCAAAAATAATTTTTAGATTTCCTATTACAAGAGAACTATAAGGACTAGATGAATGAATTTTGGTCTGTAGGTAGATATTTTTATTGCGAAACTTTTGATATACAACTTGCCATTATACGCGCAAAACTCTAGTTGTCCGTACCTGGAAAACACAGGAAAATTTAAAAATTCCAAAATAAATTTTAGATTTCCTATTACAAGAGAACTATAAGGACTAGATGAATGAATTTTGGTCTGTAGGTAGATATTATTTTATTGCGAAACTTTTGATATACAACTTGCCATTATACGCGCAAAACTCTAGTTGTCCATACCTGGAAAACACAGGAAAATTTAAAAATTTTTAGATTTCAAAAAACTATAAATTTTAGATTTCCTATTACAAGACAGAACCAAAAATAAATTTTAGATTTCCTATTACAAGAGAACTATAAGGACTAGATGAATGAATTTTGGTCTGTAGGTAGATATTTTTATTGCGAAACTTTTGATATACAACTTGCCATTATACGCGCAAAACTCTAGTTGTCCGTACCTGGAAAACACAGGAAAATTTAAAAATTCCAAAAATAAATTTTAGATTTCCTAACGATTTCTGCTGATTTCTGATCGCCTGGTATTTCATCGGCTGAGTTGGCACTTTTGAGCCTTTCACGCCGACTTCAACTGACCAACAACAACAAATTTAGTCTACAACAACAACTACAACAACAACATCAAAAATTACAACAACAACAACAACAACTACATTTGCGAAAGAGCAACAACAATTGTCAAGAAATCTGCCCGATGTCGCTTGCAAACCAAAACTTAGAGCAGTTGGATTACCAGGCTAACATAAACCAGCAGCAAGCAGATGAAGTACAGAAAGTCACTTTCGACAAATGCCTACATAAGACATGCCCACTTATCCCTTTCGCCCACTCTAATATCTTGGTGCGCCGCCTAGTCAAGTGGGCATACACAATTTGGCAGACATTCACTAAAATTTTTGGCAAGCCAATTTTTGCCTTCAAAGATCATTTGCAATGCCTTCAAATTGTGCAGAACTGTTAAGTAGCAATTGATTAGATTAGCTAAGCAATCTTTGTGAAGCTCGCCTGCCTGACCACGCCCACTTATCAGGTCCACCTTAAGTGATATCTTGGTCCGCCGCCTAGTCAAGCACACACACATGCATTTCACACACATTCATCAAAATTTTTGGCATCGAACTTTTCGCTTTCTCACACATACATACATACATACATACATATATGTAGATTACTGGTAATGTCTGGAGGTTAAGTATCTGATTAGTAGCAATTCATTAGAAGCATGCACATACACATTCACACATTCACTTCTAAGCACATACATACACACATACCAATATAGACGAGCATGTAGATGCATAGACAGACGCATACATACAAACGAAAGCACAGCTGAGCCAACGCAGTCCTTGTCCAATCATCTAAGACACGAGCAATTGCTGTCGTCTTCATTGTCGGCCTTCGGCTTTTGCATACGAAGCCTCGCATCGAAGCGCATGATTTGCAGGCAACTTCGGCTGTTGCTGCTTCGTTGCTTTCGTTTCCACGTTTTCACCGCGTGGCTCTCGATCTCTTCCTCCCTCCCGCTCTCTATCCTTTTCGATATGTCACTCCACGACTGTGTTTAGGCATGTGTATGTGTGTGTGTGTGTGTGTGTGTGTGTGTAGCACAACAAGCCAGCCCAACTGATGGAAATCCAACTGCAGATGAATCAGCTTCAATATATGCATATGCCTGCGTGTGTCAGTGTCGACTAGGTGATATACGTGACTGTGTGTGTGTGTGTGTGTGTGTGTGATGATGAGTTTTTTTTTTTTGATTTTATTCACTGTTAAGCTTTGGCATTTTTGCATGTGAACTGCTCTCCCTTCCCTTCCCTCTCCAATATTTGAAATTTGCAAGCGAGCGATTGTTGTCGTCTTCATTTTCGAGACTTTCGTCGCGGCAAAACCAAATGGACATGCGCTAGCTGGTAGCTGCTAACCTATGCGGCAACTTTGCGTTGCCAAACTTCACATGCATACACAAGCCAATTAAAGCGAGCAAGTAGACACATAGACTGAACTGAGTGTGTGACGTACGCTGCGGGCTGCGTTCGAGTTGCGTTCGAACGTGTTCGCGTTGTTCACTTGTTTCATCTTTCATATGTTTCATCTGCAGACTTGTCATTTTTTGGCGCTCGTGGTGGCTTTTGATTGGCCAGCAATAACAAGCACATTATCAACAATTGTTGCTGTAATTACTTAAGTTGCTGTTGCTTTTGTAATAGAAGAATAAAAAAGAATATCAATACAACTTTTACAATTCTTAAAGCATTTTCTCTTGCGTATAAAGGCAAGTTGTATATCGCAATAAAAATATCTACCTACTGACTGCAAAATTCATCCATACCTGGAATATAGTCCTTTTAGTTCTCTTGTAATAGGTAATCGAAAAAATATTTTTGGAATTTTCATATTTCTACGTGTTCTCCAGGTATGGACAACTAGAGTTTTGCGCGTATAATGGCAACTTGTATATCGAAAGTTTCGCAATAAAAATATCTACCTTCTAATCAAATTTCATCAACATAGTCCTTGTAGTTCTTTTGCAATCCGTAATCAAAAGAAGATATTTGGAAATTTGCATGCACATACACACTCACTCATGCGCTGCTAAAATGTGCAACCTTCATGAAGCTATTCTACTTGACCATGCCCACTTATCCCTTTCGCCCACTCTAAAATCGTGGTGAGCCACCTAGTCAAATGGGCATACACAATTTGGCAGACATTCACTAAAATTTTTGGCCTTCAAAGATCACTTGCAATGCCTTCAAATTGTGCAGAACTGTTAAGTAGCAATTGATTAGATTAGCTAGGCAATCTTTGTGAAGCTCGCCTGCCTGACCACGTCCATTTATCAGGTCCACCTTAAGTGATATCTTGGTCCGCCGCCTAGTCAAGCACACACACATGCATTTCACACACATTCATCCAAATTTTTGGCATCGATTTTTTCGCTTTCGCATACATACATACATACATATGTATGTAGATTACTGGCAATGTCTGGAGGTTTTGTACAACTGTTAAGTAAGAAATGCTTAACTATTGAACTAGCAAGCTGCGAATTCTTTGTGAAGCTCTCCTGCCTGCCCACGTCCACTTATCAGGTCCGCCCACACTAATACACACAATTTAACAAACATGCATTCACATTTTTGGCATGCAATTTTTACACTTAATCAGTTGCAATGCCTTCGAAAAGTGAACTGATTAGTAGCAATTGATTAGAAGCATGCACATACACACTCACACATTCACTTCTAAGCACATACATACTTCCAAAAATACCAATATAGGCGAGCATGTAGATACATAGACAGACGCATACATACAAACGAAAGCACAGCTGAGCCAACGCAGTCCTTGTCCAATCATCTAAGACACGAGCAATTGCTGTCGTCTTCATTGTCGGCCTTCGGCTTTTGCATACGAAGCCTTGCATCGAAGCGCATGATTTGCAGGCAACTTCGGCTGTTGCTTCGTTGCTTCGTCGCTTCGTCGTTTCTCTCGTTTCCACGTTTTCACCGCGTGGCTCTCGATCTCTTCCTCCCTCCCGCTCTCTATCCTTTTCGATCTGTCACTCCACGACTGTGTTTAGGCATGTGTATGTGTGTGTGTGTGTGTGTGTGTGTGTGCCAGCCAGCCCAACTGATGGAAATCCAACTGCAGATGAATCAGCTTCAATATATGCATATGCCTGCGTGTGTCAGCGTCGACTAGGTGAATGTGTGTATGTGTGTGCGTGTGATGATAAATGAGTTTTTATTTTGATTTTTATTCACTGTTAAGCTTTGGCATTTTTGCATGTGAACTGCTCTCCCTTCCCTTCCCTCTCCAATATTTGAAATTTGCAAGCGAGCGATTGTTGTCGTCTTCATTTTCGAGACTTTCGTCGCGGCAAAACCAAATGGACATGCGCTAGCTGGTAGCTGCTAACCTATGCGGCAACTTTGCGTTGCCAAACTTCACATGCATACACAAGCCAATTAAAGCGAGCAAGTAGACACATAGACGCATACATACAAACGATCTGCGACTGAACTGAGTGTGTGACGTACGCTGCGCGCTGCGTTCGAGTTGCGTTCGTTCGAACGTGTTCGCAGTGTTCACTTGTTGTTTGTTTCATCTGCAGACTTGTCAGTTTTTTGGCGCTCGTGGTGGCTTTTGATTGGCTAGCAATAACAAGCACATTATCAACAATTGTTGCTGTAATTACTTAAGTTGCTGTTGCTTTTGTAATAGCCGAATAACAAAGAATATAAATACAACTTTTACAAATCTTAAAGGATTTTCTCTTGCAATCCGCAATCGAACCAAAGTATATGGAAATTTTCAAATTTGCACGTGTTCGCCAGGTAACGAAAACCAGGGATCCGCGTTTATAATGATAAGTTATATATTAAAAGTTGCGCATTGAAAATATCTAGCTACTAACGATTTCTGCTGATTTCTGATCGCCTGTTATTTCATCGGCTGAGTTGGCACTTTTGAGCCTTTCACGCCGACTTCAACTGACCAACAACAACAAAACAACATTAGTCAGTACAACAACAACAACAACAACAACAACAAAAAATTACAACAACAACAACTACATTTGGGAAAGAGCAACAACAAAATTTGTCAAGAAATCTGCCCGATGTCGCTTGCAAACCAAAACTTAGAGCAGTTGGATTACCAGGCTAACATAAAGCAGCAGCAAGCAGATGAAGTACAGAAAGTCACTTTCGACAGATGCCTACATAAGACAGAGAGAGTATTTTCTCCCGCTCTGAGAATCCATAGAACAAAGCTAAGCATCGCTGCTGGCAAGTTGGCTAGTGGACAAGTCGTATGAGTAAGTTCATACCGACTCCAATAGATGGCGCTGCAAATGATTTTTTGTAAATTTGCTTGCTCATGATTTCTGTTCGCCTGGTATTTCATCGGCTGAGTTGGCACTTTTGAGTCTTTCACGTTGACTTCAACTGACCAACAACAACAACAACAACAAGTCAGTACAACAACAACTACAACATCATCAAAAATTTATCAAAAATTACAACATAATCAACTAGATTTGGGAAAGAGCAACTGTCAAGAAATCTGGCCGATGTCGCTTGCAATCCAAAACTAACAGCACTTGGATTACCAGGCTTACATAAAGCAGCAGCAAGCAGTTGAAGTACAGAGAACTATAAAGACTATATGAATGCAATTTGGGTTGTAAATAGATATTTTTATTGCGAAACTTTTGATATACAACTTGTCATTATACGCGCAAAACTCTAGTTGTCCATACCTGGAAAACACATGAAAATTTAAAAATTCCAAAAATAAATTTTAGATTTCCTATTACAAGAGAACTATAAGGACTAGATGAATGAATTTTGGTCTGTAGGTAGATATTTTTATTGCGAAACTTTTGATATACAACTTGCCATTATACGCGCAAAACTCTAGTTGTCCGTACCTGGAAAACACGTGAAAATTTAAAAATTCCAAAAATAAATTTTAGATTTCCTAACGATTTCTGCTGATTTCTGATCGCCTGGTATTTCATCGGCTGAGTTGGCACTTTTGAGCCTTTCACGCCGACTTCAACTGACCAACAACAACAAATTTAGTCGAGTACAACAACAACACAACAACATCAAAAATTACAACAACAACAACAACAACTACATGCGAAAGAGCAACAATTGTCAAGAAATCTGCCCGATGTCGCTTGCAAACCAAAACTTAGAGCAGTTGGATTACCAGGCTAACATAAACCAGCAGCAAGCAGATGAAGTACAGAAAGTCACTTTCGACAAATGCCTACATAAGACATGCCCACTTATCCCTTTCGCCCACTCTAATATCTTGGTGCGCCGCCTAGTCAAGTGGGCATACACAATTTGGCAGACATTCACTAAAATTTTTGGCAAGCCAATTTTTGCCTTCAAAGATCATTTGCAATGCCTTCAAATTGTGCAGAACTGTTAAGTAGCAATTGATTAGATTAGCTAAGCAATCTTTGTGAAGCTCGCCTGCCTGACCACGCCCACTTATCAGGTCCACCTTAAGTGATATCTTGGTCCGCCGCCTAGTCAAGCACACACACATGCATTTCACACACATTCATCAAAATTTTTGGCATCGAACTTTTCGCTTTCTCACACATACATACATACATACATATATATATATAGATTACTGGTAATGTCTGGAGGTTAAGTATCTGATTAGTAGCAATTCATTAGAAGCATGCACATACACATTCACACATTCACTTCTAAGCACATACATACACACATACCAATATAGACGAGCATGTAGATGCATAGACAGACGCATACATACAAACGAAAGCACAGCTGAGCCAACGCAGTTCTTGTCCAAACATCTAAGACGCGAGCAATTGCTGTCGTCTTCATTGTCGGCCTTCGGCTTTTGCATACGAAGCCTCGCATCGACGCGCACGATTTGCAGGCAACTTCGGCTGTTGCTTCGTCTGCTGCTTCGTCGCTCTCGTTTCCACGTTTTCACCGCGTGGCTCTCGATCTCTTCCTCCCACCCGCTCTCTATCCTTTTCGATATGTCACTCCACGACTGTGTTTAGGCATGTGTATGTGTGTGTGTGTGTGTGTGTGTGTGTGGTGAGCCAGCCACAACCCAACTGATGGAAATCCAACTGCAGATGAATCAGCTTCAATATATGCATATGCCTGCGTGTGTCAGCGTCGACTAGGTGAATGTGTGTATGTGTGTGCGTGTGATGATAAATGAGTTTTTATTTTGATTTTATTCACTGTTAAGCTTTGGCATTTTTGCATGTGAACTGCTCTCCCTTCCCTTCCCTCTCCAATATTTGAAATTTGCAAGCGAGCGATTGTTGTCGTCTTCATTTTCGAGACTTTCGTCGCGGCAAAACCAAATGGACATGCGCTAGCTGGTAGCTGCTAACCTATGCGGCAACTTTGCGTTGCCAAACTTTTGATATACATGCATACACAAGCCAATTAAAGCGAGCAAGTAGACACATAGACGCATACAAACAAACGATCTGCGACTGAACTGAGTGTGTGACGTACGCTGCGCGCTGCGTTCGAGTTGCGTTCGAACGTGTTCGCAGTGTTCACTTGTTTCATCTGCATACTTGTCAGTTTTTTGGCGCTCGTGGTGGCTTTTGATTGGCTAGCAATAACAAGCACATTATCAACAATTGTTGCTGTAATTACTTAAGTTGCTGTTGCTTTTGTAATAGCCGAATAACAAAGAATATAAATACAACTTTTACAAATCTTAAAGGATTTTCTCTTGCAATCCGCAATCGAACCAAAGTATATGGAAATTTTCAAATTTGCACGTGTTCGCCAGGTAACGAAAACCAGGGATCCGCGTTTATAATGATAAGTTATATATTAAAAGTTGCGCATTGAAAATATCTAGCTACTAACGATTTCTGCTGATTTCTGATCGCCTGTTATTTCATCGGCTGAGTTGGCACTTTTGAGCCTTTCACGCCGACTTCAACTGACCAACAACAACAAATTTAGTCAGTACAACAACAACTACAACAACATCAAAAATTACAACAACAACAACATTTGAAAGAGCAACAATTGTCAAGAAATCTGCCCGATGTCGCTTGCAAACCAAAACTTAGAGCAGTTGGATTACCAGGCTAACATAAAGCAGCAGCAAGCAGATGAAGTACAGAAAGTCACTTTCGACAGATGCCTACATAAGACAGAGAGAGTATTTTATTCCCGCTTTCTGAGAATCCATAGAACAAAGCTAAGCATCGCTGCTGGCAAGTTGGCTAGTGGACAAGTCGTATGAGTAAGTTCATACCGACTCCAATAGATGGCGCTGCAAATGATTTGTGAAAAGATTAAATTTGAAAAACTTGCTTATTAGATTTGCTTGCTCATGATTTTTTGTATGCCTGGTATTTCATTCGGCTGAGTTGGCACTTTTGAGAACTTTCACGTTGACTTCAACTGACCAACAACAACAACAACAAATTTAGTCAGTACAACAACTACAACACAACATCATCAAAAAAATTACAACATAATCAACTAGATTTGGGAAAGAGCAACTTGTCAAGAAATCTGGCCGATGTCGCTTGCAATCCAATACAACTACAGCACTTGGATTACCAGGCTTACATAAAAAGCAGCAGCAAGCAGTTTTCCTAAGTACAGAGAACTATAAAGACTATATGAATGAATTTTGGTCTGTAGGTAGATATTTTTTTTGCGAAACTTTTGATATACAACTTGCCATTATACGCGCAAAACTCTAGTTGTCCCTACCTGGAAAACACAAAATTTAAAAAAATTCCAAAAATAAAATTTTAGATTTCTATTACAAGAGAACTATAAGGACTAGATGAATGAATGAATTTAGTAGGTAGGTATATTTTTTATTGCGAAACTTTTGATATACACTTGCCATTATACGCGCAAAACTCTAGTTGTCCGTACCTGGAAAACACAGGAAAATTTAAAAATTCCAAAAATAAATTTTAGATTTCCTAACGATTTCTGCTGATTTCTGATCGCCTGGTATTTCATCGGCTGAGTTGGCACTTTTGAGCCTTTCACGCCGACTTCAACTGACCAACAACAACAAATTTAGTCAGTACAACAACAACTACAACAACATCAAAAATTACAACAACAACAACTACATTTGCGAAAGAGCAACAATTGTCAAGAAATCTGCCCGATGTCGCTTGCAAACCAAAACTTAGAGCAGTTGGATTACCAGGCTAACATAAACCAGCAGCAAGCAGATGAAGTACAGAAAGTCACTTTCGACAAATGCCTACATAAGACATGCCCACTTATCCCTTTCGCCCACTCTAATATCTTGGTGCGCCGCCTAGTCAAGTGGGCATACACAATTTGGCAGACATTCACTAAAATTTTTGGCAAGCCAATTTTTGCCTTCAAAGATCATTTGCAATGCCTTCAAATTGTGCAGAACTGTTAAGTAGCAATTGATTAGATTAGCTAAGCAATCTTTGTGAAGCTCGCCTGCCTGACCACGCCCACTTATCAGGTCCACCTTAAGTGATATCTTGGTCCGCCGCCTAGTCAAGCACACACACATGCATTTCACACACATTCATCAAAATTTTTGGCATCGAACTTTTCGCTTTCTCACACATACATACATACATACATACATATATATATTACTGGTAATGTCTGGAGGTTAATATCTGATTAGTAGCAATTCATTAGAAGCATGCACATACACATTCACACATTCACTTCTAAGCACATACATACACACATACCAATATAGACGAGCATGTAGATGCATAGACAGACGCATACATACAAACGAAAGCACAGCTGAGCCAACGCAGTTCTTGTCCAAACATCTAAGACGCGAGCAATTGCTGTCGTCTTCATTGTCGGCCTTCGGCTTTTGCATACGAAGCCTCGCATCGACGCGCACGATTTGCAGGCAACTTCGGCTGTTGCTTCGTCTGCTGCTTCGTCGCTCTCGTTTCCACGTTTTCACCGCGTGGCTCTCGATCTCTTCCTCCCTTTCCGCTCTCTATCCTTTTCGATATGTCACTCCACGACTGTGTTTGGGCATGTGTATGTGTGTGTGCACACACATGTGTGATATACAACTTGCCATTATACGCGCAAAACTCTAGTTGTCCATATTACAAAAGAACTATAAGGACTAGATGAATGAATTTTGGTATGTAGGTAGATATTTTTATTGCGAAACTTTTGATATACAACTTGCCATTATACGCGCAAAACTCTAGTTGTCCGTACCTGGAAAACACGTGAAAATTTAAAAATTCCAAAAATAAATTTTAGATTTCCTATTACAAGAGAACTATAAGGACTAGATGAATGAATTTTGGTCTGTAGGTAGATATTTTTATTGCGAAACTTTTGATATACAACTTGCCATTATACGCGCAAAACTCTAGTTGTCCATACCTGGAAAACACAGGAAAATTTAAAAATTCCAAAAATAAATTTTAGATTTCCTAACGATTTCTGCTGATTTCTGATCGCCTGGTATTTCATCGGCTGAGTTGGCACTTTTGAGCCTTTCACGCAGACTTCAACTGACCAACAACAACAACAACAAATTTAGTCAGCACAACAACAACTACAACAACATCAAAAATTACAACATACAACAACAGTACTACATTTGCGAAAAAAATTACAAAACACAACAACTGTTTGCGAGAACAGCAAATTGTCTGCCGATGTCGCTCGCTTGCAAACCAAAACTAGAGCAGTTGGATTACCAGGCTACATAAACGCAGCCAGCAGCAAGCAGATGAAGTACAGAAAGTCACTAACACTGCATATATGAATGACAATTTTCGTCCACACTAAATAGATGCGCCGCTTTATGAAGAAACTTTTTATATACATTCACTAAAATTTTTGGCATACGCGCCTTCAAACTCTAGTTGTCCATACCAGGAAAACACAATGATTAATTTAAAAATTTAAAAAAAAAAATAAATTTTTAAGTAGATTTCCTATTACAAGAGAACTATAAGGACTAGATGAATGAATTTTGGTCTGTAGGTAGATATTTTTATTGCGAAACTTTTGATATATACAACTTGCCATTATACGCGCAAAACTCTAGTTGTCCATACCTGGAAAACACGTGAAAATTTAAAAATTCCAAAAAATAAATTTTAGATTTATTGTCCAATTTCCGCTAAAATTGCTGATTTCTGCTGATTTTCGGATTTTGCCTGAGATATTTTCGACGCGCGGCTGAGTTGGCAGATTTGAGCCTTTCACGCGACTTCAACTGACCAACAACAACAAATTTAGTCAGTACAACAACAACAACTACAACAACATCAAAAATTACAACAACAACATACATTTGCGAAAGAGCAACAATTGTCAAGAAATCTGCCCGATGTCGCTTGCAAACTTTAGTAGTTGGATTACCAGGCTACATAACTTTGCAGATGAAAAGTTTAAAAATGCCTAATAATACCAGAGAGTATTTCTCTAATATCTAAAAAAAACAAATAGCTAGAACTATTACAAGAGAACTATAAGGACTAGATGAATGAATTTTGGTCTGTAGGTAGTAGATTTTTTTTATTGCGAAACTTTTGATATACAACACTTGCCATTATACGCGCAAAACTGCGCAAAACTCTAGTTGTCCGTACCTGGAAAACACAGGAAAATTTAAAAATTCCAAAAATAAATTTTAGATTTCCTATTACAAGAGAACTATAAGGACTAGATGAATGAATTTTGGTCTGTAGGTAGATATTTTTATTGCGAAAAACTTTTGATATACAACTTGCCATTATACGCGCAAAAACTCTAGTTACAGAAAAACACTTTCGATATACAACTTGCCCATTATACGCGCAACGCTCTAGTTGTCCGTACCTGGGAAAACACAGGAAAATTTAAAAATTCCAAAAAAAATAAATTTAAATTTAGATAAATTAACGATTTCCTAACGATTGCATCTGCTGATTTCTGATCGCGCCTGGTATTTCATCGGCTGAGTTGGCACTTTTGAGCCTTTCACGCCGACTTCAACTGACCAACAACAACAACAATTTTAGTCAGTACAC
This sequence comes from Drosophila albomicans, assembly GCF_009650485.2. Taxonomy (NCBI): domain Eukaryota; kingdom Metazoa; phylum Arthropoda; class Insecta; order Diptera; family Drosophilidae; genus Drosophila; species Drosophila albomicans. The sequence continues at coordinate 55,455,278 of NC_047629.2, read as the reverse complement.
AACAACAACAACAACAACAACAACATCAAAATTTACAACAACAACAACTACATTTGCGAAAGAGCAACAATTGTCAAGAAATCTGCCCGATGTCGCTTGCAAACCAAAACTTAGAGCAGTTGGATTACCAGGCTAACATAAACCAGCAGCAAGCAGATGAAGTACAGAAAGTCACTTTCGACAAATGCCTACATAAGACATGCCCACTTATCCCTTTCGCCCACTCTAATATCTTGGTGCGCCGCCTAGTCAAGTGGGCATACACAATTTGGCAGACATTCACTAAAATTTTTGGCAAGCCAATTTTTGCCTTCAAAGATCATTTGCAATGCCTTCAAATTGTGCAGAACTGTCAATCTTTGTGAAGCTCGCCTGCCTGACCACGCCCACTTATCAGGTCCACCTAAGGTGGCAGCGATAACTCTATTTTTGTTGAACAGATGATGAGCTTTCATCAGCGACAGCTGTTCAACCATATTGTGAGTAGACGTATCTTTCGGCCGATGAGTAAAGAGAACGGCTCAGGAGACTGCGCAAGTGCATGCAGAGTTTTTCAGCAGCACTTCTCCCATTCATGCGCACTTACATTTAGTTCCACAATCTGAATGCTGCATCTGCAAAGAGAAGATTGCATATGTGCAATGAGAGTAGAAGATAAAGAGCTTTTAAAGCTTTTGGGCTTTGTTAAAGTTCAAACAATAATTAAGATATGTTATCTAAAACCGAGTACGTCTAACATTTTTAATCTATAATAATCTATCTATATAAAAAAGCTTCCACCATTTTTCACACTTGGTACTGTTGTACGCGGATTTTTTTTTATTTATATTTATTATAACGTTTTTAAGAATGGTTTGAGGGAATATTCTTTTCACACTCACACTTTTCATTGCCTACCCTATTACTTGTTACTTTTAATATATCAAATAATTTAATTTAGAATGTTTGTTAACGTTATCAAAAATTTAATTCTTTATCAATACTCATATATTATGTGTCTAAGCTTTTTAATATGTTCTAGGTGGTTACACCTGTACTGTATCACTTTTAGTAGTTTTTGTCTTAAAAAGTATAGTATATATAGAAAATAAAAGTAAAATTGAAACCAATCCATCTCAGAGTAATAAACTCTATTTACTACAGCTCTAATTTGTGATTAAACCTTATTGATTATCTGGACTTCCCGACTCTTCAGTGTTTATGCAACAAAACTTTAAAAAAGAAATGTCATAAATTTTTTTTTATAACCACAATATTTTCCGCTTTTCCGCAATTGCTGTTGCAGTTTCTATTACAAACATATAAAACAAGTCGCTACTGCATTCAATGAATCTTTTACTGTAATAAATTATATGAGAGTCTTTTTCAGTTAGTTTGCGACCTCTAGAAACAGCAATGTGCCGTAATCGCAATATTTATTTGGCAACATAATTTAGAAACAGAATACACTGAAACGAAGACGTATTATACTAAAAACTGTAATGAATAGTAAATAAAATCTATAACCATATAAACCTTTTAAATATGTGTGTTTGCATTCCATTAAGTAGAATAATTTGTTGAGGTAAAATGCCTGCCAATAATAAAGAGCAAAGATTTCTGTCGCCAGCAACAATATCTAGACTTTTGTAATAAAATTGCATAAGAATAAATGAGAGCAAACTACCATGCATCCCTTGCATTTTTCTTAGTTTGATATGAAGTCAAATATTTGGGCAACGTCAGCATTTATTTCATTTTAACAATTTTATTTCAAGACAGTCGAGTGGACTTCCCATTTTCAAATTCTAAAATTGTACCAAATTCATAAACCAAAAAAAAAACACTAAAATATGTACCGAGTAACTCGATGTACATTCAAAATATACCATACAGTACAAAATATAGGAGATTGTCAGACAAAGCAACTAATACCCGGTTTCAGAAGGCGTTTTTTTCCATACAAAAGTATTTATTAAATAACTTTTACAATTTTTACCTGATTGCAACCAAATTCTTAATAATTATAAATATTGTTTTTATTATTGTATGTACCAAACCTAAGACAGACTGAAATCGTCTTGGCACTTGACGCTGATCAAGAATATATATATATATATATATGGGTAATTCTCTGGTAACGTCAACGTTACCAGGACGCGTGCGACCACCTTTACAATTTACAAAAAAAAACGTAACCTAAAACAATTTTGAAAATAAGTGAAAGCTATTCTTAAAGCTTTGAATAAGCTCTATTTTAAGAGCTAAGATTGATTTTAGAAACTTGTTCTGTTTTACGATAAAATATATATGTAAATTCGATAATTTTTTGGTTAATTTTTGCAATTATCAGAACAGAAAGAAAATTGCAAAACCATTCTTAGCTCTAATTAAAGTACTTATCTAGGGCCATAAGAGTAACCTTTTCTTATTTTTAAAATTGTTTCAGGTTATGTTTTTTTTTGTTCACTGAAAAGATGGTCGCACGCGACATCCGTCAGAGAATGACCCATATACTTTATGGGGTTGATATACCTCCTTTTGTTACATACATTTCCCGCAGACCCAAAGTTATAATACTCTTCTATTCTAGCTTTCAGTATGGTATGTGGCAGAAAATTTGATAAATTATGAGGTCAAGGTCAGACGGACATGGCTAGATAGTCTCGGCTGTTGACGCTGATCAAGAATATATATACTTTGTAGGGTCGGAGATGCCTACTTCTACCTAATACATACATTTCGTGCCGGCACAAAGTTATAATACCCTTCTACCCTATGTGTAGCGGGTATAAAAAGATAATGGACTTCAACTGAGTTTTCAAGATGAATGCATATACTGTATACGCACAGAACGTATTGCTTACGGTCACGTAATATGGTTGGAAGTGAGTAAACATTCTAAAAACGTACCAAGTTTAATGAAAATACCGAAGCGTTGTCTTAGAGGCAATATGTCTATGTAAATACAAGTACGCATTACTATTTCCTAAACATTCAATATTTGATGTGTAAGAAAAAGTCGCATATGTGCATCATATATGAAATGTATGTATCGGAATTTCTGATTTGAGAGGCCTTTAGACACCTCATTATTTTGACGTACAACATTTGTACTTTTGTTACTTTTAATATATGAGTTTTGCTTGTGTTCAATGTTTCTAAATAAATATAGTTTGATTTACTCAAAAAACTATCCATGTCTTCCGATACTACGCAGCTTTTTTTATATTTTTTAGTCTTGCTGTATATATGAATAGGTTTTAAAATGTAGTTTTTTTCGGCACTGTCGACATTTTAGTTTTTTGAAGTTATTCCTGACTTGTACAGAGGACATTGCTTACTTGGTGGGTGTTGGAGCTTTGCGCTTATTGACATGCATCATTTGTCCTTTCGTCTTTTGTTACGACCATGTACCGAAAATAATGGGGTGAAAATGTGTGGGGAGATTCATTTTTGGCATCGTACTAATATGAGGGTTGCGCGCATACATACATATGTATATGTATGTATGTATGCATGTCGCACACTTCTTGAGAATATTAATTTTGGTTAAAGATTTCAAAACGTCAAAATTAATTACACAGAGATTAAAATTCGGGTAGGCGTGCTAAGAATATAAAACAAACTAAATCTGCGTACAGCAAAACGGTTAAGAACAAAAACAGTATCATTATCTTCTATAGCTCTTTCCGCCCATTACATATATATGTTATTTAGGCAGATATAAATCTTACGATTATTGCGTTTGCTTTATTGTTTTTGTCAAACTCATATTTCAAATTAAGAAGCGCAGAACTCAAAGTTTCTATATTTGCCACAAAGTGGTTGTTCAACAAAAGTGAGAAAGCTCTACCGTGAGAGAGGAGATTCTGAACAATTCACAGATGCAGTCATTTTTATTTGGCTTGAGCTCTCATTCGTGATACGCTCTCTTTCTCTGTTTAGTGCTTGACTTTTCTCATTCGCCCCTTTCGTTAACATTTGGTTTAGTTGACGTTGTCAGTTTGTGTATGTTACGTTATTCATATGCTAGTCATCGAGAAAGGCCAGATTTTTATTGATGGGACTTTTTCGTAAACACAAATTCATTATGCATCTGCATCTCACAACATCGCATGAAAACAAAAGTAAAAAATTAGTTTAGCTATATAAACGGCTGCAAGAGCTCAAGGGGAACGCGTATAAAGTGAACAATTTTCAGTTTGATTAATGTATTTTATATGTCTCCGTATCATACTCAATATATGTAAATATACGAGAGCATATTTGTGAATGTGTGAGTGAGAAAAATGTCCCGTAATCGCAGTCAACGCGAAAGTGCAAGAACATCGCAAAACACAACGACCATTTATAAGCATATCAATCCAACTTTGTCTATTGTACTTAATCAATATATGTTCATGGTTTATGCTGTTTTAGCAGTTGTACAACTAATTGAATGCAAAACCGAATGGTTTGCTGTTGTTGCATGTAGCATGTCATTGCACTCTGTACTTGTAGCCATAGTTAGTTTTTTTTTTGCTCGTGCTTTTTTTAAATTGTCTTCAAGTATTTTCGCCGTAATGTATCTCAACTTAAGTCGATATATACAATATATACATCAACACAAAAGACAAGCACGAAAAACAAAATCAACACAATCGATAGGAACAAAGTGTGATTGGCCGAACTCTTTAAATACTTTAAAATTGCATGCTATTTAAAATAGCATTTGCAAGACAAATTATTGGTGCAAATGTCGAGCATTCATTATAGCTTATGAAAAATTCCCATAATGCCAACTATGTTCTCTAAAATACAATAATTTGAAACCCTGTCTCTCACGCTACTGTTTCTACATTTTTAGATTAATAATGGATATAATACGTCGTTAAATTGCTTGCGTTGTCTAGTCTCCAAAGATCACAACCTGATCTACATACTACTGACATATGTATGTATGTATGTATATAGTATATGTTATGTATGCATGTTCATTAAGGCTGTGCGCTATTTTTAGGCCAAAAGCATATAGCAAATGTGGACAATGAGGAGAATACTTGCTACTAGGTACTTGAAAAAATTTATAAAATTAATGATAGTATGTATATACATTTGGAATTAGGATATACATAAGTATGGGCAATCCCAAAAACAGTCCACAACTACGGACAAAATGCTTTTTTTTTATATCTAAAATAAAACTTCAAAAAAGTTAGTGTTATTTATTGGTTAATATATTGAAGTTGTTTGAATATTTTTATTCAGTCTATGCCTAATTCTAGTTCCAGTTCATTGGAAACGCCCCACTCAATTCCAATAATAAAATATATATATTTTATATATTTATATTTTATATATATCTTTAACATCATAAGCAACGCCTTTTGATTACGCATGCGTCAGCATGTGGATTCTGCAAAGTACATTATTTAGCCGGTAGTGGCGAATATGTACTCGTGAGTATCCGAACAATGACAGCGACTGGTTCTAGTGTTGCAATTTAAGTTAAGCACGAAACCTTACTCAATGAGAAATTCAGAATCCCTTTGACAATTGTCACGTTAAGTTTCACATATTTTTCTCTTTTTGCCAGTGGAAAGAATAAAAGTAGAAGCAAACGCAATATGCCAATTCATTCTAACTGAAAAAAAAAAACGTTTTAATAATAGTTAACTGAAGTGAACAGTCACCATTGCGTCTCATTACTTAACTTATATAAAAATATAATCAATACAATTTTACTAAAAAGAAATAGTGTAAAATATGGAATAGCAACATAACATATGCATCGCGATATTAATATTTTGTCTGCTATTTGTAAATGATTTATTTCTTTTAATTGTTACTAGAACTGTGCGAACTTTTTACGCTAATAAGTGCTCTATGTTAATATAAAATTGTGCTTTCTATTATATTAAAAGCTACCTAGAAATTACCATCAGTATTATTTAATGAATGGGTGATGCAAAATAGTAAAATATATTTAATAACGTGTAGCTATATACACATACACCTCATCTCTCCAGAAACAGAAAAGTTTATAAAGACTAAGAGTGCATAACGAATAACAATCAGTATTATTTATATTCTACAGTTAAAAGACTCACTAAATCGATTCAGCTTCAAGAAACAATTTTTGCATTACCTTATGTCCGTTTCCATAGGGTAAAAATTGAATAGTTGCTATAATCCCAAAACTGCAAAACTATTTTCTGTTTTGAGTTATTAAACTAAACCAAGACACTTGAAAAAAGTTAAAAGAATATAACAAAAACTATTTACACTTTAATTCATTTAAAATCATAAAAAAATAAGAATTAGAGTGTCCTACTAATAAGTGAAAAGTGCAACAAACCTAATTTATAATGAAAGCTTATGTATATAAGTATTAAAATTGCGTCAATCAAGAGAAAAAAATCACCGCCGCCTTTAACGACATTGACGCTAATTAGTTCCAATCAACGAGAGCAGCAAAAGGAACAGCTTAAAGAACTTCAACAAGTTCAGATCTCACAAATAAATCAACCGTTAATAGAAGTTCAAGCAACAGATACGCTACAAGAAGCTTCTACAGTAACGACAACGACAACAGCAACAGCGGCGGCGGCACCCGAGGAACCAAACTCTGCAGAAATATCTAGAAATTCAACAGCCACTAAAACAACGAAAGATAGTCTATTAACACATCTTAAGGCTTACGCCTCGGTCAGCGTCGATAACAACTTGCCGGCCTTAGTAACGTCTACGCCACCAACAACGCAATCAGCGAATCCAAAAATTTTTGCCAAGCCAACTACAACAATAGCAGTGCTAAAGACAAGACCTACTAAAACTAATTTCACCACGTCGTCGTCCACATCGCCATTGCACTCGTGCTCCAGTACTTCCTCTTCACTAATTGCGCAGCCGCCACCAAGCAAAATACTTAAAACGGATCACCTGTGTGTAAGCACCGCTGCCACTCCAGCCCCTGGTCTGCCAACTGTCGCTGCCGCCTCTGCTGTTAGGCATCCCTGTATATATTGTGTGATACCGGTGCCAGTGGTACGTACTGTAGTCGTTGGCATACAAAGTATTCACTGTATTCACTGTCAAGTCAGTCAGTGTTCACCAAAATATGCAATGAATAAATGACAGTACTTCATTTTTCCATTAATTTTAATTTTAAGCAATTATCATTATTCTTTATCAGCGTCAACAGACAGCATCAACGATATAGCCATGTCCGTCTGTCTGTGTGCTTTTTCCCATATCGGTAGTAGTATTATCTTTTATCTTTGTCAGAGTGCCATCATTTTATATGCACAGAAAGAGCGAATTATTCAATATATTGTAGTATAATTTAGTATATTTTTATAAATACCACACTGCTTTCCTTTTACTGAAAACAACTACAGTCCAGATTACTGGAATTGCCTGCAATCAGATAACAATTTTAGAAGGTATTCAGGAAATAATTGTATTATATATGGCAAAACACGGCTGCTGCAGTCGAGTCTAAGTTGCTTGGTTGACAATCTGGTATATTTTGTACTCTTTGGTATGGTATAGCAAATAAAGTCGTCAGTATATTTTTTATTAATTTGGTTTAAATTTTTATTGAAAAAATATATCGGGTATTTTTCATTCGAGCTTACTGCACTGCAGCTATTTTACTTATTTCTTGATAAATTTAAATTAAATTACGGCTAAAAGAGGAGGAGATGGCAAGTAAGTATTTTTGTGTATTTATAGTGAAGTTAATAATATTACTAAATGTTATCCATTGATTTATGGATTTGACATTAAATTTGTATGCAGTAACTAAGACTGCAATGTTTTCTTCGCTTTCCTTTAACTAGAAGATACAATGTATAGAACATAAAATAAGCCCATGCAAAAACACAAAATATTAAAATGAGTATTCTTTTTTAGTGAAAAATAAAAGCAAGAATAATATAATCCGGAAATGAGAAGTGGAAAAAGTATGTAGTGAAACGTTCCGGGCACCTATGCCAACACATTTCAAGTGCCCATCATAAAATGTTTGCTCGTATGCGTGTTTGTCTAAGTAATGAGGACAATTTAAGGGTACTTGAAGCAATCCAATTCTCGGGTGCACTCAACGCCACCACATAAGATACTAGGTCGTCCGTTCAACTATCCCACTCTAACAGTCTCTTCCGTGGCTTATATCCGAGCTTATTTGTGACTGCAGTCATATTTATATGCAAGCAATGTACGTACATATACACTCTATATCGTAGTTCTTATCGTCCTGCTTCGTGCCTAATGTACGCCACCATTTTGTATCTGCAACAATTGTCGACGTCATTAGAGCTGCTGAAATGTAAAGTAAAGAAATTTAATAACATTCAAGAATAATTTTTTATATTTGCAATACTTATCAAATAATTGCGATTGGCTTAAATAGTTTAATAATTGCATATTATTTTTTATCATTCCTTCTTATAAATAAGAGAGTGTAAGAAGTTAATTAATGGCAGTTATTTCTACAGAAAACATTTTTTTTTTAATTTTGCTGAAAATATTAAACTTTATTAAATTAAAATATATAGTTCGATTTCTTTAAAAATTTACATATCTAGCGAATACACGGGAATACAATATTCAATCAGCCTTGGAATGCCACGGAGTTAGCGGAGTTTCTGAGCTTGCAAATTGTAGTAAAACTTAGCCATAGGATGGGTTTCACTGGATTTTTCACACCACATTTTGACAGGTTAAGCGCCCAAAAAGTATATGCAAAATGCATGTACTAAACAAAACTATTTGCGGTCTAATCCATAATCTTTGTCAATGTGCTTTGGCCATACTTTGTCAGTGGTGCTTGTTGCTCAGTCGTCGACGCTTGTCAAACAGCATTCCAATATTGTTGTTGTTTTTGTTGACAGTCAGGTTTTACTAAAATATATCAATCGCTGAGACGCAGCTCATGAACATCGATGTACTCTTGGTTTAAAGAGAACTGGAAACAACTTATTTCAGTCTTATCCCAATGCCTTGAAAGTACTATAAAGAGTTTTTAATATACACAAAAATATTGAAACACTTTAATCAATATGATAACCAATCTTAAAGTTAACATGTTTGAGGTGATATACAAATTACTCCCATTTTTATTGAAACTAAAAATGTGTCTATAAACTACAAAATGTTGTAAGCCTTCAAATGTATAAATAAGAGTAATTTTTTTAAAACTACCATACATGTGAAAATTAATTGCAACTTTTTGTAGTCTGGTACGTTCACAGACAACAAAGAGACCCACGAAGAGAGAGAACATATAAATAAGTGGTGTTTTACTTTTTGAGAACCATGCTTGATAGAAGAACTGAATAAAATTAAAGCAAACCGGGCGGAGAGAGCGAAACTCAACAAAGAAGCGCGACTGCAACCGGCAAAATAAATTTGAAACTAAGCGTAAAGAGAGAGCGCATCTTTCATAGCTAAAACATGTTAAAGGTAGACAGAGACGTCTAATATATCTAACAGACAAGAGCAAACCTACTAGCGAGTTGCAGAGAGTCTGGCTATGGCTTCAACAAAAACAGTAAAATTGTGCAGTGAGGTCTAATGTACAACATACAACACACAACGCCCGCAGAGTATTGAGAGAGACGTATGCAGAGTGATGATGATGACTACTGTTATGCCACTCACTCGATAACTTCAGCTTCGCTCAATTCTAGACAGCCTGCTCAGATATTAGTTTAACTTCATTGCTCGTGTCGGCGAGACGAGGCAAGAAAAATACAATCCAAACAAAAATCTTGGCGGTCGAGCAACTTTATTCGCTCACATCTCTTTTATTGCAATAAAAACAGCAGCAAGCCGGGATAAAGTGAGTGAAAGTGCAGTTAGCGTTAATGCAACCTAAAACATAATACTACTCATCTGCTGACTTCTTAACATTGTTAATTTATTTGTTACAAAATTAATGAATTTGTGTTGCGATTGGTTGCTCAACAGTAACTACCAATATCGTAGCTACCGGCAATGTTTGACAGAAACATCAACCCACTGTCTGCACGTTGTGTGTCAACGTCAAGTAATTTATTGATTTTTTCAGGGGTGCAGCAAATTATGTTTCTTTTTCATTTCCACTCATTTAATGGAAAAAGCTGCGATTTGCAAAGATAAAAGTCATAAAATTTAGGAGTTTGTTTATACTTATATTCTTCTATGTCCCATTGCGGGTATATATCGAAATATATATAGTATTGTTTTACATTTTGCTAAATAAATGAAAGATTTGGTACAAAGATACGACGATGTTTTCGTTAATTAATACTAATGTAATAAATCAAACACTTATTTTAGTATTAATATACTTAAAATTGTTTATTATTATCCAAAATTGAAATACTAATATTTATATTGTTTAATCTTCAACATCGTCCTCTTCGCCGCCTTCACCAAGTTGTGCCTGGCCGCCTGCTTCCTCTTCGACCATTTCTTCAGATGAGCTAATCTCTTCAATCGGCTCAATATCGGAGGCCAGGTCCTCTCCATAGTTTTCATCGAAGCGTATGTTCTCATTAAGAGGGGCAACTTCTACGTCTTGATCGGGTGGTAGCAACATTGGCGCTGTACCAGATGGACATTCAGTGATATTGCGGATTCTTAGCTGATTCCAGCAGAATCTGATGAAATACGCTAAGAAATCTATCCATATTTCCAAACATGAGCAGCGAGGCACTTTTTGGATCTTCACCCTTCTCAAGAATACGGCCTACTATGTGATGTCGATAAGGATCCATTAAGGATCTCTTTTTTTCCAAATTGAATACATTTGATTTTTAATCTGAAAGATTACATAATAATTTTCCGCAAGCGCTTTTTCAATTATTAAATGAAAATCATTAAACTTGTACATGGGTACACATTTCCACCAACCCTCATAAGCATTCGGGGTATGAAGCACCTCAGCTACGAATTGACCTAACCGAATTTGCCAAGGAAAGGTATCTAAATCCATTGGCTGATTAATATCCGAACATGGCTCCCAACAATTTGAACACATATTGAGGCCATAACAAATAACCTTGTCGTATGTTTTTGCATTCCAAGTAGCCGGATGATCGATTTTGGAAGCTAATGCTGTTGCCACTGCCACTGGAAAAACACTACGATTTCGCAGTGCATCCTTTGGATTTAGTGTCAAGTGTAAATTTGACTTAAGATACGCATAGTCGGAAGCAATTACATCAAATTCCCTCATTCGGGGTCCGAAGTCGCATTCCTGACTACGCCCATTTGGTCCTGGTGTTACTAACCTCACGACCAATACATCACGCAGCATAAGTGAGTCTAAATTTGCAAGATTGCTCTCCTTCTTGATCAAATGAATGACATTGTCCAAGGATCGCATCGCTAATAACGTAGGGTAACCGCCATCAGTTAGTTAGGGTATCATTATCACGTCCATTTAAATCAAGTAGCATCCAAACACCGGCGTCTTTCCATATAAGTAAAAATCAATTTAGAGTCCAAAATATTGTAGTTTTACGCCTCTTAAAATAAGCATTCAACATACGACGTAAACGTCCAATGAGATTTTGAACACCATAAAGTTCAAACGGAGTATCCAACTCTATGGCAAATTCCATGTCGTTAAACTTGAAATGGCGGGTTACAGTCTGCTCGTTATCATCATAAACATTGGGAAAATCCATTGCCTCTGAATCATTAAATAATATTTGGCCTTCGGTGATTAGTAGATCGATCGAGTCTGGGTTCCATTCGGTTCGTTTCCTATAATAAGTTGCTGCAAACGCCTTTAGATTATTATCGTATTGATTAAAAATTTGGCATGCCAGATTTAGAAGCAACTGTCCCAGTCACAATGCCAAGTGGAAATCCCAAAGATTTATCAATGAAGGATCGACGATTGCTTTTGCATTCCTTGGGATCAAAGGTACGTAGGGATCATCATGAACCCCAAAGATTCAACAACTTTCATGTGAGCACGGATCACTTAACTGTTTGCTGGGTACTAAAATTAAAAAATAAACGGAGAAACATAAGCTACCTCGATAATCTCTTTCAAAAATTACTTTATGGTATTCTGCTCACCATGAATTGCTGTTCGATTTGTTTTGTGGGGATTAATTAGAACAGCAAGTACATCCTGCCTTTTGCCGCTTCTTATTCTACATATTAAAAATATACTTAATAATATTAGCTTTCAAATTAGGTTAGGTTAGGTAGGACCGGCTGCCCCTGTACGGGGCAAAGCATAGACCAGTGGAGGTCCGTAGCTGTACCGGTAGCTTATCTGCGTCTCAGAAATCGCGCAGTATGGATGCATTTTTGGCAAAAGCCAGCAGCATCCTAGGAGGTAGCCGTGAAACGTCCCGAAGATCGTAGCTTTCAAATTACTTACAAATAAATTTTTATGGCAGTTAACATGCTAGGTTGCAGATGAATGAGTACTATTACATTTTCTATCATTTTTCAGCTTAGACATTCGAAAATCAATGTATACTTCTATCAACTCAATATAGTTTACCAACAATTAAACGCGCAGGAGGGTTGCGTTTTTAACCTTGCGACATTTTTGTCCACATCCAATAGAAAGTTCAATAGGGTTCAAGATGCTAATTTTGTAACTCTGCAATATGTATAGTTTCATACTACATATGTATGACGAACATATGAAAGCTACAGTCGAGTGTGCACAACTGTGTGATACCCGGTACCAAATTTGAATAAAAGCAAAACAGCGCAGCATTATTCTTAGAATATACCAACAATATACCGCAAAAATACTAAAATTATACCAAATGGAAAATTTGGGATATTTACATTTTACAATGTACAATCATGTACTTACATATTTGTATAAGCAGAGATATCTAAAGCACTCTACAAATACGTATATATGTATGTACATCAAGTATTCCACTTTTCTAGTGATATAAAGTGTTGTCAAATGAGCCGCTTGCATCACAGCATTTAATGAGAATAGATTCTCTTGAAAAGATCTCAAACTTTAAATTATTACAATAAATATCTCGCGATAAAATGATGTAGTAAATAAGCATAAGGGAAAAATATAAAATATATTCATTAACTTCACCAACATTTTCAGACTTTTTTGTTGAGATTTAGATGCTTATACCGACAAGACAGACATACACGGCTGTATCTGTTGATCAATAATGTAGACACATTTAAAAATGTACGATAAATCATTACAAATTTATATTTTGCATTAATCAAGCTGATGAAGATTTTTCGATTTCAGATTCGTATTAATAAATTATGAGAAACTCGAGCCGATTTAGCATTTTACTCATATATATCCTTCTATATTCTTAGAACTCATCTAGTGCTGGTAGCATCGCGTCAGCCGTTACACTCAAAGGGGGCATTCCACAGCATTCACCGGCTATGACTAGTCCAGCTGCTGCTGCTGCTGCTGGCGCGGCACTAGCAGCAGGTGCACCCTATCGTGGAGCCACAAGTTGGACACCTCAAGGCTATGCACCAGCAGCTGCCGCGGCTGCTGCTGCAGTTGCTCAACAAACCTATCGTTATACAACTCCATTGCCTCAACCAGCATATGCAGCATATACGCCGCACACGGCTAATACGCCTAGCACAACAACAGTAAGTATCTAAGGCCCAAAAATGTAGTTATAAATATATATGATTCAAATTTGAAGTGAGCGGGTAAAATTTGTTCAGACAAAAGGTTCAATACATTTTAGATGTCTATCCAAATTTCTTAAAATATCTCAACATTTAAAACTCATATAAATCTCAAATCATCTCACTCAAATACGCTTAACACGTTCCATACGTCAACGAAGATATGTTCCTCTGTTTGGAAAAGTTTTGTTGGCCAAATTAATTATTGTGATATTTTCAATAAAGCAAAAACAGTAGTTGCAGACGGTTGCTTTTTCATTTAGCAGAATCCTATTAAAACTTATCACTTAGTTATGTTATGCGCCTTTGTTTGTCGGCGCATCGTCTTTTACTAAATGCTAACGATTGTACGCTTAAATATCAGCAAACATTTTGTCAATAACAAATACAAGAAAGTTTTAGAAATTGTTTACGTCTGAAACAGTTGTTAAAATATAATACATAGTAAATAAAAAAAAATCGATCGCTCTTTTCAGCCACAAAAATATGAGAATGATATTAAAAATTGTGCACATATCACAAATATATTATTAAAATCTCTTTGCTTAACCCTTGATTATAGTACAAACTTTTTCTTTTTAAATATTCGAAGCACACCCAACAACATACATATGTATGTATAATATGTACTGAATGCGCAGCGCCTATAAGATATGCTACAATATTATTATATATTATATATTAACATATGGCAGTAGCTTTAGTTGTGCTTTACAAAGCCAAAAAATATATATAAACATATGTATCTATACTAAGTAGCTACATATGTATATAACGACTGTCCTTGCAAAAGGATACTCTATTCAGTTTGTGTTTGTCCTTCGTGTTTTTTGCCTCTTTGCTATCCTTTATCTGTCAGCCTCGTTGTCAATATTGAATTTGGTCTGATTGTTATTTATTTTTCATTTTTTGAGGTCCGTAAACTGTTGTTATTTTCTTTGTCTCTTTTGAGGCTCCCAATTGTTAATGCTTAGGACCAGTTCCCGTTCTTTATTTTCAATGCTCCAGTTATATGTTATAGGTTCTTATTCTTTGAACTTTTACTTTGATACGTTATTTTAATTTTTTATTAACATTTAATAGGTTCCAGCCTTTATATTATAGAATATATATTATATATTAAAACAATACTTTTTTGTTATTATTTTTATGTTTCAAAAGATTCCCACGCAAATCGAAAAAATCAAATACCAAATGATTTTCGGTACATACAATAATAACTACATAATTAATTACTGAAAATTTTGTTGTGATCAGATAAATATTGGACTAGGTATTTAAGAAATACTTTGGTATGTCTAATAACGATTATTTTTATCGGCTCTTAGTTGCTTTGACTGACAATCTTCTGTATTCTGAACCTTAGTGCTTACACATGTGTATAATCTGATTAAATTATCTAACTTTAATTGCACAGTCAAGGAAAACATTGTATAAATACAAATACACGTAAATACAAGTTTGCTTTTATCACTGCAGCTTTAAAATTTAAAAAGGTGGAAAGATTAGGAACTTATTTCAGAGAAAGGAAACTATTTGTGATAAGTCATTGTGAAGGGTATAAAAAAACTATCACATTATGAACAACTCCAGGGAAAGCCTTCTCTTTTCTTACATAGCTAAATATGTAGAAAATTAAACTTATTTGAGATAAAAGTAAATATGCAATACTATACATAAATTATTATCAGCTGTAGATTTGAAAATATTCACGATTGCATATTCTTGATACATACATTACAGATGCGGAAGAGCGGATCTCACTAATTTTATTATTATATGATAATTTAATTATAAATTCGACAAGTTTATTCAGTCATATCTATTTGTCTGTTACTGCGAAAGCAACAATAGGACACATAGGAACAAGACATGCATAATTTGGAAACAAATGTGAATGTCAAACGTGACTGAAATAAAGAATGCGAAATAACACTGAAAAACGACAAAAGGTAGAAAAGTCATCACAAAAGAGATCTGCAGATCCATTGTCAAGATTATTCCATCGTTCTTTTTTCTGTAACAAAGTTCTCAAACGTATGCAGTGCAGCGTTCATAGTCAACACAGCATCGAAAATCTCTGGAGTCATAGGAATTCAAGTAACACTCAGTTCCCAGTAATGTTGTACAGCGTCCAGGTTTCTTTTAGGGATAGAGATTGTTGAACTCTAGCTAGCTGTCTCCACATATAACAATCAATATTTGCATTTCTAAGAATGTATCTTGTAAATACATTGCATAATTTATATCTCCTTCTACATGAGATTTATTGATTTGATTTGCATTATCATGGACAAGCAGCAATAACTTTTACAATTAGGGCTGAGAGCTTAAACTAAAAATAATACACTTACAATGCAACTTTTTGTTAGATTATTAAATCGGTCATTTTAGAACTATAGATCAAGCACTTAAGGAAGTCAGAACCCTAGAATGCTACCCTGCGTTGCTTTTGTTTGTCTGACACTTAATCGGCTCACAAAGCTAAGTACAAAAAAAATACAAACGCAGGCTGATGAATTTACGAGGCGGCACTGTGCTCAAAGTTTGTGGCACGTTTTAATTGGCAATTTTGTCTGAGGACTAAAAAGTAGCTGACAAGCAGTAGCTTCAGCTTTAGCTCCAGCTTTAGAAGCGATGTCAGCTCCTGTGTACGTAACACAATAAGCCCCCCATGTTGTATCTCTCACGACATGGACAAGAACCAACGTTTCAACAACCAACTACCCCTCAGCCAGCCCTCTCGCATCCTAACCAGGCCCTTTAATCGACTCGCAGCTACACAGCGGGAGCCACTGTGTTCTTTTCCACATTCTCATCTTTGTGCTGCTGGTACTTCGCTCCCTTTTAGCTCCCCCCCCTACCGACTCTTTTTGCCATGTAAGCATAAGCAAACAGTGTAGTCAATTGTTCCGCTATTTTCGGTCCCCACTTTTTAGCGCCCACGTATCGTGAAACGAAAATTGACACTTTTAACAAGTTGAAAAAATTGCTGTTAACCCCATATAACGGTGTGAAGCTGCCATTAAGTCGCATCCTGGTTAGTCAGAAGTCAAACAAAAGGCTGCTCTATCATAACAGCAAGCCCCATTTCCTGTGGACACTTACTATCCCAATTTAAGCGCATCTGAACTTTATTTTGATCCGTGTCATTATTTACCATTTTCCTTGAATAATTTTAAACGAACTTCACCATTTTTAAAGTAAAATTTACTAACAAACAAGATGAAAATGGCGTAGATATGCGAAAATTGCTATTAGCTCCACATCAACAGTCTAACCAAGCAATTACCCAATTATAAGTTGAGGCTACGGCTTAAAAAAAAATTCCATTTTCTTTAACTTCTGTTTGAACTTTTCTAAAACAATGCCTCTTTTTATGCTATTGCTCTTAACAAGTTAACAAGTCGTTTTAAACGTACTATCGTAATCAATTTATATAATAGATTTATTGTACAAATTATTTTCTTGTAATTATTTTATGGTTATTTATATAATTCTTGAATTATTTGTTTTGCAATTAATCTTGAGAAGCTTATCGATTACAGGAAATAATATAGCTTTCAAATACACAAAGGACGACTGCCAATGTTACACAACAATTTTAGTTCATCGTACCCCATAATGTCCAATAATAATCATACTAATTAGCCTTTAATTTTAGTATTTTTAGTTGTATAAAAAAATGTAGAAAACTTCAACAAATTTTACTTTTTATAATAATATACATAGTATATAAATAGAAATACTTATTATAATTGTACATAATTTCTTTTACCTTATTCTAATTTTTTGATATCGAAAATATAAAGTCTCATGTAAATTTCAACATCTCGTATACTTTGTCAAGGTTGCACATGAGCATTTCCAAATTAGCGGAACGTAAATAATAATGAAAACGACTACTGACGAGCAAAATTGTAATACGAGTTCAATACTCTAATAGGCACTGATAATAGCCGAAAAAAAAAATATTTACTCATTTGTTTTTGTTTTTATACCCGTTACCCATAGGGTAGAAGGGTATTATAACTTTGTTCCGGCAGAAAATGTATGTAACATGCATAATGAGGCATCTCCAAACCCATAAAGTATGTATATATATTCTTGATCAGCGTCAACAGCCGAAACGATATTCCCATGTCCGTCTGTCCGTATGAAACACTGGATTTGAGAGGCTATAAGAAAGAGCTACAATTTTTTTCCCACAGCATTTATTATATTTTCACGTAGATCAAGCGATCAAATACAAATTTTTGAAGTTACTTGAGAAATTCTTCTTCTATAGGAAAAAACGCCTACTGCTTAGGTTCTTAGCTGCTTTGGCTGGTGTATTTTGACCTCTATGGTATATTTCGAATGTAGTACTTCATTGATATACTAAATTGAATTGAATGACATTCGCATTTTAGTATTTGTGCGGTACAATATTTGGTGTATTTTAGGAATATAACCGTACTGCTTTGCTTTTATTTAAAATGGGTAGCGTGTATCTTACAGTCAAGCATCCACGACTGTAGTCTTTTTATTTTGTTTTTTTTTTAAAGTTAACTTTAGCTTCTACAATAAATTCCAGGTCGACTGACTAATCGGTAGGTTTACCCTAAGCAAGCAAATGATTGCAAAAAAAAACTATAAAAATTGATGAATCGCCTAACCCACTGCCACCTAAGCATCTGCTGAATGTCAAAGGCAACACCAGTCTAAACCGAAATAAAACTGATACTATGAAACAAAAATAGTGAATAACAAGTATTTCATTTCGTGAAAACCTGTAAGACAGATCGCTTAATTTGACTAGGTACATACTTAATTAAATAAAATAAATACAACAACGGCTGTATGTAGGTACTACGTATGAATGTTCATTTTGACATTTCAAATTAATCCACGTATCCAATAATGATACTATGTGACGCAGACTTCGCTGCCTACGACAATTACTTAGAAAAAGCTAAGAAAACGAAAACTGAACTGAAAGTTAGCGTCATATGCGAGGGTGGCTAGGCAACCTCGTGTTGCTGGCGTCTGGTTGCTCTTTAATAGTTACAATCTGGTGAGCAGCGCAGGCGCTAGCTGATAATTTCATAGCATTCACACCCCGATGACAACGTCAGCACAAGACCAGCATAAAAATTGCAAGCAAAAGACTACCTACCGATAATAAAGTAATGTATAGTTCAATGGCGATGTACATATGCAAGCATGTATGTAGGCACATATGTATATTTATATGTGTATGTATGTACATACATACATACATTATCTACAAAGAGAAATTTTCAGCGTACGTTGTTCGCCCAACACATACAATAGCGTTAACACGATACATCCATACATCCTCCCATCAGCGCGAATTGTGAATTGTGTTTTCCATATGGGCACATTTATACGCATTCGTTTTCAATTGAGAGTTCCTCTTGTCTTCGTTGCTTGCCCTCGTCTAATGTCATTCAATCGTTTGTGTATTGTTGTTATCGTTCCTTTCGCTTTGCTTTTGTTGCTCATTTCTCCCAGAACCCCACCCATCTACATTCACGCGATTTCATATAGTATTGGTTATTCTTGTTATTGTGACATTTTTATAAGCTTTACGTTTTTTCCCACTCTCTCTTGTATAATTGTCTCTTTTCTCTTTGGCTTTAAACTTAAGAGCACAAAATGCAAAGAGATAAAATAGTTTATTTTGTAGCAACAATAGATTTTGTTTGTTTTTGCATTTTTGAATTCGATTCTAATTGTAGTTGCCTTAGCATTTGTAGATTCTACATTAAAATATACATACATATGTATGTACATATATACATATGTTCACGTATGTATATAGATATACATACGTATATCTTAAGCCTGTAATGAATATGTACATATGTATGTACATATTTATTAAACACACAAAATCAAAAAAAGAACCAAATCGGTGTTTTAAAAATGTAATGTATTAATGTAATGCATTTAAATCCGGGAGCATCAACAGCAACAGCAATTCACTGGGTCGCCAGATGAAGCTAAACTAAATACACCTGCGTCCATACGGATATCCATATGTATTGTGTCTTTGCTTTAAATGTATGTACACACAAGCGCATACATACATACATAAATAGGCAAGTACATATAAGCATATGCATTCATACATACATACATACATATGAAAAAAGCAACTTGTGACGCCGCAACTCACAATTTTTAATGACGGAACATCAAATTTGGTTATCTCGCATACAAAGTCATTTTTTTAATGTTGAAGGGGGCGTAATATGGAATGAATATCAGCTAAATTACAGCCAATATCAAATTGAAACCTCGGTACAATAAAAGTTATTTTATGCAAAAGCGTAAAGGAATTGCAAAATTGATGAATGAAGCAAAAATTGCCTCAATATACCTGATTTTTGTTTCACTGTGCAAATTTCGGTGGTGGTAACGCTGCGGTTGAGTCAGACGACGACAACGGCGTTGACGTCAACATATGTATGTATGTATGTGCAAGCATATGTATGTAGCTCCATTGCTTTCTCTCTCTTTCTCTATCTTTTGAGTTCATACACTAAGCCCCACGAAAATGCGAGAAAACACCCCCAACGCAATGGATTTTCATTTGTGAGCAGGGGTTGGAGACCGTTTCATACAAAGAGCAATAAAATATGTATGTATGCTGCTATAAATGATTTCATACATACACTTAAACCGTAAGTGTATACATGTACGTACTTACATATCTACACACGACATACATATGCAGCTCATTTGCGGTAGAGACGTCGCCGCATGCCGGCGCTTTTCTATAAAATTTTGATATTCTGCTACTTCGCTCTTACTACCAGTTGTTCGTCTAGATATCCACCCATTCATTCGCAAGAGGCACTCTCACTCGCACTTGCAGATTCTTGCTATCTGTCTTTTTTCCCTCTCTCGCAAGTAAAAGAGAGCTTATCTTCTGCGCATGCTCGCTCTCCGCCGGTTTCAGGTTTGTGTTTGCCGTTGGGTTTCTTGTCTTTGCATTCAGTTTCATTTTAATTTTTGTCGTGGCCGGTTTGTTGTGCGCGTGCTTCAAACACAAAAATTCAAACAAAATTTAAATCAGCTGGGCTGTGGGACAGTGTCACAGTTTGTTCGTCTGTTCGTTCGTTTGTTCTGTTCGTTGTTCAAAGCTCGCAAAATTTAGCTACGTGTTCGCGCTGTCTACAACAAAAACAACCACATCTCTCCATTTAACTCACTGTATTGCTACATACAGTTTGTCGTCTCTATTCGTCGACTCTCGCAATAAACATATGGGTGTGTGTGTACATATGTATAACATAAATTTGACGTCGTCTCGTCATCAACCTCATCGTCAACAAAAAAATTAAAAGCCAAAGAGCAGCGACTAATAAAAGTTATTGCAAAAATTGTAATTTATAACAATAAGGTAGTGAAATATTATCATATGTGCGGTTTTTTCCATTGTTTCGTACATATTGCTTTCGTTGTTCGTTTTTTCTTGTTTCATATATGCATGCGTATGTATGTATCTGCGTATGTATGTATGCATGTGTATTTGCATCTGTGAAATGGCATAAAAATATAAAAATAGCAATAGAAAGTTATTAAAGCTATTTGCAACCCATCAGCAAAAATCAGCAGAGTGCAAAGGCAAGCAAAAATACATACATATGTATTATGTTCATGTATACATATTTTCTTAGATACATACATCAAATCTATAGAAAAAAAACAGTCAAGAAAAATAGTTAAAGCTTACGTTGTCGCTCCAACTGGTACTCACGCTCTCACGCTCTCTCTCTCTCTCTCTCTTACTCGCTCTCTTTCGGTAAACGTCACCGTCTACGTCCAGGGACGCACTTGAAAACGTCGCAAAAGTTTGTAAACAGCAAAAGCTTCATTGAACTGTAACTGTGTGTGTATGGTGTGTGTGTATGTGCCAGTGTGCAATAGAAAAGTAAAGAAACAGCGGCAAAAAGCAAACGACAAAATCGTCGACGTTCTTCAGCAGAACCAAAAGCAGCCGCTATCAAAAAAAAAAAAAAAAAAACAAAGTAAATAAACGCAATTGTCGAAAATTATTCGTTTTTAACTTTGACTTTCTTCTCTTTCCTTTGGCTTTATACTTGCTTGTGGCAAGTAATCGAAAACTGTAATCCAACCACGTATGTACGTACATACATATGTATGTACATGCATTAGTACAATTTGTGTGTGCGAAAATACGTACATCTGTATGTATGTATTTGCATTTGGAAATATATATTTGTACACACATACACAGATGTTATTAGTGTCGTCTATGCGTATACTGCTCTCCATTTTCTTTTATTTATATTACTTTATTGTACTTCACTAGTACACCCGTATTCACAGCAAAAAGTATCCATAGTAAAGTTCAATGTCTGACACAGCAACAACAATTAAGACAACAGAAGACAACGTAGCAAAATATTTTAATTGAATTTTGTTTAAATAAAATATATGGTCTTGTATAAATGTATGAATTAAACGAACTACAATACTTGACAAAATAAATATATTAATGAGTGCATTAATAAGTATCCATACATATATGTAATTTTAATACATTTTTATGTACAGGATATGCCTAAGTTTACATATATTTTAGTGAAAACCAATTATTATTACGTTTATTAAATTTTTTCTAAAACCATGTTCGTAAATAATGTTGAAGAAATAATTAAAAATTATTAGTAATAATATAAATTCTATGCACTTGATTTGCATTTGCTTCTAGGCATACCAGTGGGTTAATCCGCTCAACACTTTGGAGGTTAGTACAACAATTTCCAAGAACAATCACTGAATGCATAAAAAATCCATCAATAGAATTTCTTGCACCCCATTGATACTCAAGTTAAGAAACAAACTAATATGCGTAACTAATTTATATCTTAAATACATATTTATTATTTTTGTTGTTGTAGGGCAATAGTTTTATCATGTATATTAAATCCTTCATAGTTATTGTTTGTCGCTATTCTAGCACTGCACATACATATGTAAATATATTTTCTTAGAACATTTGCTAAAATTGCTAAGCTGAAAATAAGCAAAGTTACTTTCTCTATTACATATAAGGCCAAGACGCATTGAGTTTTCTGCGGCTTTGTAATGTTTCTTCTTCACTACTATGGCTTTTCAACTTCATTGAAGCTGGTAGCCGGATATTCCAGTCATGCATTCTTGCTAATAAAAGGCAAAAAGCCGGTACTTGTCTTTCATTGCCGGATAGAAGAAATTTCTGTGTTCAATTTTATTATATATATTTTATAAATTCATAAAACAAATAGTTTAGCAGAAGAAAATTAAAAACGACAAATTACTACTAGGAAAAGTGTGTAAATTATAACATAAAACTCCACATACATTGGGCGAGGAGGAGGATATTGATTTTGGATTGCTACCTGTAGATTTGTTTGATCAATTTTTTTGTACAAGAAAACGAGAGGTCAGTGGACCTTTTTTTAAGTGAGGAACTATCTCAGAAGAAGACGAACTGTGAATTTTTCTATTGGTGTAAGGTTTCGCAATGTTGTGAGAGGATAGAGATTTAGCAATTTGATTTGAAATTTACCCGACTCCAACATAACAAGAATTCATTTTGTTTTCTAACCGTATTCATAATTGATATTTTGGTTACATGTTCAAAATTATTCCATGTCAAAGATTTCACTTATTTTTAAAATTGTTTTAGTTTATGTTTATTTTGTTTTAACTGTTAAGATGGTCGCATGCGACATTTATCAGAGAATTACCCATATGTTGGAATATATTGTGAAAATTATAGTTAAAGAGACGAATTAATGAACAAATCTTTTGATTGGTGATTAAATTTTTGTATTTTTCATTTGGTGTTATGTCAAATGAATCATGTTCATATACACATACATATCCATAAGCATGTATGTGTTGCCGCTGTTGCTATATTATGATTATCTCAGTCATTCTCGTATCACAAATGTGGCTCCGCGTCTTTTTAAATAAACAACTAAGAAAGTGAGATTCTCGAGCAAAACGCGGTAATATTCTTAGAATATAGCAAATTAATATACCGCAAAAATACCTAAGTCTATATGGCTATATTTTGTATATTAATATAGTACTAGATTGCCAGACAAAACAGCTAAGACCTTATTGCAGTTGACGTCTTTTGCAAAAGAAGAATTTCTTAAATATCTTATACAATTTTTATCTGATCGCATTGAAATTCAGGAATCATATATACTGTACTTATTATTGTATGTACTGAAAATCGTGAATGTAGCCTCAAAATTACAATTGATTGAGGGCAGAAGTAGTCGTGGCAAAAATTGTAAACAAACTTAATCTGCGTGCAAAAATAACATATAACTTTAATTAAAATTCAATAATTGTGATCGTTTTCGATTTATTGTTTATTACGTATTGCTTTCGACAATTTTTCTCAGTTGTGATCATGTTTATTCGCATTTGTGCAACCCCTTTCGGATCGTATTCTCATAATTTTTAGTTAAGTGTTATTTCTGCTTTTACACCTTCACAACTGGTTTATTTGTTGATTGTAATAATGTAAAATACCACACATTAGAAAAGAATGTTTCAACGACTACTCATTTTAGGGAAGGCTTTACTTATGGCAGCGGGTTGCTGGCTTTCTCTTGACGCAGATCAAGAGTATTTATACTTCATGGGGTCGGAGATGCCACCTTTTCCTGTAGGCATAAATTTATAATACAATATGAGAAGCATGTAAAAAACAAGACTGTCTTTGTGCCATTTCTCCCTTTTTTATTTTGAATAGGTGACTCATCAAGCAATTTATCTGCCTATTTTGTTGCTTCTTTAAATCCATCTAAGTTATGCTGGTCGCCCACTCAATTGCATTGTCGTCTTTAATTCAATAAAAATGTTGAATGTCATTGTTGCACTGGGAACCCGAACATGTTAATGCTCTTCGTATTTATATGTACGCATGTATAAATATTCATGTGTGCATACCCTATATCCGCACGCTCGGTTATCACAGCAATTTTAAGTACGCAGTTTCCGTACATATGAACAATACATACATACATTCTTAAGTGTGGAATCACCAAATTTTTTTTTGCGAAATTTAAGGAATATTTTTTTAAATACCAATTGAGATTGTTTTTGATTAATAATCCAAATTAGGCTTGAAATCTTATGTTATTAGTCTTAGGATATTCATTAAATATAATGATATATAATATATACATAATGTAATGAATGTATATATAATCTTAACCAATCCTAATCGAATACAGAATTTTTATACCCGCTACCCATAGGGTAGATGGGTATTATAACTTTGAGCCGGCAGGAAATGTATATAACAGGTATAAGAAGGCATCTCCGACCCTATAATTGATCAGCAGCAATAGCCGAGACGATCTGTCGGCAAAAGCCCATACAAAAAGGGGTCTTAGCTGCTTTGGCTGACAATCTGGTATATTGTGCCGTCTATGGTATATTTTGAATGTGGTACTATATTGATATACAAAATATACCATTTGGTATATTTATAGTATTTTTTAGGTATATTTTAAAAATAATACCGCAATATTTTTCTCACAGTCGAGCACATTCGACTGTAGTTTTCTTACTTGTTAAATTTTACCATTGTCTGTTACACCTAAATCTCAAAAAAAATACATAGCATCATTGACAACTATTTCTAGAAAATAACTAATACACTTTGTTGGAGTTCACATCATAATGGATTTTTAAGCTTCTCTGCTTTTTATAAAAATATATATAGCACCAGACTGTTATCAGTACTAAAAATATAAGCATAACTTTCAAATATTAGGGCAGGGAAAGTTAAGTGAAAAGTGACAGGCGTGCATAAGTATGTTAAACTATTTTTTCAATTTAATACCGAGAATGCTTGGATGTGAAATCTGATACGGTAATACGGTATTATTATTTCATTAAGTTTAATCACCCGGTGTAAATATAAAAATATATTGATCTCACCATATAAGTTGACTACATTAAAAGGGATCTTTAATAATTAAAACCAAACATGGAATTGTTTTCTTCTTTTTCAGTACGGCCAACGTGTACCAACTGCAGCTTCACCCAGCAATACCAACTCTAGCAGTTCATCGAATACGGGCTCCCAGAGCGGTACACTGAGCACCAGTCTAAGCAACACGACAAACACAAACACCACAATGGGTCCTAACGGAACGGCACAGAATCAAAATCAACAGGGCGGCGAGCAACTGTCGAAGACAAACCTCTATATTAGAGGTCTCCAACAAGGGACAACGGATAAGGATTTAGTGAATATGTGTGCACAGTAAGTATTTGTTCTTCGATTTAATTGTTTATTTGTTTCAAAATAAAATTGTTAAAAATATTTACAATTGCCACACTAATCGGGTTCAAAATAGAATTGCTTATGACTCTGTTTAAAACGAAATTCAGTTATAGTCTCCTTATCCATGCGGGATGAGTGGTAATAAAACTCAACCTCAGTGTTCAGTCAAAATTATTGTAAACATATTTTAATTACAAGAGTAGAGAATTTTAATTAATAGAATTTAATTCAGTCTATAGTAGTTAAATAGGTCTATACATATTGCACCGTTACCCATAGTCTAAAAGGGTATCATAACTTTGTGCCTACAGAAATTTTATGTAACAATCAGAAAAAGACATCTCCAACCCCATAAGGCCCGCCTGTCTGTCCTTATGAATACCTAGAATACCTACCTCTTAGAGACTATAATAGTTTGTATCAGAAGTTTTTGAGTACAAATTTTATTTGGAAAAACGGCTGTTAAATTTCTATCTTTTGGGTAAAGGTATAACGGGATAACGGTATATATATTCAAAGGAAATGTTCTAAAATTATACTAAAACGAATATATGATAAAAACAATCGATTTAGATCTCTAGTTTTCTGACTTACTTCCTTCATATCTCTAGGTATAACGTGTATTATTCCAATTAATTTCACATTCTTTTGACTCCGTTTTATATTAAACTCTTCTTTCAGATACGGAACAATTATATCAACCAAGGCTATTTTAGATAAAACAACAAACAAATGTAAAGGTATTTTTTTCTTCACCATTCTCATCATTTTATTTATGTGTGTTTTTCTTATATGTATTATTAGTATGTGTTATGTAATTAAATCATTGAAAGGGAAACAGAAAAAATAATTACTTTAAATGCTTCTTTTTTTATTTATTTATTTTTTTTAATATGCCACAATATTCTTTTAATGTCAAAACAAAAATGGTCTACATTCATTGCGTATTAGGCATTTAAAATAAATAATTTTCGTATTTAGCCAATGTATATTACATTTTATTTACAATTTCACTTAAAGCTTTCTATTAAGCTGCGATGGTTATTTTAAATTGGCTGTTCAAAATTTTAGTTATTACATCTTTCGATTAGTTAAGATTATGAGTTAATGATTTTGTAAAGTTATTATTCCGCGTTCGTATCATCCATGCATTCATTCTATTGCACTTTAACCCCACTACTATATATAATAATGATAATTATATATTTTTGTAACATATCTCGTTCTCAATTAAATAAGATATAAATATCATAACTCTATTAAAACAAAAATAAATTGTTATCGTGCTATATTATTAAGCAATTAATAACTCTTTAGTTTTTCTTTCGATAAAATGTTCTCTTTCTTTTCCTTATCATGCTTTTGGTACATTTTGTATAGTAGGGAAATCTAATGCGAATAGTTAATTAATTTATTTTCCTTTTACTTTCTATGTCTACTTCAAAATGAATTTGACATTTTAAAAATATTTTGTTTTTGTTATTTTTTGGACCAAACGAAATTCAAATTGCACGCACAATTTATGCTCTTCTAAATTATTAAATGTGCATCCAAAAAATCATATTTGTACAATTTTATATATATGCATATATATTTAAACATGCAATTAAAAAAATTCCACCTCCCTATGTTAATCCAAACACACACGAAACGAAAAACAAAAACAAAAACAAAATATATTTCTTACAGGTTATGGCTTCGTCGATTTCGAGCAGCCAGCCTATGCTGAGGGCGCCGTCAAGGGACTGCAGGCGAAGGGAGTGCAAGCTCAGATGGCCAAAGTGGGTATCTGGGTGCTTCATAGGCCGGCCATTGTACGTTTGTTTGCATGCAAGTAATTCTCACTCCTCACACTGCAAACTATCCCCACCAAGACCGTGACGTCTTACCATATAATCCACAGTCCCAACCATTCCCATAATAATATCCAAAAGCCCAGTCTATACAACTCATTTCAATTGTTTTTATTTTCTTATTTAAGACTAATTTTGATTTTTATTTTTATTATTTGTTACAATTATACTTCATGTTTATTCTAATGTTTATTAAGTTTTTTTTTTCATCACAGTTTATTTCGGTTTTTTTTTTAAATTTCTATAATGAACACAATAATGAAGTTGCTTTAATTACACTAAAGAATTTTTCAAAATTGATTTATCCAAGGTTTTATAAAGTTACGTTGACTTAATTTCAGTTAACTTAAACTAAATCCCTACCCATTGTGTTCCTTATCCAAACAGAACTTCAATACAAACCATAGCGAATCCCTTAGATTGTAGTTTTGTTAATCCACATAATTATTTCGTAATAAGTAGGTAATACATTAAACATCCTTAAATACACTATTTTAATATAACATAGTCCAAGTTTTGTAGTCCTCGTTCATACATTCTAAATGTAGTTATTATACACAATTTTCAAATTGTATATTACAGGCAGACTAGATACTTTTTTGTATACGTACTGATTAATATATATCATAATACATCAAAATAGACTATACATACGTATTGGTTAAATTAATTTCAAATATGTGTCTACAGTACGTACAAATTTAGAATAAATTAATTAATATTAAGCAAATTAATTCAATAGTGTTTAGTACAATGTGTTCAATACTAAAGGAAAATATTCGTCGTAAACCTATCCTTTCCATTTTTCTTATGCTAGATTTTTAAAAAAATTTATTAAAAATGTTATACATATTTATTTACTAAATGATTGGTAAATTCGTATCAACCGTTTCTTTTCATTTTTATAACAAGAAATTCAAAAAATATAGTCAAATTTATACATTTCGTCTAGATATCAAATATGAAAACATCAAGTTATTACAGACTCGGTTCATAAATAGAGTTTTAAAGTATTAAAGATTTTTTTATTCATTGTTAACTATTTCAACTATTGTTTACAATCTGTACTATATGTAGCTACATTAACCCTAACTCATGTGGATTTTGTCAATATATAACTGTAGTTATATTAAAGATAATACTTTGTATTAGCTACATATAATATATTAGAAATTTGGGGACGCGATTGAAGATAGCTGAATCACTAGTAGAAATATTTTAATTTTAATGTTTATAGTTTTCCAAGTGAAGTCTTTTTAGTAGACCTCGAATTCTGAATATTTATATTTCATTTTTGTTTTAGGGATTAAAATTGGTTAATTTTGGTGACACCAAGTTTCATTTCATGAAAATTTGAACTGTAAGTGTGACACATTTGTGCATAAATGGATTCATGAAAATGAAAGTTGAGTATCTATTAAACAAAATATGAAAGTATACAAAACTCAAGTTGCATTAGTATTTCAAGTGAATTTGTTCACATCATTTAAATACTACCCTCTTTAGATATTTATGTAAAATGCCATGATTTTGAGTATCAATGTACCAAAATGTGACCATCAGTATTGAAGTAGTTATAGCCAATAGCAATTCACATCACAGTTCATCTTAAACTTCGAAATATATAAATAACTGATATATGGTGCGAAATAAATTCGCTACTTGTAGACCAATGAATAGAACGTTTAATGAATAGACGGATATAAGCTACCCTTATCAATTTTTCCAATTAAAGTGATATTAATAACTATGTAGCTAAATAGTTATTATTTTTGTACAAATCTACAATATTAAACGTAATGCTACATGAAGTAATATTTTAGATAAGGATATGTTCAATTGAAATATACAAATTATGATCATTATTTATATAGCTTTATAGACATGTATCATATATTTTAAACTGTATAAATTGACTCGTATATTTGAAGTTATAGCCAGCCTTATAATCCACCTTCAAAGTTTGTTGTTTGAATACGCAAAATGCTACAAACCTGTGCCGGCCAAAATCTAACAAAGATATACAAAACCAAACTAAACTCTAAGTATAAAGTTCACTTAAAATAAGACATACATATGTGACCAGGTATTTAACTTAATTAAGTACAGTAAGAAATTCTATACATTTACTTCATATATCATAATCCGAATAACCCTATATACATACAAGTATGTGTACATACATACTTACATACATATTAAAAATCTAAAATTTAAAAAAATAAATATTTTAGGTAAATTTAAGCCAAATTTTATGTCTTTAGCAGAATCATTTCATTCGACACGACATTCTACATTCGAAATATCCATTAAGCCAGGCACACTTAAACGCAAACACTCATGAACAACACCAACAAAATTCAGAAAAACTATAAGAAATAAACGTTTGAAAATTTTACTAATGACAAAATTTCCATATTTTAATTTTTTCTCCTTTTCTATCTATTTCGATAATTGTCGTCCTTCTACGCATACTTAAAAACTTTATTCATACACATGCATCACACGCTTATGCCAAAAATGCTTTTGTTTATGTGTGTTAAACTTATGTGTGAAATCTTCAAATAAACTAAAATGATTGACTGATCGTTCAACAACTAAACAACATACATAAATTCACAAACTGCTGTCCTATGCATACAACAACAACACAGCAACAGGAACAGGATCCCACTAATTTGTATATAGCAAATTTGCCCCCTCACTTTAAGGAAACTGATTTGGAGGCCATGTTAGCGAAGTATGGTCAAGTTGTTTCCACTAGAATATTGCGTGATCAGCAAATGAATTCAAAGGGTAAGGAAAATAAACTGATTTTTGTAATTTACCCTTATTAACATAAACGAGTACATCTAGGCGTTGGTTTTGCCCGTATGGAAAGTCGTGAGAAATGTGAACAAATTATTCAGATGTTTAATGGTAATACAATACCAGGTGCCAAAGATCCGTTGTTAGTGAAATTCGCCGATGGCGGTCCCAAAAAGAAGAATCTCTTTAAAACACCTGATCCGAATGCGCGCGCGTGGCGTGATGTTTCTGCGGAGGGAATACCCGTCGCTTACGATCCAACAATGCAACAAAATGGTGTCAGTGTCAATGTCGGTACACCTATTGGAGTGCCATACTCTCGTTTTGGGGCCCCTCAAGTCGGAGGCTATCCAGTGGCTGGTTCGCAGTGGATACCCGGCTATATGATGACTCAGCCTATCACTCAAGTTGATGATCAGGTGAGTGGCATAATTATTGAGCGTATTTCATATGCCCAACATTTATCAGTATTCAACGTCTGCTTTGCAGTATATGCAAATGGCTGCTGCTCCACAATTGGGTGTTACGTCATACAAACCGGAGGCTGTAAATCAGGTGCAGCCACGCGGTATATCAATGATGGTCAGTGGCGAAACGGCTGTGCCATATGGAACAATGATGCCACAACTGGCAACTCTGCAGATTGGAAACTCTGTAAGTACTAATGGGTAACCAATTTGTGTTATACTTAAGAACAAAGCAAATTATTTGAAATAAAATATAATAAAAACTTCAAATTGCTTACTTGCTAATCCAATTATACAATATTAACATTAATATATAAATATAAGTATTGCTATACATATGATGTTTTGAGTATTACAAATGATATATTTGTATGATACAATGGCGTTTCCAGAGCTATTGTACTACGAACTCTTTCCAATGGGTTTCTCAAAAGCATTTATTTCAAATATTCATGTGTGTGGTGTATAGTAGTTTTCAAATGTTAAATGATGTTAATATATCATTTTTATTCTACATATTTTCTTTTACTCATTTTTCCCACTCCTTTTCGGTTCCTTTATAGAATTTTTCTCCATCGTTACAGTATATTAGTCCAACTTATCCATATTATGCACCACCAACTATTATACCAACAATGCCAATGACAGATTCCGAACAGGCTAGCACAGCTGCATCACCCGACGAGGCATACACACAGTATGCACATCAAGCTGCTCCCAAATAGGTCTTCGCGAGGTGAGTGATATCTCTCTCTCTCTCTCTCTGTCTCTCTGTCTGTCATGTTGATGAGTTTCGGGTCAACATATTTCTTTCTAATTTCTAAGTCTTTGAACTTTCATTCAACAGACACTCACTGTACTTGATCATTCGCTTAGAGTGCTGTTGATGTCTTGCTTTTAACAACATAATTTGCATGTACTATGCGTTAAAAAGCTTTGCTCCCTTACACCAACATATAGAATACAATTTTCGAATTCACTCGCCTCATTTCATTTTGCATTAACTTGCATCTTTCCAGATATTCAATAATTATACAAAATAATTTACATCGTAATAATTTCTGTACATCTCTACACACTCTTTTCGTTTCATAGTTTGAGTGCTGCCTGTTGTTGCTTGCCTGTTCGCTTTTAATCTGTTCATCACCTCCAAACTCTAATAACTAAATACAATTTTTTCTTCTTTTTGATTCCTGTGGGCCTGAAATTCTTCAACCAAATTGGTTTTCTATATAGTATAGTTACTAAGCAGCATAAATACTGGTAATAAATACTAGGTAAATATTATTTAAAAAAAAAAAAAACAGTTATAAAACTTTGTTTGCATGAAATTCTTCTAAAAAAAATTACTTATATTAATCAAAAACTTAATAAATCTGAATACTCATTCATTCATTCTTAGAACTGATTAAATATAAATTCACAGTTTAGACTGTAAGTTACAGTGGATCACACCTTCTTTCAACTTCTACCAACCGTTAACTTTAAATCATTATATTGACCAAACTAAGAAGTATTGAATTTATTTAAACACAGGATTTTAGTTGGCCTATTGTCTCAATTTTTATTTTCTATATAAATTCTTTACAAAAAAAAACATGGAAAAAATACCACAGATTATTTCAATCAACAACTTTCCAGAAACGATTTAAAGTTGTCCTCTGTAACTTAGAGGTTATATATCTACAATTAACAAAAAGATGTAAAATTTAATATAATTTTATAGTATAAGAAACATATCGAAACATATATTTTTTCCAAATATAGTTTTTAAAATTTATTAAAAGGCGATAGATAATGTAAAGATGGAGAGACTAAAGAAAATAACTTGCTTTATGATAGATGAAAGAATGAATGGATGATCACAAATTATTAAAGGCTATAAAATTTTAGAAATGAACGTTAATAATGACAATTTAAAAATCGAATCAATATTATTGTTCTCGTATTAACTTTATCAATACTTATTTTCATTATAGTTTTTTGTTTAATTTTAGATATAATATTTAAGTACCAAGTTTGTGTACTATGTAATAAAATCATTGGAGCAACATTAACAACTACAATAAATAACAACAACTTTAATAACAAGAATGGCTGTGGGAGAAAGCATAAACAACAACAGAAGCAGCAGACTTAAAATTCATTGGTAAACTTAAGAGAACAACAAAAGTCAAAAGAAATGGTGCTGTTTAGTAAACACAATGTTTACGATTGAAGGAAGCAAGAGAGAGAACCAAGAGTTATATTTAATGGAACCGATAAATAATTATGTTTGAGAGAAAGCGTTAAAAAGTAATGGAATGCAAAGACTAAATTAAAATAATACAAGTAGTAATAATAAAATGGCTTAACAACAGTAATGAAAGGTAGTAAATGAAATCAGAACCATAAAAAATACCAAAATTGTCGATGAAAAAAGAGAACACCAGAACAGGACTAACTACATTATTTAGCAAACCAAACATTTGAAGCAGCAGTTTGCTAACAAAAATTTATATGTTAAGACATTTATTTAAGGAAATCCACAACAAAAATACTTGCATTCAAATGAAACAGAGCAAGATGAAAAAAAGGTCAAAGTTATGCAAACAAACAATTGTAATTGTTAAAACAAACGAACTAAATAAATTGCTTCTTTGACGGAAGAAAACTTGTGCAATGTATGGTAAAATTAATAAAAACGCAAGCTAATAAAAATTTGCATAATATACAAAAATATATATTATCCAATATTAAATGAAGAAAGAGAGCAGTTAATTTTTACAAAGCGGCGACATCATTGTTATTATTGTCATCTGAAAAAAATCTTAAGAAAAAGAAAAAAACTGTTATAAAAAAATATTTTTTTTTTTTGTTTGTATTTTTATTTTTATTGTAATTTTTTTTTTTATTATACTTGAGATACGAAATTGTTATCGAAAGAAAACATAACATTTCAGTTTAAATATTGTAGATTTTTATAAACTGTAAGCAAGCACAAACGATATACGAAAAGAAGTAAAGCGTTTAGCTAAGCAAAAGATCTAAATTTTCATAATTTTCAGCCAATTGTATAAAGAACTTGATAACCCCAAAATTAGGACTTTAATGAACTGTTTTTGTTATTTGCTTTTGCCTTTGCTTTGTACTACGAAACTTATTAAACATCAGACAGAAAAAATCCTTGAGGCGGATAACCCTAGGCTTAAGGACTAGCAAAAATGCAGTAAAACAAAATAAGTACAGTAGTTTTAGAAATAAAGAAAAAACATAATATTAACAATAAAAAGATGTGAATGTTGAAGTGAGAATGAAAACAAATCTTGTAATAGTTTTTAAGCATGTTTTTGTGCTCATCAGTCGATTTAAAAAATTTTTTGTAGCTGTCTACAGTTTTTCGTTGAACTATATGTTTCTAGTAATTATATAAGTACATACATATATAAACGGATAGATAAGAATTGCATTACCAAGAAAATGGTAAAAGCATAGCATATTTTTTCTGAAAAAAATAAATAGATTAGCAATGATGACATTAGCAATGATATTGTTAGAAAGAGGAATATAAATATAATGAAAGTGAAAACCTGAAGTCAGACAATGAGGCTTAAATAAAATAATTTTGAAGGAATAATACAAAAACAGAACATGATAAATAATTAAACTTTTCAACAAACAGAATGTAGAACATTTTTCTGATCGAATGAAAACATAAAATTAAAATGCCCAAATGAAAAAAAAATTTAAATGTTTAAAAATATGAAAAGGAAACATATGATTAGAAAATTAGAAATAAGAAGTAATGAAAAATATTGAAAGAAGTACATCAGCGATGATATACCAGGTATCTAATTATAAGTCTATAGTATTCAATGAGTTAATAGTTAAATCTAAAAAGAGACAGAAAGCACTGTGTTTAAAATGAAAGCCTAGTATATATTTATTTATTTCAAATTGAGGTTCTCACACCACGTCTAATTATGCATTGTATTTGTGATTTTATTGAATGGAATATTGATGATTATATTGTGTGCTTATGGGATTTCAGGGGAAATATGAATTTGGATAAATGAAAGGATATTTGTATTTATTCAATTGATATTCAAACAGTCAAAATAAGGAAACAATTTCACACAGGCGAGATCCTCTCAAACTCATATGCCACTTTCATTTAAAAAAATAAACATTCCTGACAAAGTCTTTGATTTTCATATATTCGATTATGTTATTTATGTTACATACATATATGATTCTAGTTAAAAGCTTGACATTTAAAAGCCGTTTCAAACAATCTATGAATAACATAAAAATACCAAATGAAAACAGAACGCCAAAAGTCTTCCTAAGCCTAAACCAAAACGAAAGTGGAGTGTATGTTTTCTTATGAAATGCAAAATCTTATGGTTTATTATGATGAACTTTAATTTTTTAAGTCTAAAGTAATGTAATTTTGTTTAGACTGAATAGCAATTGAAACAATAAAAGATTTAAAATACATCGCAGAATTCAGATGCACAATATAAAAACAAACTTAGCTCCTACAACGATTTACTCAAACGAACGTTAGAGTAAGAAGTTAGCCGAAACCCGCAAAAAGAGGCAAAGATTTTTGCAAACATTCCAAATGCATAGAAAAAAAGAATAAATACCCATAAATATTTGAAATCAAGAGACGCCTCCGCAGGGAAACTAACAAAAGGAAAAAATGACAAAATCACAAATACAAAAAGTTTGTAAATTATTATTTAATAATCCTACAATACTTCTTACACCCTTCCATGCTCTATACATCTTCAAAGAGTGCAATTTAAAATTTTTATTATTTACCATTGTCTTTACAACTTGCTAATACAGCATAATCAAGATTTTCAACTGTTTTAGGCAGAAACACGTTAAATCTTAAATTATTGCAAACGATCGGAAAGTAGAAATGAAAACTAAAATTAAAAGTTAAATGCAAGAGTTTATAATGCTAGTTATAAGAAAAAATGGAGCATACTAGACTAGACGCCGTCGAAATTCATACTTATATGTTGGAGAGCATAAGAAATATGGAAGCGTAGATTGTGGAATAGTTAAAGTAGTAGAAGAGATATAAACTAATATTTAGAGACTAAGATCAAAGTATTAGAAATTAAGTAATTAAGTAAGTACATATTAACAAGAAGCGTTGCAAAAGTTAAAGCGGGGAATATATGAAATAGAAGACATGTTTTATAATTGGTAGTAACGTTTATGCGTTCGAATCAATGACAAGAATGTAAATTCAATGTCAAACAAATAATAGAAATTTGTAGTTTTTCTGTAGTTAGAACGGGAGCAGAATACGCACGCTGTAAACCTCGGATTAGTCTTAAAATTAAAAATGCAGTCGATTTCGTATCGATTGGGAATTAGGCCAACAGAAAGAAATTGTTGCAAATTTTTTTTTATTATTTAACTCTATGCATAAATGTTTGTTTTTCGTCTGAATTTTGTTTTAGTTGCGTTTAATATGATTACTTTAGTTTTTTAACTAATTTTAAGTAGTTAATTTATTATTTGACTTTTAAGAAAATTTTAAAAACAACCAGATAAAATACAAAAAATTGCATATTTGAGATACACAACGCAACATACATTTAATTAAAAATTTATTAATCACTTGAAAGAAATTGTTAAGTCTACTTTTAGTTTGTATTGCAAGAATTAAGACTAAATAAAAAACTCAATGAAGAGCGCAATTCAACTCTTGGTTTTTGTTTTTGGCTTTTAGGTTAATATGAATTAACATTTATTTTTGGTTTCCTAATTTTAAATTTTTTAGATTTGAAGTTTTTATGTAATCAGCTTACACCAAATAGTTACGAACTAAATTCTAAATTAATTGTATTGCGTTTTAAACAAAGGTCAGATGTAGTTATAAAAGTGTCAGGAAAAAGTAAAATGGAAATTCATAATAAAAAAAAACATTTTTTAATAAGGCCAATCTAAGAAAATAATAAATATAATACATATATATTTTTTTGAAACTTTTTGAGAAAAACGTAATAAATGAGAAAAAAATTAATAGGAAACCAGAATATATCCAAAATTAAAAGTGCTAATGATGGAGGATCTAAATAATTCAACATGCTAGGCAAATCAATCGATGATCCGAATGATGTCATTCCAATGCAATGAAGGTAATAATGATTCAAGAAATATGCTCATTATGTTAAACAAACGAACAGAAACAAGAACAAAGCGAAACATAATATAGGTGTAAGTAATTTCTAAAGCTAGCAAATGAAAAGCAGCTATTAACATTTAGATACAAAAAATAAACAAAATTATAGAAAGGAAAAAAAAATTTAAAAATAATCAGTGGTCAGCCGGGCGCAAAGTAATGTACATTTCGCTTGTTGCTATTTTTAAGTTTTAAATCAAAGTCTTTTAAAGATCTTTATTAATTTTCTTGTAAGCAAGCGATAGAACCGCGTTAAGTGCTAATTAAGTATATCTGTCTTTGTAACTCTCCGCTAAAACCCTTTGAAATCTCTATGTATTTTTTAATCTATAATTTTTGCATCATTGAGAAGCTTTGCAGCATTTTTTATATGCATATGAAAAGAATTGAATTAAAAACTAGCAAAATCAGAACAAAGAAACATAAATTATGAGGTTAAGAAAAAATGCAACCACTTTGCTAAAACTTTCAAATTTACATGCGTACGTTTTGTGCGCTCAACTTTAATGCTAAAAATCATAAATTAATGATATGGAGCTGAGGAGATAAATAAAAATGATGATTTAATGAAAAATTTAAAAAAAAAAATAGTTTAAGCAAACATTTTGCAGCTTTTGTGCTTATTTCGCTTAAGAAAAGTAAGACTAGTTCAACAAACGGAAAAACAACTAATTGTAAGTAACTGAAAGAAAGAGGAAACCCAAAAAAAGCCGAGCGGCAACATTCGAAAAGCAGCAGATTTAAATAAAATTCGAAGAATATACAAGAAATGACTCTAAACAAACACTAAAGAAAGAATACTGTCATCCAAAAAAGAAAAAAAAAACTGAACTTTTTCTGAATCAATAAAACGCAAATTGATTTTCTGTAAGAAAACAAACAGACTGAATGTTTTTATCATGGCGGACTCTTTCCCTTATTATGTTTAGCAGAACCAGAAACAATAATGTAAGCATCAGGAACATCAAACCATCCACCATTCAATTTTACAAATTCTGCTGATGTATTTGAGTGTTAATAAATATTAATAATTAGTTATGTATTTATTGTCTTCCTCCTTGTTGCACCATAGACATATTGAAATAACCCATACTGAATTTGTTTAAGGTGTTTATTAAGCATCCACTTCAAGTGGTCGTCGAATAATTAAGATTCTGTGTATTTGCGATGTCAAGAGTGTGTGCTTCTTTCTAAGTGCTCGGTACTCTATGCCGGTATCTTTCCGGAGTTACCCATCTAAACGTGTGTGTTTATTCCGAGCCTGTGCTAAGCAACTTGAGTGCCTTTTGCAGATTTTCGATGGCTGTCTTTACATCGTCGTAGTTGAGGGCGCTGCCTGCATATTTGCAATACTTCTGAGCGGTGATCATTTGATCTGGAGTTATTTGAACGCCTGCAACTGGCACGATCGGTATATATGTTGATGCATTTGGCTGTGCCGTGGGCACATAAGGCTCAAAGCCACCTGGTTTCTCTTCCTCTACAGGGGGACTCGGCAATTTGTTCGGATTGTTAAGCACCTCTTCTGCTGTCGGTGGTGTTATGTGCGAAACTGGCGGCGATGGCGTAGTTGGTGCAATCGGATGGACGTCTTCTGAAGGTGATTCATCGGGTAAATCTGGCTGTGACCCTGCACCAGCACCAGCATTATCACTTCCACTAGCAAGATTATCACCCAATTCGGCAGACTCATCATCCGGAAATGGGCCCGGGATAGGCGT
Source organism: Drosophila albomicans (assembly GCF_009650485.2). Lineage (NCBI taxonomy): Eukaryota > Metazoa > Arthropoda > Insecta > Diptera > Drosophilidae > Drosophila > Drosophila albomicans. Next base: position 55,416,276 of record NC_047629.2, on the reverse strand, counting down.
TTCACCGTTCTTCAAGCAATTATGTATGTAGGCAGCCTTATACTTGGCGTATTTGCGATTATGGAGAGCCTCCTCGCTCAGCTCACCAAACGTAAGCAATATATCGTACAACACACCACTGGAGTAATAAGCCTTGACAACGTTTCTGCAAATAACAAATAAGTTTAATGTTATATTGTCAAATTTTTGGTTTCATATGAAATTATGGTTAACAGTCAAAAAGCAGTCTCTTTCACACAATAGTAAATAGATCTAGATCTATTTATTAAGCTAAACCAAGGGTAGTCGTTTAGTTTTTCCGCATTTGCTAATACATAGTAGGCAATAATATGCTGACAGCCGCCCACATTAACATTACTTGCAAACTTACTTGCCAAAATTTTCCTCGCGATCCTGTTTGTCGGCATAAAGGAATAGTTTGAGCGCATAATTTTCAATATGAGCCTGTGCAGCGATGTCGTTAGTCAAGGCCTCGTTGTCAACATGCTGTTTCTTCATCTGCTCCAGCCAATCCATAATTGCTGACATCAAATTCCAAAACATAAACACGAATGAGTCATAGTATTTATGCCTGCATTCTTTTTTACTTACCCAGCAACAATTTTGTTTCTTCGGCAGACTGTGAAGATGCCTTTAGCCCAATTTGCAGGGCACTTTAAAAATAAGTATAATCATTATTGTTAGTTTGATTTTTCTTAATGACAAATTATTCAATTTTCGACTTACTAGAGACGGGCCCAGTAAGCAATGACGACATCGCGAGAATCATGTTCTTGCGCCAGTTTGAGGAAGTGTTGAATAGATTTCAGTGAAGGCGGACACGGTGGAAACTCCATCGTCGAGTCGACTACTAATATATAATAACTACAAATTACTGCAAAAAATAAAATTATTATTTTATTGAGTAGTCCAATATTATGCTTGCTAGAGTTGCTACACTAACAATAGGGTTTGATTTGCTCGATTGGGTGACCATTCAGTGCGAATACGTATTTTCTACACACACGTAGAGAGACCGTTTCGTTAAGTAGAATCTTTCGCCACAGAATTCCTTAATAGGCTGTGCGTAAGAGAGGGATGGGCTGTGAAGCCGCATCAGCAATGATTCTGAAAATGTGGCCATAATTTGGCTTATATTTTTGTAAATTAATCGAAAAAAGTGCAATATCGATAAAAAATCAGCTGATAATTTCTTTTTTTATTTTGAAATAACGAAATAGTAACAAAGATATAATTTCACTTATACATTTTTGCGCAAATATATGTTATTTTTATTATTTCCATAAATATATCATACCACTTGAAGTATAATTACATGATTAATTGCAATTTGCATATGTTGGTGTATCTCGACTTAGTAAAGCATTTTTTAAATTATGAAGTTTCGGTCACACCCCAAACAGGTGTTATCTTTGAATAATAAGTATTCTATTGACTGCAGGTTTGTTTTTCAGTCGTTTAAGTCGTCTGGTTAGTATAGTGTGGGGTTACCAGTTGTGAACGAAGTACTTTGAACTTTGCACTTCACAACAATCCGCATATTGAAAATTCCGTTTATCCATATCCACAGCTAGTTGAATATGTCGCTCTCAAGGCCTTTATACTCTCTGTTCGGCAGCTATCTGGAGCAGCTTTTCAATCATCCCGTTCGCACCAAATGTCTAACGGCGTAAGTAAAAAACTGCATGCCTTCATCTACTGAACCTACCTAAGGATCAATTATATTGCAGCTGTTTTCTAGCTACCTCGGCTAATGTTACCTCGCAGCGCATATCAGGCGCCAAGACACTGAATCAACACAGTGTCTTTGCCTATGGCGTTTTTGGCCTTATCTTCGGAGGAACTGTTCCACACTATTTCTATCAGATTGTCGAGCGTTTGTTCAGTCATGATCTGCGCTTTCGCAAATTTTTCATCTTCTTATCCGAGCGCTTTGCTTTTGCGCCTCTGTATCAGTTTCTTTCCCTATACTTCCTTTCGATCTTCGAGGTAAGTCTTGTGGGCCTTGACCTAGAAAGCTTCTTAACTATGGTTGCATTGTTTCTGCAGGGGAATTCCCACGCCAAAGCCTTACAAAATGTGGAGAAGCTGTACTGGCCTGTATTGCGTGCCAATTGGCAATATATATCGTTGTTAGTCTATTTGAATATTGCCTACGTTCCACCGATGTTCCGCTCAATTAGTTCGGGGATTATCGCATTTATTTGGGCAGTTTATCTGGCCCAGAAACGTCGTCGTCACCAGGAGAAACTGACTGCCGAAAAATCTAAATAAACACATTCCATACAGAAAATTTAAATCGTCGTTGGTAATTGACAATTTACAAAAATCCTCGGTAAAAGTCTGATATTGGCTACTGCAAAATAATAAAACCCTGATACAGCTTTGTAAAGTTTATATTAATAAATACCAGTTTTTTCATATGTTGTTATATGAACTTTGATAACTTTAAAAAGATTAATAAACCTTATAGTGTAGTATTTAATTGGTCTTAGTGCCGTTCAGCTAAAAACTTAAACTGCGTTTAAAATTATACCATTCCCGAACTTAACACTTTATCTACTCTGCGTTTCAAAGGTCCCAAGTGAGGCCAATAATGCCTATTTAGATTACAGGAATAGTTGGGTATACTCACAAAGATTAGTCTATCTGAAAGCCTTATCTTCACTTACAAATATTTATATACATAGTGCTTATCCAAAGTGAAAGTCAATGCATTTGAAATGGCAACAAAAAATATTTTATATTTATTTAAGAACGCAACTTTTGAGTATTATTGACATAATAATATCATGGTCACGACTAGATTAGATGATTTTGCTACTAAATTTAAAGAATGGCCTAGATAAATCAATTGTTCAACTTAGTGGAGTGTCTTTAACCAAACACAACTGTTAGCTTATGAAATATAAGTGTTTCTTGTGGTGGATTCTTATGATGGTAGATTGCCAAGAATATGGCGCAACGATTCGCTTAACGCTCAAAAAGGAATCGCTGAAGGACTGCGACTGTTGTGCATCTGTGTATCGGCCATAGGAGTGCCTGGTGAACTGGCCCGGGTAAAGCAGCTAGAGCAGCAGCTAGAAGCGTCATTGTCTACATGATTGTCGGCTTCACCATTGGTCATACCATCTGCGTTCGTCTTGTGGTGATAGGGTATAGGACGCTTACGCGCACTGCAATATTTAAATTAAAGATTAGATAAGATTGATATGCGTTGATGAAAAAAAAAAACGAAAAAAGTTCAAAACTTACCAAACTGAAAAGTGTAATTAACAGAAATTAAAGAATGCTAAATCATCGTAAAAATAAGGATATTACGGAGAAGACATAATTTATTGTGCATTAACTAATTTAAATGTTTTGATAATAATCCAATTAATTAAAATAATTTTTTCTTTTACACGAAATCTGTAGCATACAAACAGAAAGAAATCAATATATAAATAATTTGGTAATTGTAAATAATTCCTGAGTCTTCCTGAGCTGTAAGAAAAAAAATCAGTTGAATGATAAAAATTATATTGTTTTTTGAATTTAGAAATGATGGCAACTGAACCAGAAATAACCTGGCTAACGTCTTGTGTTGTGGGTTGGCGAGCGACGGCTACAAATCATTTACAAATTAAAAAAAAAAAAGAATACATGCACATTAAAATTGAAAATTAAAATTTGTAATAAAAACATATATGTCAAAATAAAAAGAAATACATATTATTCGACTTGTATAAGGTCACCTTGTAATGCGACGTCTGTCCAAAAAACTAGGAGATCCGCGGCGTCGTGGTATGGATGGCGATCGAGAGCCGGACTGTGATGTACCAGAGCCGCTGCTGGATGAGCTACCTGAGCTGCTGCGCGATGAGCAACTGGAGCGGGACGAATGTGAGCCGGACCGAGATCTTGAGCTGCCCGAACAACTGCGACTGCTAGATGAGCTAAAACGTCTGAAATCCAATAAATTCCTTAATTAATAAGAACAATAGGCAGTTCGATGTACTTGACTTACGATCGAGAACGGCTGTTAGAGCGATGATGATGCCGTTTGCCGCGACTGTGACTGCTGCGCCTGGAGCGACTGCGACTGCGCCGTGCTGCACTCTCGGCGGCAGCAACTGTGGCGGTAGACACCTTGGAGACAATGGCATCTACCAGCGTGCTGTCCGCTAGCGCCGCAACTAATGGCTGTGGATCGTGAATTTTGAATGGTTTTATAACAATTTTCGGTTTGTTTGGTTGCTGACTGCTGCTATGATGTTGGTGATGATAGCTTATACTATTAGCTGCCACAGCCGCAGCTGCTGCAGCCGCATTGAAGCGGGCATGCGGAGACGGATGACCCAGTAAAGCCAGACCCGCAGCAGCAGCCGCTGCAGCTGCCGCATTGGTGCCACCTCCACCAAGGGACAACAGACCACCATGACGACCATGATGGTGCACATGATGATGATGATGATGGGCGCCACCAGCGGCAGTTGTCAGCAATGCATGCTGCGGCCCATGGCCATAAATATTAGGATTGTACATGGTTAGACTACGCGACAGATGCTGCTGTTGTTGTTGCTGCTGCTCCCGACGGCTAAGCAGTGGTTGCAATGCGCCAACACCCACACCAATACTATTACTATTGTTATGTTGATTTTTACAGATATTGTAATGTGTGGCAGTCAGCAACGGACCATGATTGAGGCGATTCGTGGTTCTATTGTAGGTGCCCGGTGTGCCGGCCAGAAAAGGTAACGCATTGGGATTGCTGCTAGCGTGATTAGTATGAGGGACACCACCACCACATGCATGAATATTATTGTTATTGCTATTGCTATGGTTAGTATTGTGTCTACTGTTTGGATTATTGTTCAGCGTTCGATTGTGAAATATTCGTTTGGTTGGATGATGATGTGGATGCTGTTGTTGTTGTAGTCTGTGATTGTATTTCGATAAGGCTGTTGAGGTTGCCAATGTTGTTGCTGTTGTTGTCAACAGTGGAGTTTGCGCTGCTGCTGTTGGACTCTTGTCACCGTTATTGGCAACCGTTTGGGGCGCATTACAAATGGGCGGCGTTGTCGTGTCCCTTGTGTATGTCTCGATTGTCGGAAACGGCGGCGGTGGTGTTGTTGTTGTTGTTGCTATCGTAGTTGTCGCTGTCGTTGTTCTTATTTTTGTTGTACTTGATGTTGCTATCGCGTTTGTTGCTGTCGTTGTCGATGTGGTCGCCGTTGTCAGTTGATTGTTAATTAAAGCGATTACATTGTTAGCAACAAGGAATTCATTTAGCGAGTTACGTTTGGCTGCCACAAGCAGCAAACTACAGCCAGCATCTCCTTCACTTACTTCGCTGCCTTTCTTGTTGGCATTCTTTCCATCCCCATTCTTCTCCATCGTTCTGATCTTCTGCTTAGCCTTGGCTGCAATACCCGACTTCAGCTGTTCGAGCATGCGCAGCTCCTGTTGTTCCTCGCGTTCCTTCCTGGTGTTCTGTTGATACTCTTCGAGTGCCACGCCGCTTGTCTCAGCATCGCTGCCATCATCACTTTGGGCACGCAGACGCACTACAGGCGCTGGCTTCGACATATCATGGGTCTTCGACTGTCGTCTTTTATCGTCCTGTTCCGTTAAGCTGGTGGGTCGAGGACTAGGCGTATTGCCCTTTTCCTTTTCCCGCTCTCTTTCCGTCTCATCATTTCTCGATCGACATTTAGTTGGCGTATCTGAGCGTTCACGCTGCTTGCTGCTCTTGCTGCCGGGCTCATACTTTGGCTGCTCGGGCGTTTGGCTTTGTCGCAGTTGTTTCTTGGGTGTTGGCGTGCCCCTTTCACTATTGGACGAAATGGAGTCCGAGCTTCCGGAGTCCGAGCTTGAGCTAGATTTTGTACGCTTGCGCTTTGTCTGTTCAAGTGCTACCATCACTGACTTGGTGCCGAGTATATCGTTGACCGTGTCTTCAGCCGCTTTGAAAGGATTAAATGCGAGCGTTGACTTCTTCGGCAGATTCGCCTCTTTGGAACGGCTCCGTTGCGAGGGTGAAGCTGTCCTTTGATAAGGCTTCTGTGAGCGCGACCGAGAGCGCGAAAAATGCCCAACATTGCGTGAAGTGGAACGTTGTTCGCTGGGTCGTTCTTTGCTGCGTTTTTGACGCTGGGAACGATCCTTGGCGTCGCCATGGATTTGGACTTGTCGCTCTTTGTAGCGATCTCTTTCCTTAGAGCGACGTCGTTCTTTTGAGCGTTGTCTTTCGTGAGAACGAACACGTTCCTTAGAGCGCAATCTTTCCTTCGATCGCTGGCGCTCCTTAGAACGTGCTCTTTCCTTGGTCTGTCCTTCCCTGGAGCGTCGCTGCTCCTTAGATCGTATTCGCTGTTTCGGACGATCCTTGGATCTATAGCGTTCCCGAGATCTTTCGCGGTCTTTGGACTTTGGACGCTGCTTTTCCTTGGAGAAGTTTCTCTCCGTTGAATGCTGTCGCTCCTTGGATCGTTGTCGCTCGTTGGGTCGCTCCTTCCAAAGTTTCCGCTCCACCTCACGGCTGGGTGGCGTACATGTTGTAGTCTGTTGAACCTTTGATCTATCTGTAGAAGATTCATTGCGACGCGTTTTGCTGCCTTTGCGTCGCTCCGGAGAACGACTGCGAAAGGGATTTTCGCGTGGTGTGTCATTTTCAGCAACCGGAGCACGGGATTTACCTGACTTCTTATCCTTGCGCGATGGCGAACTAAAAAGTATTAAAGATATGATTAATATTATAAAAAATTTTAGACAATTTTCAACAACTACTTACTTTGAACGTGTCGAGTCCGTAGAACTGGCACGTGTTCGATTTTTCTTCTTGATCCTTTTGTCACGTTTCTTCTGCATAATAGAAGAATGCGATTTATAAACAAACAAAGAAGACGCAAAGATCTAAAGGGCAACTTGCTAAGAGTCTAACTGTCAGCAAAACATATTGCATATATTCAATATGAAAATATTATAGAACATTATTCATTCATTATGACATAGTATTGATTGTATGTGGCGTGAAACGAAAGTTGTATGTTTAAGAATCTCTCGTTTTAGGCATGATTCGAAAATTTGGCAGCGTTTTTAATATCTTTGCAGTGTTTACTCAAGCGTTGCTCATAAAGGAAGTAAATCGTTGGTAGCAATTAAAAGAGTTATTGCCGTTTGGTATGTACATACTATAATATTCTTAAAGAAAACAGACAAATGAAAGTACTTACAAAACTACAAGAGAGCCTTTGAAAGCTATCCTATATCAATGAAGCGCCAAGGGTGTTTATAAACAAAATATAAATTTTCTTTTTGTCGATTTTTTAATATTATTTATAAATTGATTGAATTTAAATTTTTTTTGATTACTTGGTAAATTATATTTAAAACTGAAAATCGTAACAATAATACCAAGATAACTCAATAGAAATCTTTAGAGCTCATGAACAAGTTCAACATATCTTGGGTATCTTTCAGATAATCCAGGATTTTATTCGTTAAATAAATATATAATCAAAATTTCACATTGAACTTATGCATAGCCCAAGGAGATAAATTTTAATAATCTATAAGAAACCGAAAAAAAACTGAATACAAATCGAAATTAAAATAAAAACAAATTAATATTAGTAAATACTAGATTGTGAATGCGTTTAAAGCCTTGTTTTTACCTTTTATAATATTTGTGGGGTGAATTTGGTATAGATTTAATATTCTTTAATTATATAATATTTATCGATCTTGATTTTTTTTACTATGCTTTATAATATTTGATTTAAGTGGTAGATAATGCTTTTTATGCATGTAAGTAATTCATAGTTAAGTAATTTCAGCACTTGGTTATTGTTATATTATTAGATTAGAAAATGTTTCATTGTTTTTGGTGGAAAAAAGAAGTAAATAAGCAAGAGAAGAAATGGCGTATGTTTAATATTTTGGTGAACAATTGAATTGAAACAACATAAAAACGATTCAAGTCAATCGAGTTAATCTTATAGTGTAGAACAGACACAATATATATAAATATACATATACATATATATGTATATATATAGAAAGATAGAGAGAGAGATAGAGAGACAATAATATGTAAAATATATCCGGATGAATGTACACAATTCTTAGAGGTTGGCGTATATGGACGATTTTATAGAGATTATATATTAATTAAAAGAGCATTTAGAGAGAGGTTAAGAGATTCATAAAAGGTTAAAAGATTTCATGATACATTTTTAGTTAGGCATATCATTGTATGCTCTGGGACTTTGTAATCATTTCTCTTTTTAAAGAAGTGGAAATGGGGATTTGGAAACGCTCATTACTTGATCTTAAATATATACTTGATCATGCATTTGTATTACCTTATCCTTCTTGGCTTTTTTGCGTGCACTCTTCAACTCACGATCCGCATCGCTACTGTTGCCCTCGTCATCATGATCGGAGTCCTTGTCGCTATCGATGCTATCACTACCGCTGTGTTTGCGTTTGCGGAGTTTCTTCCTTTTTGACTTACTGCAAATAGAATGGCCATCGTATTGGAATGGGATTAGTCGTTGCATATACATTATACCTCATCTAGGAGGGGTAGCTACATTAATCTCAATGTTTATTTGATTACATCTAGAATCTGGTGTATATAGACTCAACATTAGTCCCATTTGACTTTCCGCAGCAACATTAAGAGGTTTCTATGTTATAGGTTTTTGGTTAACTTGTGGTTTAGTGCTTTACCTTCAATCGAAATACTGCTCAAAATTGCATTGTCTTAATAATAGTAGTAGGTAATAATAATAATAGAAAGAAAGATGAGAAAGTAATTTGCTTTTAATTGCTGCAAACACAGTTGGTTTTTCTAGTTTTTTTATTTTAAGTTTATATTTCCGACTTAATACTTTACGCGTGGTGTATTTGTTGTTCGAGTGTGGATGTGTGTGCGGAGTTTGTGGGCAAGTGTGTTTTTTTATTTGAGTTCAAATTGACATAGTAATCGAATTTCTACTTACCATAGCTTAGGTCATTTAGAATGAAATGATACGAGCTTTTGAGTAGGTTGTGTGTGTTCTGAGTGTAATTTGTGTTGTGCGAGAGTATGAGTTAAATATAGATATACATATTTAGATAGAAAGAAGGAAAAAAGAGAAATTGACCCTACACATAAAAAATAAAACGATGTTGCGGTTAATAAAGTATCTAACAATACTTTAATCAATATTCAAAACGCATTTGAAACAATTTATTTAATATAGTTTTTATAGGTTTTGTTTTGTTTATTTTTTTGTAAGCTCATTTAAAAACTAAATGTGTGTTTATTCAAATTTATTAGTACATAACTTTTTGCTTCTTTTTACTTTCTTTCTCATATGAGTCCCTTTTGTAGTTTGAGTTTCAAATGCAATGTAAAAGAAGGAGTAGAGACGGAAAACACAAAATGTATTAAGCTGTGATTTTTGTTAGTTTGATTTGAGTTTTCTTTATTTTTTTTTGCATTTGCTTTGTTTTATAATGTAACAACAACAATAGTAGGCAGATACAATAGAAAGATAGTAAATGAAAAACCAAGTCGAAATATTTGGGCAATGGAACAGAAATTTGAAGGATTTTTGGGGAATAAGTAAAGAAACTAGGTAGATACTTGTACTTTAACAGAGGGATCTACAATTTGCTTAGGACTCTTGAGGAATGATGACTTCTTCACTTCTTACCTCTCTTTCTTATGCTTCTTCGATTTTTTCTTTTTGTCCTTTCGACGCTCTGGACTCGCCGAACTGCAAATACAAAAGAAAAGCAGGCATTACAATTTTTTGAAGATATAGTATTGATAAAATAATTTCTAATTTTACCTCTCCCTTGCGCGTTTCTTTTTCTTCTTTTTGTCAGACTTGGAGACATGCTCATCACCGCTGTTGGCTGCCCCTGAAACGGACTTGCCACCTGATGGAGCCCCTTCGCGCTCCCTTGATGGCGTACGCAGAAGCGCATATCGTTTGCCCGTCTCTTTGTCTTTGCCTGCGGCAGCTGCCACTGCGGCGAGGCTCTCGCGCTGCGCGTCCAGCTCCTTTTGGAGTGCCACACTCTTGGCCAGATCCTCTTTGGCCTTGCGATCACAATCGAAACTGCTGCCCTCCACAAAGTATTCGGATATGTTAAACGCCTCGCGCAACTTTGCGTTCTTCTGCTGCTGTGCCTCGGCAATTTGATGTGTTTCACGCACGCTACAAAAACCAAAGAAAACATCAAAGGATTAGTGAAGATGTAGTACCAAATTATTCAATATCGTTTTTATAGAATTGCATATAAATATTACATGCTTAACATTGCGATTGTAATTCGGAATAGTTGGTATAGAGTAATATAACCTAGTTACTTCGAAGTATGAATGTCCTCGAGACAAATAGCCATATTCTAATAATAGCTAATATTCTGCTCTACACTATATTTCTCTATTTCCTTTTGGCAATGATAATTAATAATTAAGCATATCGCCATTTTACCTTGCAACCGCTGCACTGCCAGCGCCCAGAAGCAATGTCTGCAGCCACGTGCTTGACGATTGTTTCAGAAGCTCGAGCAACGCCGGCAGCGCTCTGTCGTTGCCATTGCCATTCCCATTAATATTGACTTTTTTGCACGCATCGGAGTTGGTCGTGTTGGCTCGTATCACACTCAGTTCCCGTTGGCAGACATCAGCTGTTCGTGATTCCTTCTGCGGACATTGCGTCCCCACTGGACCTTGGCACACGCATGCGCAGTCTCTCTCTTCCTTTCTGGAGAGTGCTGGGCGCCTGTTCTTCTTGGCGCCGCTTGCCAAAACTGGCCTCAATGGCTTAAATTTCTTGGCCACCGCTGCATAGTTAAGCGCTGCTGCAGTTGTCGCTTGTGCCGTAAACTGGAAACTCTCATATTTAGCTATATACTCGCGATTATCATGTTGGAAGTATTGTGCCTTGCACTTCCTGTTACCAGACGACAAACTCTCCGTCATACATCCAATAATGGCTTTGCTGTGAGGACTGCAAGCATTGTTGTTGCTACTTAGGTTGTTGTGGTTAGTGCCTACGGATTTTTTGTTATTGTTGCTGCAGCTCTGGTTGCTGTTGTGACAACCGGTTGCGTGTCCTGCGCGTTTGCGACGTTTGCGTCTCTTTTTGCCTCTCAGCACATGCAGGGTGGAGGCTTCCGTTGTGGCCGTTGTGGCTGCCGTGGAGGTGGAGGTGGCGGTTGCTGATGCCATTGCCATCGCTGTGGCCATTGCAGTGGTTGATGTGCTCGTGTAGATTTCCGACGAGAGCATTACCGTGGAGAGTTCCAAAGTGCTTTCGATGAGGGTTGCAAGTGACGGTGGCAACTTGCCAAGTTGATGTAATGGCTCACGCAGCGAATGTTTTCAACTGGGTGTAATTTTTTATAAATACACGAAATATAAATATTTTCACAATTTCGGAAGACCTCGGATTTTATACTTTTTTTTATTAAGTAACGTTTCCTTATATTATTTTTTTAATTTTTATTTGTTTAAATGTTTATATAAAATATTATATTCATTTCTGATTTATTATTAATGTTTTTATATTAGAAAAACTTTTTATGCACAAAAGTTTATGGGGAAGACCGTGGATATTACATATAATTCAAATTTCAACACTCCATGGATTGTAATATGTCGATGTGTTTTGGGGTCGAATAAAATTTATAAATTGATTTATTTATTTATAGATAGTTTATTTTATATTCGCATATAAAAAGAATTTATTATTATTTATTATTAAGTTGGAAGACGTTGGATTAAGTTTTTATTTATAGTTAGATACTACATTTATTCACTGCATTTTCTCATCGCTTAGGAATATTTTGCGGTATAGGTTTGTGTTGTTATATATTTAATTCATTTTTATTACTGAATTACTCCGTTTATATCTCGTTCATTAACGGTTGACTCTGTTAACTGACTAATTCTAAGATTATTTAGAGGATAAGTTTGGAAGACTTATTTAGTGATTTGTTGCTTTCAGTTTAGTGACTCAAGTGTGGTGCTCACATTACTTTAAATTGTTTATCTGTGTGACTTTCCTTCTGTCCATTATGTCTGCTCCACGGCGAGCTTAATGCTCCATTTCACATTTTGCACCTCACTCTCGCATTTGTATCTGCACTTGCATTTAATTAACCCACAAAGTTGGCAACCACTAGTAAAATTCATCGATGACGTCACGGCTGCTAATCCGCTGGCTGGACACCAAGCCAACCAACCCACGCCCACGGCTGGATGCATTTTGTGGTTTTCTCGGATTTTCGCTCGTAGCTGTGCACTTGAGAGGATGCTCCAGACTGTTTGTTGCATATTGATTGTACCTGTGTAGCTCACATATTATGTGCCATTTATTGATTTTTCCAAGGCAGTAAGAGCTGTCTCAAAAACTGAACTTGGCAGCTTCAAAAAAAGGTTGCATGCTGCACATCCATGCAGCCGCGTCGTTGATCAAGGGCACTTTTGTTATGGCGCATTATACAAGTAGTTTAAATTAATATTATTTTCTATTTATCTATTCCTGAGCTCGTCGGTCAAGCGAATTTTAAATGATGCTCTGGCTTTGGAAGACTTTATGTGACTACTGATGAAAATCTTCACAAAGCTTTTTCTCTACAATGCTACTCGACTGTTTTGATTGGCGCTGCTGCGGGGCGGCTTTTGAGACAGGAGGGCGTACACATGCTGTGCGCAGCCAATGGCGCATGTGGGCTGGACACCACATGAGTTACTCCTCTGCCTCACCGTCGACAGCTGGTAAGGATTTGACACGCGTTTGGTTGAAGCGTTTATTGATTTGTCAAACCTGGCGCCCATTTTGATGTTTAAAATTACATAATTGTAACTAAGGAAATAATAATAATTATTTATTAATACTTACGCTACGCGACCGAATTCATCCTTTGCCAGATCGGTTTTGCCTTGTCCCATTAATTTCTGACGATAAGAGTCAACTTGCGTCTTGATCTCCTCCGGTGTACGTCTGTTTGGGAGACAAAATAAATAATAGAAAGAAAATAATAATCAATGCTGACTAGAATATCTCACGAAGAAAGATTACCTTTCAGACTTGAACTATGAAGAATCAATAAATCTACTAACAACTGAAAAATGTTGTTTGAATTCAGCTTGAATTACACTTAATGTACTTTTGTTTTATAGCTTCTTTTTTGTACGTGTGAGCGCATAAAAAATTGTCCGCTCTGGGGCTCGACGCGGATGTGTTCTATTGAAATAATCTCTACAACTGAAATGCAGTTTTTCACCACCAGTCCAGGCGAGGCTCAGATATCAATCGGTGGACACCCGGAGAGGTGCCAAAAGAGCGTACATATGTTGAACTGGGGTGGCTATGCGAGGGTTGACATGGTTAAGCGCGTTTGCGTGCTGCATTCGCTCTCAATACTACCAGGCGCCCAATGTAAACACTGCCAGCAACAGCAGCAGCCCACATTAATGTAAATAGTAGCACGCTACTGCTGTTGAAGATTTCATGCACCGGTGTTATATAACAGCGGTATTGCATTACATACATGCCGAGACTCTCATGATGACCACTGTTATATCCAAATGTTGAATATGCTTAAGTTATGCTTACCCTTGTTTTTCGAGTATTTCCTCGTATTCAATGCACTTGACTTCAATCTTCCGCTTGCGATCGTGATCGAGTATCTCTTTATTGGGCGGACGATTCAGTTGAGCGTCCAATTTCTTGGCGTCGTCCTCGGAACGATATTCTTTGTCTTTTTTACCAGGCCGAACAAAAGCCCAATTCCTTTGCACATGTCCATTGGTGCCAGAGCCTCGAGGCGTTGTTAATCCAATGCCGTTGTACATGCTGTGGCTTCTTCGCTGGCTTAGATGCTCCTCTAATTTTTACTCTTAAGTATGCATCCACTTAGTGTTCCAAACGTTTTCATAAAAGTCGCAGCTGCTACGCTGCTCCGCCAAATGTGCAGTTTGCAAACACCAGACAAATCGATTTTGAGGAAAAAACGCCGCCGAATGCAACTGTGTGTATCGATATATTTTGATATCGACCGATACTATCGATGTTACAACAGCTGTACAGAAAATTGTAAACAAAATGGACGCAAGTGAATTCTATCAGTAAAAATAAGAATATCAATATTATTAATATGCAGTCTGATCAAAATGATGCTGCACTCAACACAGAGGAGCCCACTAAACTGGTTTTTAAGAAAACGCACCGCAAAAACCTAAGGCGACGAGAGACTTCCGATGATGAAGAGAAAGGCGAAGAGTGAGTAAACTGCAATATTATTATTGGCATGTGTTATTAAACCGAATTATATTTGCAACTAGATTGATGCTAGATGAGATTAAGGAACGACAACGTTTGCGTGAGCGTCCGAATGGCGTCAGCCTTATGGGCCTTGCACTAGGTAAAAAGATAGCGCCAGAGGAGGAACTGACCATCAAGGATCCATTCAATGTTAAAATGGGTGGACTTGTTAATATGCAAACACTTAAATCCGGAAAAATGAAAGAATCCGATGATGCCTACGATGTGGGCATTGGTACACAGTTCTCAGCCGAAACAAACAAACGGGATGAAGATGAGGAAATGATGAAATACATTGAGCAGGAGCTGCAAAAGCGTAAGGGCGGCACAAAAGACGACAAGGCAACAGATGCCGCAGACGATAGCTATGTTCATAAATATCTCACGCCTGAAGATGCAGCGCTCTATGCATTACCTGATCACTTGCGTCAGTCGTCGTCCCACAGATCAGAGGAAATGTTATCAAATCAAATGCTGAATGGCATACCCGAGGTAGATCTTGGCATTCAAGCCAAGATACGCAACATTGAGGCAACGGAGGATGCAAAACAGAAACTGATGCAAGATGCCAAAAACAAAAAGGATGGACCCTCGCAGTTTGTGCCCACCAACATGGCAGTAAACTTCATGCAGCACAATCGATGTAAGCCGAATTTTGTCAACAAACAAGTCGTTCAGTACATTTTCTCTATTTTTGCAGTTAACATTGAGGAAAACAATGAACAGCGAAGACGGAAACGCGAAGAAAAAGAAGGCAATAATAAAGCACCGCATAATCAGACCAATCCAAATGGCGTCAAGAGAGCAACAGACGATTATCATTATGACAAGTTCCGAAAGCAATTCCGTAGATATTGAGTTGATAAATAAAACGTTAACATATTTGAGTACTGATTTTTATTTATACTAAATGCAATCCAAGATAAACAGCTCTTAAATATAAATTCATCCAATGATAGTGTTGCCTGAAAGCATAGAGAAAATGTATATTAATTACACATGTTAAAACAAGCTTTTAAATTTATTGTGATTAACGTTCAGTAAGAGAAAAATTGATTTCATAGCAACGCATGACTGAAGCTCAATGAGATTCCTACTCATAAAATCATCACTAGCAGTTAACAGTATAAAATCAAGAAATAAAACACACCTTGTAAACTGGACTCCATGTATGTACGTGTTTCTGTATCAAACTGAAAAATAGAACAAAATCCTCGGTTAGACTAGGAATTTCTTTACAGTCGTAAATTAGCTTAGTATATTTAGTCAGAATGAGATTTAATTAATTTCATAGCAACGCATGACTGAAGCTCAATGAGATTCCTACTCAATAAATCATCATGAAATGGATAACAAAAAACAAACTGAAGAATACGCACCTTTTGTATGGAAAGATAGACACAAGCCAAATTTATTAAACTGCAAATACAAAAAAGAAGTTTAATAAAATGTATAAGACATGGATATTTTATTTTACCTTTTCTCCAAAGCATTGATTAATAGACCTGGAAACAACTAAAAAGAATAAAAAAAGAATACAAAATTAACAGCAAACAAAATTCGTTGTTGTATTGAGTTGTTTTTTGTTTTCTTTATTATACCCATACAACATTGAAACGTTCATCTTCGCTCTATATTGTGTCAGCGCTTATTATTTTGTTTTAAGGACAAAAATTCTATTGTGTTGTAATTTAAAACGCGATAAACGTTCCCATATTTTTTTGCATGTTTATATGATGCCGATCTTGTTGGCGATATCGAGAGCATCGTAGTCCCGCGCTAGGCGCACATAAGCCTTCTTCTGACCATCGGGTCTGATCAGAATGTTAACCTTAGCCACCTTGATGTCGTAAAGCTTACGAACGGCGGCACGCACATGATTCTTGTTTGCGCGCAGATGTGTGAGGAAGACCAGAGTGTTGTTGTCCTCGATCTTCTTCATGGCTGCTTCCGTGGTCAAAGGATATTTGATGATGTTATAAGCATCCATACGGTTCCTGGTGGGCACCGACTTCCTTGGGTACTTGGGGTTGCGGGGCAACTTCAGCGTGGTTGGACGACGGAAGTGCACATTGGTGCGGATCTTGCGTGTGCGTGTGCCAAATGCACCCTTTACGATCTGTTGAGAATCCAAGTGATTTAGTAACCCCAAACATGTTGCAGGTGTTTTTAGCTCACCTTGGTCTGCACCTTCTTTGCGTTCAACAAAGCAACAGCCTTTGCCTTAGCTGTACCCTTGGTGGGCTTAGCACCAGCCTTCGCGGCGGGTTTCTTGCCCTTTGCAGCAGCACGTGCCTTAGCCGAGAGCTTGGACAGCACCGACTGGGGCTTCTTGCCAGCAGCAGCCTTCTTGGTAGCGAGCTTGGCCTTGGGTTTGGTGACTGGCTTCTTCAGTGCGGGCTTCTTGGTAGCGCCAGCAGCTGGCTTCTTAGCCGAACCAGCAGCTGCAGCAGGCTTCTTGGCGGGAGCAGCTGCCTTCTTGGCGGGAGCAGCTGCAGGCTTAGCTGCAGCTGGTGCCTCCTTCTTGGCAGCAGCTGGGGCTGCCGCGGCAGCCTTCTTCTGCTCTGGCTTCTTATCGCCAGCTGGCTTCGCTGTAAAGATAAAATCACACTAGTAAACAGAGCTCGAAAAAGTTGGGTTATACACGACGGAGGCAACGTTGGATTTAGCGGATAAACTGAGCCAACACTAATTTTATCAAGAGAACCATGCGAAACTTTAATTAAACGCGCATTGTTCTCAGATTAAACACTTGACAAGTTGCACATCCATTGTGTACTATATTTAATGGTGAGTCGCAGCCACACCGCACGTGGCGTAAATATGGCAAGATATTTGACAGTAATTTTGCGTTAAAAATTACGTTAAACACATTTTATCACATTGCTATGATTTGCACTTGCTTTTGCCTTGTTTATGGTAATAAATTCACATATTTTCAGTGTATTTTTATATGAAAAATCCTTACCGGATTTCTCGGTTGGCTTTTTAGGTGGCATTTCTACGAGAAAAAGAAATGAAAAGGAGAAATAATGGGCATTGTCAAATGAGCGGAAGCAGATTTTGACAGCAGCGCTGCCAGATTTTTGTGTTAATGGCAACACCATTCAGCGCGCAGTGGCAATAATGTGCCAATTTGTAATGGTGGCAACGCTGAGTAATAAATGTGACAACACTGTTTTTTAAATATTACAATTATATGTACATATATTTAGTAAACATAAAAATAT
Organism: Drosophila albomicans; assembly: GCF_009650485.2. Classification (NCBI taxonomy): domain Eukaryota; kingdom Metazoa; phylum Arthropoda; class Insecta; order Diptera; family Drosophilidae; genus Drosophila; species Drosophila albomicans. The sequence goes on along the minus strand of NC_047629.2, from coordinate 55,398,728 downwards.
GTAAGCTTTGCTTTTTTTGTGTTTCTATAAATATAAAATTTTAACTAGGTGAAAAAAAATTCATGTGCTGCTGCGATATAAATTATATAATGGGAATTATATAGAAAATGAAAAGCTACATATTCTTATTGTTTAAAAATATTCCATCTAATAACTTGAGATAATTCGCGGACTTTTCAAAATTAAACCAGATTTTATTCAAATTTTAGTTTGTAGACTTCTTAGTGTGGTAGATATGGCAACGCTAAGCATAATAGAATTTGGCAGCACTGTTTCGATTTATTTTTAAAATATGTGTTTTAATGGAGCGCAGATAATACAATTGAATATGGAGTTAATTAAAAATAAGAATAATATGTAAACTTTAGCACAAATCAACAAGCACAACCACTTTTTTGTTTGCGAGAGGCGCCGCTAAAGTACCTGCGTAAATCTATAAAGTAAAATATTAATAACAATTTTGATTAAAGTGATTTTGTAAAGAGCTTTACCAAATGTTTGAGATTTGTCTGTTTGTACTGGTTGTTGCGTTGCTGTTGCGTTTAAAGCTTTCAATTGTTGTAGCACGTTTGTTTGGAAAGCAAGCGCAGCCAAACGTTGAAAGAACTCTGTGATTTTGTATCCAGAACGTGCTGAAACAGACCAATATTCGGCTTGCAACTCGCTGGCTGCCCCTCCCGCCACACGTTCCATGCTCATAAACTCCTCCTTTGTCTACGGATAACTTATTAAAAGCAAACACAAATAAATAATCCATTGTCGGTGCTCACCAGCAGATCAGATTTTGTGCCCACCAAAAATATCAGCGGCTGCTGTCCCGTGTTGTAGTTGAGGGCATTAGCTAGCCATCTCTTGGCAGAGTTGAGGCTCTCCCGCTTGGACATGTCATAGGTGGCAACAATGACTGCGAACCCAGAAGAGACATTACTTAAGAATTGAGGGAATTGAGGTTCTTACGCACCATTTGCATTGCGATAATAGGCTCCCGCTATACACTTAAAACGCTCCTGACCCGCTGTGTCCCACCTGTAGAAGGAACTTAAGGAAATTCGAGTTGCAACCCGTTTGCTTCATACTTACATCTCTAGGCTAAAATTGTGTCCGAGTATGTTAAAGTTTTCCAGCTCAAAGTCTACGCCAATGGTGGCTTTATAGTTGGATTGGAACTTGTCATAGCAAAAGCTGTTTGAAATAGTTAAATAACGAAATTCTAGAAGAAAGCAATACATTCTTTTGCAGTGTGCCTTGGGTTTGAAACATGCATACCAAGCAGTGGACCCAGTTTTTCACTCACCGATTCACTATGGCCGTTTTACCCACGGCACAGTCACCCACGAAGATGATTTTGCAGGGTCGCAGCTTGGATTTGCGGGGTAACTCCAGATGATAGCGCAATTGTGGCGCAAAATCCTTGTCCCGGCTGTAAGGTGTCTGGGCGGTGTTGTAGGCAGGTGGCAGGTGACGTAGGTGTGTACGTGGATCGTAGAGGGTGACAGTGGGTGATGCGGGCAAAAGCAGATTTTGACGCAGTAGATGAGGCATGCTGAACGTTGCGATTCCAACTGACAGACGGTGTCAACAAATAGTGGAAAATCATGAAAATCATGTCACCACAAAACCGCGATGCCGCTTGAACTTGGTTAGCTATCAGGTGGCGCAAGGTGCTGGCTTTGTATGCAAATGCCGAGACAGTCGATATCGGAGCCTCCAATGGGGTTGGTTGGTTGATAACAAGCCAAGGGGATTTGTCAAACTACATTTAACATCGACAGTACGGAAACTTTTTTATTTTATCTAAAGTTTATTGCATGGTTGTTAGTTTCTCGCCGCGTGGATACCCAAAGTTCCCCACGCTCTTGACCTGCTGCTGCAGCGTTGGCTCCAGGCTGAGAGCTTTATAGATTGCACGCTTTAATTGCCTGTACTGAAAATGAGGTGGAAAGGGCATGTCTTCAAAGGACAGCATAAGCACTTGACCCGCCTCGTTGCCAACCGCCAGGGATCGACCACAATGCGCAAAACTGTGAAATAAGTTTAAACATGACAAACGTCTTTGGTGCCTAAACTACAGCAAAAACACACCGAAATGTTGTGTAACAGATCTTGGCATCAATTGTGGTGGATGAGACCGGCTTAAGTGTGCTATAGCGCAGATCCCAGATGTCCACAGTGGTGTGGCTTAACGACACCAAGATGGTCGAGTGCGTGCGACTCCACCGAGCACAGTGCACCGGCGACAGATGATGCAACAGTGTAATCACTGGTGAAATGATTCCGGATAACCAAATGCGAATGCACCTGAAAGAAAGCAGCAAGAACAAATAAGATACCAATTCTAAAATGATCCCTCATTCTTTATGCATATCGACTGTTACCAATCGCTGCCGCAGGTAAGATACAGCTTAGGCGACCAGGGTGAGAAGTCCAAGCAAACGGCGGGCGATTCGTGCACTTGACGCAGTTCCAGATGTTGTAATGGATAGTTGGTGGAGCACTTAAAAAGCGTCCCCTCATCAGTAAGCACATAGTAAATGTCCTTCTGCAGCGGATCGAGCATCAGTTCCATACACTGCGGATGCCGATTTGCCAGAAGTGGAGCACGCTGTGCGGGTCGCTGCACCGTAATCCCCTCCAGCTCACCCTCGGAACGCTGAAAATGCTGATGTTCAAAGCCCAGTAAATATGGGCTATTGATCAGTTGATACTTGGTGACGGCGCCCGACAGTGATGCGGCTAAAAAGGGTGTAATGCCAGCATAATCGCCACCCAGAGTCACATCGCCATCACTGCGTGGTATCCATTGAATGGCTGTCACGGGCTTAAAGTGCGGAGAGCTGTTGCGCTGCGACATGGCCAGAGGTGGTTGCTCCGGCTGTGAGATGTCGCGCACCTCAGTGTTACCATTTTGCAGGCCAATGGCCAGTAGTTGTGGCGCTGATGGCGAGAATTGCACTGTGACCACGGGCACTTTATAGTTATAGCAACGTTCCGGATTGACTGGGTTCTTAATGTTCCACAGGTAGACGTAGCCACGACGAGAGCCAGACGGCATGTGCGAAAATGTATAAATGCCATAGGAGACTGCCATAATGTCACCATTGTTCGGGCAGAAGCTAATGCTCGTGACAGCTTGACGTACTCTGGACGCGTTAGATGGCGAGCTTAGACGCCAGAGCAATCTTAGACGGTACTTGAACTGCACGTCCTCGGCGAAGGGATCGGGTGGCGTCATGTTTCGAAAGCGTCGCTGCTCCGGTTCAAAGACATTACTGGCGAGGATGCGCATGGTCAGCATAAGAGCGAGTTTAAAGCTGGGCAAGCTATTAATGGCCTCAAACTGATCCACACCGCCCACTTTATATGTGGTCACTTGCATCTGTTGCTCGCCTTGCACCTGCACACTCTTAGTGGAAGCTTCCAGATCCTTATACGTATCGAACATCTCAAAATTCGACACATAGGAGCCCACATGATCTGTGCACAGACGCTCCGTGTTGACCAGTCGCGACTTTTTGAGCGCCGTCATCGTCTGGGTGTCGGCATCGACAGTGCGTCGGGATTTATCTGTGCCCGCCAAGAGCTCGTCGTAGCGCTGATTGTCTGCGAGAACCAGACGACCCTCGTCGCCGTCCAGCTCGGCGGTCATGCTGGAACGCTCAAAGAGCACGACAAGAGGCGTCTTGCGTAGTAAGACCTTGATAAACGGCGTGGCTGGAGACTTTGCTGACTTTGGAGTACGATGAGCAAATCGAATTGTTGAAGGATGAGTGGGCAGCTTGTCTGCATCCAGCTGCAGCTTGTACAAATTGATCTAAAAGATGGTTCATAATTAGGTGAGTGCAAGTACAAGTGCTACTCCACGAACTCACGCCTAGTGCAATGTCGTCCAAGGAAGCTCGCATAACACACTTGGTTCGATATTCGGGAGTACGCAGCTTTTGCAGTTGCATTTGCTGCTCATCCGAGGTCGTTGACTTCATTAGTGGGTGGTTGCGTATCAGCTGACTCAACTGCTGGAAGTCCGCATTACGGTAATCCTGTCTCAATATCCTCGACATCTTTAATTGTTTAATCGTTGTTTTAGCTGTGTCACAAATTTACTTTGGAATAGACTGAAGGCCTCATTGCAATAAGAAATTGTATTCGTTATTTCAATAAAATAAGCGGGCTAGTTGATATGACAACATTGCTTATCAAAACCAAGGGCCTGTTGTCATGTGATAATTGTTGTTTATATGCGCATAAATATTTGAAAACGCGCGCAAAATACTCAAGATGGTCAACCTAAGAATGCAATTATCGATTGGCACGTGCCATAATTGAAGCCTATCGAATTTAATTACCTAGCTGATCAACACTGGCATTTACCGTATCTTTTAAAGTTTTGCCAGTTCGTTGTACGCGTTGTGAAAAAAGTCGCAATTGTGCCAAAAAAGTGTATATATATATTTAAATTTGTGATTATGGTGATTTGCATGCAGACTAAGCTGCTTTTTGTAAATAATAAAATAACTTCCGCGATCGGAGTGCAAGAACAACAATCAAACAAACTTACGCACGCTTTTCATTGTTGGTGCTATGACCCGCCATAGAAAAAGTTTCGTTGAAATTTTTAGCAATTTACCTGTTACGCCGCATTCATACATATATATGAATGTACATATTATATATGTATGTATATGTCTGTGTATATAAAGGGTCTTTAATTCCGCCACAAGTTGAAAAAGAAGTTGTCTTATGATAATTTGTCTTTATGCTTCGCTACGCTGATTCGGTTAATAAACAAGTTGCTGTGTAGTGGAACATCGCACGGACGCGTCGGGGGCGGCGATAGTGAAGTTGGCAGCGGCAACGAAGCAAGTGCAATATGTCAAATAGACAGAGACAAGCAGCGAAGAAGAATAAGCAGATTTCCGCATGAGGGCCAAATAGCAGAAACTTTGCCGCATTGCATGTTGGTCAGTCGGCAGTCACTAGCAGTAGGAAAAACTAAACTCGTCGACGCTCACGATACAAAACGCATCAAGCGTAAAGCAATACATGTGCAAGCAAACATAATGCAATGCAGAAAAAACAACAACGCCATTTCATTGCGTGCATTATGAACTTTGCACGGGAAAGCAGTCCGTTGTTACACTTTTGGGTTAAAAAGCAACAACAACAATCACAAATGGCGGACAGTGCAACGCTGCACTCGACGTCGACGCCGCGACACAACTCAGTGCACACTGCTTTAAAGTGCCATATCTGACAAATGTACACACAAAATGCGAAATTTTAAAAAATTATTGGTGTTTTATATTTGATGCTAACTTGAGCAAATGTAAGTAACTTATAATAACTTTTTTATTTTGGCGGCAAGGGTGTCAATTGACATTTGCTATTAAATGCCGTTAATGGTGTTAGCAATGATAGTCAAAATCAATAAGCCTTTAATTGCTTGAATTTAACGATGATCGTCCACACCCCGCACATCATAAAATTTTACGGCTACAAGTTCATCTACCATTCCACCTGACCTGTCCTTGTCTATGTCGTTTGTTTGACCGTTTTACGTTTGTTCATATCGCTTTTACACCTGTCTTATGCTTAGACTGGCCCCAATGTGCGCTGGGCGCTGCCATCGCCAACGCCAAAGCAGCGACGTTACCGTCGTCGTTGGGTGTAACATATTTTCTTTTTTTAACTTCTTTCCCTCTTTTTTTTTTGTCGATTCCAGCTACGCCGAGCGATACCGCCGCACATTTAAGCCATGCTCACAAAACCGACTTTTATTCGTTAATTAACCGTCGTGGGGCGCAGAAGTGCCAGACAGCGCGAAACCAGCTTAACGGAAGTCCACAGCAGACACATAAGACAGACACTCTTAAGCAGAGCTTTTGCGGAAACTTGCTGTGAGGGCGCAAAGAAGTGACTTCATTTGGAGAGCACATCACAGCACCTGTTGTGGCCCTGCACGCTATTGTGGCGCTTTCTGTTTGTCACTGTCTTTGTCTCTGTCGAGCCTTGGCCTCGTGTTGCTTACACTCTTTCACTTCGGTTAACGTCACCGTTGCATGTAGACGCCACGGCACGTGCGCCGTTGCCTCAAACGATTCTTCCTGTTCGCTGCAGTCGATTAAGAGACAGTCGCTCGGTCGCGAGTGCATCTTCGGGAGCTATGAACAAATTGTGCTAGTTATTCTAAATTATTATACAAATTGCAATAACTTCATCTTAAATAGTGTGCTAAATGCTGACAACATTTTGCCATAAAGCAAAACACCCGCATACGAAGCTATTTCAATCAGTGTGATTGTCTTATCAACATCAACAACAACTGTAAGATGTTGTTTTGGAAGCGGCTCTGTCGACACCAAGGCGAGCCACCGGCGGCAGCAACGACGATGACGCCTTCAGCATACAATACATCAGCAACATCAACAACAACAATAACATCAACATCAGCAACATCTTCTGTATCAGTTTCGTCTCGGCCCAGAGGTAAGTTTTGTCTTATATTACATATTTATTATATATGTACATATATATGTACTATATATTTTGATTCAATCACGCCTCTTTAGTTAAAAACGCCCACGCGGCGCCTAAACAAATGTATAAACCATAAATACTTACATACATATGTATATGTATTTGGTAGTTTAGTTTTAGTTTGGATTCGTCGTTTTTATTTTATATTTGTGTTATCGTTGTACACGAAATCCGTTTGCCTTATTTGCATAATTTGCCTCTTAAAATTGTTTCGGTTTCTGTTTTTATTGACTGGTTTATTGATTTTATTTTGTGATTTCGTTCGCTCGCTATTCGCCGTCTTCGTCTACATATCAGACTTACTCCAAGTCTCAGACCTCGTCGGAAACCCATCTTAATTCCCCTTTTCCTCGTTCAAGTCGTAGTTACTAGTCTGTGACTGTCGCGAACGCTTGAAACGCATAATAAATTACTATCAAATTTTATCACCTACAAAAGATGCTGGGTGAGCAGACAAACGCGTAAAGCAGCTCATCCCAATGAGACATAATGAATAATATTTTATATGGATGTTATGTAAATATCGTTTTTTTGTCTTGAGTTAAGTTCTGATTATCCTGGGTGGGTTTTGTGAGTGTTAACTGTCGGTAAAAAGATTTATGAATGAGTTTCCATTGTTTAACATAATTATACATGCATATGTTTTATATATGTTTGAGTTATGTGTCCACACAATCGGTCTTGGATTGGTTTAACAATTTATTGTATACAAGTGTATAGCAATTTCCAGTATTATTCGCGTTCTGCCTTTTAAATTGCAGTATACTCTAGTATAGTCTAATTAGATAGTATACTAAGAAATATTTCATTTAATTAAAAAGTTTTGTTGTTGTATAAACTAATATTCGTAAGAGGTTCATCGAGGTTAATAATGTCGAATAAATTCAAAAATAACATTTTTTGAATTAATTTTTTTTCTGATTTCAAAATATTTATATTTATATTTATCAACTGAAAAATAATTCAGTGACTTTTGTACCTTCATTATTTGTCCCTTTAGTTCACCGCATGTGTCAAGTCTTATTTTCCTCCGATTGAACAAGTGTGGACCACAGTTGTCAATCTTTGGATTGTGGTTTTCTTATTGTCTGATCGTTATACCATAACTTTTGAGCTAACATTCCTTTGCGACCGCCTTCGCTTGGCCCTTGGCGCTGGCCCTTTTTTTTTTAGTCAACATGACTTTGACTTGTGGTAATTTGATGTTAATGACACTCATCAGCAGTGACACAAACAACGAAAAGAAGAGCAAAGTGACATTGACACCGCTTGACTCGCTAGCACACTCTTCCCCAATCTCATTTCCCCTGTGCACGCTTAACATGATTCTACTAGATCGCCGGGCAGCGACATTTTTATGTTGTTTTCTTCCTTTTCCCTCTCTCTATTCCCCTTACAGCTTATAATCGGCTTAGGTATGAGAGAGTATCTTTGGCATGTTGACGGTCTGGAGGTGATACTTTTTGGTTGAGCATTATGCCTTCACATTTGGCTAGGCATTCTTGTTATTAGTTCGTCTCTTGAGTCTTCTGTTTACTGAATCGCCATCAAGTTGCATCTTTTATCGTGCGTCGTAAAATGACTTCGGAACGACAATCGCATAAAAATGAGTGCAGCATTTTGTTGTGACATTTTTATGCTTTTCTCCGTAGCTGAGTTTTTTCCTGATTGTTGTTCTCTCTTATCAATGTTATAAAATAGTTGTAGTCATAATGCGATGATGCGATTTGACAATGCTGCTTAAGCTACAGTCGAAGAACCGATCTTAAAATCTATAAGTCTCTATCTCTCTCTCTCTCTGTCATACTCTTCCTATCTCTTAGTCCTTACCTTGTAAATTGTTAATAAATTACAACAAAAAAAAAAAAACAAAAAATTACACCAAAAAATATGAGCAAAAAATCGTTCGCAATGCCAAAAGCTGCACTTACACCATCATTATCAGCTTGTAAATAAAAAGACTTTATCAATCGTTAAGCCAGAGGCGCTGGCATCAACCGCTATCAAGTACACCCAATTGGGAGCATTAAGAGAAGAGAGCAAGCAATTGTGGCCTGCAACCAACTATCTCACCTAATAACATAAAAGTTATCGAAATACCGAAAGACGAGACAAGACTGCAGTCTGAAGAAAAAGGGACGAGGTTTATGAAGCAGTGTGGGGGTCTTGGGATAAGTACAAATATTTTTATTTATGATTTTACAGATCAGCATATTGCTCAATAATTTTTACCGATCCGAGCCAACAAAATAACTTTTAAATTATAATGCCCGTCCCTCCGCTTGCAAAATCGCTTCCCAAAACTGAGATTTAAGTGCGCCAATTTTGAAATTATTGGCGGCTGCGTATGCAGATAATCGTGACCTGGTGCTCCACACACAAATACACATATAAAGATGCAGTTTGGCGAGGCTTCGAATCCGACATTGACTGCATGCCAATAACTCAGAGCCTGGCCAAATACCACGAGGAGCAACTAAATTGCTGTGTGAAAGATCTTTTTGGGTAGTCGAAGCGAGCGCATCTTTGGGGCATTGTTTTTATTTTACTTGTGATTTGTATATAAAACTTGTATATCATGACCCATTAATTTAATTACTCTATTTGGCATAGTTTTCTTAGACATGAAACTAGCTGGTATGCAGGGGAAAAGATCCGGACTAAGCAGCTACATTACCTGTATTATATTCGCAACTATTTGGGGCAGCGTTAATATTTTCCCATAAATTATGCGAAGCCAAGAGAAAATTACTTTAAAATTTATGGCGTTCCGTGGGGATCTTTTAAAGTCGCCTCGATACATCCCTTCGTGTATCTTTACACGCAGATGTTGCCCTTTTATTTTCGCGATTTATGTGCAGGCTGTGAGAACAGGTAAACAGGCTACACACACTCTGCGAGTAGAGGTTCTGGTGGCTTATGCTGGATGCCTCTTCCTCATTCTCCTATAGGGGGCAGTGATATTCGCGAAATAACGTGTTTCAACTGTTGTCTGCAGCAAGTGGGCGGGCCAATCGGTCTGGGAATTTCGCACGATTGATGATCGACTCAATGACTGACTGACGGACTGACGGATCCACGGACAGCGAAACGGACCAACAAACGAAAACCCGGGCAGACAGACAGGCACATCATCTGACAGTTACGTTGACGCCGGCCTGTCACCGCTTTGACATAGCCATTTATGTAATTATACACACACTCTTCGCATCAAACCGTCCCTCCCCATCACACATTCGCCGCCCATATCACAAAGCGATCGCGATCGCACAATATCCCACACCAAAAGAAACCGGGCTTGTAATTATTTTCTACTTAATCTTCATCACATGCTCAACATGTCGAAAAGTTAAGCGAATCGACGCGATGCATTCAACAACAAAAGTTCACCAGAGAAAAAGGAGAAAAGAGAAGAAACTAAAAGAAATTTGTTAGTGTTGGTCTCTCCATAGTGGCGTCGTTGCATTTCTTGCATATCGATTGGGTCATACTTAATATGGCCAACTTAACATATTTGCCAAATTCTTTTTAAAAACAATTATATCAATGTATATAGAGCTATTTGTCTCGGATCACTGACTAAACTGTCAAAGCCCATTTCAAATAGTAAGATCGACAGCTATATTTAATTACCACTTACAATAATTTATTATATAAATTATTTGAAAATTAGTTTTCAGTGTTTATTACTGTTTAAACTACCTACAATGACTGTTTGAAGTTTCGACTCGACCATTTTTACACAACATAGTTGAGATCTCATCGTTGGACTGTTTTAGAATTTCAGCTCGAACTATCTTAAATCACACAGTTAGTTAGTAATTAAATAATTCAATGTTTCATTTGTCTAAATGACAAAAAATGTCATTGCAATTTATGTAGTTCTATTTTTATGGTGATGAGACTTTATTATCAAGAAGTCTAATTTACGGTAGACCGTGTATTACTTGCGTTATGAAAACAAAAGTCACGTAATCGACAAATCACGGTAAATAATCACCAAATCGTGATTTGTGCTCTCTTCTACGCATCGCTGCCTATGTTAGAGGCACGTACAATGAGACCAAAAGTGAAAATAAAATTATATATACAAATATATATGCTTGTGTGATTGCATATTCTGACATGGCAAAGATCTTGGTAGATTCTCCACTTTCGCATTCACAACGTCCCCTTACCCACTCGAATTGTAGCTTTTCTTAGGGATATATATCAGGTGTTTAAAAAACAATTGCTTGCAGAAGAAGCCGGTAACTGAACTTCCAGTGACAACTATCGACTTTTAAAGTTTTATTGCTATTTATTTCGGTTTAAATAAAACCATGTAATTAAATTTAGCACGTAAGACAATACATTTCTTTGTAATGAACATACACGTAACAAAATATGAAGGCTTATAAATCACGGTCATATATATATGGTAGTCCTTTCCATAACTGTTGGCACTGCAAATAATGAGGCCACGCCCATGCTGTACACTGAGACAAAGCCGTGATTTTGGAGAAACTTGGCTCTGTTATGAGTTCTCGTACCACTGTTCGTTCCGAGTTTGAGGCCACACTGATTTTGTGTCATATAAACCTGTAAGCGAAGATTATGTTACCAGAATTAATTGCAGCGAAGGTGAAGGTAAAACTGGAACTGAAAGTCAACGCGATACTAACTCCCCCAGTTCCACATCCTGGCCCTTGTTGTGTTCTTCTTTACTGTTCCTTCCTTCGTCACCTGACAACAGCACGTGCTACAGCTGCCGTTGTCTGGCAAAGTTGTGTGTCTGTGTCTCGACTGACTTTTCGCTTGGTAATTTTGATAATTTAATTGAAAAATTATAGGTTTACTTCGTGTTGAAGCCTTAAAAATGTTCTTCCAATGGCACTTAAATTAATTTTATTCACTTATCCACAACCAGTTCGCCCTAAAGTATTTCATTTATTCATTTAAATTGTGTTTGATACTGTTTGTCTGCAGGTGTCATCAGATGTTAAGGGAAATTAATAAAACATTGCTTTAATATGGAGAAGCAAAAAAAAGTCACAATATTTTTGCGGAAAGTACTTCCATTTATGAAAATTATGGGAATGTAACATAGTTCTTTAGAGTTGTGAAAGTCGAAATTTTAACTTGAAATATAATTTGAACCTATTACTATTAATTTGTGACTGTTTAAGAGCAAGAGAGATCATTCTCATGTTGAGTTTTATAAGCTATTAAATCTTTTAAAAGGTTATAAAAACTAAGCCAACGATGTACAAAGTTTCTGGATGGCAATCAGTAAATATTTAAATTTTGCTGAATCTTAAATCCATTGCAAATCATGTCAAATCCGTTTAAATTCAGATTGACTTCCAGCAACAACCATTAGCAGATTCATTGCGTATCATAGAGCAAAGAATAATTATAATTTAATGGACCGCTGAGTAGAAATAGTAAAAACTAAAATTGGAAAATAGAAAAATGAGTGTGAGTTGTAAAGACCAGATGGAGATTAACGCTCCAGAGAGCCAGACCGAAATCAACTGAAGTCCTGTCAACTTCCACAACTTCCATTTATGCTATTTTTTACTAACATATCGCGTTCATTTTCTGGGTTTGTCTAGGTGTCGAAGAAAACAATTACCAGACATCGAACAATTCACCAATACACCCTCTGTCTTCCCTTCTTTCCACTCATATCAAATCTGTAGCAGCCGCAGCACATACATTATGTAATCCTTTTTGAGCAGCCTGCAGAAAATAGTAAGCAAAAATTGCTTATATTTATTTTTAACAACATGCATCTTGCATACCGCATCCGTCGTTCAGCTCATCCGACTACCTCGTTCTCTTCTGTTGTTTTCTTGCTTTTATTTTTGTAAATATTCCTTGTTGGTTTTCTCTTTCTGAGTGCTACCATCCAAGGAAGACGCGCAGCACAGCTCAGAGCTAAGCCGATTTCGTGGCATATTTTATGAGCGTCGTCTGCAATGGAAGCAAAATGACCCAATGGAATTTTTGAAACCACCCAAAACTACAAAATACTTATTATTTTCACTTTAGTCTCTTGCGGCAAGTAGTGAATAGTCAGAACAAGTATTATCAAAAATGTCCTGTAGCTTTAACAGTATGAATGTTTTCAAATATTGAATAATTTTGTCACATATTTATAAAACTCTTAACATTTAATTAGTCTAAGAGTAAAGCGCACTCTTACTTTTCAGATAATGTATTGAGAGCAACTGAGTTATCCCATGAATCATTTGAAATATATATATATATGTACTTAGATACATCGGAAGAATAAGTATATTAAGATTGACAGTGGAGTATCTAACTTTTTCGAGAGATTCAATTTGATATTTAGTATCAATTATTCGCTTTAAACGTAAATATAAGTGAGACCTTTGAAGTGGCGTGTAAACATCATTCAGGGGGTTGACTTGCGTTCTTAGCTACCCACTAGAATCAGTTCTGTTGTAGTCTGCTTCCCTTAAAACAAAAGCGAAGGAGGATAAAAGTAACAAGCGTATACCTCACTAACGAAACTAACAGGGGGAAGAATGGAAATACCAACAGCAACCAACAGCGACAGCAAAAAAATGATGAGAAACTTGAGAGTCAAGCACGCAGAAGCTTTAAGCCGCTAAATTGTATCGGATTACAGCAAATTTCAAGCCACGATGCTAAGATTCCTTACCTGTAGGCGGGGCTCAACCTGCTTTTGAGCTTGCTCTCACTTCGGCTCCCTTCCCCGACTTGAACTACGAGTAAAGTAGTGACTGTATATTGTGGACCTCTTTTTTCCTGCAGCTGGTATGCTAATGAAGGTGCTTCAACCGGTGTCTCGCTCTTGTCGTCCTGCTATGAATGCTTTTTAAAATGCTATAGGGCATAGGATGCATTGAAGCAAAGGTTGCCAGCCGGAGATGACACACAAGTGCGACTGAGCCAACTGAACCCGTGAACTCGCGGGGGAGTAGAAGCAGGTTATACATCGTAACTGTTACAGTTACATTTGAATTGTCAGCACGCTTTACGGACATTTAAAAACCAGCCAAACAAGTAAAGGCAATCAATGAAATTACTGATTGATCTCTTTACTCCTGACATTGTACACAATTTGCTTAATTCGAGATCTGCTGTCAATGCCCTTACATTTGCCCCTGTCAAAATGCAGCAATAATAGGATAAGCCGCCGGAATTTCTGCGGTCTTAACAAAATTTAAAACTGTATACTTTATAGGATGACCCGAATACTCGAATTTGTCTTTGAGAAATACTCTACAATGGTGACTGCCAAATTTTGTTTATTATTTTATTACACTAAGATACAAAACAATAAGTTTTTTGAAGTTTCTTGGTCGGATAGAAAATGTTCTTTTTAGTGTTTGATTAAATAGTGTTCACAAATATTTATGAATCGTCTAGAGATCGTCTTCATAGTCAATAATTTTGGTGCTCATTGATTTGCAATATTTTTGGCCTGGCATACAGCAACAGTAATTATTGTTTGAGGCTTTTCAATTGCGTTACCAGCTTCGTTCTCAACTACATGTACACCTACAGGTTTAGCTGCAAGTTCAAGCGCGGAGTCAGTCACCATCAGGTGAGAATATAATAGCGCAATCGTGAGATGCGTGACTGCAATTGCCTCTACGCCTGCCACTAACTATGCACGCTGGAACCTAATATTAGTATACTGCGATACAAATAAACGAAACGAAAGAGCGGCAATGCACTTTTGACCAAAGATACCCCGTGAGTTGAGCGACAAAAGCTTATTATAGCTTGCTTAATTTGAAGAAGCTTGATTGGTTTGATGATTGCTTTGCCCCACTGTTTCGTGGTATGGTCGAGGATGTGATGGGTGTCTGGTTGTTGACCAGCGACCACTGCCCAGCGCCCAGCTGATAGGCAACCCAACAAACAGATAATAACGTTCCACTGCCTGAGTCGAATACAGACCTGGTTGGCCTTTGACTGGCTAACGCACACTGCATTGAACTAACTTCATTATAAGAAGTAGGTTTTAAAACTTTTACTTGCTACAGACTCGATTCCTGTTTTGATGGAAATAGAATGGGATGACTGAGAAATGCGTTGGAAAATTCGAAGAGAAAGTAGGGAATTTGAGTAGAATAGTCTGCGGTTGCTGTTTAATTATAAATTACAAGTTTTTGGTAAGAAAGGATCTTGGGCAACGCTTTTCCGGAAAATTAAAAGTTTTGCTTCCAATTTGTAGTTTGGTTTTTCCTTTTTAACGAAATGTGATATGTGGGAACATTTGGCATTTCAGAATGTACACATAATTTGCAACGTGCATGCAACTTTTTTAAGTTTTAAATGAATTTGTTTCATGATATGCAGTGAAAAAGGAAAACAGAAACTTTTCGTCAGCCCTTAACTTATGCCAATATTATGTACCTATTCATTTATACGCGACAACATTTGTTGTTATATAAATAAGAATAAGAGTGGTACCAATAAAAAAGTACCTTAAAGATTTTGTGTAGCCAACATCTTTTAGCTTAAACAATATCAAGCTGCAAAGCCATAAAATCAAAATCTCTATTAAATTTTTTTTTGCGTAACAATCACCCAAACGATGAAAAGTCGTGCAACTTTTGGCATGTATTAAACATATGATATTTGCTTGTGGCCCCGCGGGTGAATTTCCTGTCTAGAGCAAATGGCAAACAAAAGCGAGAAGAAAATGCGTTAACCGAAGGCAGGAGTCAGCTCCCAAGACCCAGCCTCTGGTCCAGAATGCTGTAAAAGACGGGACTTTGCTAATAAAATAAGTCCGTGCAAACGTGCAGCGTTTCTTTACCTTCATTTTCCCATTGCGTCTTTTTCGTTGCTTCTGCTGTTGCCTGTGGCCTGTAAATTTGAACGCCTCGTGCAGACATAAATTGTGTGTTAAATACATTTTATGCGTTTTCTGCAAAAGGGCTCCACAGGCAAAAGTTGCCAACTTTGTAAAAGTCAGTCGACTGAAAGCACAATCAAGGTCAGACCAAACGATGTCGTCTTCTTCCTTGTTGACGTTGACTGCCTTGGGGCCGAGACGCACAAACGCTTCATATGATGTATGGCAACAACAGCAGCAGCGTCAACAGCAACGGCAACGCGTAACACGTTACGTATTAGAAACGCACGTATTGCTTCTAGTGGAAGTGGAAGTGCCCGGGCTTCCTTAGCCGCGTTCCTCGTCTTGGGCCTTCATGTTTGTAATCCTTTAGTTGTTCCTTTTATAGCAGTCAAGCCATAAGAGGACTGAAGTTGGGGAGACGTATGAGCTTAGCTTGGAGCTGGAGCACCAGCTGCGTATACACATGTTTGTGTCACATTTGGACTACTATACATATTCCAATGTGAGTGTGTGTTTGTGTGGGTGTATCTGTATCTGTATGCGTGTGTGTTTTTATTCTCTTTACTCCATGAGTTTGGCATTTCCTTTGTGAATTATAAAGAAATTTGTTGTTACTCGCTTTGGTTTGTTGTACAAAGCTGTGCGTTCCGTATTACACTGGGTATGGCGATGACGTGTCGAGTAGTCCATTCAGGCTGATAGTAAAGCTGCGAATTTTCTGTGCATACTTTTGGGAGTTGTGCGACAAGTTGTTTTTGAACATGTTTAACTTCAAATGACACTTGCTGAAGATTGGATTAAATACGAAACAGATAACAGTAACATAACAATGTTAAGTTACAAATCAATGCTCAGAGAAAGTTCATCAAAGTTAAGTTGCTCTGCAAACTTTAAAATAGTACTTATGACTATTTCTTAGATTCTGGGAAGCTCTAAAGTAAGCTTACCGAAATCAAACTACGCTTGTCACCGTTTTGGATGCTCACCCTTCGCTTCGCTTTTGTGGCGTCACTTGTTTGAATTCCGCTCATTGATGGCTGCCTTAATGCTTAATGGCATCTTAGTCGTCGGCTTTGGCTTATGTGTTGAATTCCATTTTAATTTTTTGTGAATCTCGCTTCCTTTTCATTTTAATTTTTTTAACTGCGCGTAGTGTTTAATTACCAGCATTTCCAGCATTTCGTTGGCGTCACTGATGAGGCAGCTACGGGTGCAGCTCCAAGTTAAATAAAAACGCCCTTGTGTTGATTCATACAGTTTACAGTTGAACACAACCAGGGAGCACTTTGAAGTGTGATTCCATTTAAATTCAACTTTAACGTAAATTCATGACAGACGATGACAATGCACGATGAGATAGTGTTAGACTGCTAGATACTCTCAGATGAGGCTTAGTTAAATTGAAAGATGCTTTTCTTAAATAGAGACATGTTTACCTCTTTGATCTTACAAACTCGTTATTATGGACAGCTTATCATCACCAATCGACTGTTGCTTTCTTTAAAATCAACACACAAAATCAGGTTAAGAAACTAAGCTTCTACATTTTTTTTAATATTGTTCGGTATAATTAAAGAATAATAAAAGAATAAAGCAATCAATCAAATCAATTGTCAAAATACCATATATATTGATTAGGATTGCAATGAAAATTTTTGTTAACAAGTATAGTGATTTGTTGTGGTAAACCTAAAAGTATGGGAGGGTATTTGCACTATTATTGTATAATGTTTGTTGTTGTGATGATGTGGTTGTGGCGTCGGGTTTTTTCATATCCATTACAATTTTTGACCGAAGCCCTTAAATTTGTTGTAATATATCTATGCGTAGTTGTGAAAGGAGGAGCGTACACTTTATAATTGCTTTAATAAAATATGCGTGATTTTTTTGTGCAAATTTAATTTTCATGTTTTGCGAGAGCAATTCAATTTGCGAGTGCTCCTGTTAGTCTTTGGCATTCCTCAAATGTGCTATATATTAATATATCAATAAAAGGCCAGCTCAACGGCTAATCGGTTGAATGAACAATATCCCAAATTCCGCATAAATAAACCAAGATGATTAATATATTGATATCAATTTCACAAACTAAATGATAATGCAGTTGTAATTGTAGTTTGAGTGTGCCAAAGTAGACTTTGTACAAAGAATACTTTGTGTTTACTTGTTTGTTTGTTGGTTTCGTTATTGTGTTGCAACACTCAAAGCTGCAACTCCTTAAGCTCACTTTGTGTAAGTGTCCCCTTGATCCGACTCTTCTAGCGAAGTTTGACATGGGCAAAGACAACAACGAAATAATAGCTGTGGCATTAGTCCCGATAAATACAGAGACAAAGAAATACAGATGGATTGGTAGATAGATAGATGCCTTTGTGTCACAGCAATTGACAAAATAATCACTGCTACATGCTGTAGCTTGGCTTAGCTACAAGCTGCACGCTCTTTAAAACAACAAGCAACAAGAACAACATACAAATTGCGCCTAAACGAAAAAAGGCAGTAACAACGGCAATAACCACAGCAACAGCAACGGCAACGTTGCTAGCAACAAAAAGTAACAACTGCAAGATGCTCAGCAACATTTTCTCATGCGCACGTTTGTGGCATGTTGCAACATTCCCCACTGGCAACATTTGGATGCTGCTGCTGCTTTTGTAGTTGCTGCTGCCAATGTTGTTGTATCTGCCAGATACATTTGTGTTGTTAATGCTATTTTGTGCTTCGTGGCAACTTCGTACGTCGCTGGGCTTCGTGTGTTGCAGCCGTTTTCATTATATTTTCCGTGCGATTTTTCAACAGCTTGCAAAAAATGTTTTCAGTCTGCGCTTGTTGTCGTTAGTGGGTGTTTCGGAGCTCGCGCATTTTGCATGGTCCAGTCGACGAAGCAGGCACTATTGTTAGCCTCATTGAGATACAAATACAATTACTCGTACGCCGGCTGATCCTGCGTCCCCCGAACGTTCGTTGAACTTCGTCTTTTGTTAAACACCACTAGTGGCAGCAACAAAATAAACATAAACAAGAAAATAATACAAATATAAATAAAATTCGTACATGAAATAGCGGGCAAAAATGCTTACCGGCAAGCTCAAGCTTCCACTGTTGTTTACTAGTGTAAGTAAGCGAGCGTGTGTGTGTGGTGTTGTTTGTAAGTGTGTGTATATAAGTGTAAGCGGAAGTCATCGCAGCAGCCGTTGTTGTGCTGTAACGGAAGTATGTTATTAGTGCGACGGAAAATTGTATTTACTTAATATGTACTCCAAAAATGTTGAAACTCACAAGTTGTGGCACAAAAGTAAATCAAATTAATTCAAATTTATGGCAAAAATAAAAATCTGCATACGAGGGCGCTTAACTTGCAGATGTGTGAGTGTGTATGTGTGCGTTGTACGGCGAGTTGTCAAAAGTTTTAATTGAAGAAAACTTATGTGAAAGCTAAAGTTGCACACATAAATATTCGTTATGCTAATTGAATTACAACTACTGTAACAACCAATGCATGTCTGTGCGAAAGTCCTAAAGGAGGAGGATAAGTGACAACAAGAGAAAGGTGTTGAAAAAGGTTTGTCAATTAAGAAGCAATTTTTGTGTGCATCTTTAACCTTACGTTTAGTTTGCGTGTTCATATTGTAAGTAGCTCATGAGATAAGTAGTGTTGGGGTATTAACTTGAGTAAGCTTTACATGAGTAATCGATGAGCTGTAGCTTTTGCTCTGCTAGTCAATTCATAATTTTTTCAACCGAATGTATTGCATTGTGATCTAAGGAAAATCTAAATTTGTTTAAGGTTCTTTATAAAATAATTTGGTGTCTTGGAAATCGCAGATTCGCAGATCGCAAATCGCTCCTTGCTTTCTTAAAAAGGTAGTTATGAAAAGAACTTTTATTTTAAAAATCTTTTCTTTTTGTATTGACAATTTCTCCTAGACTGACGATCATTTATAGCTTTTTAATTATTTATTTTCCGTGCGATTACATTGGTAAGGTTTAAACCATTGAAGCAATACATGGTATACCTAACAACTATCTCTCAAACTTTATAAATTATTTCGCTTTGCCCATGAACAAATCCGTCATACTGGACACCATTATCTTTTTGCCCAAGCTCATTTCTTTCTCTGTTGTTCTTTGTCTGCTAAAGTGTTGTTGCTGCTGATGTTGTTGGTGTCTTTGTCCTTATCCTGTGTAGCACACGACGGCTGTTAGGCTGTCAATGTCATTTTAATGATTAAAGCTTCAACGGAAATAAAACGAAAATGTTGAGGTAGCCATGATGTGTTCTGCTCTCTACAACTTAATCATCCTCCGACGCAATTGCTTCCATACCACCCAGTTTTTTTTTTCTAAATTTTTGTTTTCTAATGAAAAAAAAAAAACATCTCTTTGCTCTTGTATTTTATATTCATCCCAAGTTGTGTTATTTGCCAACGATTGCAGCAGCCGGTTTGCCCCTTTCCGGCCTTCACTCTTATCCTGTAAGACCCGCAATTTGGCTTTGTTTTTCTTTTGGCCATGGCTTGTAATACATTTTTAATTTCGCTTAATTGAAAATGGTCCTCACTGCATAAATATATATATGAACAATAGATAGAGAAGGAGCTAAGTAAAGTGCCGCCGGCTATTGGTGCTACTGCTCTAGCTGCTGGCGAGGATCTCGGTGTTATTGGAAAAGTATCTCAATTACATTTCGTAATTACTAAGCACTGTTTGGACTTGGAGAACCACTAAATTGCCCGCATCGGTATTAGACTTTGTTTGCCATCCGTGGCACGCATAAAACGTGTGCCCACTGTGAATTGTTACTAAGACTGGGAGTCGACTAAGAATCATGCGGCACTGAGTTGGTCTGTTGTCTTTCTGTCATTTGAGAGGCAGAGAGCGACGAGGTGTTAAAAGCTGCTCACATATTTATATAGCTGTCTCTGCCATATATAGGCAAACATTTATACAAACAACAACGGGAACAGACTCGAGATGGTTGTTCGGCAGCGGGGTAACGGAAATGGGCAACTTAGGAGCTGTTGCAGTTGCAGTTGCAGTCTTCGAAAATTAGGTCACAGTTCTTGCCTCATGAATGAATAACTCTGCTTGCGGCGCCTCAACACTGGTGTTGCTGCTACTGGGGCACCTTCAGAAAGTGATTTTCACTGAGAGATTCCATTTGGCCAACTGGGAACTGAGGAACTGGGAGACTGTGTTATAAGCACATTTATCTTGCATGTATGCACTCGTTGCTCATAGTTTGTACTTCATACCATGCAACGTCTGTGCACTCATAACTCTATTGTGTACAATGACAAACGAGCGTTTAATTGCTCTAAATAAGTGTCAAGTCGCTGCAACGTTTGTTCTCTTTACTCACACAATTCCCTCAACTAGTCGCATCTTTATTTCGGCCATATCACAAAGAGTTAATGCCAAGTTTAAACTAATGAAACTCCCCCTAAAGTGTTATATACAAGATAATTTGACTAATTAATTTCCAATTGCTATTTAAAGCATATGCATGCGGTATGCGGTAAATTTATGAAAATTTGTAAAAAGATTTTTGTTTTAAATAGTGTTAAAAAAAATAATAGTAATGAATACTGTATTTCAATAAGTATATTTTATAGATTCTAAATACAGTAGATATGGTATAAATTTATATTTTGAAAAGGATTATTTAAGATTTAATTTCTCAATCATACACTATTAATATTGCCCATCGTACTTTATGTGTAAAGTTTTCTCCTTGCCACTCTGTGAGGCCACTTTGGCTCATTAACATTTTTCCCACAGGCTGCTTGGTTTCTACCTTATGCCTGGGCCTGGATCTTAGTTATTGCATATAAAGGTGACACTTCTAACCACCTCCAACGACAACAAAATGACGTCGTCTACGTCGTCAGAGCAACACTTTGACATAAATTAAAGAAGGGCACTTTGTATATACCCGCTGCGTTGTCCAGACCCTTCCACAGAGTGAGGCTGGGTAGAGTGAGGAATGGAACTGCTTGGACTGTAGACTACTCGCTGTTTGCATTGCATTTTGTCACACATTGCTGAAAGCGACGCCAATTTGTCTGAAATGTTTTGAATTCTAAACGTTGACAAGCACACGTTGAAAAGGGATGTGAGTTTGAGAGGTAGGGGAGGCTTTTGATAGTATCGTGCTTTCAACTTCACGTACCGTTGCTGCAGGCTGAATGCAGCTTCTGATGTGGATGCGATATCAGTGATGACGTCACAACTGACCGTATAGCGAATGTTTAAATTGTGAATTTCCCTTGAGTGTGTATGGATTTGAGTGGGTGTTATATGAGTTTCATATTCCCACGAGTTCCCATGTGAAGATAAACTTGACCAGGTTTGAGGTCTAACTCAGTATCCATATTGTGTTGCAGGTTGAATTCAAAACACCTGCCGCAGATGCCACAGTCACAGTCCACACACTTTTATGCAGACTCGCAATGATCTTATCGCCGCACAGGCCGAAAATGAGAAAGAGCAGCCCGAAAATAAAATAAAAGAATGCAACCAATGCTCAAAAAAGCTCGACTGTGAGATACTTGCTATCTCTTTTGGGTTTTCTTTTTATATGTAGAAAGCGACAAATTGTTTATTGAATATCTTCCAATTATACATAGAGTAGTAATCAAGAGTCACCAAATATGGTTGATTAAGTTTGAGTAAACTTTACAATTTGATTATTCAGAAGACATTCGGATGGACATCATATTTATATTAACTCAGTAATCGTTAATCTAATCAGTAGACCCTTTTCTACCTTATGCGTGTCGGGTATACATTGATACAAAAAGAAGTGAAGGACTTAAAAAAGAACTCCGTCCCGAGGTGGAGGCGACTGCCGTGCTACACATAGCATTGCGTCTCTGTTTTCGTCAGCGTCTGTGTTATGTCTTATCTGTTGATTCCATTCCAGCCGAATGGGGCTTGATGCATGCTGGATGTTGAGTCCGCTGCTTCGGCTGTTGCTGCTGCCGCCTTGGCCTTGGGCTACAGATTCAGCTGCTTTGTTTTTAACTCAAGCTCTGTTTTTACTCTAACTCCGGCCGTCGTTTGTGTGCTTTGACCATTTATTTACATACATACATTTTTGTGCGCTTGCGATTTGCTTAAGTCGAGGGCCGCAGCATGCCTTATTGTCTGGCCACGATGCGGATGCTGCAGCAAGACAAGAGACTGCGAATGATTATGAAAGAATGAACATAGGGAGACTACGACGAGGATATTGCTTGCTAATTTTCTATTTGAGTTCACGTTGAGCTTCAATTTATGCGTGGGTTGAGGTGTGGGCGATATTCATTTTGGAAACAAGACTTTCTGAGCTACTTTTCAGTATAAAAACTTTTTTAAACTTATTTTTCCAATTTTTAGTCGCTTTGTAAATAAAAAAATAGGGAGTAAAAGTTATAATTGTGGCTAATATTCAAATTTTGGTTTTAGCACTTTTTTCTTACTGTGTACAAGCACAAGATTTTTATGAAAATCTATTTTGAGAATATATTAAAAAAAACATATACATCATAAAGCTTGATATTGTGTTAAAAATAAATTTTATCTTAACAATTTCTATGTAAAACTTTAGTTGCATTAAAGAGTAATATGAGTGGAATTGCAATTTATATTGTGTTTTTTGAAGGGCTGGGTTTCAACAACTAATCTGTAGCTGCGCAACAAATTTATTTTGAGGCAGCTGCTTATTTTAACTTGTTGCGAGAGGTTGCGAGAGGAGAGCTTTTGTACTGCATTTATCTTATTTTACTCTAAAAATGCAATCAACTGACTAAATGATGAGTATTTTTAAAACTACAGTCTACTAGCATCTTTTCAAATATTTCTTGATCAGCATACAGTAAAAAATATTGACGTGCGTTCATGTAAGTAGTAAGTGAAACGTGCAGCCCAGGTTCCTGTAGTAGGCTTATCTCTTATCTATAGCGTTCTTAGTTGTTTTGCAATCTTTTTTAAACACTATAAACTCTTCATATTAAATCCCCGGACTCTGTACAGGAAATTCTATTTCGAATTTCGCTTTTAGTTGCGAATTGTTCAGCCTCTAAACGTAAGCTTCAATCAAATGGGAGTTTGGCACAATATGCCACATCTCATTCGGAAGCCAATTCAATTACTAAGCCCTGCACGCCAGATCTCCATCTCCCAATGGCCTTATATGTCAATGACCAGTTGCTGCAGCGGAGCTATCTGGGTTGTAAGGTAAAAGGCAACGATGACAAAGACAAACATAGGTAAAGCTTTTGGAAGCATTATAACTACATGTATAGTATGAGTGGAATGGGAGGCTGATTTGCACTCTTTATATGGGAGAATAAGTTCCCTCAATCCCGCAAAATTATTCCCCCGCTGTCGACGTTTGCTAGCAGTTGACAGTATTTTGCACTTGGATTTGTTGTTGATTATTTTCCTTCTGCGAAAGAAAAATATATAAAATATCCGTTTTGCTGCGCTTCGAAACAATGGCATTTTCATGTTTCACATAAAGTACAAACAAAATTCAACTGCAACAACAATGAGGCACAAACATTCTGAAGGCACTCGCAGCGATAGACCTTAAGTGCAATTTCGTTTTTCCCGATATTTCTGCCATTGGCGCCCTTTTAAGTGAACAAAGGAAATGAGAATTACAAGTAGCAACAAAGAAAAGCTGAAAGCAACTAACTGATATGAGTAGTAATTGACTGAGGATTGCTATCACGTACATATGATCTAATGTCATTGGAATGTAGACGTATTTTTCTTAGATAATCCACTGGAACCTTATATCCGCATGACCTATAAATACTCGAGTCAATTTCAGTATACCTCACAGTTCAATTGTGTAACTGAAACTATCGAAACATGGTAAGTTTCATCAACTACGGGTCACTTCATCAACTAATTCGTATGTCCTATACTAAGCATATTCAACGCCTTGCGATTCTTCTGCTGATGGTAACTGCTGCCCAGGCGAATGCCATTCAAAAATCCATACAACATCCCAATGAAATAAAGCAGCAAGTGCAGCCGGAGCAAACGAAAATTTCCAATGAAGTGCCAGTTCTTGTTGAGCAAGGCAATTCGATTGTCAAACAGGAGTTGCCAATATCCCAGACAATCTCTTCTGCTGCAAGACCCCAAAAGCTGAATCCTAAGCCGCAATCCAATTTGATCTCAGAAGAAACGGCGCCAGTTGAACGGAAACCTACTAATACGGCTATCAAGACTGAACAGCCTGCTGCCAAGGTGCCAGAGAAACAACCCAATGTCAGTGTTAAGGATCAGCACAAGCTACCTAATAATATTCCTGTAGCACCTGCTGCAGTTGGAGTCCTTCCATCTGTAGCAGAAAAAGCGGCGCCAGTTGAACGGAAACCAACTAATACGGCTATTAAGACTGCACAGCCTGCTGCCAAGGAACAAGAGAAACAGCCAAATGTTAATGCTAACGATCAGCACAAGCTACCTAATAATATTCCTGTAGCACCTGCTGCTCCAGTTGGAGTCCTTCCATCTGTAGCAGAAAAAGCGGCGCCAGTTGAACGGAAACCAACTAATACGGCTATTAAGACTGCACAGCCTGCTGCCAAGGAACAAGAGAAACAGCCAAATGTTAATGCTAACGATCAGCACAAGCTACCTAATAATATTCCTGTAGCACCTGCTGGTACAGTTGAAGCTTTGCCACCTGTAGCTTCTGTGCCTCTTACAGATGTTGTGGCATCTTCGGTCGCAGCAAAGCTTCCTGTCGTACCTGCAGCTCCTGTTGCAGTTAAAGCTCCAGTTGCACCTAAAGCCAATGCGGCTGCGGCTATTCATGAACAGCCTGCAGCTCCTGTTGTAGTTAAAACTTCGGCAGCACTTAATTCCCCTGTGGCTCCGGCTGTTCCTGAACAGCAACTCGCCAATGCTATTCCAAAATTAGAGGCTATGGTTGCAGTAGCTCCTGAAGCTCCTACCTCTCAAGTTGTTGATGCAGCTCCTGTGGCTCTCAAGGTTGATGCCGTCATTCCTGTAGTCGAGGAACAGAAGAAGCTCAATAATGTGTTTTCCAAAGGACAAGCCTCACATGTAGCTTCTGGTGTTACTGCAGGACTCGTGGCTAAGGAACAGCAGAAGTTACCCAGCGTGATTTCGAGCGAACAAGCATCTCCTGTAGTTTTCGTTTCCAAGGACCAGCAGAATCATTCCAATGCTGTACCCACGCAAGTCGCGAACGAAACCTTGACGCACGATAAGCACGAGGAACAGCTTGTATTGAAAGGCGAGCAAAAGCAGATTCAGGGTGAAAAGTTTGAAAATACTGACCAAAAAGTGGTGAGTCAAACTGGAGCTGAGCCACGTGTTGGCTTCCTCAACTCCTTTTACATTATTGAGGATAGTACGCTCAGCAATGACAGCGATTCAAATACAAGCAATGATACTTCTTCATCAACGCACAAGCATACGCATACACATGAACATATCTACTATAAACCAGCGTTATTCCCGCTCCCACCGCCGCCTTTTGTTAGCTTTGTTTCAGATTCGGCCAGCTCGTCATCAAATGGTTATGGCAACAAGTACGGAAACAGCAATAAGTACACCAACACTAGCGATAATACTAATTATTACTACAACAAATATGGCTCCTCATCTTCTGGCAACAAATACGGTACCTCATCTTCTGGCAACAAATACGGCTCCTCATCTTCTGGCAGCAAGCCAGGCTATTTTCCACTGCCACTGCTCCCCATTCCCTTTTGGAAACCTGGCAGTGTCTTCTCGTCAAATGAAAAGTATAATACCACTAGCACTTCGGATGATAAATTCTACAACTATAAGCCAAATTACTATGAGATTCCTTCATTCTACATTAACGAAAAGCGCGCTCACGAAGACGCGGGATCTTTTGGCAACCAGCAAGGTCTCGTGCTCATTGGCCATATCTTCCTACATATAAAACCTCAGAGTGGCAATGGACAAACAGCCGATTTCAGCTCCGCTAACACTGCATCCAATTCACTTTTGGACAACGACAAAACCAAGCCAAATACAGGCAATGTTGTTAAGGACGACAGCTCGGCAAAAATTGAAGAACCTCTTCACAACTCTCAACTACTGCTGCAACCTCTTGTCTATCCTACGAACAATGAGAATTCTGAAGGCAATACCAATCCTTTACCTAATCAAATCAACGAAATCTATAGGAGCTTACATCTTGTACATCCCACCACCCAACAACGCTCTCAATCTCCAGATGTTAGCGAAGAGGGCGCTGTTCTCTTTGCCGTGGAGATACCGAAGCCCATCTACCGCTTTTTCAAGTCCGTCTTTGGTGTCTTCTCTTATTGATATATAGTTTGATATATCCATACATGAAATATCAACAGCAACAATTCATTTCTATAGATCCTAATTAGTACTTAAATTGAAATTAAATAAACTTTTCCATGCAAATGAAACATGCATATTTCATAGACAGTAATACAAAGAAAAAGATATAGAATAAATTGCTTCGACATTTAAAAGTCGTTTAAAGTTTAGCTTCCGTGTTTTTACGCTTTAGTTTTGGATTTACTATACCGTGGTATTTTCCATAATTTAAATTATGTGCTCTTTGATCTTTTTATATTTTGTTTTGTGTGTGTGCGCTACACATTCATTCGAGTGAATAACACACAAATGAAAACTGCACCCACGAAGATTTGCTTCGCAGTGAACTCAGAATTATTTTAATCAAAATCTGAGTACAATTCTGTTTACCATTATACAAAATCATATCAAGCTTACAATATGGAGCCCTTCCCACACATCTTGTTTCTCTTCAACCCATACAACGTATTACATTTACTTGATTATTATTTAAAGGATATTTTCGGAGCAAAAAGTTTGGGGCATATCTTGTTGGCATTTGCCATTTTAATGAATACATAATTAGTCTTTTTGCCAACCATTCACCCTTGCACACATGCATGGGGATGCTCTTGAGCACCTGCTGAAATCTTTACATATATAAATTTTGCATGCAGTAGCACGTTCCACTTGCTTCTGTGTGTTTGTTTTTGTGTGCATTCAGTTATCTGGGTCCAGTTGGCGCTTAACCCTGCTTATTGGTTCATTTCATGCTCTCCGTCTTACAATATTGAGATAATGATTGCGCCCAGCTTCACAGTATCAGCCCTCATAATTGACATGATTACGTTGCGAACCATGCACAATTTATGTTTGTATTTCACTTGAAAATGGGCGGGAATCGAGTAGGGCAATTACTATTTGCTGATAGAGATTTTTTATTAAATTCTTTTTATGAGAATGCGATTTCTTTAGCATGAAACACAGTTCCAAATTCAATTGCCACCCAGACTACGCTTACTTTATTTGTGTGGTAGGATTATTTGATAATTTCAGTGATTGGCATTATTCATGTAGAATTTACATATGTAGGTTTGATTAAATTTTAAACAAACGAAACACATTGCTGACATACCTTTGACCGCGCTTGAACCGCAAAATAAGCATTGTGCAACTGTGCAGGCATTGCTACGTCTGTGTGGTATGTACTTCGAACGTTGTATTTACACAGCAAGCGCTTTGCATTGCGTCTGATTTTTGATTTCAACTTTAAAGTTAAAGTGCACCAAAATGTAAGCTACAGCCTTTCAAGATACTTGCTGGCAAAAGTTTATTACCCAAAGGAGCTGCGGCGAAGCCCATAAATATATCATGAAATCAAAAACTTTCGGTCCCGAACTTCTGCGCAGTTCTTTGACAGACTCTAAGCGGGCTCTCTTTGATTGGTGGTACAACCTCACTCCTCCCCACTCATCATCGTCCTTTTCTTTGCTAGCGGAACTGGCTTGCGTGTTAACGTGTGTATGCAAAGAATAGCAGGCCAACAATACAAGTTGAGTAATGCGCTTCCGTTTCCGCCTGCCACGTTTTGGCAGACCACTTGCTATGGCGCATTTCACTACCACACTGCCTGACTTCTTTGCCATTCACTTTACCTAATTCAATAAAAGTTGTGTACATTTAATTTTAAAACCTGTCGTTCTCTTTCGCACGCTTGCTGGAGTGAACTTGACCTACGCGTGCTTAGCAAATTAATGGCGTTCTAATTAATATGCTATATAATTTCAACACCCACAGCATTCCGACTCATTCTGTTTTTTGGCCGTTGGCTCCTGCCA
This sequence comes from Drosophila albomicans, assembly GCF_009650485.2. NCBI lineage: Eukaryota > Metazoa > Arthropoda > Insecta > Diptera > Drosophilidae > Drosophila > Drosophila albomicans. The sequence goes on along the minus strand of NC_047629.2, from coordinate 55,370,174 downwards.
AGTGCTGCATCCTTGCCAGCTCTTCCAAGTTTGGGTGTCTGAGCTCAGTGTTGTCAATTTGTAGAAATTATGCTATCCCATAACAACTCGTTGAACACCTTCTGCTATTCTTACTTCATGCTGTTAGTTATTGCGCATAAGACAGGTGTTACTGTAGTAGCAATTGATTCGTTTGCTCTTACCTTGACTTATATGAAGGGATTTTCATAGAGCTTTCCATTTTTTAAAGTTTTCCTTTGTTATTTACCTCTTTGATACAGCTTATTTAATTGTTGTTCTTATTTTTTGTAGCTCGCTCTGTTAGCTGGCGGGAACGTCGCTTTTTTGGTGCTCTACGCTCTGGTAAACGAAAAAACGGTAAGTGGCAAAAGCTGCTCCAGAAGCCTAATGAAATCAATTAAGAAAAACTAGCTAGGCATTGAAATTGTGGTTGCAGTGATTCCTCACAACAACAAATTAAAAGGCTAGACAAAGGGTAAACAAGCTGGGCTTTAACCACCTTGTGGGCTACCCAATTCAATTACAAAATGAAATATCGCTTGGTCACTGTCGACACAAAAATGGGGCACAGTAAAAGTTAGGTAGAAGAAATAATTGTGTGCAGGAGCGCTAATTTGGCAATAATGATCAGAATTTGCAAAATGCATATACGTATGTTATTAAATAATTACGTCCAACTGTGTAATAAAATTGTTCAGTTGAGCTTTATTGTATTGTCCCAAGATATGAAACCTACCAGATTGTATAACAGACTTTTTTAAAGCAGTGTGAGCATTGGTCAGGCTACCTACATATGAGACATTTCCGAGGCATGTTTGTTTCACCTCTACTGGCAGTTGACTGTAGGCCTTGGGTATTGCATAGTGGGAGCTGCACACAAAAACCATTTAAGCAAAGTCAATAGATTTATTTAGACTTCAGACCAGTCGAATGCAATTGAATATTGCCCGTAACTGGCGTGTAGGCAATCGATAGATACACAAATTGGGTTTACCCTTTGAATGCAGCAAGCCTCACGGAGTCAATTTATCAACTCTCTCTTTATTCCTTTTTAAAATGGACGGTTTATTTTATAAAAATGTTGGTAGTTCTTAGTTAATATGTGTGCGCAAAAGCTTAAAAATGTTAATACCAGTGGCCAAAGAGCTGAGTTCACCATCTATGTATGTCTCAGTCGTTGAGTCGTCTTAATCTCCTGGTTTTGTCTCAATAAACCTATATAAGCTTGGTAGAGGATTATTATGGATACAAAATTGTTGTGGTCTTAAATTTCATTATAAACTAAATGCCTTTAAATAGCCAATTTGCTACAAGCTAAAATGGCAACTGGCGCCAGCAACCGTTTTTCCATACAAGACCACCCGTGGGGCAACCAACAATAATAAGAACACACAGTGAGGTAGTAACTAGTCAGTCAGCTGGACTATGCGGTGAGGAGGCGACACATTCATCATGACCCTCAAACACGTTGTTCGCTGCCACTTTCAATTAAACTCAAATTATGTTGGTGCTCAGCGAGTGGTACTTGACATTGCCATCTGCATCTGCCGGTTTTATCCTGACTTCCTCATCGCCCAAATCTTTCTTTGAGTGATCAATCCAACTTATGCCAACCTTTGCTGACTTTGATCAACTTGAAATGAAGTCGCTATCCTCAGCTGACATTCGAAATTGATTATGGGACGTCTGTCAACTTTAATAATTCGCTGGCTTTTTTTAGTGGCCTTCATTTCATTGTACGTAATTCTCTAAGGCTCATCTGTAGTTCAAGTTTGTTATGTACACTCTCCATCATTAGTAACACAATAAAATGCTGTATGGCTAACATTATTAGTAATCTTGATCTACATAATTTTGTCTACAATTGATAGGTTGACTTGAATTGACAATTTACATTTTTTAATTAGATTTTAATATGTTTAAATATTTTTAGAATTTTGGTGCGAAGTAGAGAAGTTTTATTGGTGGCTCCTGCTCTTCTAGATCGGTAAAAAGTCTTGCAGCAGCCATTTTTTCACAATAATTGCAACTCGTCATGCTCAAGCCACAAATATACTTAATCACTTTGGTGAATTTAATAATTTTTTATCTTCGACGAGGTAATGAAAAACTACACAAACTGAAGAATTGAAAATATTTACAAAAAGCTTTGTTAGCGAAGTTTCATTACAAACTGGCTAGTATTTTAATATTTGGCATCGATCCCATTTTGCCGAAGCGGAATTGTAACTGTACTCGAACTTGCAAATTGTATTCAAAGACATGCATTGTTGTTTGCCATTTTTAATTGTTCACTAAAAATATGCAATGGCTCGCAGTCGAGAGCTATGCAAATATTTGATGTTGAGGTTGAAGGACGCGGCTGACCGTAGTCATGAGCTGTCCTCCGGCAAATAAAATGCGAATTTGGCAGAAAGACAGTACGAGACAGCAAATTGTTTGCGGATTTCGATTTCGACGTCTACAACGACAACGCGAAGTCAACTTCATGCTTGACATGGCCTTTGCGGCAGGAATTCTTTAGGAAAAGCCAAGTGGATAAGATGGCGAATGATTTCGTTTACATGACTTAAACAATTTTGTAATTACTTTGAGGCGAATGCAAATGCAGCTAGTGCTTGAACCTAGGCTTAAGGAATTCTAAGAGAAAGACTGGGCATTGGGTTGGTTTGGGTAACTGGAATTTTATAATTAATCTGCAACGTTTTCACACGATTTGATTCACAACCAGGCATCCCTCACATCAATGAACTCGTCTTGCTCCTCGGCATAATCAGTCGCCTCCGACTCCTCCTGGTCATGACGCGCATAGTGATTGAATAGCATATCCCGATGCCCAGACATCGGCATCACTTTTCCGCTCTCACAGCCATGCTTATCCTCATACGTGATCTCTCCATGGTCCAACCCATGACTATGACTGGTACTGTGACTTGCACCATGATTGTGCCCAAGACTGTGACTGACGTGTCCCTTGCCGGTTCCACCTTCTCCGGAAAATCCCACTACCTTGTAGACAGTCTGCTTAATGCCGCCACCACCAGAACCATGCAACATCTTGTAGACGGTGTGCGTGTGATGATGCGTTTTCACCTTAACAGGCACGTGGATGACCAGTCGTCGACTGGAGATACGCCTTGCCTGCAGCGATTTCGCTGTCATTAGCAGCAGCAACAGAGCCACCAACATGTTGCACGCCGTCGAGCGTTGGGCGGGAAGCTGAATATGAAAAAAAGAAAAGTTTAGACACACTGAATTGCAGTAAAGATTGGGTGACGACATTTCATTTAATATATAATCACACAGATGAAATAATCTTCATTTATTTCGTATAGTAACAAGTAACAGATTCACAAGAAATTCTATTTTCCACTTTAATCACTAATTTTATTACGCATTTTGACGTTATTAACTTTGATTGTGGTTGTTTAAAGCCATTTGGGTATACGCGTTTGTTATATGTATATTTAACGCACAAAAATATATTTGTTATTAACATTTCAAATTGTAAACTTTAATTAGCCTCACTCACTCACTTGCGTCATTGGTTGTTGAGAGGACTAGTCCTTTTATTGAAGCGCTTTCCTGTTTCTTTCCGCTTTGCCACCGTTTGAGGCACGTTCACTGATCGCACTGCTTGGGCGGGTGATCAGTAGCCGAGCTTATATATCGACGTTGTGCTTGAGACAGGTTCAGTGCACTGTGGATCTTATGGATAGCTCAGCTTATTAGAGAGTGTCGATTGCATATTGTATGTTGGATTTGATGTACCCGCTGTTTTGTTTTGTTGCAGCTTCCATTCCATGCCACATTTGCATGTGTTTAATTATTATTAATATGTTGCCGCGCTGGATAGTTTGCTGTTTATTGTATGCTCATAGGGCTGCAGGGGGCGCGTCGTTTTGCTGCGCACTCGTGCGCTCCACCTCACTATAAAAAATACTACAAAAAAAGTTGATAAATAAAAAAGTGGCAACAATTGAACAGTTTTCGCCGCAGCTTCTCACCTGATCTGCCCCCACGTTGAGCCCACATGCAAAACGGAAGCTATCTCCACCAGGCGCTCACTTACAACTAGTTCCACTGTGACTATGAGTACTACACACTTATTGCATATTCAAAGAAATGCCAATCATTCAACTACTTATTTAATGCATATCAATTCAATTTCAAATGCCATTTCCCAACAACAATTGCAATTTTATGTTACAGTTGCAATTTTTTAATTTTTGTTAGCTAACGTCGTAAGAGACGGAAGCGACATAGATCTTGTAATCGTTATTTGTTATTTATTTTAATATTTATTACTCGGAGAGTTAATTAAGTACGGCATAAGTGAGCCATATGCGACCGGTTTCACTCTCGTTTGCTTACAAACAGTTTCTATAACTTGCCTCAGTTTCTGCTCTTAATTAAAGAGCTCTAAGCAATAACCAAATAATAATGATATGAAATCAAATTAAGCAAAATGGGAAAACTAGTTTATGAGCTGAAACTTCACATTTTTTAATAAGATTCAGAAATTATGAAATTGTAGAAAACCAAATTATTGAGGTGCATCAATATTGGAATCCTTTTAGTCATTTCGTGAAATGTCGATTTATATATCTCAATTTTCCCTTTATTTAACTTTCATCGAATTTCTCCAATAATAATAAAAAAAAAATAGTTGCATTAATAAATAATAAAAGAAATACGAAATTTCTTTTATTATTCGCTTTTGATTGCATAATCAGTTAGTCAGTATACACTTGGAGTTTATGCTCAAGTAGCGCACATGTGTTTGTGTTTTCATAAAAGTAGCATGCGCATTTTTCTTGGGTTTCCAGTATCTTCCTCCCTCCACTCCTCTGCGGCCTGCCGCTCCGTAATCCGAGCTAATGAAACTTGGACCAAAAAAAGTTGAACGGATAAAGCATTCGACAATAAGTAAAGTAGTCTCGAAATGCGTTTTGCGAAAAGTATCTCATGAATTCTATAACTTTATGGACCCACTCTAATTGTCCAAAACACGAAGCTGAAGCAAGGGGATGAATGGGTGGCAAAACCTACCTCAATGCCAAAATGTTTGTAAGGGCGCAGTTATAATTTGTATCAACTTTTATTAGCGGCAGCAGACATGTTGCATGTGGCAACTACATAACAGCTGCTCGAGCTGTACTGTAAGTTGTTGTTGCTGAGAAATGTTGTTGCCTGTGCCTAGTCATAAAGTGCATGTGAAATTGCCAAAACACTCACACAACTCTACTCGCACACCACCTACACCTAGCCAATGAACGTGTATAAAAGCAGCAAAAAGTTTCTCATTTACACCAGGAGCTAAAGAAAGGGAAATACAGAGGGCGTTTTCTGTGGAGGCGTTTTAGAATGTTGACTATAAACCGAGGCGCTGACAAACTGAAGTGCAAACGAGGGAGCAGCGACCCAGAGTCAAATACAAACTTTAGCAACCTAAAGCTAAACATGCACTAAGAAAAAAAACACTTTCTTTAACTAGTTAAAAATAAATACCATTGCTAAATAATATTAATTGAATACAATTTAGCATAGAAGTTCTTAATTTTAGAGTATTTATTTGTACATAAATATATTTTCATAAAATATATTTGGCTATGCTAAAAGTACCTGTCTACGCATAGTAAATATAAATGGGAAGCATTTATTCACAACCTTAAGACTAAAATTGGTTGTGTAGTATTTTAATATATGTATTTCTTACGTATATTTTCCTTGACTTTAAATTGCAATTTTTCTCACAGTGCAAAGATAGCCTAAAGCCCCACTGTACCAAACCGTAAATCCGGCAATTGCGAGGTAGTTCCGGGCATCACAATAACTTCTTCTTTATCCGGCGAGCTCGTAAATTTTGGGAAATTACAACATGAAAGTGCTGGGGAGGACACCGACTGCTCCGTGGTTCTAAATTAAATAAAAACGCGTTAGGTTCACGTGCAGGACTAAACTGGCTCTATAGAACTGCTGGGCAATGGGCGGTGGGTGGATGGTAGATGGTGGACAATAGGCGTGGTCGTGTTGCTGGTATTTGGTTAAAAGTTTTGTGCAACTGTTGGCAAAATTGTGGGTCGAGGACTAGGGCCAATCACAAGTTGGCGTTAATTAAAGCTATAGTCAGGTGTGGACTTCAGAACGAAGAGAGTGTATGGAAAACTTAAGGGATTTGTCGATGCGCGTACAGATTTGTACGAGTAGGAAGTAGAAACAAAGCAGTAAAAGTTTTGCCATGCGCTTCAGATTTATGCCAAACTAAAGCACTTGAAGTCAAAGTAGTTGGCATTTAATGGCTGTATTATTGGAGTTTACTCAAAAAAGTACCCAAATAAATGGGATACGCTGTTTGACCATCTGAAGCAACGAGTGTGGTTGGTAAAAAATGGAAGGAAGAGGAGGGGACAGAGAAAAGTGTGAAGGAAGAGTGAGGTAAGTTAAGTGGCAGAAACTTGAGTGAATTTGTGCGTTGAATTGGAACAATTGATTTATGCGGCAATTTGAGTCGAACTGATTAAAGGTAAACAAGTAGTTAAGCTACATTTGAGTGTGTTCGAAAAAACGCCTACTTACTAGGGGTCTTAAATGTTTTTGCTGAGAATCTAGTACATTTTTAGTATTTTTGCGATATGTTAATTTGATATATTTTCAATTTAATACCGCACTGTTTTGATTTTATCCAAAATGGGTAACGGGTTTCTCACAGTCGAGCACACTCGACTGTAGCGTTCTTCCTTTTTCGAAATTCAAGTCTATTGTCATGACCTACGCTTCTTGGTGGTAAGGTGGTATCCAAGTTGAATCTTAGACATACTCATTTATGCCAGCAGCTATTAATGCAGCTTTATCTGGCCACATCATAGCGAGACTTGAGAAGTGACCGTCATCTGCCTAAAGTCGAATTCAGCTCGAACACATCAGCTAGCTATCTAGTACAGCCACCTGCGTAAGGTGAGGTCTGTACAGCTTGCAAATTTCCCCAGTGAAACAGCACTTTAAAGCGGGACGTGAATTGTTTAGGTTCTTCTTCGCTATTGTGCCCTGAAGACTTTTTGGCGTAACAATGTTGTGGCAATAAATTTCGATTACATAATTTGTAAATTGTTATAACCCGGTAAAATTACCATGAAATCTTTCACAAAACATTACAAAATCTGCCACCATGCAATTCTGAGATTCCTTAGCAGTCTCATTCTCATCGTCTCTTCATAAAGCTTTATGGCTCTTGACTGCGCATTTGGTCTCACCATGTTAGTCATGAAACGAGCCTTCTTAAAAAGAAGTCTAAGTATCTGCATGTTTCTTCGTGTTTGGGTGGCCTTCACTATCTTTACCCCTAAGGACCGCGTAGCACACTTCTCAGTTCATTGCATAGATGATTTCACCAAATGTGTCGATTATTTTTTATGTCGGATTGAAATTCTTTCTCTTAATTTTGCTTCCCAACTGCCAAATCTATATCAATTCAATTTTTACAGTCCAATTAGCTTTGGCTACGCTCCACAAAATTGAATTAGTTTAGGTGAAGCTCAGGAATGCTTATCTTGAGTTTGTTATCATAGACTAGGCAGGTTCTTTTGCTATTTTTCGTGTTCGTGATGGGCCATTAATAACAAAAAACAAATTTATCGTGCACAATAAAAAAACGCTGAAATAATTTACATGGCACATTTTTCACGTTTTCTGCAAAACCAAACGAATTGAAATTTATAACAATGTCCTGTCCCCTAAAAGGACTCTTCACGCCCTCCTCTGCTTCCTTACATTCACGTGGCTACCGCGAACAACAATGAAATTTTAATAAAGCATGGTGCGTATCAAAGACCGAGTAGAAAAATAAAATTAAGAGGAGGGGTAGGAAAATGGCAAAGGCAGCGTGACACGACAAGAGCGATAAGTATAGATGAATGACAGTCCCTACCAACTAAAAGGGCTAGAAATGCCAGATTTATTTTATTCATTACGAAATTAAATATAACAGACCACGCTCGTCACTATGTGTTATTTATATTTCCAATATTAACAGAGAATTTCGTGTTTAGTATTGCTTTAATAGATATGAGAGAGAGGGAAATAATCTTGTAAAGAAGAAAAAACCTCCTTCCCGAACATTTGTAAAATATACTATATAACAAATTACAAAGGAACTACCGCTAAGTTACCATGAATGAAAAATCACAGATTTAAATTTTTAAGACGAAAGCCAAGTACTTGGTTTGAAACATTCTAGAGTCGCATAGAATTATTACCGAATTATAAAAATAAAATAGAAGAAGTAATGGGTACAATAGATTAGAAATAGGAACATTACGTGTCATATTAGATTAGCAAAACTACGAAAACGATTGGAGCCGTGGTACTTGTCATCCCAAATGTCGTGTCACGTGCTCATCACAAAAAAGTATTGACAGAGGTTTGTATGAACTGAAGGAGAACGCTTTGAAAAACGACTAGTCGTAGGCTGCGTGTTCTTAAAGTTCAACGGCACTTCAAGACATATTTGTCGTAAAGGCCAAAGTGCACTCCAATATTCCTTCCACTTCCTCCATCGTTCTCTTAGCTGTGACCCAACGCATGATGGAGAGAAAATGAAATGCGTTGTGCGCGTTTCCGTTTCCGATGTACTCCGCTCGAATGTTGGGCTAAGTTCAGGTTTGAGTTTCTGTTTTTGGGTCTGCTCCAGATGGCATATTTGAATTTGCATGCCGCCCGCAGCACTCTCTGCTTTTCGCTTTGATGTTGCCTTACTCTCCCTTTATGCCCCCAGCTTCCTTGCTTGTTTGCAGTTTTTCATCGGAATGTTTCTTTTTGGTTTTTTTTGTGTGCGCACTTGTATCTCTTCACAGCCAGCTGCATGTCCTTTGACGCTTATCAACCTCTTCTTTCCTGTTTGGTCTTTCCCATTACTAACGTCTTTAGCAGCCGCATTTGCCTTTTGTTAACTTGATTTTGCATCGACTGTGCCTTGGCCACTTCTTGACCGTATGCATGAAGTGGAATAGAATAAAGTGGATTGAACTCCACGACTCGAAGTTGTTCATTAAGTTTGAACAATTGCCACATTCGATTTAAGAAGTCTACTTTGAGCTGTTTAATAATTAGTTGTAGCTTTTTAATGCTAGCGAAAAGTTTCTGATAAAATTTTTAAAAGTTAAAAGTATGCACCAGGGCGCTAAAAGGTGTTTATTGCCAAGAAAGGCCTGCAGCCTTAACCCACAACATTTAAATTTATTAACGCCATAAAATCATAATTTTTGTGAAACGATCCACAAAATAGGCTCATAAATATTTAAAACCATTTAAAACACAAAAACGCCACACAAAGAAACGTGGCGAATGCCACAAATTTTATTGCCATGACCAATAACAACCTGACTGCAATCTGACTAGAGGCCTATGTCTTCCCCTCTATGTATCTTATGACTACGCGCTGACTAGACCTCCTGTGCGTTGTAGTCAAATCAAGTCAATAAAAATGCAAATTCATTTTTGATCGCATTTAGTGGAAATCGCACCTACTGAATGTCTTCGACCACCCAAAATGCAACAAACCATTAAAAAGATATAAAATTGGCTTACGTAGATACAGTCGCACTCCCCTTTTTTTCTTGATCATGATTCGTGCTAATTGAAGAGCTAAAAAACTCAAATTTGTGTAAATTATTTTACGTATAAATTTGAACATTTGATGAGGCTGTAGTTAACCAACTTCCAACTTCAAGGAACATCAGGGAGCAGCCCAACGACCAGGCTAGCGCTTGCCCTTGCTAGCGCTGTCAACAGAGACTGGGACAACCCGAGACTCCAGCATTTTACGAGCATTGTCGTCCGACGTGTTGTGTCTTTTAGTTTAGCTTATTTTTATGGTTTTCATGGTCCATTCGTTACATTTTTTGATGCGACTCGGCAGCATTTTTATTTACTGAACGACTTTAGCAGGTATGGAAAGCGAGAGTATTGATAACAAGTGTTTTTCAAAATATTACCAGTGAAAGCTGTATTAGACTTCGAGAAATAGCAACAATTGCATAGATTTATTGAATTATGTTTCATTTTTGAGTTGTGATGAATGCTATGGGTTAGCATTTGAGCTTTTTGTTCGAAGAATTTCACAATGACTTGATAAAAAGATAACAATTAATCGTGCAACTATTTGCAATAAAGAAAAGCATTTATCAAGCTGACGTGGTTTATCCCATCCCGTTAATGCAGATGCTAAGACTTCTTACATGAGCTCGCATTATTCACAAGCTTGCAGAAATTTGGGCTATCACAGTATGTTCAATTTTATAATAATAGTTGAATACTAAATATAAATTTGGAAGAATAACCTGAAAAATACATAGTGCGATTAAAGATTCGAGAATCTCAAAATTACTTTGCCTTAAAATGTAATAATATGTAAAAGTCAATTGTATTTAATATATATGTACATACCTGTATGTAAATGCCATGGAAAAGTTAGGACGAGGTCAAACACTATATTTTTCTTTCATAACTACAAATTCAATACTTTGCGCCTTTTTGTAAAAGGTAACTGCTATTCCATCATTATAAAGTTGTGCTTTCTAGCATATTTTGTATGCGTTTGCTTGTCTGCTGTCTGCCGTTTGTTTCGCTGAGTTGCGAGTTAAGAGTTTACAGTTGTTTGGCCTAGAGCGTCAGAGCTTCAGTTAGCTACAGAAACGGACTCAGAAGGAGAAGGGAGTGGTAGCTTAAGGCAGTTGACGCGGGGCCAGAAAGCGGCTAGTTAGATGGCGGTATGTCCATGTCCACTTGCTACATGCCATGTTTAGTTACAATTAAAATACTTTTATCTTATTAGTGCCAGGGAATCGGATTGGGAATCGGCACTGCAAAACGATTGCTATTTGTCAGTTGAGAGAGTTTATCCGCAAGCTGATCTCGCAAGACGAGTCGAGTTCATTTCACAATTGTAGCGGCCGCTTTCCATGCAACCCATCCCCATAATTTTCTCAGTTGCGTGTGGGACACTCTGCCTTTAAACACATGTGAATCCAATCAATTCCAAGCACCTTTTATGCCATGGTGAGGCAGACACAAATCAAACGACTGATTTGCACGCTTCAACATTTCTCGATTGAATTATTATCGCCCCGCTACAACCACAACCAGTTGCAGCTGATAAACCTGCAACCGACAGTTGTTGCAACGTTTACAACATTGTTGACCAAAACCGAAAGCGATGACGACTACAATGCCCCAGTGGCCATGTTGTTGCGCTTGCTATCACGCACCGTAGTTGCTACAAGTTGCAACAAATTTGTCAGACTTTTGACCATTTGTGGTACCGCGTACATGTGACTAGTAGAGCCATGTTTAAGACTTGATGATTTCTGCAACTCAGCTCCGCTTCTCCACTCGTCATCAGCTTATTTGGCAGCTCGTCGGCGATTAATTAGAGAATCCCTACTACTACGTCAAGTAGCTGCTGCAAAATCAACTGCTGCAACTTCAAACACTTTCAATTTCTTGGCTTCTAGGCTGTCGTGCCACGCCCACGCTCAACTCACATATCACGTAATGACCATTAAAAGCCATCACGATCTTCCAATGATTCTCCTGTCGTTTATGTAATCCTCGCACGATCTTAAGCTCTTTTTTTTTTTTTGATTAGCTCAATGGCTAAAGGAGCTGCTGCTACAGTTGATGTTGGTCGAACCAACTCTCTTCTTATTGACCAAAGTACAGATACTAACGATGAACGCAGCTCACCCAGCAAAGGTCATTAAAGAGCTTTGTCCTTTCTGCGCTTCATCAGATGTAGCGTCGTGGCTATATTTATGACTCATAGGCTGTTTCATGCCACTTAAAGTTTCTCTAATTCGAATATTAACTACATATTTCGTTTTATTTATTTACATTTTTAATTTTTGACCATGAAATTTACTTTGTTTAATTTTTAGTAATAAAAACTACATATATGCTACATATGTATATAGAGTATATTAATATATAACGAAGAGTAGCAAAGTTGATTAGCAGATCAACTTATCGAATTTGTTGAGTTGTTCAGTGTTGTCATCTCGCATACGTCTTGCACAGAGCAATGTATGATAGGTAGTATGTTCAGCTTTGGCTCGACTTAAATTCAACTGCAATTTGGACGTTGTGCAAATGTGAGAGTTTGGGAAAAGGAGAGAGAGAGATAGGAGAACAGGGAGAGATTAAGGAAGAGAGGAAGTGGGACGAAAAAGATGAAATGAGAAGTGGTATATAATATTTTGTTGTTTTTTTTTTTTTTTGTGTGAAATACCGTCACGTTTTAACATTTTACTACTCACTTGCGGCACGTTGTTGCCATTGAGCATATCAGTTTGTGGAATTTTATTGGCCACGCTTCCTCCACAGTTGCCTCTTCTTCTTACTGCTTCTTCTGGTTGGTGCTGTTGTTGCCGTTGCAACTTCGCCTTTGCCTTCGTTTTTGCCATTATGAAGCGCTCTGATCTTGGCCTTGATAGCGCATATAAATGTGGCCAACTACTATGTGCACTGCGACTGCATTGGCCTTAGCGATTGACGTTTATATTGGCAAATATTTTCTATATGTTTCGCATATTTTAATTGTCTTGGAATTTTTATTGGCCAGCTGCGCAGCTTTTTGGGAACCACTCTTCATGTATGTGATAATATTTGTTATTGTTCGATTCTAGTTGCGCCGCCCATTTATTGTCAACATGCGGGTGCAGTGGAAGCTACTCCAGTTAGCTACCGGGAGGCCCCTAGAGATCCACTAGAGCACGTCTACATTTTGGAAGCTCCTGTGGATGTGCCACAACTGCGCCTGCGGTCACCACCGCCCCTCTATAGCCCTCAACCGCTAACGCCGCCGCCTTGCTATAGCGAACGCCCAGGAGCACCTGAGCCGGCGCGATCAGCTCCTACAGACAGGGCTCACCAACCAGCAGAGTATGCCGCAACTACAACACCAGCAGCGCGACAACAAGCGCGTCGTCGACGTCGTCTACGGGAACTACAAGAGCAACAATTGCAGCAGCAACAGCAACAATTAGTCATAAGCAGCAGCAGCAGCAACAGTAGCAGCGATCAGAGCAGCGCCAGCGACTGCGAGCTCGGAGTCAGACAGCAGCGACAACGTAGACGTAGCTCACGAGGACTACGTGGTAAGTTGAGATGATATATGTACATATATAAGACAGTTTATTATTGATTTTGTTTTATGTTACAAGTTATTTAAATTAAATTGCCCGATTTCTTATCCATTCCTTTTGCTTGCAGATGCCTATTGCCCAGATCTGCTGCATGCTTGTGCTCTGATCCTGCGCCAGCAGCAACCCGGCAGCAGCGACAGCTCCGTGGGCAATTTTACAGCAACACCGCCGCCTACACATTCCCAATCGCAGTCAGCAGCTGGCAGACACGAGTACAGTTCGGACTATGTGGAGATTGATGAGTTGCTGCCACCTTTAGGGGCTGGCCCGAAAGCAAAGAGCACACCGCACCTACAGAATGCTGTAGGTATTAATAGTCTAGCGATGGGTCAGAACCTGAGCCTGCGACGCCCGCGCATCTCACTGACCTGGGTACTGAGGGAGCAGCACCAACAGCAGCCAACGGCACAACAGCCAACTAACGAGCCAGAGGAGCAGCAGCACCAGCAGAAGACGAAGGAGTTAAAGGAACTGCCGTTGATGCTAACTAATAGCCATGTTATTGGTGAATCGATTGCACAACGCACAAACCCCGTACCCACGCAATTGGACGTATGCAACAAACGCTATCGCGTTAAGCAGTTGCCTGACAATGGGCAGCATAATGATTCGCTCACTGGCTATGCCACTACGCCCACGGTCCACCTGGCGCCAACTAACGGGCAGTTGACCAACAAAAAGTTCTTCAGCAATCAAAATCTGTTGGAGTACAAGGACAAGGCATCGACAATACGTAACAAGTGTGCGCAAGAGGCTCCAGGAGGAACGCCACCCGTTGCTGCCGCATCAACCAAAGAGCTGCTCTTCGTTTGCACACCGCAGCGGGCCCCAAAGAGCGATGTGAACAGCGAGGTGCTGCAGCTCGCCCGTAAAAGAAACGAAATACGGAAGAAGTTGGCCAATCGACTGCAGCAGGCCAGAGCTACGACTGCCGTCGGTTCCATGAGCTGCACTCCGGTACCCATCGATGAACGTTCTATCACAGTAGCACCTTCGACCACGGATGCACTAAAATGTACCATTTCTGAGCCCAGTCTAGTCGCTGTCTCTGAGGGTGGGGGCGGCAGCGTTGGAGTATCACATCAGCAGCGTCGCCATCGACATCGAAAGCGACGCGAGCGAGAACGACAACGTGTGCAGCGATTCGGGTACGAGATACACAATGTTGATGAATTTCTAACCCGTTGCTCTCTAGCTGCTCCCGGAAACATTCCCGTAGTGCTGGCCACTGCAAGCACGCTCTATCAGACACGACCCGGTGGCTATCAGCTGGAAATTCCTCTGCCACTAGGGATGGTAGTAAATGCGGTTTTTAAGAACCAGAACTGGCTGTATGTGCAGACACCTCACGCCGAAGAGGGCTATGTGGGCTATGCCTGTTGTTTGCCGTTGGGCATCCTTCCATCGGCGGCGAGAGGCTCTAGGCACGCGCCGTGTTGGGAGTCCAATGCGGATATCTTTCCACGCCCCTGCGGCAACATGACCGACTCAGAGAAGGAGATACGACTGCGGGGCGGAACACGTTCTGATGGCGCTCGCACACCTCACAGCTCAAAGGCAACTACGGAGGAGCTACTCCTCCACAACCACAACAACAACAATAACATCAGCAACAACAATAACAACAGCAAGAGTCAGGTGGCTAACGGTGGCGGCAGCAGTTTATCGGGCTCATTGTACGGGGAGCAACATGTGGATAAATTGTATCTGAGAGCTGCCTCGCAGCCCAAGCTTGTGGAAAAAGCCTATGCGCAGTTACGTTCCACCAAGCAAATAGGCTCCGGCGCTGCCTCAACACACAACGTATCCAACGATGAGTATGTCACACTGCAGCAACGAACAACCACTACCAAAAGTACATCCTCAAAGGTGACATCGAAACAGCCGCCACCAACACAGGCACAGAACCATCTTCATCAAGTTCAAGCCCAAACTGTCCGGCGGCTCTCGAATGTGTCCTACATCACCAATGGCCACAATGGCCAGCATCTGCACCCAAATAGCAACCCATCAACAACACAAGGGTCACTTGCACACAATGTTCTGCGTCGGCATCAACAGAATGGCCTGCGCCAAACTCTAGTCGCCATTAACTCTGACTACATCACTGAGAGCATTGTCGTTCACAAGGGCGAAATTGTGACGCTCTGCGAGTGCCGCGAGTCGAAGGATCAGCGGCAGTGGTTCTATGTAAGGACCCGAGACGGCCGCGAGGGCTTCATACCTGCCGAGGTGGCCGGTCACGGTTATCTATAGGCGCCAGACTGAAAGCCTCATCTCCATCAGCACCACAACCACCTCCAAAAGTCACATTAGGATTATTAAAAGACATAAGCTTAATTAACTTAACTAATAACCGAACTAAGGGTCATTGTAAAAGTAGCAATATGCCATGAATTATTTAATTCTTTCGTTCTCTGATTAGTTTTATGTGTACGCTTCTAGAATCTACATAGTTGTAATGTGTGCTATTGGTGTATAATTAGGCATTACGATTGCAACACAAATCAAAGACATTAAAGCAAAATACATACGATAAACTGTACAACCATTATTGTACTTGATGCTTCTACTATATAATTTAAATAAATAAACGTATTACAAAATCAATCGTGTAACTTTTTTTTTAATGACAACGATAAAATAAAATTTTGAAAGGCAAATAATATTGTGAGCACTTTGATTCAATCTCCTGCAGACATTTAAATTTTTCATATGCAGCCCACCAACCTCAACTTTGGCTGGCTCACATTTGAAATTCTAGATCAAAAAAACTGCTGATACACCAGGCGAACAGAAATGATTAGCAGGCAACTGCATAAGAATTTAAAAAATATTGTTGCATACTTTCAGGGGCTGATTTTTGGCGCCAGTGCTGCCAATTCAGATTTGCTTACACGTTGAGTAGTGATGCCCAGCACATGACGGAAAAGTGCTGCCCATAATATTTAAGACTTATCGACAAGAACGCTGCATTTCGATTACGCGCAATAATTTGAAATATTTATTTGAATTGTCTTAAAAAAGACAAACAATATGAGCAACGATAAAATTACATAAAATATTATTTTTTTAAAGAACATTGAATTTACTTTACAAATTATAAATCAAAACTACTTGGCCAATACGTTGTACGTCATTTGAAATACAAACTGCCTCTCACAAAATTAATTTGGCATTCGATTCGTGGCAAAAATACCTTCCAATTATGAGCTTTTTTTTTTTTTTGTTGTACAAATATATTGCTTAATAAAATATAAATACCATATGCTTAAATATTTGATATGATTATATTAATATATATGTTTGTATATGATAATGCGTTATTCATAATTATTGCTAACTCCTCTGCGGGTTGAGGATGCGAAAAGGTAACACGAATTTCGAATTCACAATTGCTATACAATCATCAACAGCACAATTTGTTATTAAAAGGAAGAGGTACTTATGTTTAGATATGTGCATGAAAAATGAATATGCATATGAATAAATGGTTCCAATTGAATACGAAACATTTACAAAAGTTGGGACCAGTTATTTTGTTTTGTTGAACAATGGGTTGTAAAGAGCCCTAAGGATAAAATGACAAAGTTTACTATCGATTGAGCACAAAATACGTTATAGACATGAAAGCAGCGCTGTCGGAATCTAAACAAGATGTACGATTTTACAATAGAATAAAGAAGAGGACTGCATTGAATAAAAATATTAATCAAACACTATACAAACTAAAAGATCTAGATATGAAATCAATTACGCTAGCGCATCATCATTTGATGAGGCAAAACGTAAGAGTCGTAGTAACTGACTCTGGCAAACAACGTTTACTTTAATTCTGGACTCGAGCTGGGTGATGCTGTCGATGCTGCATCCAGATTGGTATTGTCAAAGCTCTCATGCTGCGGCTCTGGTTCCGTTGGCGGTTCCGGCTTTTTTTGTAGCAGCACTGTCATGTTCTTAACGTTGCTGGGCTTCTCTTCGTCATGGTTGATGTTCAGCTGAGTGTCGTTCATTCGATGATAGTGTGGCTTCTGCGAAGTACTTGGCCGAGAATAGTCCAAGTGATCATACTCATCTAAGTTCAAAAATAAGTCAATTAGTTTTAAATTTATATTGAATACATATTATATGGTGAGGGACAACTTATGAAAATTATTACAAAAACTGACAGCACGGCACACTGATTATTGCTTACCTCCCAAGAACAATATTTTGCTATAAATTTTCACTTTATGTTAGCAAATGTATGTGTGCATTGTAAATGAGGAAGCCATGTAGTTGTTAGTCGCATTAATTTATATCGGAAATCATAAAACTTACCGGGATCTTTGTAGCCTTCCTTCTGTTTAATTTCATCGTAGACATGCTCCTCCTTTAATGAATCGCCAATGGCTTTATACACATTTGGATTGGTTAGATCGGCATTCAAGTTTTTGTTGAGCAACTCATGATTATAATTAATTGAATAGCTGCCCACTGTAAAAATATAGTTTAAAATGATGACATCTACTTTGAAATATAATGAACACACCTCTGCTGCTGGCATTAGAGTCATCACCGTAGTCGGCAGTCAGTGAACCATTCTGGTTAAAATTGTTCATCTTGGGGCGCAAATGGCTCGGTAACAAACTCGTCTCGGGATGCATCCCATACACCGGATTGTCAAAGTTATGATTCGCTGGTGGCCAACCGCCACCATTTGTTTCATGCGTGTAGTGAACGTGCGCAATTTCTGTTTTCAGATTGGATACACGACGGCGGTAGTACAGAAACACGGCGCAGATTATAGCCATAAAGATGGTCAATAGCACTAAGCTCAGGGCAACGCCAGCATTGCTTGCTAAACGAAGAAAAAGTTAATTAATTTATTGGGTGTAAGACAATATTTTAGTGGAGTGTTACTTACATTCTTGTACGGATTCAGCAACGCGTTGCGATGCAATCAACTCATCACAATTCTCGCCAGTGTAACCCCTACGACAGACGCAACCCTGCGCCGCATGGCACTGGAAATTGGATGAGGGACAGTCGCAAGAGTGCATGCAATAGTCACCATAAAGACCTTCGGGACAAATCGAGCCGCAATTGTCACCCATCCAGCCGGGCAAACAAATACAGTGACCATCGTTCTTGCGGCAGCTGCGATGATTTTGGCAACGACAATGTTGACTGCAGCCAGCGCCATAGGTATCCTGGGGGCAGGACTGATTGCAATTGGCTCCTGTCCAGCCGGGCAGACATGTGCACTGGCCATTCTCAGGATTGCACTCGCCCTGGTGTTCACAGTTACACTTTAGTTTGCAACTGGGACCGTACAGACCCTGCGGACAGGCGTGTTCACAGGTGAGACCCAAGTAGCCGGGGCGACAAATGACTTCACCGGTAATATGATCACATGTGGTATTGCCTATAAAAATGGATAAGAATACATATTTTTGATAAAGAACTTCAATTTCTGACTTACCGTGCGTACTTTTCTGGCAGCGTTCCTTGCATTCCAACCCATAAAAGCCGTCGGGGCATGGCTCGGAGCAGTCGACGCCGGTCCAGCCGGGTGCACAGATGCAGTTACCCGTATCGGAGTCACAGGATGAATTGTTCAGGCATCTGCAAACTTGATCACAATTTTCACCATAGTAACCGCTCGAACAGTTCGTTTCGCAGTTAACGCCTTTGGGTGCGGGACACAAAACGGGAAAATAAACACACATCGAGTGCAAAACAAAAGACACAAATTAACTATAAGAAATGTTAACAAACAAAATGTGCGAACATGAATTAATGAAAAATAAAAAATGTAATTATGAATTATGAGAGTTTGTGTGTTTTAAGAGCGAAAGTTGAATAGATCAAGAAAGAGAATAGTGATTAGATTGAATAGATTGCATGCAAATTTGTGGAAATTTAGCATTGCTATGTGCTCGTGATTATTAAAGACAGTAGAAATTGGAAATTGGATTATAACACGTGCACTTAAATTGCAGAGTAGAAGCTGTTTTAAGACTCTGTACTACAGAGAGAGATTAAGAGGAAAATAAGATGAGAGAATAATAGAATACTTGAAGTAATTTTGTTTGTTGGGTCTTTTCATGGCAATAGAAGATATGCGATCAGAAAGCAAGTTCAGAGAAAGAATGTCTAAGAGTTTTAAGGTGAGAACATTTGATCACATTTATATGAAAATGCGAAAAGCATGGAATTGATTTAGGGAAATTTAAATTGAATTTTAATGAAATGATTTTATGAGGCGCAAATTAAAAGTGAAAAATGTCGATCGAGAGGCAAGCGCGAGTGTATGAAGAAGTGTGTGAGTGCATAGTTGGGTATCTGAGTAACAGCAGCAGATGAGTGGAGTCTCTCAATGGTTTGTTTAACCCCCCAGAGTCGTACCTCGCCAACCCTGCTTGCATAGGCAACGGCCGGTGGAAGCCTCGCAAGCGATTGTGTTGGACGTATCGCATTGGCACCTGAAAGCACAGTTGATTCCAAAGAGGAAGGTGTCGCACTTCTGCTGACAGTGGTCGCCCATCCAACCAGGAGCACAGGTACAGCTACCATTGATAGGATTGCAGGAGGCATTGTTTTGGCACTGGCAACTACTGCGACACCCATCGCCAAAATGATTGAGATCACAGGGTCTATCGCACTTGTTGTTGCGCCAACCTGGCGCACATAGACATTGGCCTGTCTCTGGAGCGCACTTGGCACCATTCTGACAATCGCATTTAAAGGCACAATCCTGACCATAGCTCCCTGTCGGACAGCTTTCTTCGCAACGTTGTCCAGTAAAGCCGGGAGCACACAAGCAAGTGCCATCCACAGGCGAGCAGTTGGCTCCATTGCGGCAATCGCAGTTCTGCTCACAGTTCAGACCATATTTGAGAAAGGCGCAAGGACGCGTGCACTGATCGCTGCTCCAGCCGATGCTGCACTGGCAACGTCCTGTCTCCGGGTGACACAGATCCGTGTGCTCCATCTCGCACTCGCAAGTTTTGTTACAGTTTATTCCATACTTGTCAATATCACAAATGCGACGTTCACAGCGCTCTCCCTCCCAGCCTGGCGCACAGATGCATTTGCCAGTCCGGCTGCAGGCGGCATCGTTCTCGCAGTTGCATTTTTCAGTGCAGTTACGTCCATAGGTATTCAGAGGACACTCGTCCATGCACACTTCGCCCATGTAGCCGGGCGGACACTCGCAACGTCCAGTGATGTGATGACAAGGTGCATCGTTCAAGCAGTGACAGTGTAGTTCACAGTTGAGTCCATGACTCCCAGTTGGACACTTGTTGGCGCAGACATCGCCCGTCCAGCCAATGGTACATTCACAGGCGCCATTTTGCGGATCACAGTGTCCATCGTTCTGGCAGCGACAATCCTCCTCACATTTGGCGCCATGCTTGCCATCGGGACAAGGCATATCGCATCTGATGAAGGCGTATGTATTAAAAGAGCAGTTTCAGGGAATTGTGCAAATCGGAGAATCATTGCTCCACTTACAGGGGACCCATAAAACCGGGTGCACACGAACATTTGCCAGAGATGTGATCGCAGCTTCCGCCGTTCTCACAGCGGCATACCTCGGCACACTGCTCCCCATATCGTTGAGGCGGACAGAACTCATCGCATCTGGTGCCCGTGTAACCCTTGGCGCACTCGCACTTGCCGCTGTAAGGCTCGCATGTTGCACCATTTAGACAATCGCACTTCAGTTGACAGTCGATGCCATAGAGGCCAGGCGAGCAATCTGCCGAAGAGTTGTGTTCACATTAAGATTATCAGCCTGCATATCGGTTATATGTGGCAACATTTTTACAACAATTAGGACTATTCATTTTTAAATTATTTAAATTATAAAGAAAGTGCACTCTCTAAAGACTATGACTATTACTTTGAACATTTATTGAAATCCAAACAAAGTCCCCATATTAAAATGGAACATTTTAAAACGTTCGGAATATAGTAAGTAATTGTAAAATTCTAAATAATTGAGATCGTTTCACGTATTATTTTATGTTTTTTTCTATTCTATTAAAAATCTTCTGATGCCAATAATTAGTTCAATTAAAATGTTTTTTTTTTTTTCATTAACTAAGACATTTTTTTGTGTGCACAATTTGAGCTGTAGGAAATTGTCTATGGCGAAATACTATATTGTTGCTTATAACCGATATGTGCTGCAGTTATTTACAGACTAGACGAACACACATTATAAAGACATATTTGCAGCTGCCGAGATTAAAGGATGTTGCAGGAGGTGGAGACGTGGTTAGTCGACATTTAGAATTAGCCAAAGAGCGCGTTGTTCAGTGTGCTAGCCCAAGCTGGTTAGAAGAGTAGGGTGCGAGCCACAGTGGGGTTTAAGATAGGCGTCAGTTTATATAAGTGTATATGTATATGGGAGTATGTGTTGGTGGTGGAGTGTAGAGAACATAATTAGTAAATTTAAAAACTACACACTACAAGACAAGAGATTAGTTAAAAACAAAAGCATATAAAAAAAAACATATAAATTAAAAGACAAATGTGCCAACCGAGAAAGCTTCTTCGAATATCCGAAGTTCTGATACTCTTGCAGAGCAATACATAACATTAATAATTTGTATTTATTCGTTAATCCTTAACATTTAACTTGGTCTCACTCTTGCCTTTCTTCATGAACATAGTGTAAAATACACACATTTACATTTGCCTCATGAATCTAGCTTAGTTATCACTTTCATGTATGTTCAATTTAAGGCACAGTTTTACAGGACTACACGATTTTTCTAAATTTTGGTAATAATTAAATTTTACAGTTCGTACTCTCTACTTATGGTTTGCTAGAATGAACTAATGTCCAATAACTACATTAACATTCTACAGCTGTGTAGTTTCGCCTATAGTAGAAGTACCTACATATGTACAGACATGCTAATGGTACTTTTCTAAATTTCTCTTTGAATATTCTACTAAGAGTTTAACATTAAATTACATTATTTGATGACAATAGAAATTAAGTATTATTGGTGATCAAATATAATACTGCCGTTGCTCAATTCTACGTTTATCTTGAGAAGCAAATATTTTGTATCTCAACTCTGCAAGAGTAGCGCACACTTTGTGCAATTGCGGTAGTTGCCAGTTGAGCCAAGTCCGCGCACCCAAGGTATTTCAGTATAGTTTTTTCAAACACACACGGAAAAAAAGACAAATCTCTTAAAGGGACATCGACTACTACGTATATGTATAATAAAATGAAACGAACTTATATTGCAGACAGGTCCTCCATAGCCTTCTGTGCACTTGCACTTCTCTGGAGCTACACATTCACCATGTTGGCAGGGCTGACTACAATGAGGAACACACTGGTTACCCTGGCGTACGTATCCATCTAAAAGAGGGAAATTTGATTAGAGAATGTATTTCTTTTTTTCTGGAAATGGAAGGGAACGCTTACCACAACAGTCACGCACTATGCGAGCTTTGGTTAAAGTCTGAGTTTTGTTCACCACACGATGTTTTATGCGGTAGGTGGGACAGCTAGGCGGAATATTGAGGCACCACGTGGAACCACGCTCCTGGAATGACTGGAGTTCAGTAATGACCACCTCCACATTGTAGCTGCAAAGTACACATTTTCCAGATTATTTTCGTTAAGGATGAAATATTTAGTCTAGCTACTTACTTTTCGCGTTTTTTGCAGACATTGAGTCCCTCGGGCTCATCAATGCTTTGATCAATGATCTCGGTGTGCACCATCATCAGCAATAGTTGCAATGCAAGTAGTTGCAATGCAAGCTTCAAGCTGAGCCGCGACATTTCGCAGTTGTATATTATTGGCAGTGTTATCCAATATATTCTGTTTTTCAGTATCGTATCAGGAACACAACTCAACACATTACTTTAAAATGAGTCGCCGATGCAACTGCAATCAAGCTGTATGGGTGGTGTATATAGATTAAGCTTGTTCCTGGGAATGACTCAGAGCTCGTATAATCACGCAATCAAACAGTCAGCAATGGAACAAAAGAGGCAACAACTGCAAATGAAGACATGAGATCAGCATTAAAATCGATGTATAACATGGTATAGTAAGAGTACTTTTTATAGGAAAATAACTGTATAAATTGGTTTTTATAAAACGCAAGCTTAGCATAAGAGTGATCAAGAATTTGTAAAAAACGCTAGTGAAAAAACATGTTCATAAACATATAAACAAGCCAAGGACACGAATTAAAAGTGGCTTTTAAAGAAACTTAGACATAAAAAAAGTTTAACTAGTTGTTGAACATACAATCAACTAAAGACAATAATTAAAATGAAATGCAAATATTCAGCATATAAGTTCAAAAAGTCATTCAGGATTTACGGACTAGCGGAAAATCGGCTATTATACAAACATTTTGCTAATGTAACTAACGATTTTGGAAGTAAGATAACTTAGTAACTTACTAATTGACTAAGATTCTTAAGATCTGATTATTGCACAGTATAAGTGTGATCGACATAAGGTTATTTTTGCCTTAATGAAAAATTTGCCTCTTCTAGGGATTAGAGTAGGCCTACAATTTAAGTGAGCATAGATCAAGAAAAAATTCATTTAATACGTCATATATCAGAGCGTAGCAAAATTTACACACAGTCGAATCCTCGTATCTTAAAACGAATCGTAATAAACAAAAGGTAATTGCAGATTACAGATTGGGAAAGCAAATGCGGTAAGTTTATCATCTGCCAACTTTAAATGTTCAATGTGATCTAATAGGGATGCAATCTGTAACAGATAATGCAGAAACAACGTTCACCGTACACAGGAGGGGGCGTCTTCAATGTGCAACAGCACAAATCATCAAAGTATGGAAGGAATGATGGTCTCAATGGAATGCCATTTTTGGTGCAGTTGGCTCAGCAGTCTCAGCGCAGCAATGCGGGGGCTGTGGGGCATGAGCGGGGACTACGCAGTGGCACGCCCCGCAGCTATGACACCGACGATAGCTTCCACGCTAGTAATAACTATAGCGGCTGCAACAATAACCTTAACAACAATCCAAGCAATATTAACTATTTTAGCAAGAACAACATCTACGAGGGGGATATGCCCAACTTGACACTTGGATCATGCTATAACAATGCTATGCCCAGTGATGAGTATTCGCACATGGATCGAGTGGATCAGTTGGATCCATTGGGCTCTTATAGATCCATGGAACAACAAAACGATGCAATACTTCATAACCATGGCAACCATCAAAGCGATACGGACTCGGAGACCGAGTATCGTCAACACAGGAAAGACTTTGGCCCGAAGTGCACCGCCCGCAAATATTGGGTTCATGTCTTTGATTTCGTCAAGTCAAAGATGACGCTACAACGACAGGAGCGCATGGAGCTGGAGCTGCAACTTTTCCGTGCGCACTCTATCTATAGCCATGTGCTCCTGATGCTGCAGCTGCTCAGAATCGTATTAGCCGGTGTGATGGTGAACGGCGTATCAATGGGCATACGTTTCACCCAGGTGAGCTATCGCTTGTGGAGCACCAAGTTCATGCTGCGTAGCTTGGTGCGTCAGTTCCTGTGGCGCATGGCCAATGCAAAGGTCAACGACGTATTGCTGTTTTTGGGTATTCTGCTCATCACACCCTGGCTGTTTTTTATTAGCCTTATTGGCTTTATTGTAGCTACTCTTTTTCATACCAAGACTTGTCTAAACTCGCTGTATCGCCATCTGCGTCAACAAAAAGGCTAAAGATTTTGAAACGCGACGTGGGGCAAACTAACTTACACACTTACATAGCAGACAGAGAGAGAGAGAGAGAGAGAGAAAGAGAGAGAGAAAAAGATAGAAAGAGAGATAAGCAGCATACTCCACTTTCAAATTCCAAAAGTATCCATTAACGAGACTTGTACAATGTTTCTTACAGGGATCTCTTAACCTTGACCAATACCAAAAACAAAAACTTGCACTCTATACATAAGCATTTTACTTTGCGGCAATAAATTATAAAAAAAAAATAAGTTTACGTATAATTCAAATATTTCAATACAAAAGTGAAATCGCTTAATGATTTTGAACAGAATACCAAATTGGTAACACTATTCCTTTAATTCAATGATTATGTATACCTTTTAGTTTAGTCAAATAATTTACAAGAAGTATTACATGAATTCATAGTTTAAATGAATATGAATTGGTCATAGAGTAAACAATCCGAATATTCAAAATTTTATAAAATATAAGTTACTGCAAATTGTAAGAATCTGCAGTAAGTAATGCAATTAATGCTTTATGAGGACAATACTAGTATTTTGTATATATGTCAAATATATATCAGATGGCCGTAATAAATGTTAGAGTTTGCGTCGGAGACCATGCAGACAAATATAAGTTCACACGCAGAAATTGCAAATAGAAAAAAGGAACGCAACCATAATTAAATAGTTATATTAAACTATTTTATTTTATAATAAAAATGCAGAGCAACAAAAGCATTTCCGTTGCTCATCAGTCGCCACAGTATGGATAGCGATCTCCACGCTCAACTGCGTTCATTTCACTTTCAATTGCACTGCACTTTAAACCCCACATAGCATTCGAGTATGTGTACATATGTGTATTCTGTATAATATTCTGCGTACTGTCATAAGCTATACAGCGCGCCTGTTTTGCGATGCGTCATTTATTTATTATAAATTTCAGCAAAATAAAAATTGCTTTATGCTAATTGGATTCACGCTCAAGTTTATAGTAATAACAAATCAAAAGAGGAAGCTGAAGAGGAAGAGAGAGCTGAGAAATAAAAGCTATTTCAAAGCAAAGCTTCTTTAGTTTCGGTACGAGTTTCAAGGTAATAGTTGAGATAAGCTTAAAGGGCACCGAGGGTCTCAATTTACCTACTAAAAAGTACTTTATACACAATTTGAAATAAGACGCGTGTCAATTATGTCAAGAGTAGATGTGAAATAACCCAAGTGAAGTCCAGTGATCAGGATACAAACGATCAAATGGCAAAAGGTTGCACAACATTCACGGAGAAGTTTTACAAAGAAAATGTAATACATGAAATAAATATAATATCATATGTCGTCCTCATTTGTGCAGATATATTTAAACACGCACTGCATACATTTAAGGTAAACAACAACAGAACGCTTTTAAAACTGGAAATACTCTAATTCTTGTAGAATTCACATTGTTCACCATTTGGAAAATACCTGTCATCATTTTGGCTTCGTGACCAGTCGACAATTGCCAGTAATGATAGATTAGTATATCTAGATTAATAATTAAATATAATTACAGAGTTGTATTCAAGTATATAGTGGCACGTGAATCGTAATCGCGTGACAATACGAAATTTCCTACCAAAACTATGTATATCATTTTGTATCAATGTGTAGAATCCACACTGAAAAAAGACCAATTTCTAAAATCAAGAACATACTCGTATGTCTTGTGTTCTTAAAATAGAACCACTTTAAAAACAAAATTTTAAAACCAAGAACATTAGTCTGAAAAATGCTAAATTCTCCAAATACGACCAAAAATACTAGATTTAGGTTATAAAATTCTATAATCCATCGAAATTTTTATAAAGTTTTTATCTAGCCTTCAGTGCTTTTGGTCAAAACTCAGTTAATCGAGGTGTTGCGAACTATTTTTTATTGCATTCTAAGAAAGGATGACCAGGATTCAAATGCTACGCGAAATAATGAAAAACTGCAATTGCGCTAATAAAATAATAAAATAGTAAAAAACAAAAAAAAATCTTATAAGATTTGTTTATTAATAAGAACCAAAGTTCTTAGTACTAAGAACAAAACCCATATTTTTAACATTTTTGTTAAGTGTAGGAGGCGAAAACTGAAGAAATGGTTGCCAGGCCATTAGCTTAAATTACGTGCTTTGTTTAATTGAATTGCCATAGCCTTGACCACGGTCAGGAGCGGAAAAATGTTGTTCAAACTAACGGTTATTCTTACAATAAAAATAAATAAAATCAAAAAGGCTCGACAAGAAACACAATTACAACTATTAGATTAGCTTATCTGTCTTTCTCTTCCAATCTACAACTCTTTACAGATAAGGCTGCTCCTTCGCGTTATGACTGATAACACGCTGTCGATAAGACGCCCTGCCGAGTGACTAATAATATGTCTACACAAGAAGCAGACACATCTATATATGTACATATAAATATATACATATATATATATACATATTACATTTTCCATATAATAATATAAACGCACAGATTTCAGACGGTCATGCAGATACTTTATGCCGGCTAAATGAATCATTGCATCTAAAGAGCACCCAATCGCTATAAAATGTATTTATTTAGAGTTCAAATAGGAAACATTTTTCCAAACATTCAATACAAGCAATTTAAACGGACAAGGAACTGTCATGTTTACTGCAATGTTAATCTTATTATCTGTGCAATTATGATTAGATATTCATACTATTGCAAATATTTATAACATAATATTACAGGAATTCTTATGCATTGCCTGGGTTGTGTTTATTTGGAGTCGCTTTTCTGATCTGCATTATGCACTTATGTACATACATTCAATTCTGTCTGTAGTATACACATTTTTGTATTTACAATTTGTTAATGAACTAAATGAAAATGACTCGTATGAGTCATGCGGGGCAAGCGCTGGAAGGAAATATAGAGAGAGAGAGATAGATAGAGAGCAGAAAACTAGCCGGCATCTTAGGCTATTTGCGGTTGTGTCTGTATCTGTATACGAGTATGTTGTTGTATTTACATCTATTGCTCATATGGCCATTGTGATTTTTATTCAATGGAAAGTTGTATCGATGCCAGTTTAGTCATTCATTCAGCAATCGAACATCTGGTCTTGTGCCTCAATTACTAGGCATTGCTTCCATTCACGAGGGCTAATTTTAATAATTAATATATTTCATAAGCTAACGCTTATCTAGATTTGCGGTTTGTCATATGGCAAACGTGCAGTTGTAAAGTGGGTACTTTCTGTTTATTATCAACTCACTGATCAAATATGTATATGTAATATTAAATCGATAGCGCACCGAATATTACTTGTCAATCTCTTGTTGAGTACTTGTCCAAACAGCCTGAATCACTTCGTAGATCAAATAACTAACTGTTTATTAGTTGACCTAATTAACAAATATATAATTTGCAAGCAGACGGAACATATATCACAATTTTCTGAGAGCTCTAGATGTCCTCACAATGCACACAGAATGTGATTAGCTCCGTATCTTCAGATGTTTTTCTGGACTTTCTTATATATGTATGTATGTATATACATACATTTATCGCTAACGCTGCTATCAGCGTGGGTGGCTAGCTTCAAGTGTATATATCTTCATGTGTAGTCTACATAAATGATATTCAATCGCATTAAATGGCGCAGTTGAGAGCCACTGAACAAAGGCAGTTGAGCTGAGACATGACTTTGTGTCGAGCTGCTTTTAATAACTAAACGGAACATAAGTCGCAGTTTGAATCAGTTCCAATCACTGTTTTGATTTCATTTGAAATTCCTGAATCGGCAAACAGCGTAAGTTAAAAATAATTATACGAGCAGCAGTAAGTAATAATAAATAATTGCAAGGAAAATAAACATTTCTCCTTAAAGGGGATTTTGCACTGGAAAATAAACATAAAAAACAATATGAAAGAATTTTGCAAGATGACCAGCAATTAAATTGATGCAGCAATAATTTGTTAATTCAAAAGTTGGAGATTAAATTCTGCAGTGGAAGCAGTGCCTTGAATAACTTTTAATTTAATGAGCTGCTGCTCTTAATTTACTTAAGTTGTTTTGTTTTTTGCTTGTAGAAGAACAAAGAATGTTCTGAAACAAATTGAATATGTATATATACTAAAAGCAAGATTTTGTAAAGTTGAACAAACAGCAAAACAGACAATATTATTACTACATTTGGTATACATATATAGTTAATTAGTTCATATTCTCGATTTTAAAATAAACATATTTCACTTAATATCAAGTTTTATCTATTATTAGTAGAAGCTTTCGAGCCACAGCGATTGAAATAAATTATATGTAATTATCTTGTATTAGGTAGTCATTTGTGTACGTTCAAAACATTTAGAGAGCTCATTCCGGCAATGTGTGACAAATAAAACGTGCACGTACTCAAATAGTCCAAAGTTTTAAGTCCTATACAACATACAGACTATATTCGCAAACGTCAGTTCAATGCAAAAGTGTAAAATGATATCAAAGTGGTGGGCTGATTCGGTTTTCTGATTTGCCTCGTCAGCAGACACCTTAGAAGGTGTATGATGGAGTTCCACATGTTGTGTAATCAAGCAGAAGTTTCAACAGTTTGCATACCCACTTTTTTCCAGAGAATGCAATTGCTTTAAGGCTAACTGCCAAATGAAAGAAACAAAGAGTGGAAGAGCGATAACAATGCCAGTAAAATGCCATGTACTACGGGATCAAGAAAAATAAAGGTTCTCATAATGAGACAGAAACAGGTTCACCTCGACGCACCTTCCTTGTTTGCACTGGTCTTTTTCATCATTCCTGACTGACATTGACGTTATTTGGTGAGCATCACGTAATGGAAAACATTTCCCAAACCCAATCCAAGGGAATCAAGAATTGTTGTTCTGCCGCACCCTCTAAAGTGCATTATGCTGAGTAATTACATTCTGTGGCCAACTCCCTTTAACTGAGTTTGTGTATTAAGGTGCCTCTTTCCACAACGCTTAGAGTTTGTTGTACTTTGTTTTAAGCTGATTAATTGGCACCTTCAAATGCAATGAGAACAAGGAATTTAGTTTCACATGAGTAGTAGTAAATTGTTGTCGCCAGAAATTGATCAGAGCGGCACTGGTAATCTTTTCGGGTAATCCCCAATATTTACGAATACTATAATCAGCGTAAGAATCTTGACACAGCTGTGCATTTAATAAGATGCAATACCGGCTTAACAAATTGTTGACTGAATTTAAAAAGTAAATTGCCAGCAAATGAGAATAAATCTTGCACTCACATGACTAGTAAATACTACAATACATTCTTGTCTGCCAATTCAATTAGACGCGACTGTAGCAGCAAAAAAAAGCAACTGTTAATAATGCGAAGCTAAGCTACATAATCCAAGCCAGCTACCCCCGTCGATCACCCTGTGCAAGCAAGCAATATCTTTTAGTAGTATGTACATATGTATGTACATATGTACGAGTACGCTAAATACGTGAGGAGAACTTGATGCACGCTTGCTGACTTAAAGAAAAATAAACGGGATATGTGTGAGTTATGAGTGTCTGTTTACCATGTGGCTAGAAGAGCAAGCTTCGTTTTTCTGCTGAACAGGCAGACATTCAGTAAATTACATACACACAAATATCTATCTCACTGTTGTTGTTAATCAACGAACGGGATGCGGGCAACACAATTGTTTTGATTGACAAAGAGCATGAGCGAGAGAGAGCATAACAAAATGAGTGGAAAATATTTGCAAATATGTTGGCCTCACAATTTAATCCATGAATTGAGCTGATTTTGCTGCTTTCTTTCAACGAAAGAACACCTTAAAACGATGATAATAAATAAGCAAATAAGGGAATGAGACAAACCGCAAAAGCCAAAACAGGTTTGACTGTCTTTTTAACACGCTCAAAATACTTAAGAACGCTAATTGACACGCACACAAACACACACGAGCTAGCGTACAACGATGAGACACACTCGAAAGCCCAAAGCTAACTGGAACTTTCGTAATGCAGAGACAAAAACAACTACTGATTTAACAATCACAAAAACAACTTATTTCGAAAACAATGGCACATATTTCTTTACGCCATTTGCTATTTTCGTCCGGAGAAATGCAATCGTTTTCATAGTTTACCTTTTGTATTTGTGTTTCCAACAATTTAGTTAGTTTTCTCGTTCTCACATAAAAAAACTCAGATGGAATATGCTCAATATACACTCAAAATGCACTGCATTTCTTTCACTTGCTTTCTTTGCAATAACTACTTCATTTATTCACACTTTTACACTTAAACTTGTTTGGCACCAAATTATAACACTCCGTATTATATGTGTATATATATTCGCGCGATATTAAAACGCAAAACACTTTAACGAAACGCACTCAAAACGATTTATGTACGCAGCAATTTTAATAATTTTTCGTTTGAAGCTGCTTACCGACACACACACAGTCATCCATACTCGAACGCTGTAAGAGAGGAACTGTTTGCTTACCAAACAATGCATGCTCAGCGAGCGGTGAAGGTGGAGGAACTCGATGGCTCTATCGATGCATCGATGCTTTTAGAACATCGATTTATGGAGGTGTCTGTTATTGACATTTCTTTTAGCCGCACTGTAATTTAAATAAATTGATTATTTATAAGGTTTTATTAATTTTGAGACTTTATTTCTAAACAATAAACAGTTATATTTCCAGGGGTGTGACCTTACATGTCGTGGAATATACCAAATTACGCAAACCCTGAGAGTTGCCACCTGGTGAAAAATACCGCTGAAACAAAACTTATTTCATGATGAAAAATCAGGCTTGGCCACATTGCTACATAACAGCAGCGGCGTGCTATAGCTAACAGCTTTGGGAAGTAAGTCATTTTTTGTGTGCATGGTGTATTAAGCAGCTGCAATGCCCTGTTTTTACAGCATTAATAACTGGGAGTTCTTCGTTTTTTTTTTATAATATACATATTTGAAATGTTACATTTGCCTCATGTAAAAATCCATAACAAAGACTGGTTTTTTCAAATTTTTAAAAATCTTTCTGCTTAAATTTTTCTATAATTTATGTCGCTCATTTATTTATTATTTGGTGGTTAAAGTTTGTTTACATTCTGCGCAGCAGTTTTACATCGGAACGGCTACACTAAAAACTTACTGTTGCCCATATTTTGTTATTTCCGCGACTCGATCAAATGTGAAAAAACTGAGTGGCTGTGGAAATGGTACATTATTAAAAGTATGGTGAGACCATATTGAGCGCAATATTCATATATGGTGTAAATGTATGAAAAAATACCAAAACCGCTTTCAAAATCTCAATTTGAAAATATCGATGTATACGATGTTTTTACCTAGTATTGGTATATTTATGAAATTGAATTTACGATCACTAGCGATCAAATCATGCCTGGTTTAGAATTTTGTATTTCCCAAGAAAAGACGTGTTGACTTGGAATATATGTACATACATAAGTACTTGTACGGTAAAAATGAATTCTAATCGAGATAGTTGCTTTACTTTTGGTGAAGGAATTGAGTACGTTTTAAGCGCATTATCATTTCCCGATAATACAAAAGCTACTTTCAACGCTGATGCGCAAATAATAGAAAATACCGTCGTGAACGCTATGGCAAGTTACGATCCACTGTTCCGAACTGCATTTAAAGGTCTAAGCTTGGGCGGCAGTTACTTGGATGGCATTCGGATTGGTTTACCGGATGAGTTCGATATGCACGTTAAAACTGAATTGAATTGCAGTCTAACCCCAGTTTCTGCCCGTCCGGGATTCATCTTTCTACGTGCCGACGGTAAGGATCATCACTGTATAAAGCACGTTGATGGCGAGGGATTCTTTGTTGATCGTCTTGCGGTGCAGAGTTGGTTCCGCGACAACATTACGGCCGTAATGCCAAAATTGCAGAATATACGCTGCAGTGATGGACGAGCCTACAGCATGGAATATACGGCTCATGGCTATGGAGTAGCCCACACAATGTTGGCAACTGAGCATCGTAATCATCGCCGCCAGATCTCGTTTGATTTTGTGCCTGTATTTGTGTTCGAACCAAATCAATGGCCACGCGACCAACGAAAATACCCCAAAGGCAATCGCGAGTGGTTTGCGGTGCCTCGCAAATATTTTGACAAACCTGAAGCCCAAGATCCCAGATCTTTCATTTTATGCGCCCCTTTCTGGGAGCGTTTGGTGCTGCATAAGAAACAAAATCTCAAGGACTCGCTGCGTCTGATGAAGGCGTTGCGTAATGCCAACGAAATGAGCGGCCTCGTTAGCTACCACCTTAAAAGTATTTATCTCAATGCGGCGGACGAGAAGTTGGTAACCTGGAATCAGGCACCAGGACGCATTCTAATACGCGTAAGTTGGGTGTTTGTCTTATACATTTTTTAAATAAACAAACACTGCGAGTTCAGTTTGCTAGAGAGAAGTTAATATAAACATATATGTATATACTTACAGATGATGGTCAATTTGCTGCATGCCGTGAGACTTAATAACTTGCCCTTCTACTTAGCGCCTGATCACAACAATCTCGACAAGCTGAGCGAGAAGCAGAGGCAAGAATATGTGCGAATTCTGAACAAAATTGTGAACAAATTGATACGACGTCGAGATGCTAATTACTTAACTGGAGAAGATCTCTATCAGTTGTTTGGCGTCGAAGTGAAGTGACAAGGACTTGTAATTGGATTATTTGTATTAAGTATATTTTTATTATTTTTTGCTTTGCACGTGTTATAAAGCATTTAAAGTTAGAATTTAGGCAAAAGTTCGCTAATTAGCCAAAAAACCGTCTTTATCTGTTTCTGAAATATGGCAGCATTTCAATACTCTTTTTGTATTTCTGTAACTCTATCGCGCTCTCTATGAATAATTAAATGAACATACAAACTAGCAAGTAACTTGCAGCAGGTACGTTGAGGCCTTGTTAATAAACCGTTTAAAACTATTTGCCTAGACAATAAAAATAGATATTTTTGCCGATTACGAGCAACAAGGGCAGCTGAATCGCCCAAGGATCTATGCAGTCAGTAGATCACTTTAATTGATCAACTTGATTGTCATCCCCGTTGACTCTTTATTTATCTCGATCTCAGTATCGCTGACTCTCACGATCCGAGTACTTGCCACTCAGTTTGCTAACCGAATAGCGATCGGAGTAGGCATCGTACTTGTCCGCCTTATAGTTGATCTCTTGGGGCGTGTAGCCAATGTTCTTTTGCCAGTGCCGCGTCCAATAGAGATCCTCGTTACGCACCTGTGAAGGCGTCTTCACATCGCGGCACACATACACGCAATAGATCATGCAGCCGATCAGTGTGAGGAAGCCAAATATCAAAAATATGATGCCCAATACCCTGTAAGAGGATTAGCATTAGCGAGAGTATGATAACGGAATGAATATGCACTTACCAAACGTATACGGGCTCATAGAACTGCACCACGATGACAAAGCCAAGGGTGACAAGAATAAGACCCAGATTAAGCAACAGCATCAGGCAGCAAACGCCCTTGACATTTGGGCAAAAAGGGTTTGGTGCAGACATCGTCTCGATCTTTGCGCCACGTCGGGTTGTCGATCGTCCGCTGCGACCCGTCTTCGCTGTGCTGGCCACCGAATAGACGCTGCGAGGCGCCCCACGCGACACTGGACGATGGCTGTAGCGGCTGTAGGGACAATGCTAGTTAGTTGGTAACCTGTGTGTACTGAAAGGTGCACTTGCCTGATCTCAGAGGGCGCCTTGTATGCGGCACTGGTCACATAGATGTCGCTGCCCGCATCGCCTGCCTGATCGTAGCTCAGCGCGGACGGAGCACGCGGGGGTTGTCGTGTCGGCGGTGGACCGCTCAATGAACGGGGCCCACCATTGTCTGGAGAGCTGGAGAGACCCATCTGACTGTGGCTATAGCTATGCTGCAGGTGCTGTTGCTCTTGCAGGCCATTGCCGTGAACAGCTCGATTCTTTCGTGAAGAGTTATAATGGCCCTGGGAATTTGGGGAGATTCGTTCATGAGCCAGCGTATACTCCGAGTGGCCCCGATGCGAATGCGACTCCTCGCCGTCCGTGGAGTAGCCTCGATTTGAGTGCACATACGGCGGATCAGGCGTGAGACGTCCATGTGTGGCCACATAATGACCGCCCTTCAGTCTGCAATCGGTAAAAATTATTAGTTAATCAGGTAATGCCAGTAAGAGATTTTTTAGCTTCCTGACTGGGAAAACTACAGAAAGATAGATAGATTTCCTTAGTAGGAAATGTTATTTATCTTGCGGAACAATTGTGTCAAAATTATTATTTTTAAATTACTAATAAAATATATTAGATTGAGTCAACATGCATATGCAAAGTAATGTCTGCTATTAATAATTTATTTGTATTTCCAGGCTATAATATAATATATAAAAGTTCAACATTGTTATTTTGTTCTCTTACTTTTTCACGTGCCGTTCGTGCATTTTGTCAGATCTGTCGTTTTGCCTGCCGGAGGATTGGGAAATCTACTTAATCTGCGTCTCCGTGTCCGACTTAATCGCTGTCCCTCTGGTGAGCTGTAGTAGACGGTTTGTCTGGTGATGCTTTGGGTGCCTGTATATGTGGACCGTTGTTGTCACTAGAAAGTCCCACGAGTGCTATAGCTGCCTGTGGGAACAACAATAAAACACGAGAAGCAGAACATTACATATTTGTTCCAATTAAGTTGCTACTGACTCTGGCTTGTTGCAATTTGTAGCCAGTTTTCAACTTTTAATTAGTGCGGAAAAGTTATGACTACACTCTGAATGCTGTGTGTAGCGTTAATATACAAATTACATATGATAAAACTAAGCTATCGTTAAGGTGATAAAATTATATGTTTTGTTTTATACGAGATCGAAAAACTCTCACAACATCTAAGATGAACTCTTAAGTGTTGATGAGTATCATATAAATATCATATATATTTTGTTATATTCTCTTCTCTATTCGAAAAATTGATCGTTGATCGTTGGTGATCGGGAGCGGACCAAGCGGAGTAGTTGATAAATTTGGCTGGCAATACAATTATTCAATATACCAAATATAGCCTTTGGTTTGTTTTAGTACTTTTGCGGTATATTTGGTTAGAATATTTTAAAACTAAGCTTTTATTCCAAATGTGTAGCAAGCATCTCATACTCGACTGTAGCTTTCTTAATTGTTCTTTAATTAGGTTGAGTTGGTTTTATTATTGTTGTTTTTGTTATTGTTTTTATTGAGAGTTTACAGTTCGTTGCACCGAACAGTAGAAGCAGCGGCAATATCCTGACGAACCCCATTTTGTTGCATGCCACACCCTCTTGAATACAATTCAAGTTCGTGGTATGCAAATTGAAGTTGCAACTGCAATTTGACACTTGGTCACGTAGTTTAAGCTTCATCCTAAACGTTACTGTTGCATTTACCTTTTCGTTTACGCATGCCTTTTCTTGCGCAGGGTAAGCTCACAATGACACACTTCACATTCGCAACAACCTTCAATGACAATCCAACTTAAACTGCTGCCAGAACTTTTGAATCTGTTAGATGTATGCTTCGCTTCGACTGATTAAAAATTATCCACACTAGTAAATAGTATTATTTTTATTCAGATCGGATGGATATAAGGACAAGTATTAAGAGTATTGTACAGAATGTAAAGAGGTCGCTCAATTGCCAATACTCCTGGAATATTGGACATGAGAATTATTATTGTCAGTTGCTTGATATCAATTGAGTGATTGTTTCGATTAGGCATAATAAAGGGTGTCGCTGGCTAAAACTACAGTTTGATTCTCTGTGCAGGGAGATCCCAGTTGGAACGAGTGTGGCAACTCATCTAGGCCCAACCCACTTAGTATTTCCACTGAAGTCGTATTCAGTTATTCGGTTTTTTTATTTGCCTGGCGGTGAATCGCGATAAAATTGTC
Source organism: Drosophila albomicans (assembly GCF_009650485.2). NCBI lineage: Eukaryota > Metazoa > Arthropoda > Insecta > Diptera > Drosophilidae > Drosophila > Drosophila albomicans. The sequence goes on along the minus strand of NC_047629.2, from coordinate 55,333,290 downwards.
AGTCTGAGACTGGACATGGACAAACGGGTCTGCATTGAGAGTGTGAGTAAATGTTTCAAGTTCGTTACGTTGATTTTAGCGCCTAGGGAGACGCACAAACACAAACATAGAATACACTCAAACTCAGAATCACACTTACACTGGGAGGCTAGTCAGACTGATGGGCGAGGGATACTTATCGCGTGGGCGTTGTCTTTCATTGTCAAATGAAAAATCGAAGCAGGGTCCTTGGCAGGCGTGTGGTCGTTATTACACAGAAAATAATCAACGCATTTCGAATTGCACCAAATGCACCATGAACGATTAAAATTAAAATTATATTAGAATTAGTCCTAGTCTTAGATCACCATCGCAGATATAACGATAAAACATTTAGAAAATGTGTTCAATGAAAGAAATTATTGAGCTTGCTAAATGAACTGGGTTTATTTAAGTGTGTGTTTCAATGTTTTTTTGTTGTACACTTTTATTGTTTTCTGACTCACGTTTCGACTTATTTGTTTTTCTAAATGCGTTTGCGATCAGTTTGGAATCACTCAGTCAACTTAATGTTCGAGCACTAAAGAAATACATAAAAAAAATGCGTGACATTTTTATTGGAACGAAACTAGTCACAACTAGTCCATCGCTGATATATAGTATATACATAATTTATTTCTAATTTATACAATTAGCTTTTGTTAACAGATCAACATATTTCTCCCAGTGTAAGTTGACTCTCCGACTCTTTGTTTCTTCGATTTCATGTCCATTTCTCTTACTTAGAGGGCTTCAAAAGCCTTTTTGCAACTCCCAATGCGTCAGTCTCCTCCACTTCTCAGTCTCCCTCTCTCTCCCACTACACTCCCACTCTATCTCTCTCTATCTATTTAGATTTGTTTATGCGGTTTGGGGTTTCGGGTTGAGTTTGAGTTTGCGTTTGAGTTCTGCTTGTTTGTTGTGTTAGGTTCACATTTGCCCTGGAGCTGTAAGCTGGAAGCAGAGCACTTCTTCAACTAATGTAAATATAAATGGAATGCCATTAAAATGTTTTTGCTTTCATATTTACCTTGGCGAGCTCACATTGAGCCTTGGCATGTGTTATAACCTTTAACGCTGCATAAACAGCATAAATAAGCCGTAAAGCAGCCGGAATCGGGCAAAAGGAATTTATGCTCTCTCTTATGTCTCTCAGCTGTCCAGGTAGCGATGAGTACATTGTAAAGCAAGTTACATGGGTTTCCCATTTTTCTTTCCTCCCCACTCCTCCCCATCCCTCTCCTACCCACCACAAATCACTCTTGTGTCTCCATTAAGCAAGGTGTCTTGCCAGATTTCACAACTTTCGCTCTCGAAACGGCACCTAAGCTTCCGGTCGTGGTGGCCAACAATGGGTTAAAGCCAACCAACGGAAGTCGCAACGAAAAACCAACTCAACCAAACAAACAGACTTCAAAACTCTAACAACAACAACAACTCCAACTCCAAACGAAAACGAAACAATATAAAAAACGAGAAGTTAATTTGTAGCAAATTGCAATGTGTCAAGTGGCAAGTGTGAAAAAAATACGTTAACAATAATCAAAACGCACCGACAACAATAAAAGCATGGCAGCACTCAAATGCATTCCATAGTCCAGTTTTGTGGTCAAGTGTCATAAAGGTTGACTCAGACAGAAACCAATTTGGAAGCTACTATGATAGTGATGGAAGCGGCGCCAATGGCAATGAATATGGTTCGGGCCAAGTCTCTTTCATTGCCACAATGTTGGGGCGCGGTTTAGAAAGTTATAGTTCCTTCCTCCTCCGTGCATCCCCTGCACCATTCGCCCAACAGTCCGCCCATCTGACTGCTCCTTCTACAACTTTGTTTTAGTACCTGAAATTTATGGGCGGCCCAGTTAACCCACATAAACTGGTGCAAGGCATTCACTCGGAGAGTGCAGTCTACATTGCAACTTGCATAGCGCCTTTCACATGCCAACGAATCGAGCCAACGCCAAACAAACAAAAGTTGGTCAAATTTAGTTGCTAATATTGGCCCAAAAAAAAGGAAAAACTAAATTACATTGGTTGTTCTATTCAACTTAGAAGCGTGGTAAAAACACTGCTGGATGAGTAATTGAATAATATTACAATTCTTGAATTTTTAAAAGCATGTTTACTGATGATCGTGAGATGCCTAAGAAACATTTCCTTATTAAACTGATATATAATTAATGCTGGGAGAACGGGAACATTATGAAGATAATGCTATCAATGCCCCATTTGTTTAATTGTCCACTCCCTGCCACTCCAGACGGAATCACATTCCGGCACTAAATCGTTGGCATCAATCAATAAATTTTAATTAACGAACCTTCCGAGCATGAAGGCTTGTATTAGTTGATGCCAATTGCAACACGTGTTCAGTAATCAGCATAATATTTGATGGCAACATCTTGAAGCTGCAACGCAACTTAGCCACTTGGGAGCTCCCATAAAAGCGATGATCTGGGTAGATACGTTAAGACGCTAAGTAGCTGACTGCTCGTTAAGCGCTTTTAATTGCTAAATTACGCGCTGCATGAGCAGCCAGTTCTCAGTTTAGTTCCAGTTTAGTCCACTACAATGTCCAAAGAGTTCATTTTTTTTTTTTGATGCCCTTATTCTATTTGTGTTGGGGACATGAACGCGCGGTTGTTAACACGCTGCCTCATCTCGCGCCTCCTCGTCCGGCCTGATGTGGCCGAGTCGGGCTTGGCCTGGTCCCATCCTCGGTTCACAGACGGCTCTGGATTGGCTTGGCCAACACTAATGCGTGTAATTAGCCGCAAAAAGCGGCAAGACCACTTAACTGATTTATTAAAACGTTTTTCCATTAAATTTTTAACCCTGCAGGCTATTAAAAGCACTCACACAACCCCAACGCACACACACAGACATATACATACACATAGCTACAAGTCTTGGCGAACATATTGGGGCAAAGACGCCGCCACAACTTGAAAACATTAGCAGCGTTTAACATTTTTCTGGTCGCTGCACAGTGGATAAAACGTATTAATAAATTGACAAAAAAAAATAGAACTAAAAATATATCTTAAGAAAGTGTAAAAAGTAGTTAAAGATAAAGTGAACTGAATCTTTGAAGATGTCACTATAGTTTTTATGAAAGTTTACTTGCGATTAGACAACAATTGTTAATAAATACTTTGGCTGACAATCTGGCATATTTTGCTTTCTATGGTATATTTTGAATGTTGTACTATATCAATATACCAAAAATAGCCGTTGGTATATTTCTTGTTGTATATTTATTCGATATATTTTCAAATTAATGCCGCGCTATCTTTCTTACTTGTTCTAGCTGGCCTTGCTATATTTGTTACCACAGTGGCCAAGATTTAGCACTATAGTGCTGACCCAGCAGACCCAGTGGCATGTCAATCTCTGCATGCTTCTGCGGATCTTGCAAACAACATTCAAATGGGGCGGACAACTGACAAAGTATTGTGACTGCAGAGGTATGGCACTTTCTAGTCATAAATGCTCGCTCACGTCGTTGTTGCGGTTAATCTTTTTGGGCTAAAGACAAGCAAATACAACGATACCGACGACAATGGCAACAGCAAGTACGTCAAGATGGCAAATGGTTAACGGTAACGGCTACAGAAATTAATAAGCGCCAAGTGTGCCCAAAGGCTACAAAGGGCGATGAAAGTGCGATTTAAAAGACATACAGACACACCCACACACATACGCGAGAGTGTGTGTGTGTGTGTGTGTATTTGCTTTATTAATTTCTGGCATTTTTTCATTATGATTGTGCGCCATTAAAATCAATGCCTAAAAAGAATTGGCCAAGCCAAAAGGTCTGGCTACAATTGCCGTCTGCTCTTGAAATTGCTGTTTCAGTTGTTGTTGTTATTATTGTGGGTAAACAATATTAAATCTCAACACTCGTGCAGAGAAAGTTGGATTTACGGTCAAAAGCCGCAATGTTTTGTCAGAAATCCCCCCATTGCCACTTTTTTTTGGTGATTTTGGTGATTCCCTTTTGGCTTGTTCCTTTTTGTTTTCATTTTCTATCGTTTTTTATTTTTCTGCAAGCTCGCTTAAAGCCATACGAGTTTGGCGGCTTTCGTTTCTATTTTGGCCATGTTCTATTGTACTTGCAACTGCTGTGGCAACTCGCAAATGAAGCCGTTGACAGCTGCCACAGCTGTTGTTGCTGATGTAGACGAGATGAAGCTGGAGATTCAGATGGAGCAGACTAGCCAACCAACTAGGCAACCAAAAACACAAATTGCTGTATTTGTGATACAGTGGGGGAGTCACGTTTGCTAAATTAATTTCAATCAGGCTGCCCAAACTGTGTAAGCCTTTTTGGACAACATCAAAGACTGAGCATCAGTAAGCTCAGTTTTTGGCTATTTTGAGAGCTTCTTCAAGACCAAATTGCAGCCGTTGGCCAGTCAAAAACTGGCATTAGCTACTCCACATTCTGGCCCTAACATAATGCCCGAGTAGATTCTAGAACGACTTCCAGATACGCTCTACAATCTTGATATGTTTAATTGTAGAATACTATTTGTGGGCCTTAACTTAAAGCGAGCTGCATTATGCTGCTCTGCCAGGCAGAACTGATAGAGATCTACCACCAAATTTAACTGTAACTTGCGGCGGATCTAAGTAGGCTGCTCGCCCCACCATTACCACAGCCATCAAGAACTATGGAGCCTGTGTTGCATGGTCTAAATATCAAATGCCGCTAAGTTAAGTTGAGTACGCAAGACTGCGAAACACTTGTTATCTAATTTTTACAGAGTTTCTATTATGTACATTGAAAATCTGGTTATTATTATAGTCCCATATTGTTAACATATATTTTTAATTTAAGGGACGAAAAAAGACGTGCACAAATGTAAAAGCAATTAACATATGCATGTACAAACAAAAATATTCTTACTCAATTTGTCGGATCTAAATCCGATGATTTATGAGATCTAGATGTTGAAATTGGAGTACAGACAGTAATATGGGGTTTTGATTTTTTCAGTTGATACCGAAATATAGTATAATATTGGCAGCTGTTTTAAATATGAGTACCAGGTATAAAAATACACAGTCGGTGCTTAAGCATCAACACCATAGCAAACTTACTGTTAGAGGAAGGAAAGAGCAACCCGTATAACTTTTGTTTTTCGGCTGAGAGCAAGTGTTTTAAACCAGCACAATAACGGCAAAGACTCAAAGTGTTAATAGCACTGCCAAAAGCAAGCACACCTCGGAGAGAACACGATTCTCTATTAGATATTTGCGGTTTCCATAAGGGAATTTTATTGAACGCGGACTGTGAAACTTCTACTTTAGAGGAGGTTTATTTTTAATTGCCTAATCTAACGGCATATTGGCTATGCCAACTGCCTGTGCTTAGCTTTATAACTCTGGCTTTTTGCCAAGTGTTCACATTTTGTAGCAATGTGCACTTGACGCGTTGCCAACGACAAAGCCAACGAATAATCCAACAAAACAGAATAACATAAAAAAGAACCACACAAATATTCGAGTCGCACATATGCAAACTCATGCAGCAGCAGCAGCAGCCGCTATGAATACCGGTCTTGGCCAATTCTTATTACCAAGTCGCCATGTTGTGGCCAATGCATGAGCTTCCCACGCTTGTTGGGTCCGGCTTTGGCTTTGCAGTTGCTCAAGGAGAGAATTGGAAGCCGCTGTTACGAGTGTTCTAATCCGCCAGACAAATCCATTAAAAAATAACATCGGTTGATATTTGTCTTCCTTTTTATGCGAGCCTAAAGACTTTGCAATGTGAAGGCAACAATCGCCGTCACCATCAAGCAATTTATAGACTTAAATGAACTATTTTCAATCTATTAAATAAATATGTATATGAAATGTACACAAATTTAAAATGTTCTTTCGAAGATCGAAGTTATATTGTCAGTGTAGATGTTGTACAGCTTCTGCGGTGTAAATTTCAGGGCCGTCTTATGCAAATTGCTTATCATTTGTATAACCTCATATTCGTCTTGCATTTCAATCAACATAAACTATCAATTGCAAAAGCAATTAGAATCGTGCACTAAAATATGGCACTTGGAATCAGGAATTTAATTGGCATGCAATAGTGACACGAGACATTAATTACGTGTTTAAGAGAACGTCAGTTCGTTCTCATCTCAGTCACTGTCTTTGCCTCTACTGAGACATGAATTAAGCCAATGATATGAGCTTCCAAATGTCAAATGAAAGTTGCAAAAATCAATTTCAAATGCTATAAATAATTATGCAGTTCGATGTGTGTGTGTGAGAGTGGCTAAAGCAGTATGATTTAGAAATGCGACTATAATTAATGGAATGATTCATCAGTTGCTACTTTTGGATAGACCCTCGCTCATTTTTATATTTTTTTCGCAAAGCATCTTGTGATTACACAATTCGATGGTTTTGTCGAGTATACAGCACATACATATGTATGTATTCGTAATTAACTGACTGCAAATTGTGATTAGCATTGATTGATTTGTATTTTATTTCCCTTCTTTGGTTGTTTAAGTATTTTGCATATGTTTGATCGTTTAATGATCGCTTGATAGTGTTCAATATATGTTAATGAGCATACGTAAAGTTAGCCGTAAACTAGTCTTAAGCATGCCACATTGTTATGCAACTTTCGCTGCAATGAATTTCGAATCTTTGCAGCATATGGACCTGACCCAACATACATAACAACACGACTATGCAAATACTCTATTTGACTGTTTGGGTTATGCACACTAATTGCGGTGTCTAAACAGTTATGTCCAATTGCTTGACCCCAAAAACAAAACTTAAAGCAACAAATTTTAATACTATCACAACATTGTCATCAACGAAAAGCACAATAAAATTACAAGAAAGACAACATTTTTGCCGCTGGCGCTGGTTTTGAATTTCTAGTTGTTTTCGTTGCGATTGTTGTTGTTTTTGTTTTTGTTGTTGTTGTTGTTGGCACTACTTTTATTCGATTGTACGTACGGCTTAGTATAGCTTGGCATGGCGTGCGCCAAGCATCGCTGCCTTTTTATCATAAAAAGCAAAAAATACGGAGACAAATAAAACACAATGCCAGCGGTGTTGTGGTTGCGGCTTTAGCTTTGGCTCTGGCTTCGGCTTCGGCTTTGCTGCTCATTGTGGTTGTTGTTGGGCCGCAGACTCAAAATTTCCAAAAGCCAGTTCTGTTATGCACAGTGGGCTTCATGCGCATGTGAAACACTGAGAAACTTCGAATATGAGGTAACCGTTATGGCAGCCTCAGCAGCAACAACAGCACCTAAAGACCCATCTGAAGAGTGTCTTTAATACCCCCATTGTCTTAGATTGTGTATTAAATTATTATAAAATCTCAGGCGAGTTGAGTGATATTTCGCTTGGAATGTATTATAAATAGATTAGCTAAGATCTAATCATTGTAAAAACATTGTAAAACCTAGAAACGCCTTTTTAGTGGGCTGTATTATTGGAGAATTTAAAACCATGCATATGGCACTATGTTGATTTCCAAGGATGACACGATTCTCATTCATACTAAATTTAATGTATATTTTATAAGAACATATGTTATGTATATAAATTTCGTTTGCTTCATTTCAGCTCATTCTAATTTGTATGCTGCAGCAGTAATTAATTTAACTTGCAATATTTATAAAATATGTATTAAAAATTCTGTAAATATAAATTTTACATTTATTTAACCAATAACTCCACTAGTGAAAAGTCAAAAGCATATCGTCATCATCAATTAACAAGTAAGAAAGCTACAGTCGAGTGTACTCGACTGTGAGATACCCGCTACCCATTTTGAATAAAATAAATATAATTTGCGGTATTTTCTCAAAATATACCGAATATACTGCAAAAATACTAAAAATATACCAAATGGTATATTTGGTATATCGACATAGTACCGCATTCAAAATATACCATAGACGGCACAATATACCAGATTGTCAGCCAAAGCAACTAAGACCCCTAGTAAGTAGGCGTTTTTGCCCATACAAAAATATTTCTTTTATAACTTCGACAATTTTTATCTGATCGCAACCAAATTTTCAGAAATCATAACTACTATAGTAGTTATTATATATACCAAAATTCGGAACTCTAGCTTTAAAATTACGCTTGTTATTCGATTTTTTTGTTTTGCGGGGGCGGAAGTGGGCGTGGCAAAAATTTGAAACAAACCTGATCTGCGTGCAGACATAACAAATGTTGTCGAAAAAAAATTATAGCTCTATCTCTTATAGTCTCTGAGATCTAGGTGTTCATACGGACGGACGGACAGACACACAGACGGACAGACGGACAGACGGACATGGCTATATCGTCTCGGCTGTTGACGCTGATCAAGAATATATATACTTTATAGGGTCGGAGATGCCTCCTTCTACCTGTTACATACATTTCCTGCCGGCACAAAGTTATAATACCCTTCTACCCTATGGGTAGCGGGTATAAAAATACTGGACATATTCATTAAATCTGCTTAATATAGTTTACTAAATGTTGTATTCAAGGAAGTCAGCAAGTTTTAGTTTTTTAAGACAATTAATTTGACTTTACCTATTTGTGTCTGGCCTTTTAAGGCTCTAAGCAATAGATGACAATTGGCAACAGACAAATGGCACGGACTAGCCACCCAATTGGGCTTAAACAACATGTGCAATTGACCAAAAGTCGTTGCTGTTGTGGTAACCAACTAATGATAATTTCCTGCACTCAACTTTACTTTGGATGTGGATTGCATGAACAGCTGTTGGGTTTCCGCTGAGCTGACAAATCTTTGCCAAATGACATAAGCGTTGAGTGAATGCAAACCAGAAGTAGAAACAGAGACAAAAAAATCCGAATCATGCTCATAAAAGGCAAATATAAAGCAACCGATCACAACTTTGACTCGAGTTGGCCTTTTCACGGTCAACCGCTGGAAATCATTCAGAATTTGCTTTCGGCGCCCACGCACTCAAAACACAACGTTTCGATATTTTTGAATCTTTCGTTTTTTTTTTTGTTTGGTATCACAAGTTCAGAGTTCAAGATAATTACGGAAATTACCTTAGGTGAGGCAGATGGGCAGATTTTAATACCATTGACACTTTGCACTTCATCAAAAGTTGAAGTTTAAGCTAAATAAAATTGCGCAAATACATGCATGGGTGTGTGAGTGTGAGTGTGTACACGATTGTGGGCTAAAAACTGGCTTACCTTCTCTGTTCATTGTTGTACAGTCAACTGCTGTTGTTGTTGGTGTTGGTGTTGAATCGCGGCTGCTGCTGCTGCTGCTTTGTTTTCGCCTTTATTTATTGTTAACGCTCCGCCAGCGACAACGACAAGTTGTTAGTATTTCGTTGTTGTTTTTGCTGCTGCTGCACACATTTCATTACACTGTCAACTGTTGCACAAAAAAACAAACAAATATATGCACAAAAGTTCGAGTAAATCGATATGTGCATGTAAATCGATAAGTATACATTAATCAAATATCGATGTACATACATATGTATGGATGTATGTATGTATATTTAAATGACGTCGTAGCCACTGGCCATGTGATCATCTGAGTGTGTGTGTGTGTGGGGAATCTTGGATTATACTAGTTGTGGCCATAAAGACAGCCAACACATGTGTGATATAATCACTTGGCATGAATGGAATATAGGCGTTGCAAATTTTCACACAACATTTACAGGCATGTAGACATAACGGAGAGGGAGACCCGGGGGTTCTGTTAACAATGGGCAAGAGCGAGAGAGACCCAACTCAAGTCGGCACAGCCAAATCGGCAATAATCTTGGCTAAAGCTAATAATAGCAGCAGGTTTTTGGATCGGCTCAAGCTGAGTTATGCGCCTACACTCTCATCGCACTCTTACATACATACACATGCACACACAAACGGCTAAACACACACACATGCTCAGAGTCTACAACGAACCAGAGGGCAACGCATGTTAGAAATATTTGCTGTGGAGTTTGCAACACTTAACAACACTTATTAACACTTTTTTTGCGCACTTCACATACAATTTGAAATAACACTCACGTAATCTGCTAAAAATAGTTGAATATTTATTGTGTGTTTGCTCTTGTTGTTGCTTTTGCTGCTGTTACTGTTCTCTGTTTTTCGAGTTGTAGTTGTTTTATTGGCTGTTTTGTTTCTCGTCGCTTTTACGGGTCTCGATTGATGGCGCTTTATCGTGGCGAACGCGTTGCGCTTTCAACTCAAACTGAACGACGCATACGTTCCCCGAGCTTTGGGCACCTGTGTTTGATCTAAACTGGACTAAAAACTTGCTTGTAAAACTGGTTTTAGACACTAAGCGCACTGTTCTCTACTCACACAGAAAGTGAGAGAAAGAGAGAGCGAGAGAGGAGACGTGTGGGAGAGCGGTAAATAGAGAGCAGAAGAGCGGATCTGCACTTTGCACTTTAGCACAGAGCTTTTTGTTTTTTCAACTGCATTTAATAACCGTTACCCGAAAGTTTTGCGACACGTGCACTCAGGTTAGAGGGAAAGAAGACAGCAGTGTCGGAAAAGGAGCACTTTATAAGATGCTCCCCTTGTCAGCGAACGTGATTGACGCTGGATTGCTACAACAAGGAAGAATAGTCTAAATTACAACAACTAAGCTACATGGGACTGGCAGTTTTTAAGAAAAAACCATCGAGCAAAAAAACATCGATAATGAATACAGAAAAACTTGAGAGTCTTGTCGATTGTGTATGTTGCGGGCTCTTTAAATATTGACCTTTGACTTCATAAATTGGCATCAGTAATATTAGTTAAATGCATTTTTAGATGGAATTATCAAAACGCTTATTAGCGTCTACATAGAGTATTTAGTAAACATACTTATGATTTTTTTATGTAAGTTAATTTCTTTTATTTGAACTCTCGCTGTAACTTTGGGCAAGGTTCAAAGTGTGAGTACGGTTGAAATTTAAATTGCAGCTCTTATTTGTTGCAGTTGTCGCTTCTTCAATGCCGTATTTTGGCGTGGGTGGCAACATACTTGTGTTTGCCGTGTGTGGGCAATCGTCATTGTCACAATAGTTGCTGGCCTCGGTCGGGCCCAAATGTTGCACAAGTCTTAGACACAAATGTGTGGCATGCCTCAAGTGGTATGCCCTACTACAAATGTTGTCCTGTGCTTTGTGCATTTAATATATATATATGTATATATATTTTTTGGGAATGCAACTCAGCGCTCAACACGAGTGTCTTGGTTTATAGAAAGCAGCAAAAAGTTTGTGCGTCACAGTTGGTGCCACTGACACGTTGCTGTTGTTGCAGGAGGTATGTGAAGGAGTCTCATTAAAGTTGCATAAAACGGCAGTGATTTTTCTTTAACAATAAACAATCAGAAATGTTTTAGTTGCAACTTTAAAGGTAACCAAATCGCATTAACTTTTAACTTTGACGAGGCGCCAAATGGCAAAGCATTTTGCAGTACAGACTTAACTTTCGACATTGACTTCCCACATATGATACATACATATGTACATCCATAAACATATGTGTAAGTGTAAGTGTGTGTGCGTGTGTTGTGCTGGCATTGGATTTAATTTAGATAAAAGCTTTAGCTTTGCACGCTCTCGCCCTTTAAAGGCGAGATAATGCACTCAAATCAATTCCACAAACACTTTCCACAACCTTTGCCAGCGACGACAATTTATTTTCATGGTCCTAATATGAGGATATTGATGCCAGATATGCGACGCTTCGGTCGGACGGTGAAATGGCGGTGAAATGATAAGTGGGTTAAAATTTATACTTACAAATTTGGGTTAACATTTTTAGCTAATTTCTTATCCGCAAAGGCAGCTTTTAATACACTTACCAAGGCCATATCAATTCAGTCATGTAACTGACATTCCCAGTTTATCATGATATGATATAATACGGATCGTTTGGTGCATCTTAACGTATGGTTTATTATGAGGTTGAGTGGATTTTGTTCAAAACTTTGGTCCACATTTTCTTTATTATTCCATGCTCTTGTAAGAAAACAAGAAAACGGTCTAGGTTCCATTTGAGCATATGGTTAATGTCGCAGTGAATCCTCAAGATATACTTACTATAAATAAATATTTCACAGAGATCCTAAAAAGGATTTCGATGCAGTGATTAACAAATAAACAATTTTAAATATTCATTGACATTTATTGATTGAATTTGATAAGGTTTTATCGTTTTGCAGCATTTGTTTTTTGTTTTTTTTTTTTTTTTTGTTTGCACATACATTTAATACATGTATTTTAGTTGAATCTTATGAAGTTTTCTTTGATTATGCTTGTTGTTCTTCCGTTTAAAACTGATGCACACACACTTACTGTTAGTTAAGAGTTATGGATTTTAACCATTTGTATTGGAGTTTGTTAGGAACCTGAACGTGGCTCGTCATTTGTATTACGTAAAGCACACATTTAAAATAATAATCGTGTTTTGGTTGCTCGCTCTAATAATTGTATAAACTTATTTATCGGTTAGCAAGTTTCGGCGGTAAACGGTTGCTTTTGTCTCTTGTTTTTGGCTTACAATTAAAACATAGAAGAACGCAAAACGTTCAGCATTAACGGTTCTGTTCGCATTCGGTATTTGGTATGCATTTAAAATCGGAACTTGGAACAAACCTCTTGTTTACAATTAATGCTCATTTCTCTTTGGTGTGTGTTTCGTGTGTGTGTAAAGTTTGTATAAATGCCCTGCTTAGGTAGGTGTTTAATAATATGTATGTATGTATGTTACAAACCATGAATAATCAAAAATAGTTATCTCATAGTTTATAGTTGTTGTTGTTGTTGTTGCTCGTATATAGCATTCATATGTTTGTTGTATATATATGTATAAGTATCGTAGGAGGGCTCATTGTAGGTTCATTTGTTGCATTCTTGTAACCAGCATATACATATGTATAGTTTAACAATTAATTCTATATTCATAACGTTCTGTCTTTGTTTTTCCATTTTGGCCTATATTATTCTGTTTCTATTTCTGTTTTATTCGGTTTTCTTGTTGTTTTTTAAATGCCTTTGGTCTCTTGGTTTGGCCAACTTGCATTTCATTTCATGTATAGTTGTATTTGAACTTTTTAGCTCGTGTAATATTTGTTTATTTATTGAATTTTTGTATCTAGCACTCGGTACATTTATCATGCGTAATCTGTTTTGATTTTAAGTTCGAATTCGTTATTTGCTATTTTTAGGAAATTATAGGTACATAGGTACACACATGTATCATCATTATAGTAGATTCGCTTCAGGCTACGCTTAGTACATCAAATAGTTGTCTATGCTATTATTATAATATTCACTTAATTAAGTGTCTGTCACTTTAGACTGGAAGAGAGCAGTTTGAAGATAGTGTCTTGAAAATAAGTGTCAGTAAAGAGAACTCAAAAATGTGCTCGGAAAGTGAAGTGAGTTGCAGCTTTCGATCAAAAGTCAGGGTATCACATATCAAAACCTTTTTTTTATTACCAATATTTAGCTTCAGAGAGCTTGAACTAGACTTCGATGTTGCAGGGTTGCGACTAGATGTCGATGTGTAGCTTCAACTGAATAATAAATTTGTATATAGACAAATGTTGATAGCAAAAGTTGGTGCCAAGTTTACCCAAAAAAAAATTGTCTTACATGCTAGGTATATGCGTATATATGTATGTATGTGTACTTATATATACATATATATATAATGTGTATATAGTATACATATGTAATACTATTTATGTTAATCAAATTGTAGCGCATCGTTTTGTGTAAATATTAAAAATATTTGTATTTTTCTATGTAATTTGACTTGGATTTTGTTGATGTGCAATTTATTAGTTATAGTTCTATATGTATTTTGCGCCACACATTTATAAATTGTTCTCAGATGCCTTGCGAAAGGTATATAAAAAAGTCGTTCTACTACTGTAAACTACAGTTAAGAATTACAGTTAACAATTAACGAACCTTACTAGCCACATTATCATCAACATATACTCATATTCATATATAACATACGTTTGTCATAGAGACCATTGTATATAGTACAAAATTTACAATCGAAGCTACCAAACTTCTGTTTCAAATCGGAAAATTATTTTTTATCTTATAGGGAATTTAAACAATTTTGTTTTTGTTTTTATAGAAGCCTCGAGTTAAGTGCGTAAAAAGCAAAACAGCTGAAGGCTTAAGGCTGTGCACAGTGTATGCGCATGTGTGTGTTTACGATGTATTGTGTTTGTCTTTGTGTTTGTGTGTGCAAGCGTGTGTTGAATAAATTTATATAAAATCTGTGCTCAGAAAATAGTTACAAATATTTTTTAGATTTAGTTACACTGTCCTTTGGGCGTGATATAGTACTTATAATCTTTGTATACTTGTGTCTATGTCAGAAATATATGTGTGTGTGTATGTAAAGGTTTTTTTTTTATAAGAAGCTCGGAATTACGCATATTTTGATTGTTTTAAGGATTCATTCATTTCGCTGATATTTCATGAAAAAATTTCAATAGCTTGATGTCTTTTAATGTTGCTGATGTTCCTTTATCGTTTGTAGCTTAAATTGACTTAAAAAATGTTGTGTATATTTTTATTTTTATTTTTATTTCAAAACACTTGCAAAAGACTAAACGCGTTTTTGAACTGTTTTAAATTGGTATTTTCATTGAATGAGCAAATCTTTCTGATGTAGGAGTAGTCGTACTTTTTTATATAATTCAAACAAAATGAAAACTGAATTTGTTTTTCTAGATATCAGACAAATTCCGCGCTCAAATTCAAATATTAATGGAATTCTAAAAATTGTATGCCTCCAATTGTTTCCATATTTTGTGTACTAAAATGGCAGACTGTAAATTTGAAAAGACCTTTGCAAGCATTTATTGTCCTTCGATTAACCGAAGATGAATACAAATCCCGTGTGTTTCAATATTATTCATGTTTGTTTTAGTAAAAGTCTTCAAAACGCAGCTGGGTGCTAGAAATGTTCGTAGTTGTTGGTGTAGAGCTACAAGTTATATATGTATGTATATATTTGATTTTACGATTAATTAATTTAATTATTTGATATTTGTATGCTTAATTGTGGCAATTTCAGCAATGTCTACGCTACTACTTAGATAGTTCCTAATGTGTGTGTTTGAGTTTGTCAAGTAATCGTTATTTAACATAAAATTTTCTCATATTTTCTTCATTGTAATTTCTTTCGTTTTTGTAGAACATTTGGGCTTTGAATTCGGTTTAAATTCGATTCGATTCGATGTCGATATCGAAATCGATTCGGCCCATAAAATGCTCCATAACTTGCTAGTTTATGCACCATTTGAATTTCAATTTGCAAACATTTACAAACAGAGAAGGACACAATGTGGAGGATTAGGACTAAGGTAGGAGGTAAGGGGATTTCTTTAGACAACTACTATTAAGTGATAGTAGTAATTATATTAATAATAACAGAGTGTTTTTGTTTTTCAAATACTTTATACACTTTTTTCGTCGTTTGAGTCCATTGCAATTTGATTGCATATTAGAGAGAGGTGCGTTTTTCAAACGCTTCAAACGCTTTAAACGCTTCAAACGCTGCTCACCTGGAATTAAAATCAATTGATGAAACGGGCCTTCTGTTTGCGCACAAAGTCCTGCGCCTGTTTGTCATTGATGCGCAGCTCGAGGATTTGCAAAATTGGATTGCCTGCAACCAAAGTCAATATTGAGGCAACGTGCAACGTAGAGAGGGTGATAACTGTGCACTCACATTTATCCTTTTGCTGCATCAAGGGCAGCTCAATCTGCTTGAGCCCATGAAAGTTATCCACACTGGTGCTGTAGTCGGCGACGCCTGGAATATTGCCCAGTGCCAAATAGGCCTCACCACCGAAATCATTCGCTGTGAGCACATCGTGGTCCATTACAGTGAAGCAAATCATGGCGCCATCGCTGAGGCACTGCTCCAGCGTCACAGAGAACTCGAAGCATTCATCGAAAATAGGATTTAGCGTGCGCTGCATCAACAAGGAAATGTCATTGAAATTAAATAAAGAACTTTTAGTCCGCATTGAATGCACAAAAACAATTACAATTTTAGGCAAAGAATGAATAGTATAATGAGGATTTTCAGTCAATCTTCAATCTTAAAAAGAAAGATAACTATCTTACCCTATGGGGTAATGGGTATAAGAAGTATAAAATGGGAATAAAAATAGAATTACATTTACCTTATGCACATTGGTCTGCTGTTCCATGCAGTGCACAAAGATGCGACGCGGTAGCAGCTCGATAACTACAAAAGGATCACTGAAACCATTCGGATCAAGTGGCACCACATCCCTCGCATGCAGCACCTCGACGCACAACGAGTCGTGATTGAAGTAGGCGCGCACAGCCAAAGAACCATAGGGCCCTGGACTAACAGCTATCAGCTGCTCGCGCAAACGATTTAAGTAGAACATGTCAATCAAGCGATCTGTATCGGTTTTGTGGAACTGCAGACGTTGCTCAATTCGCCAAAAGTCCTCAGTATGCAGACACTCTAGAAGCAATCCTTGGCCCTCGGCATGAAAGAAGTCAACAAGAAGTTGCAGTGCTTCATACAGACGTTTGTGAAAATGCGTCGGTTTGTCCGTCTCATCGCCCGTCTCCATTTGCCGTGACATTTCCCCCAGTACAGTCTTCCAGATGAATCGCAGTGAACGATTAAAGTTCTTAGTGAGCAAAGCGCTATTCAGAGCAGCTAGATGGCAATCAAGATACTCGAGCAGTGGAACAATCGCCTGATTAGCAGGCAATGAGTCCGGTGACCAGGCCAAATGGAACACTGCCTTCTGTAGGGACATCTGCATGAGTGGCGCCAGCTTGGAGAGAATGCGTTCGCAGCGATTCTCCATGTGGGTTAAACTCGATTCCAGTAGATTGTCAGCCGACTCCTCCAACGGTTGTTCATCGGAGCGAAACTCGGCAAGTGTGCGACGCACATACTCCACATTATTAACCGTTACACACATATCGTCGGAGCATCGGAACGGACCCTGCTGCTCATAGTAACCGCTGTCCGCCAGTGTTGTATGAATGAGATCACAATAGTGCATGGCCGCCGAGCAGACGACATCGATAAGCTGCGACTCAAGCATTATGGCGGTATCTTCATCGGGCCAGTTGATCACTTTCCAGAACTCCTTGATGTTGAGTAGCGTGCTGGCCGTGTCCACCGAGGAGCTACTGTACCTCACAATGCGCTCACCCTCGCAAATAGCATCCATGCGAATGGCGGCACGAATGCGCTGCAACGCCTTAGCTTTGCTGATCATCATCCATCGTTCAAAGGTCGGTATAAACCATTCGTGGCTGTTGCTCAACGCCAACGGCTTCTCCGGCGGCTGTGGCTGAGCGGACAGGTGACGCTTCAGTTGGCAGAATTCTTGCAATGCCAGAAACAACTCGAATGGCTTCGTGTCGACCGGCTCCGCTTCCCCCTCGAGTACAGCATACTGCGAGAGATTCATTCGCACGCCGGGCACTTGGCCAGCAGCCATGCGTGTGTATACCTCTTCTCCAACCATGGCGTCATACTGCTTGTAGATGATACTGAAGTACTGAATGCCATTCGTGCTGCAAGCAACAAAACAGAATATTAAATACACTAAACGAAATTCGAACGTACTCAAAAGGGAATACGGTGAATACGAAATATCCTATTGCAATGGGATAACAAGAAAGAAAACTGCATTCTGAGCATCCTCGACTGTGAGATACTAAATTAACATAAACATTGCGGTAAACTATAGAATTCTCTGCTTCTCAGAAGTGTGCTTCAAGCAGCCGAAATCTAATTTAACTTGAACAATTTAAATAAAATTAGAAGTAGTTGCTCCATCGCTATAAAACTAGGAAATAATTAACATATTTCACCAACATACAATTGTATTACTGACTTAGTACACCCTGTTAGTCTAAGGGTGTCGGGTATAAGCACAGAACAGATGTTTCGGCTTTACAGCATTGCGGGCTTTGTTGTCGTTGCAAGCTGCTTAACTGCAACTTGCAGTGGACAACGAGAAGTGAGATGAGGCAAGAAGCTTTCTCAAAACTGAAAATCGATTGCGAAATGAAAGCTGCAAGTTTCACGGTTCATTTAAAATTAGCTGTAGCCTTCGCTCTTCTCTTCAACGATACTTTCCTGCATCACTTTCTCATCACTTAAATATGGCTCCATTGAGCTGTCTTTCCAAAAGTTGCTCCATCGGTTCATCGAAGGAAAACGTGAGCGCATTTTTATGACAGCGCAATTAATTTGAGTCTTACGTCCGTAAGCCACTTGATGTCCTCATTATGAACCCTTAATGACCACGTTAACTGCCAAATATGCGACTGATTAGATGACTTGCATTAAACTGACCAGTGTTGGGCAACACGTGAGCAAATTCAACATGAACGAATAACTATTTCTATATAAAATTATTTGTTCTGATTTACTATCTCTTTCACTCTTAAATTTTTATTTCAAATTCAATTCAAGTGCTTTGAAATCTGTTTACCTAATCAAATAACTCAATAAAATACTAGATCTTCAAAGATTCTCTCGAATTTATAGTTTACGTACTGTGCGTTCAATAATAATAACACAAATGCTGCAGTTTCTACGTGTAACATACACTGCCCTGAATTGCTGTTTAGCAATTGATATAAACAAACCAAAGTTCGGAGATTGGATTTTAGTTTTAGTCACAAGTCAGATAAGAGGAAATCAAATCGGTTACTTGGCACTCATTAAGAAGCTTTTAAACAACTAACAAGTAACCAACTGATTAGTGGCCAATTCACTAGCAACAGCAATTGCAACGGCAGGGGCAACATCGCAGTTTAAACCGGAGTAGCATTTCGGCTGCCATTCAATTGGGTCAACACTGAAGTACTTACAATACACTCGCACACACACTCATACATGTACAGTGAGGGTTGTGGGTCAAATTCGATGCTCGCTGTTTGTTTTGTTAAACTGCTTGTGAATTTTATTTGAACGAACAACGGGCAGCAACCTTGAAGCGTGTTTTATATGGGACACGTGCCGCACATAGAGAAATAAGGTATAGGGGCAAAACAAGGACTGGGCTGACAGTGTAATAGTTATAATCAGGGCTCGTCTACTCACTTGTCGAAGAGCGCATGATAGTAGGTCTGTCCCAGCTGGATGTCGGCGGTTAATGTTGTTACGAAATTCGATAATGGATTGGGTAAGCACTGCGATTCGCGCAGCACATTCTGTCCCCACATGATGGAGCCCTTGCGCAATGCATTGACTACCTCGCCGCGCACTCCCTTGTTAAAGGGGCAGACGGCACGAAAGGCTCGCATCGATCCCAGTAGACCCAGACATCGCAGCAGGAATTCTAAGCGAATGAGCGACGGTGGATTCAATGCTGGAAAGATGTCTCGATGACGACGTATCTGATTTAACGAACGCTCCACAAAGCCATTCATTGCCTCTGCCAGCCATTGTTCAAGATCGCGTGTGAGTGCCTCTTGATTGGGCTGATTCCATTGCTTCTCCACATCACTCAGCAGGCGGTGCAGGAACTTTGGGTCCAGTGGTGTCGAGCGATTTAGTCTGGCTGCCGCCACATATCTGCAAATAGTATTATAAGCAACCACAACATTTAAATACAAGTGACTGATGAGTATGAGTCGATTGTGCGATATCCTTAACAAATTAAGGAAAAGAATAAGGAAAGAATTACTTAACAAATTTTGGTTTTGGGAGCCAGTTTATAATATCAAGTTGCCAAGTTGGAATAAAATGTTGTGGTTTTTCTTTAAATTATACCTTTTTTTCGGACGGACAGATATGTACATAAAGAAGATGACGTTCTTCGCTTATATTATTATGAATGGAGGGTCGCAATCACCTACCTCGCCATGGCACACTGCAGATCACTGAGTTCAGCCTGCACGGCCAGCTGATGGAGTATAGTAAGCGCCGGGCCGGGCAGATCACCGCACCAGGTCCACGATGGCTCATGCGTGGTCACCTCGTGCTGCATAAAAACCATTTGGAGCTGCTCGATCTTACGCAACTGCTGCTCATTGTTCTCTTCTGGGGCATTGCCACGATCCTCACGCGTTGATAGCCACAGCTTGAGCCGTATGCGACCCTGCACCGTGCTGCGATGACTGCGCGCCTCCAGCTTGAACCAGGCATCCAGTCCTGTGGAGGGTATCTCCGAAATTGGTATATTCACAGAGCCGAGGAAATCATCTTGCGATCCCTGACGTGCTGACTGGCAGACCTGCTTGAAAAAGCGACCCAGTCCGCGCACACCACGCACCTCGTTCAGTCGCGAGACGGCGTCCATGACGCAGCTCTCGTCATCGTGGTCCCAAATGTCCAAGTGGAAGGTGTCTGTGTTGATGTCATCGATGTCGCTAAAGAGGGCAAAGGGAATAAATGGTATATATGGTATCATTAACTGACCAGACGACCCAGTCGAATTACTCTACGCTCCGCTCATTAATTTCTCTAATTAGCGCACGCGCTTAGAAGTATGCTACACTTTTTGCTTCTGCTTCTGTCTTGTCACTATACTTGTATCCATTTGCAACTGTTGTTTGCTGTTTGCCGTGCCGTTTATTTTATAGGCTCTTCACAATTTTTATATTTAAGAGCACACACGTCGTATTTTTTCAACTGGTATCTGGTTTAGAGCTCATTTTGGCTGCTTGTTTACTGCAATTGCAACATAAATTTGATTGCGATTGAAAAATAAATTGCTTTTGTTTATTTGATGTTGCAGTTAAAATTGTTTCTCTAAGCCCGAAAGGAACGGTAAATGATTACACACAGAGATCGCTGTGCAGCAGATATAAAATATCGAACATTTGTCATGCGGCAAGACGTAAATGAAGTGTCTGTCCCAGAAGATACTTTTTTGCTGAGCTTAAGGTGCATTCCAGGCGCGTTCTAGACCAGAATTGACAAAAGGCAAACGCAATTGAATAATTTGAAGTAAATCCGCCATTGAGCAGCTATCGATTTGGCAGATAATGGACACGTGATTGAATTTAAATGTCCGCACAATTGTTCAATTGGGCGAGCAATCGCGCAACAAAGTGAAAATATAAGGGAGAAATCTTGATTTCAATGCACTTACAATTTGAATTTTTCATTCCATTTGGGGCTAAGCGTGTGCGGTTTAATGCTTGTAGCCTTGATGAGCTTCGCCGGCACTGGGCCGCCCAGCGAGTCGCGCTGCTCCCGTCGACCAGCCTCGCGCCGCTTGAAGCTCAAACGAAAGCTATGCTTACGATGCGGTGGCGAGTCCGTGGAACTGTTATCAAAGCCACCGCTCATATCAGCGGAAAGGGCGCGCGGAGTCGGCGGCAGCGGTAGCGGTGACACGGGCGGGCCGCCGTCCGGCTGTATGCCTAGCATGCAATAGGGATCCGAGAAGCCTGTCAAGAAGAGACAAAGGATGAGAATGAAACAGATAGTCGATGTGCATGCAAAAAGGATACGATGTCACATTAATGAAATTGCCAACGTCATTAAATGGCAATTAATGGCAGATGCCTGCTGGCAATGAAGTTAACCAAGCAAGCCGCTGAACAGCTGAACAGCCGAACAGACGTCAACTGGCCATACCATGTGCGCACATGGCGTATGATTAACATTTCATTTGCATAAAGTGCCGCTCAATTTTTAAGTACCTGTGATTTATACACACTCCACAGTCTCTCATGCACACACGTTACTACTGGGACATTTTGTTTATTGTTTACCACCACAGCTTTTCAACGTTCTGTGACAAATTTAGCGGCACTCAACGCTAGATTTGGTTTCCCTTTTAGGTACACACGTATTTAAGTATTGAGGTCCACAATATTTTACTTATAATAAATTTATATACATATGTTACATAAAGTAGTTTGTGCTGTCTCACTGAAATGATAACTGTATACGAAACTAAGAATATTTAAGAGCCTTTATTTCCAAACTCTCTGAAAACTAAGAATAGTTAAGAGCCTTTATTTCAGAACTCTAAATGTTTTGCAATCCAATCCATTGGACCACTGTATAGTTCCCAAAATAATATGTTGTGTTTAACTTTTTTTTAAATTAAATAAAAAATACAAATTAACGAAAGCACTTTTACATAATTATCGACAATTAATAAGTTTCATAACTTCACGAAATGATTGGCTCAATTGAACAAACTTGGAAGAAGTAAATCGCAATAGAGCCATCTAATTATTTCTCATTCACAATGATCAAACTGGCAGACACTATACAACAAAAACAGAGCAATGATAATCGATTTATTGATTAGCCAGTATATGAATGTGATGTGTTAGTTTATGCTTGACCAAAAATTGCGATTGCTGGTGTTTTAACAGTAGTTAATGAAAAGTGAACTTGAGTTGCAAACACAGGACAACGCCAATTGAAGTTACCCCAAGCAAAGGCGACTCTACTCATCAGCTACGTCTCATTGCCAACGAATTGTTCTTATGTTTCTGCCATTGTTGCCCCATAGGCAGCAGCCAGCAGGCGGTTAAAGGCGAAGCAAGAGACGGCGGGCGTCAGCAGAACATTTAGCAGATGGTAGAAAGAAGTTTGTGAGTTTGCAGAAGCAACCAGTGCACTGCGAGGCAGGCAGCAGCAGTGGCACTCAACGTATTCCTTACACATCCTTGAGCACATTAAAATGCGAAATTGCGTTGCCTTCAACGTTACTGGTGATGCTGCTGCTGCTCTCGAGCATAATGAACAAAATGGGAAGCATTAAATTGCAAATTTATTGAACGAGCTGCGGAACAGAGTCGATGACTTCGGCTCTCGACTTTGAGAGAAGAGTGGGAGAAGGTAGGTAGGGAGGGGTAGGTTGTTGTAAATGTGACATGGGCAGAAACCAGAAAAAGAACTGCAAAGAAAAAATGTTAAATATGCGTGCATGACACACATGCCATACACAGTTTATTGATGCCTCGTTTGGCTTTTTGATTTGCACACAAACACACACACACATACACACTCCCACGCATACGCAAATTCAAAATGCAACAAAAAAGAAAGCTACAGTTAAGTTTTGACTGTATTAGACCCGACTGATAAAATTTAATATACTACAAACATTGGAAATTAACAAAAAGAGCAAACCTACAAATAAATTCCATATTTAGTATCCCCTTCAATCTACCAATCCAGTTCACTTACAGGCATAATCATACAGACGTGGATAAATAACATTTTTGAATTATTCTGATCAAGAATATATTCATTTATATGTATCTATACTTTATAGGATTAAAGGTAACTCCTTGATACATAAACTTTTGCTTTCTTCAAAACCAATATACCCCATTTTCAACATTATTAATTTAAAAAAATATTTACACACAACTCTTGACAGATTGTTACATTGGGCATTTAAGAAGGAGACGGAAGGAACGGGGAAAAAGTAATTGAAGTATAAGGAGATGTATAAGCTGGGGCTTCGTGTGTGTTTCTTCTTACCATTGGCATCCTTCGCCTCGAGGCCATCTGCCTCGATGACGACCACAGACAGAACGATTATCTTTGGTTTATCCTCGGCGGAGGCGTGCAGCAGGCGATAATGACGATCCGGATTGACACCAAAGGCGCGCTGGGCATGCAGATACATTTCATCCTTGTAATGCGCAAACTGCATGAAAGGAATAGACAGAGTGTCAGAGAGAGAGAGAGAGAAAGAGAGAACACATGTCAGCATAAATTACGTATACGCTACTGTCGCGACACGCATTTAATTTAATTTCATTTAATTATTTTGTCATTTATTTGCGAACATTTTCCAACGGCAAATAAACAAAATTGTAATATCATGAGCTACAGCAACAACAACAACAACAGAATTCAATAAATTAGCATATTTTCACAGCATAAACAACAACAATTTTCATTTTTATTGGCTTCCGCCAACGTAACAAAAATATGCTCTTGTTTGCTTTCGGCTGCTCCCGTATCCTGCGAAATATATCAAAAATTGTTTCGTCTCTTTCAGTTTTTTCTTTTTTATTTGATTTTTTATACCCGCTACCCATAGGGTAGAAGGGTATTATAACTTTGTGCCGGCAGGAAATGTATGTAACAGGTAAAGTATATATATTCTTCATCAGCATCATCTCAGAGACTACTTCCTAGGGGTCTGAGTTGCTTTGGCCGACAATCTGGTACATTGTGCCGTCTATGGTATATTTTGAATGTGGTTCTATATCGATATACCAAATATACAATTTGGTATATTTTTTTTTTATTATTTTTAGTATATTTAAAAGAAATACCACAATATTTTGTTTTTATTCAAAATGGGTAGCGGGTATCTCACAGTTGAGCACACTCGACTGTAACTTTCTTACTTGTTTTTTATATTGATTTATCTTGTCGAAATCATAAGCCATCCTCCATTCCCACTTCCGTCAATGGCCAACTGCCAACTGCCATGAACTGACTTGCCGATTTGCACACGCTTCGCAAAGCGCTTTCATCAGCTACTCCTACTCTGTTCCCTTCCCTGGTCGTGCAACTCTTGGAGTATTATTTTAATTTGATTGCTTTGACTGCAGTCGCCTAGGCAGCGTCCATCTAAATTATTAAGAGTCTTACTTTGCCAGCTGCTACTTCGCCTGCTTTTCGGCATTCGGCATTCGGCATTCGGCATTTGCCCAATCCACGATTGTTTGGATTTTTTGTTCTCTTTATATTTGAGAGTTCTACAGCTGAGCACATATTCTCTACAAATACGTGTCTTTTGCATTTAAAATCTTATTAGTTTTCAAAATCAATAGCTCAATATTCAATTAACTGACTTGCAAAGTAGATCGAGTATGCTGTATTAAATCCAAACACCTGGCACAATTAGCTTTCATAAATTATATTCGTCTCGGGGTTCTTTTTGTAATAATAATATTCTTTCCTAATGATAAGTATAAGAGTAAGTCCAGTATTTTTGATGTATGTTTAGTCGAGTTGAACGCATTTAGATGTCCATTAGTTTCTATTAAAAACATTAACCCAGTTGCAACTGCTTCGCATTTATTTCTAATTATTTTCTATTAAAAGGAAGCAAGAAAAAGCTTAGTAAGAAGGGCAAAAGGACGAAGACGAAGCATTGCTGAGCCGCCTGCTGAGCCGTTCCGGGACGGAATAAATAACTTTAGTGACTCGACTTTCTTGACTACGGCCAAAAGCCCCGCGAGACTTGACCAGCTTCAACTCAATCACAGCAGGACTAACGTTATTTTGCCGCCGTTTCTGGCGTCTCTATTGAAACTTTTATTATGCTCGTCGACTCGAACCTTTCCTTTCCTTTCCTTCGCGCAAGTTTCTCAATCTCACCCCTTCGCCTCATTGAAATCACTCATGCCATGTACAGTCAGCTTAAGTTTCATTAGTTGTGCAATTTTCTTACTGTTAAATTAAAAACGATAATTGAAAAATAAAACTCAGTAAGAGGAGCGAGGAATTAAAATCAAAATCAACAAGTAAGTTTGTTGCAAATTATAGCTTTATCTCTTATAGTCTCTGAAATCTATGTAGGTGTTTATATGGACAGATAGACAGACGAACATGGCTATGTCGATTCGGTTTTTGACGTTGATAAATAATATATACAATATACTTTATAAGGTCGTATATGCTTCCTTCTGCCTGTTACATACATGTCCTGCCGTCACAATATTATAATACCCTTCTATCCCGTGCATAGCGGATATAAAAAGCTCAAGAAACATTTTTGTAATTGCATTTTATGGCCACACGAAATCCAAAGATATATTTCTTTCTCCTACTCCATCTGCTAGCTTCGATAGTCTTGAGTTTAATCTTGGCCTTAATCCATTTGTGGCTTGAGTAGTTTAGCCATGTGAAGCAACCGGTATTAATCATTTAAATTGCAGAACATTTTGGAGGATAAACGCATGTAATTAACTGGTCCTTTCAATCATCTATCATCTCGGGTTCTTCCCTCAGGCAGCTACACACATATACACCGCCCACACACTCGCACAACAAATATGCTCGTTAATTTTCTGCTAAAATACAGTTTGTATAATTTCCAACTATTTTGCATAAGTTGAGTGAGTTGGACGCAACCTTAATTAAAGATTCATATGATTTTCAGCCCTCAGCACGTGCTACCAACCTAACCGCACTCCCCTATTCCTTGCTCCCACTCCTTTCCCATATTGATTTCCATGTAAATTCTATTGCGAGTCCGTCTTACCTGTCCTCCTGGCGCAGGAGCGCCGACCGTATTGGCAATGGTGTGCAACACCTCAATGTAGAGCTTCTCCTTTTCGTCCTGGCGGTCAATGGACTCCTCGGGCGCTGGTGGATCACGTTCATTTTCAGGATTAGCCTCGGCACGTGATTCGGCCGCACGCGTTGCCGACATGCGACGATTTTCACGTTTCCAGCCCAACGATGTAAAGTTCTCAAAATACGAGCCATCCGTTTCCTGGACCCTTCATAAAGCAAAAATAGAGAAAATGATATATATTCGCATGTGGATGAAGAGTGTGAGTGCATTGCACTTCATTTGATGAAGAACCATTTTTTTAGAAGGGGTTATCAACTCTACAAGCTTCCTCTCTAATTGGCACTGTCAATATGATTTTGCATAAGTATTAAGTGTTCGCATTCGCATTCTCATTTCACATTTCACTTTTCGCATTTTTGCCTCTCGCATTTCCATTTCCATTCGGCTATGTCAAACCTTTTTCAACATTGATGAGGGTCGGCTTTTAACGTAGCCATATGGTTTGTTCGCCTGTCGCCTGTCTTGTGACGCTAATTGTATACAAATATACATATTTAGAACCAAGTTTTATTGAAAACTCTCCTGCTATCTGTGTGTGACTCGATTAAATTTGATATTAATCATACGCCCTGAAAGTCTTGTTTGTTTGTTTGCCTTGCCGACGGACAGAACAGTTTGGCAAATCTGATGATGTTGTGCCTAATCATTTGATTTGAATGGTACACACGCACACACACATAAAAGCTCTCAGTAACAGAATCTCAAATGTTATCTTTAGAAAAGGCGAAAAAACTTTTCACACTCAGCACAAAAATGGTCAGCTGCTAAGCGGCTTAAGTCTCGGTCGCTATAACGTTTTGAGTTTTTTAATGTTTATGACGGGGCTAGCAAAATAATAAAAATGAAAACCAGAATTAAAGCTACAGTCGAGTATGTTCGACTGTGAGATACCCGATACCCATTTTGAAAAAAGGGCGGTACCAGGTAGGTATATTGATACAAAAGTCTTTCTTTAATAATTTTTACAATTTTTGTCTGATCGCAACCAAATTTTCAGCTATCAAAAAGTCTATAGTTATAATTGTATGTATTCTAGCTCAAAATTAAGCTTGTTATTCGATATTTATCGATTTGTGGGAGGGGAAGAGGCGTGGCACATATTTGAAACAAAATTAATCTGCGTGCTTCCAAAAAATTATTATATCTCTATCTCTTATAGTCTCTGAAATCAAGGTGTTCATACGGATGGCTATTTCTTCTCGGCTATTAGCCTTGTTGAAGAATATAAATACTTTTTTGGGTCGAAAATGCCTTCTTATGCCTGTTACATAAATTTTCCGAAGACAAAAAGTTATAATACCCTTCTTCCCTATGCGTATCGGGTATAAAAAGGAAAAACAGTTTTGTACTTTGCTTTTGCTTTGCAGCCTGGCTCAAATGTGACCAACACTTTGCTGTTGACACTTTTCTTGAGTGTCGTGCACACTGCATTGTTTGCAACTTGGCCAAAAGTTGGCATTTATCATACTCTCTGGCAAGAAGTAGTATGCAACGGGTAATTCGACTTCATCAACAGACAGTCTCAAGTTCAAGAGTCCTAGCTGTAATGGGGTATCTCCTAGTCGATCACTATCATAACACGTATTTAGTTGTTTTGTAAAAATTTAATTTTCAACTTTTTGCTTTGTGATTTGGTTGTTGTTTTGTCGCTTACTCAATTTCAGCTAAAAATTTCTTAACGATTCTCATTTGAGTTTTCTCTTTTCAGTTTCGGTTTGTCTGTTGTCTGATTCTACTGCTACCCACAAAACTTTTATCTGCCAACTTTTTTGACGCTGTTATTATTTATTTATTTTGTATTTATCTTGTCGCAATATTCAAGTGTAGGTAAACAGAACCTGCCATTGGCACTCGAGTCACTGAGTTTGAACTTTTCCTTTAGTTTGCCAATTATTCGTTATTTTTTCCACATTTAATTTTGTATTTCTCCGTCTGGCCGTCTCTTTGGCTCTGGTTCTGAAATCTTTTGCTTTTGTTGAGTTGTGTGGCAAATAAATTGCCAACTAATACAAGTTTGGCATTTCACTTTGTTTGCTTTTGTTTTCATTCCAGTATTAAATTAATCGCCACATTTCCATTTATTTATGTTGATGTCATAATGAATTTTTCATTCCACACTTTCTGTGTTATTTAATGCCTGCGGTTTTGGTAGTTGCAACTTTCTCACTAATTAATTGAATATTATACTCATTTCGCAAAGTACGATAAGAGGATGATCAAAACTATTATATGATAGCACAAGTATATATGTGTTTTACTTGCCAGATTTTCCCGCAACTTTACCAACATAGCATTTTTTTATTAGTTTGATGAAGACTAACTTACTAAGATACCGTTCATTTACGTAAAAGGCAGACACTTTATTTAACTAATGGTTGCTAAAAAATAGATATTTGCAAAAGAAGTTTCATTTGGGAATTTAATGAGATACGGGGTGCGGTTGGCATTGGATACATTTTCTTACAGCCTGACGGCATCGTTGGGCATCGTGTAGTATTGGATTTATAATTTTATGCATATTCCTTAAAACAACACCCAATAAAATCGCATTTCAAGCTTAATTACATGTAACCTCAAGACCAGGCGCTCATTATGCGCACATTTCAGGTTAAACTGAAGCCGCATTATGCAAAGCAGGCAAACGAGGCAGCTCAAAGATGGCAACGAGGCAAGCTGCAGCATGTTGCAACTGACTGTTGTTTTATACAAGAAAAGAGAAGGATAGCATCATATGCTCCAACTTTCTGCCAAAATATTTCACCAACTCAAAGGTTAAGGCAGGAGCCCGCATCTGAAACTAGCAATGTTGTATGTTATACAGTTGGGGGTCTTTGCTTGCAGTTTCTTTGGGGTTGCAACAAAAATAAAAGCGAAGACCTGCAGACAAAGCGAAGAACTTTTCTAATTACGTAATTATGATGGTCGACGTAAAAGTGGAGCTACGAAGAGAGTGTGAGCATTGAAATAATAGAGAACAGTCATTAAAGTATATTAATTAATTGGTAAATAATTCAATTTGTTTCTAGCTTAATGTTCCGTACCAACTCTGAGTTTAACATATGGCTAAAACCCTTAAAAAAGACAACTATTAGGTCTAGGCTTCATTTAATTTATACAGCTCTCACACAAAGTCAGCCACATACACTCACAAAAATACTCGTGTTAATATATGTGTCTGTTGAGGATGGGTATAGTTAATTTTAATGAGCAAACATGCTGCCTTTGCCGTCAGAGCCCATCAGCTCAGTTAATACCGAAATTCATTTGAGGTTTTTCGCACATAATCAAGAGCAGCGTCATTATCCCTGGCATTATCATCGACATCATCAGCTATTATGGACTTATCACTTACCCCGAGTTGGAGCGTGGATCAACCTCTGGCCAACTGAGGCGACGCTTGCAAAATGCCAACGGCGGTCGCGGCGGCGGATCTGGCTGATGCAGTGCCGAATTCCGACTACGAAATGAACCAGTACGTGGAGGCGCCAAACACTCCAGGGCTCTCGATTGACGACGCGAATTGATGGGGGTGCTTCCAGCGGACGATGGGTTGCCCCCTGCTGCACTGCTGCTACCTGCCACCTTCGGATACCCTGTGGAGTTATTGAATAATAAATGAATAAGAAAATATTGTAAAACGAAAATGCATTGCACAATGCACCAGCCGACAAAGTCAGTTTGAATTACTTTAGTACTACTGGCTACTGAAATCCTCACACATTAATGTAACTTATAGTAACTAATCAATAAAATAAAATATTAGCAAAGTTATTTTATTTTGTTTTCACAATTTCACTTAATATAGTGGCTGCTTCCATCTCTTCATCGGAATGCCTAATATTAAGAGGTGTCTTCATATCATTCAATGCCGTTGAAATGTCTTCATGATGTAGAAAAAACTTTTAAATATATATTAAGAAACAGTTTTAGGAGAAAGAATGTAAAAAAAAAAGTAAGCTCGAAAAGTTTCGCATAAGTCAAATTACATTTTCATGTTGTTTACTTGAGTTATTTGCACGCTCCCCCAATTTCATTTAATTTTTTATACTTGCTGTTTGGTTTTTTATAGAGAGTCTAGCAATTGCGATATACAACTAGACGACGGTCGTAACTTTTGATACAATGAGAACTACTTAGCAGCGAAGCGAATGTTAATGGATTAGGGGCAACTGCAATTTGGCGCAAGTTGGGGGAAGCGGCAACAGGCAGAAGGAAGGAAATAGGAAGGAAACACGCCAGCCAGCCAACCAGCCAACCAGCTAGTCAGCCATAGAACAATCCAGCCGAGTGAAGTCAATGTGATGCGGTCAATGTGGCGTGAGCTGGATACATCGCTACTGGCTATGAAAGTAGATGTGGATGTGGTGGAGATGCGAAGCTCTAGGCAACACAACCACAACCTTGACATGCATTTGTGCGGCTGCTCTTGCTGCTGCTGCTGGTGATGCTGATGCTGTCGCTGTTGCTGCTGTTGCTGCTATTCCTGTTATTACTGGCAGCGACAAGGACATTGTTGGCTTGGCTAAGGACACTGCTGCCACTCCATTTGTTCAACCATTGCTGCGGCTTCGTCACGAAAGCTTTTTTTGGATGGGCTTCAGCCAGGCAGCCAACTGCTTATGCAAAAGTCATACAAACAAAAAAAAACACACATCTAAAATCTAAAATACTTGCTAAAAATTGTTCAGTTGCTGAGCGAGCACAAAGCATGCTCGTAAACTGAAAGTTGGCCACAAATCGTAAGATAGGGAGTGAAAGAGTAAATTTGAGGGCTTTTGCAGTTCCCACACCTCTGCTGCTTTACCTCATCGGTTGTATGGCTCATGCAACAAGATAAGCCAATTTCAATTTTATTCACATGCAGCAGACGTTTGTAAATCAAAAGCCAAAGAAATGCCACGATCCACACAGCATTGTACAGGAATTTCAGACACAGGAAGCAGCAGCAGAAGAAAATCAACAACAACATTATAAGCAACGACAGCGGTTTTTGCGGCATACAACAACATCAGCACAGTTCGCTGTGTCTTGACTTCGAAATGTGTTTGCAAAGGAGACACAGCCCAGAAGGACCTCATATGCATGTTGATTGCTTTGGCGCTTGCATTTCGCTGCGCATATTTGTCTAAGCATATTCGCGAGAGGGGCGACGCAAAGCAAATCGAAGGAGCGCCACACAACCACAGCTCTTGCCAATTCGAGCAAATACGAAAAAGTTTTTCGGTCACATTTGGTGCTGCTGCAAAAATGGTTGTAAAATTTTTGTTTCGACTTGAATATAACGCTTGCCAGATTCAATAAACTTTTGCCGTTTGCATTTTGCGGCTTGCCAATGACAAAGCTATCGCTTACAACCCTCTTTCACCTTCCCCCTACATGGGTACATGTTGTACATTTTAGTTTTGCATTGTTTTCGATTTTTGTTTATTTATGACTTTTGTGCAGATGTTGAGATTCGATTTCATTTTAAAATTCCCACACAACATGACGTATACGCCATGTGAAACAATATCAAACACACACAAAAAAAAAAAACAAATACTGCGTAAAATTGTGTTTTGTGCTGTGGAAATCAACATAGCATTATGGTTCAGTTAATAATAAATAGATGCAAATGAAGTTCTGCAGGTTGTGCTTTAAATCACAGCAGGTTTTACTGAATGCTCAACAGGATTTCATTTACAATAGGATTTACTTCAATTTGCTGTGTTTACTCGACCAAAGCGCATTGTTTAACTCTATGTCATATGTTGTTTTGTCCTAAATTAATGCATTCATACTTGATTTGGAGTGTGCACATGCTGAACAGCATTCGTAAAGTCTTAATGGCATTTCGAAACTTGTTTGAACGACAATAAAAAATTTGATTAGGCTCGAGGTAATCTACGGTTTAGTTTGATTTGAGACCTGTTACAACTTAAGTATATTTTTATACCAAAAGAAAAGTAAAAGGAGAACGAATTGCATCAGTTTTTAAAGGATATAATCTCTGCAAGGCTAGAATTCTTAAGCAACAATCTTAGTAACAATATCAAATCATTTCAATAATTTTTAATTACGAGTTCAGCCTTGACCCCATAAAAATTGGTGTCTATTGTTTGATTATCTAGCCCACATATGAAACGAATGATTATCATAATTACTTTTGTATTTAATTAGGCTTCTGCAGCGTGTTAAAGTTGTTTTGCGTCCTGAACATTCATCAAATATAATAAGTGTCTTTAGTTTGCTCACGGAGTTTCATTAATCTTGACACACTTTGATGGCTTCTACAATACACTTGCTGCCCTTGTTCCCTAGCAGAAGTACCTCCCAGTCATTTATCACACTCAGTATGCGTGTATACTGGATTGGAATGGAGAACCGGAAAGACACAAAAATAGAGGCTTACCTAGTAATGGATTAGTGGCATTCGGATTGCCGATTACGACGCCGCCGGCGGGGTAATTACTGCCTCCTGTTGTTGCCGTCAGACCTGCTGTTGGTTGTGTGGGTGCGCCATAAACGCTGCCACCGCTTAGCCCCAGGCCGCTGCCAATGCTCGCCTGTTGTTGCAACGGTGCGTGTCCGTGCTGTTGTTGTTGTTGTTGCTGCTGCTGCTGCTGCTGCTGTTGTTGTTGTTGTTGTTGCTGCTGCGGCGTCAGATGTTGTTGCTGCTGTTGCGTCGCCAGCTGTTGTTGTTGCTGCAAGTGCTGCTGCTGTGACGGCTGCTGAGGCAACAGCTGTTGTGGCGGCATGCCACCTGCATTGGCCTGCTGTTCACTTGACTCCTGGCGAGACAGAGAGAAGCGACGATTACCGAGCCCCAAACTCGATATGCCACTTGTTACATATTGTTGCATGGAGCTAAGGAAACTCATGACGGCATTTGTTGCTCGCTCCTTTCCTTGTTCTTGTTTTTGGTTGTTATAGTTAACAGTCAGTAACAGCTTTGCCCGCTCGCTTAATTGGCTTCAATTGTACGCTGGCTTCGTTGTTGGTATTATGAAATTAATCACTCGGAAACTTGGCAAATGCAAAGCTTAAAATTTGCTTTCAAATTCGTAATGTTTTTTAATTAAAAAATGATTGCTGTTGTTGTTGTGATTGTTGTTGTTCTTGCTGGGGCTTTAATTGCCCAAAGAGCAGCCCAGAATTTGAAATTCAGTTCAGTTCCAAGCTCTGCAAAATAGAAGAAGAAAGTAGAATCATAAGTTCTCTAAGAGGCAAACAAAGTAGACAAGGCCTAAGATATTTGTATTTGTGCTTGTTGTTATTTTTAATCTTAATTGGAAATTCTGCCAAGGCTTAAATTGCTGGCAAGCAGTTACACAATCTGAATGAGAATGAGTTCCCAATATGCTTCACCTGAGCGAGCAGCTTCAAGACAATTAAGCCCAACTCACAGACGCACACATCTACGTGAATGACGGTATGCTAACCTGCTTGGCTTTTGTAGCATACTTTTAAGCGTTTCTAGAATTCGCTTGCCCAGTATTTTATACCCTCTAAGTAGCATCTCCTATCCCATAAATATACATATTTTTGATTAGTCAAGACGTTTGTCTGCCTATGTGACTACTTAGATCTCTGGGACTAAAAAGAACGGTGCCACCATTTTTTTACAGCCTGTTAATTTTGCACAAAAAATCAAGTATACGTTATGACATGAATTTCAAATTTTAGTAAACTCAGCCATAACTACTGATTATTCATTTCTGAAATGTTTACGAAATGTTTTTTTGCTATGGTATTTTTATCACAGAGTCAAATCAACTCTCTGAATTGTTTATATTTAATTGAGTTGTCGTTGTCTTTACCTCCTATTTTTTCAAAGAATTTGCGCAAGCTACAAACCCCGTAAAAGAAATCGCAGCAATGCGTTTATCGATTGATTTGGCCCGAGTTTTCCCCGTTTTCTTTTTGCAATAATGTTTTTTTTTTCGGCAATGCTCTTAATTAATTTCTTTTTGATTGACAGCATGTTGAGTGGGAGTGGGTAACGTTGCTCTTTTCCAGTTGCGGCTTCTACTATCTATCCGCGTCGAACTTAATTAACGTTTAATCAGCTGCGCTCAGTGAAGCATTATCTGTGGTTTTCGGCTAATGCGTCTAATCGATCTGCATGAATAATTGGTGCGAAATGTGAAACACCTTGGCAGCTGCTGGAAAATGATTAGAGAAAAGGGGATTTCACCACAAAATTTGTCCATAAATTTATTGGCACTGCGGCATCTGTGACAAGTGCTCAATATTTGCAATTATTATATGGGCACCAATAATTACAGTTGCCAGTAGCAAATAAGTTAATTAATTGCCAGCAACAAGAAGAACGAACATTATTATTCCACTGAAACAGACAACAACGCAAACAAACAGAACATAGTTTTCTATCACTTTTCGCAGATAAATCGAAACGTGACTGGATTAGTATTGCTAGTAGAAACTATTATCATAACTAAACACTACGCAACAAGTTCACGACAGTGCAATTACTTTCTGCTTTTGTTTATCGCGAGGCATGAATAGTAGCAGCATAAAATTTAACATGATTCTTGACAATTGAATCAGTGCCAAATATCTACTAAGAACACACGAAAACGGTAAGACGATGCACAGAGATTATTAATATGCAGTATTTGTATTATGATACAATGAGTGTTTGTAACTTTGATAAAACTCTATAACTCTGTATTGAAAATAAAAAAGAAAATATATTTCAAATTTATTTCAAATTTGTAGAATATATCAAGGAATGTTTACGGTTTTAAAACATTTATAATATTATTATCTCTAAGAATGATAAATGTAAAAAAATATGTTTTTTTTTGATATAGCAATTGGAGTTTACGCAAGCGAAGACTACTTTAAGTATTAAATGTAGTTTACTTAAGTTATTAAGCTAAAGACTTCTAATTGAGAGATTTTAAAACAGTTTTTTTCAACAAAACTTCTCAAAGTAATAGTTATTAATATCTTGTCTAAGCTTTTCAATTAAAAACCGAATAATCCCAAAAGCTAATCGCTGGTATTCAAATAGCTTTAAAACAGAATGATATAATATGCCAATGGCATTAGATATAAACTTTTCTTATTGAATTTATCTGGCTGTAATTCTTTATTAGCATATTAAACCAATGGCTTATGAACAAATCATGTTATAAGGTGTATAACTATGAGTGGCTGCTATTGTTCATTTTATTCACTGCTAAGTTGATTTGGTTTTGAGGCGCAACGTAGACAACGTCTACGTCATTAATGCTTCGATGATTGGCTTTAAATGTCACCAAAGCAACGAAATCAGTTCGCATGTTGCAAGGAGGAAGCAGAGTATGAATATAAGGCTGTGGCAACAACAGCTGATTTAGCGTATTGTGATGTCAGCAGCAAAACAATTGAGCAACAATAATGGCTTCCAATTGTAAGCTCTGCGTATATGAGAATGTGGCTGTGCAGATGTGTATGTGTTTATGTGTATGTATGGGTGCAATCAGTGTACTTTGTACGCCTGCTAGGTCAGCAAGTACTAGCAATGAGTTCGTTTTGTAGCTGATTGTTGCATAATTAGCAGAGTGCCCCCAACTACACGAAAAAAAAAGGAAGTGAAACCAATTTGCAACACATTTGGGGAAACTCTGCATGTGGTTTGTTGTTTTTTGTTGCCATTTTGTAAAATGCTATAAATAAATCAGACGGCGGAAAAGTTGATTTATACGCAGCACGTAAATTCGCCATTAAGGCGCAGACAAATGTATTACAATTAAACGAACCGACAACGGAAGCAAGACGCAGGACAATAGCAACAGCTGCTCACCCATACAGATATATGTAGATACAGATATGTATATGCATATGTATGTGGTGTGTTTGTATGCTACACTTAAGCACGACTTTAATTAAGATTAATTGGACGCTGGCCAAGTCAAAAGGGGCGAAATAACGAGCCGAATACGTAAACCGGAAACAGAAACTTTAAGGCAGATACGTTCGCGACTTTAGGGCGTATGGGAGTATATTGTATTGTATTGTATGTGTGTATACACATATTTATCGTGGTTATTATATGATGATGACTGTATATGTGGGGTTGCGGTTAGGGAGTGCTAATGAATGCCATTAAGCATCAACAACAGAGTCAACCGAAAACAGTTTCAATGTGTGTAGTTGCCTTTATTAATGACATATGCGGCGACATGTGGAATCAACTTCCTCTCCATCTTCTTACTCAGATCTAACTATAGGAACGACTCATCTTTCCCCACCCAATGTTCCTCCATCCATCTTATTTAGTCAATGTAATTTACATTTTTTTCTTTCACCGTTCTATATTAAATGAAAAAAAAAACTGCCAGTTAGATTTTCTTTTTTCCTGTGTGCCACAATTTTCACACATTTTCCGGACAGCGTTTTGTATGCATATCTTGACAAACAAACATATGAGGTGTTACCGTACACAACAAAGTATGAGAGGTAACTTTGCGGGGGTTGCTTGTTGAAAATGCCTGTTGATAAAAGCGAATGGAAATCATAAAAAAAAATAAATCATTTTTTCTGTACGAATTTTTTATATGCTATCTCAAAGTAGAAGCAAGTTTTTTGATCATTTTTACATATATAATTAAATAGCAGTATTACTGAGTATATACGGAAATTTACATCGACAATCTGTATCTCTTCAGAAGGCATTAATACAAGTCTCGTGAGCAAACCGCCATAGTTATACCTTGACATACTTTCAATTGCGCTTAAGTCTCTTGTGCACCATTTAACTTGCCATTGCGACTCATTTCGTTTCCCATTGCGACTTCAATCTAGCCCTATGCAAAGTGTATTAGAAAGTCGCAGTGCGCTTAAGAAAGGAATGTGCGCGATGCGGCAAAGTTAAAAATAAGCTCGTCCTATGAAGGGGAATCGAATCCCAGTGTCCCACAATCCCTATACGCACCCAGGCGAACACACGCACACATTCATATACGCTGCCAAAAAAAAAAAGCAATTGTAAGGCAATTTCAAAGGAAAAATTATTATGTCGCTTTATGTCATTTTTTTTGCGGTGTTCTTGTTTGTTTGTGTGTGTATGCGTGTGTGTGGCAAAGCAACTTGGAGACGAATGTGTGGGCGCTTTAGTAGGCGTGTCGTGGTGAAAATGACAAAGCAGCTGCTCAGCGAGAAGAGTGGCAAAAGCAACAGCGGCGGACAAACGGCGGAGGCTGCGGCTGCGGCTGCGGCAGCCGCAATGCATGCTGTGGCATGAAATTTATTTTCTCTTGTGCCCCAGTTTGATATGTGACTTTAAAATGAAACGAGGCGCATTGTGGCAGATTCGACATTTCACAAAAATACGAAAAACAACCAAGAATACAGCCAGAGAGACAGGAAGAGAGACAAACAAGAAGACCAATTGTGAATGTGAATGTGAATGCGAGTTTAACAAATGTGCGGCGTTCAAATGTCTTATTTATCTAACAATTGTGGCAGGCAGTTTTCAAATGGAGACGTGGGCGTGGCGTTTTCTATATAAATTACCTTACGCACGAGCTCTCTGCCAGCAGACAAAAGATAAACGACCCGCGATAACAGTCAGCAATTGCGACTAATATGATTTAGCCCAAAATACTCGCTACATTTAACAGCAGCAGGTAGCAATAACAGTAAGAGCAGTAGTAATAACAGTAACAGTGACGAAACAGGAGTAAAAATAAGGACGATAACAGAAGACGCTATAAAAAGTAAATAGTAAGCAAAAGTAGCAACACATCGAAAGCTGCAGTAGTTAGATTACGAAGAAACTAAGAATAACAGCAATGTGCATTTTCAATTAAGTTCATATTTTTCTGCAGTTCTGCAATCACCTACCAACAGTTATTTCATTCATTTCAGGGCGAACAAAAGTGCTAATTGAGAACTGCACTTCAAGAAGAGTGAGAAAGAAAGAGGTAACAAAGCTACTTGCATTCGAAGCTACTCATAGTGTCCTCCTCATAGCCCTGCACTATAATCATCTGCACAGTGTCTACTGTCAGCAGCTGCAATTTCAACCCATTATCATCATCATCATAAATCACAAAGTGCAGCACATGCATCACTTTCCACACTTTCCACACTTTCCACACACACACACACACACACACACACACACACACACACACACACACACACTCACACACACACACACACACACACACACACACACACACACACACACACACACACACACACACACACACACACACACACACACACACACACACACACACACACACACACACACACACACACTTTTCATGCACTCACTTTTGTTTACGCTGCCAAGCGGGAAATATGCGAAACGAAGAAAAGACGAAAAGGAAAATGGAATGGAGGGCTGAAGCAGGGAAACAGGGAAGCAGGGAAGTGAGCAGAATTATTTGGCCACTATCAAATGCAATAAAACTGAGCCACAAGCAGATCCTTTCCTATATATATGGTACTACAAGATGTCAGATAAACAACCAGAATGCAAGCCAACACAATGGCATCAAGCAGCACTGGATAATGTGGTCTGACCATGCAAACTGTCGAAGCGAAGACCTCTTTAACAAATGCGTTCACCAGGCACCTGACTGCAACAGCAACAGCAAAAGCAAAAGCAACACCAACTGGACTTGGGCAGCAAATTGCTTAATTTGTTAAGGCAAAATACACACGCATTCACGAATACACGCACACACCTAAAGGCGTATGAGTAATTTTCGCAAATGCAACACAAATTCAATTAACTCGACGACTACTGCCTGTTGCCTCCTTCACTGCTATTAATTACAAAGGAAAATGTCAAAAGCTCTGCACTTGAAGAGCCTTTATGTGTGTGTGTGTGTGTGTGAGTGTGTAAGGGTGTAAGACTGTGTGTGTAAGTTGCTATGTGCAGTAAATCCGTTTTGATAAATTGCCAAAGCAACGAAACCGGAAAACTTGAAAATACTCGTACTTTTGCTGTATACACAAAGCCATACACACCTTAGCTTTGCTTCAACTTTGCAGTTGGAGAAGCGACATGGAAAATTCTTCTAATTAGCAAAGCAGCTAGCACAGCAAACAAAGGCCACGTGAGAACTGTGAACTTGTGAGAACTGTGAACAAAATTAAATCGGTTATGCATTCACATTTTTGAATACGAAGACGAATACGTCACCTCAACCTCGTAGTCTCCTTATAATTAACCGGACGAACTCGTCTAAAATAAAAAATAAATGTTCTTTGCCACATAACAAAAATATTTGACAATATGTCTGGAAATAGCTCCATTGGAATATGAATGAATTACTCAATAAACTGATTTACACATCGCTATCTGTATCGTGTATGATAGATTCTGCCCTTTAATTACTTTGATTTTGAATCTTTATTTCTGAAACAAAGATTTAATATGACGCTTTTTTTAATGTGAATGTCTGTACTTTATTACTGTCACTGTATCAGTTCTCAAATTAAATGGCGTATTTTAATTAAATACGTTGAATACTCTAATCAAATTGCTGTGGCACAAGCAAATACCAATTAAAACTATCAAATTACATAACGTTTTCGGTATGGGGGCTAATTATGTGCAGTCCTTGAAGGCATACTATATGCCTCAAATAACCAGGCTCAGCGACTATGCGAGTTTGTGAGTGTCACTCGAATGTGTGTGTGTGTATGTAAGGCATGTTCGTGAGTGTGTTTGCGGTTTGCCCAAAAAATGCTTTGGCATTGAGTGGCGCGAGTGTCAGAGGAAATTGGAGAATTTCATTGAGCGTCAGACCGAACGTAGACACAGACACGGACACAGACACAGACATACACGCGCACCCAAATACATAAGTTAGTATAGAATGGCACACATACGCATGCATAATTAATGTACTGTGCGGACTAATTGTCAAGTATGCGAAACCGCAGATACATGAACCCCAGAGGCAATTGATGGAGAAACAGGAGCAGATGCAGGAAAAGAAGCGGGGACAACGCATTTAGCAGCCTTTGCCTTTGATATTGCAATAATTTCAAATATTGCTTTGGCTTTCGTTTTGACCAATTTGGCATTAATTATGAATGCCAGTCACGCATTTGAACCTGAAGCCAAATCGATAGTTGGGCTGGGTAAGAGATAAACTCTAGGCCCAACAAGGCCAACTTTTTTACATAGCACAAAAAGTCAGCTACAATAAACATGTTCAAACACCATCCTCTGCCTTTTGACATTGCTCTCAACATCGTGCTTTGAACTTGAATGTCACCTTGCGTTTTGATGCGATTCTTGACGCCAATCAACCAACGGGACGCCACAAATAGGTTTTAGCTGCTCAATCTACGCAAGAGGGGATTCTGGGGGTCTGTCTAGCGGGGCTTGTTTGGCTTTGTCATGTCAAGCAACAAAGATAGCTAGATGAGTTGCTGCTACTTGCTTGTCGCTGACAACTTGCACTCTCTGAGCGCAGAACATTGTTGCAAATTACAAGAAAATCCAAACGGATGAATGCACAACAACAAGAAGGAAAGAGGATGGAGGTCTGCGTGTGTGGCTCTCGGTGTAATGGAGAGGGTTAAGCTGAGTCGCTGACTCCATCTGGTGTTGCTGCAGACGTTCAAAGTTTCCAAGTGGCTGCCTCGCTTAAAGTTCATTTAACGGTCCCAACAAAAGGCCATAATAAAAATTCATTTTTCATTTCATTTTTACCAGTTTTATTTTTGCACTTTTTCTCTGTTTTTTTTTTTCTTTTGCTTTTATTTTGTCAACGGCTTCCTCTGCAAGTCCTTTTGGCATTGACCTTTTCTTCTGACGGCCAAGTTAATTGTTTGCCCTCATTGCGCTTTGTCGAGCATCCACTTTCCGTTCTGCTGGCAATTAAAGCCGCGTGCAGCTTATTCACAGCGTCCACAAAGAGCGCAAAAAAAGAAGTGAGTGAAAGAGAGAGAGAGAGAGAGAGAGAGAGAGAGAGAGAGAGAGGGGAAAAGAGCTCCTTCCTCATCGCATGCATGCACTTGTGCTTGCAATAAAAATGAGTGTTGTTTTTTGTTCATTCTGCGTTTTTGTTTGCTTTAATGTGCGGTAATTAAAAAGTGTTCTGGTTGACGCCCTCGAAAGTATGCTTTAGAATATTTCTCGAATCACAGGTGACCTTATGTAGTTTTTATTTCAACTTTTCGAATTATAATTAAAATAATGCAGAACATTCAATCAACTCCATCTCTAGAGAAGTAAATGTACGCTGCTTTTAAATGTAATCCACTGCATTATCTTCTTGTTCATTCTTTTGAATTAGTTATCCAATTACCAGTCTCAAATATTATTTTTAGTGTGCTCAACCAAATAATTAGCACATACCTAATTAAAGAACATAAAACCAATATAATCTATTTATAATAATAACACGAATTGTTTTCTTTAGCTGTACTTACAGAATTTAATTAATTGCGTAACATATAATTTTCGTCAATTAAAATTTAAACTGAGAGTAATTCTATTTTCGCCCGTTTTTATTAAATAGAAATTCAAAAAGTGCTATACTCTGTCTTCAAGACTCTCAAGTCTTTTGTCTCATTTTCCTGAGGAACTCAAAGTTTCAGCCACACTTTTCATTCAATTTTATGCGACATTAAAAGGATGAATGAATCTCCTAAATTTCAAGCCAGCGTGCAAAGTTTATAATTATAAAACGGAAATTAGCCAAGGGTCGTTATTGAAAATAGCTCGCGAAGTTATCTAGGTGAAAGTTATGACTAACTAAAAATATACGAAAATAAATTTAGCATAAACAAGACTTTAAATATGGTCGTAAATAGAAAACAGAGTTGCCCCAAAAGCTGCAAGCAGGTAAAAATCGAGCATAAAAATAACAACGGGGAATGCTCAGATTTTGATAAATAACCCACGCGCCAAAAGCACGTCAGCTGGTTTAAGTATATGCATATGCGTACATATGTATGAGATTTAACACATATGTATGTGTTGTATGTATTTGATAAGTACATAAGAATAAATATAAGTGACTGCTGCGGCCGCGTCGTCAACAAAAACGTTAAGCGGGATTAGCACTCCCATCGCATTGTGCTTTTGTTTAGGAGGCGCCGACAGCAGCAGCAGCAACAACAACAATAATTATATATGTGTCAACAACAATAAAAAGAAATACAAGTGCTGGAGCAACAGCTACGATCTCAACATGCTTTACATATGCCTTTAATATCTTCTTAAGAGCATAAAAATAGCAAAAGTCGAAGGCCAAAACAAAAGGACGCGATAGGGGAAATATGCGTGGGTGGATGGTTGGGTTAAGTACAGACAAGGGGGAAAGGGAGGCACATAGGCCGCCTTTGAGTATGTAGCACATAAGTAGATACAAGTAGCTCTCGTCCCGACAGCTTTGTTTTCGCACATTCTGTTGTGGCAGGCAGCGACGGAATACAGCCTGCGGCAAACGAAACGCGCAACATTTCTTCGCATTTTTTATCCTATCCAAAGTCGTATGGAAAGTTGGGGCAGGCAGTTGTTGCTGATGTTGAGCCAATTGGCATTGTCAGCTGTTCAAAGTTTTTAATTAAAATAACCGAGCAATAAAACAGCGCAACAAAAATATTGCAAATATTATCCCCAAAGGGGACCAAGTACATTAGCTATGATAATGCTGTGCTTAGAAGTTAAACATATGACGACCACGCCGCATGTACAATTCAGTCCAATCGAGCCGAGGTAACTTGACAATGTTCTTTGATAATAGCTATTGGTCAAATGGCAAAGCATCTACATTTTTACAACGGTTAGTTGACACAAAGCGCTTAGCAACCTTTAAACCCCGAATAGCTTTCCTACGCATTTATAGGTCACAGTGATGACCTTGAACTTTATCCAGCTCACTTCAAAATTGGCAAATACTTTAATGTTCGCCTTTACAATCCTGCAAGACAATGCCAAAAACAGCAGCAGAAGCAACAACTGTGCGAGCGGCCCATTAAAATATCATAAATCAAGCTGCACGCTACATAATGAGAATTCTGAAAAATTAAATAAAAAAAAAACCCCGAAAGAATGAAAATC
Source organism: Drosophila albomicans (assembly GCF_009650485.2). NCBI lineage: Eukaryota > Metazoa > Arthropoda > Insecta > Diptera > Drosophilidae > Drosophila > Drosophila albomicans. Next base: position 55,289,902 of record NC_047629.2, on the reverse strand, counting down.
GCGTCCAAAAAAATTTCACAGCTTGTCAGAGAAAAAAGAGAGCAATAACAACAAGCAATGCGTACAAAATGATAGCAAAGCGAGCTTTACATCCAGATTGATTGATGACATGGCGTCAATTTTCTTGAGCTGCGCCTCAAAGTATGCAAAGCGAAATTGTGCATGTGAATCCAACCAAATGGCAACCAAGCAAATGGGGGCTAGCATGATGGGCGTGGCGACCATCGAGACAACGTCCTCAGTTGTAAGGACAATGAAAAAGGCATTAAAATGCGGTCAGTCCTTGAGTTCGGGCCTTCTTTTCCCTCCCTCTCTCTCTGTCTCTTCAGCTCTCACTGCGAAAGACAACTTGCAAAAACTCTGTTGAATTGTGGCTTTGTTCGTGGGCGTTATAAACAACTTTGCGTGTGTGTGTGTGTGTGTGTGTCTGAACCTACCGAGAACTCGAGTTGGGCTACGAGCAGCCCAGTAGCATGGCAGCAGCTCAACATGAATAACAAATAGATTTCTTTATGCGAATAGATGACTAAATTTGTCATACTTGATTGACCGAAAAATTGCCAAGGGATTCCAACAACAGATTCTAAATTCTTTCCATCGCCCACATATGAATAGGCGAATAGCTCTTATTGGAGAGAGAATTAATTAAAATAACAAAGACATATTTATAATTAATTCATAACTAAATTCTATAGTATCTTTCAATTTAGATTTTACTTTTTTTTGACTTGACCTGCAAGTAACCTACCAAAAATATATGCCAGTAAAGTATTAGAAGCTTTCATGGGGGAAAATGTTGTTCCTACATAATACTACAATATCCTAATAGTACAATATCCCATTAAAGTCTAAAAATGAAAAGCAAAATAGCTCTATAGCCGATGTAAGCCAGCCAAAAAAAAAACAAATTCTGTGAATACAGGCAAAATGTCAAGCATTTTGTGGATTGCTCAATAGCTATCATAGTTTTACTTTGGCGGCGTTGACAGGCGTTTAAAAATATTAATAAAACTCAGGTTGATTCTATCAGGTGCCTGGGCACGTAGCTTGCTGCATGATTAATGCAGTATCTGCTGCTCCTGCTGCTGCTGTTGTCGATGCTGCTGCCGAGGGCTGTCACATGAATTATGCATAATTGCTGTCACTGTCAACCAAGAGGCGTTAGTGCCTGCCACACCCAGCCCCATCCTGCCGGTCTGACTGGCAGCCTGTGCTGCTTTTTGGCCAACTCAAACTGACGACCAAAACATTTCCGGCAAAGAGACATATGGTCAAATATGACTGTGTGTGTGTGTGTGTGTGAGAAAGTGTGTGACATTTGCTGCGAATTGCGACACTTTTTGAAATTAAAGTTGCAGGCAACTTGTCGCCGCATAAAATTTCATTTGCACTTGAATTGTTAAAAGCGAGAGAAACAAATTTTGCATACGCACCACAGGCAATCCTCATTAAGAGCAACCACTGTTTGCTTGCTATTACGCGTTCTATTTGATCCACATGCTACATGTTCTCCTACTTGTTGTTGTGCTAGTTGTTTTTAATGCTATGCCTTTTGCTATGCGTTGCACGTACCGTCCTGTGGCTGGCGACTGCAAAGATAAAAACCAAGAGACATAAAATATATAAAAATAAAAATCGCGCGTCGGCAATTACTTTGGAGTGATGCTTTTCTAATTTAGAGATTAATTTGTGTGGATTTAAAACGCAGCAGAAAGAACAACACAAGAACGAGAACAACGAGTAGCGCGTTTTGTGCTTTTTTTTTATTTATTTCTTTGGGTAAGGCCATAAAATGTCAGCTAAGCAGGTACAACAACAACAATTTGCAACACTTTATACGGGCCCAAGCAGGGCGTCACGTCACGTCACGTTACGTATACGCCCCCGCGGCATGTACATAAATTTAATGCTACAAAATGTTCGACTCGTCTACGCTACATACACTTATAAATGTCTGTGTGTGTGTGTGCGCTTGTGGGTGTATCTGTATGTATTTGGGTTTTAGGTCCGCATTTTTTGTGAGCAGAGGCAGGCAGATAGACGGACAATCAGACACACAGACAGACAGACAGACACTGTCGCAGTCGCATTCAACGTCCTTTTAACATTTCCGCCCAAGTTGCATGAGTATCCGTTTCCGTTTTGTTGATTTTACGCACTTAAGTTTCCTTTCCTCGCATGCCCCGCTCTTTATCAGTTCACTGTCCATTTCGTCCGTATCTATACCGACTAAATTAAATGGCACTCTGCCACATTTGGCAACTGGCAACTACGTTTTTTATTCTATTAATTGCCTTGGCTTGTGGGCTTCTGCTTCTACTTCAGCTTGTGCTGTTGCTTCTTCTACTTTGAGAACCTGCCAGTTGCACGGTTGATTGCTCGCCCGTAAAGCGTTTCCTCGCTGCGTGGTCCGGGTATACAATTCGATAAGGGGCATGTGGCAGGTGAACTACGCAGCACATTTGAGGATTGGGCATTTGACTAAAGCAATTGGTTGTAAGCAGTCAACAGATGTTTTGCAAATAACATAAGCTAAGCACTGTGGGTAAAACGTACTTAAATAATTAAACTTAAATAATAAATTAAATAATTAAATTCGATTAAAACCACACACTGTATATTTATAAATATAGAGAAATCATTTTGTTTAATTATTTTGAATGAAAAAATTTTTATTCTTAGTTAATCCATAGTTGTGAAGCCGGCGATTGGTCATGCTGGAAATATCTAGTCTGCCACTGTCAAATGATATATCTAAAACGATATCTTACTTGTTGTTTACTTTGCAAAGAAAACTGTGATTCTAATTGCGCATATTTTTGATTTCACTCTCTCGCAATGAAATAGATGCAGTTGAAAAAGTACCTCAAAACAAAATGTATTTGCTATATATTTATTTGAAAATGAAAAGTGGGCGAAGAAAGTTATCCTTAAATGAATTGTTCTTGCACATAATATAATATTAGAACTGTCATACACGTATGTATGTAGATTTTCCCGATTTAATGTTATATCAACTATTCTGTTTTAATTCAATTTCCATTAAAATTTAATTAGTTTTTTCGTTCTATAAACGCAGGTCTGCATTTCATTATTTATTTGTACTCGGGTGTTGAATAAAGTTTTTTTTATTTAAAATAAATTGCTCATCATTAATCTACTTATATATACTTATATATTATTTGTATCAATCATTATAAAACTACTTTAATTTTAAATTTCAATAATCAATGTATTTAAAACTGTAATAGCAGCAAATTATCTAAAATTCAATTTCAGTCTTTCAACTGTCAAAAAGTTAAGCGGATAATCTGAGTCCAAATAAATGTTGTATACGATGCTAAAAGTGTTGGCTTAATCCTTGGTAGAAATATATGCATGCATGGATGTCCTGCGTCTTTATGCGAACGTTTGGCCAGTCAACTGTGGGACAGCTTTGAATTGACAACACAAAGTCAAATCAAAGCAGCAGAGCAGACAGAGCACTGGGACAGAGCACAACACAAACGCCTGTCAACAGTTGTGTGTGGTTGTTGTTGTTGTTGTTGTTGTATGAACGGACAGTGCGAGTGTGAGAAATTGTCAACAGGCAAAAGCCAAGTGCTGCTGATGAGCTGAGCATTTGCAGTGCCCGTCATTGCCAGTGTATGCAAGTAAAGCAGCAATGCAAATGGAAATGTGCTGCAAAGCGGCAAGTGGTGGCTAAGGAGTGGCTAGTGGCAAGTAGGGAGCGTTGCACAAAGTGGAACTTCAAATGACACAACTGTCAAAGTGTCGTCTCTGAAGCAGTGGCACAGCTGGCCGCAGTTGGCGACTGTTTCAGTCCTTTGCTTTTGGCCAGATTGTCTAACTGCCTTTTGCTTGCTACTTGCACCCAACCTGCAACCTGCAACCTGCAACCTGCAACTTGCAAGCTGTCGCATAGTGGGTCACCATACAGATGATCAGCTAAATGCCAGTTTGAACTAGATTACCGCTAAAAGCTTTTTATAATGGTGGAATCAATAATTGCCATGTTTTAATCAGTAAAGAAAAGTGACAATACCGAAAGTGGCTGGAAAAAGGGTAAGATAGATATTAAAGGGCAGGAACAGGAAATGATAAAAACTATGCCGCAAACAAATACGAAAAGCGAAAACATTGTGTGAATTTTGACGGATGGCTTCAAATATACACACATCATACACACACACACACACACACAGCTTTACATGATGTGTGGCCAAAAGCCACGTAAATTCATTTGCCACATGGTTTGGGGCAGCAAGAGACCAAAACAGAAAGCGAGACAGCGACAAAAATAGAACGAGTGAGCGCGATAGAGACAAATGAAATACTACCCTTTTTTTTTGACTCTGACTCTGGCATACACTTTGCCACTGAAACTGACCCCCTCCAGCATCGTTTTCCCTTCTTCTTGTTAGAGTGGCATATCCTACATGCTGCTCGACAGTTCAGTTCTCGACATAGTCCTGTTGACTGTTGCTTTTTGCCTTTTGCCTCGCATTTACACAATATACATTTTACACGTAAACTCATGCACACACATACACCACATATGTATGCACATTTGTATGTTTTTGTGCGTTGGAATTTTTGGTATTTTGGGCACGTAGAACATCAACGCATAAATACAAAACATGCAACGTGAGAGACGTAAATCGAAGAAGCGCGTAGGAGCCACATTAAAGCAGACAGTTGCCCAGTTTCTGGGTTGCTCAGTTGATTGATTGATTGATTGATTGTACGAACAACTGACTGAAGGAGAGTCCTTCAGCAATCTCAAGCATCTTTCAAGAGATTTTTGCGTTTTGTATTTTCACATTTTCATATTTTAATTAGCCTGACTCTTCACAGTTCCCTCCATTCCATCCAACTGTCCGCACTTTTTCGTATTCAATTAAAATTGCTACTATGAATAGCCATTTTTTAAATTCATATTGTCACAAAAAAAATACATAAATAATTTCATAAATAGGGAAATCGAATAAACAAAGGCAGAATTTCAGGGGAACGAGATAAATAAATGTATTCATTTCATTCATATTTTATTATTCCTGGAATTATTGAACATTTAATTGGCTCTTTTCGCAGATTTCCATGACAACAAGCTCATCAAACGTTTTCGGGAGGAATAATCAACTCGAATTCCACAAATGGTGGCAATCCTCAATTACTGTAGAAAATCTTTGTTGCTAGACATCTTTCATTTAATTTTTTAACAACAACAAATTACTCTGATACTCTGATACTGATTAGATACTAGATTTAGGTTGCAATATCTGGTAATCTATTAAATTTCCTATCAAGATTTTACATAGCCTTCAGTGTTTTCGTTAACAGATCAGTTAGTTGAGCTATCGCCCACCATTCTTCATTGCAGTCTAAGAATAACTGAATGCACTAATTAACTTAGTAAAATAATAAACTAAAAATAAAAACAAAATTCTTAGTACTAAAATCATAATCCTGATTCTTGAAACTATTTTCTCAGTATATTTAATTCCTACAATGAACTTTTTCTAAAATTTGAAAATGTTGGAATAATTAGTGTATAATTTCAATTTTTTATTTTGGTCGTCTAACCAAAAAATGCATGATTTAATAATTGATTAAGCTCCAGTAATCTTAATTACTTTGTATAAAAGAACTCGTCAAAACTAAATTTACAAACTGCCAGCTGCCAGCTGCCAGCTTTGTCTACCTCTACACATATGCTGGTATGTACCCGATTGTGGTTGCTTTCGTAGTTTCATTGTCCGCTTATTGGTGTGCCGAATGCTATTTCCTTTTGCATATGTAAAAATTCAATTTGTTATAATTTGAAAATTTCATTTGACGATATGGAAATGCGAACGATAAGCCGCAGACGATGGCGTCAACGACTGTGGAAAGCAGAAGAAGAGAAGGGAAGGGAAGGGAGCGACTCGGTTTGACTACCAAAACAGAACGCACACCTAGTGTCAAGTGTGTGTGTATGTTTGTATATAGAGCAAGTGTGTACGTTGAGGTGGCTGCGGCGCAACGAAAACCAATTTGTGGCAGCTTAAATGTCAATACGACATTTTTGTAGGTTATTGCAAACGGTTGAGCTTTTCTCCTTATTTCGATTGTTGTTTTTGTTGTTGCTAGTAGTGTTATAGACCGCATATGCTAAGCAAGGTGACGCTATAAATAGCCATACACGTCTTGGTCATTTTTAGCCGTAGGTCGTCAATTTAGGGGCGTGTCGGAAGAGAAGACGAAAAAAGCGTTTGGGCTCATAAAAATAAAAGTTCTGTTTGTGCAGCTAAAAACAAATTGCAAACAATAAATAGAGCTGCCAACCTGTGCCAAAATACACATGTATACCATAAATACACACACACAAACACTCGTAAATTCTCCTTAGATATACAGTGGAAGGGAGAGCTGCTTTCAGGTGGCAAAAATTGTCAATGAAAATGCCTTTTGGGTCGTCGATTTGCTGTCAGTTTTGTCGTCCGTGTTCTGTGTCTCCATTCTTTGGACTGTCAGTTTGCTTTGTTGTCCATTGATTGTTTTACCTACATTCAAGAGAGTGTGGTCGTGGGTGGCTGTGCCTGTGCCTGTGTCCTTTGTTAATGGATGTTTTGTCATTGATCCAAAAAAAACAAACAAAACAACAAAACAATCGATGCTCAGTGCTTGTTGCTTGTTGCTTTCCCTCAATTGTCGGCAGCACTCATTGAAATTTCAGTTTGCTTTTGATTTCAATTCATTTCGTGTCAAATAAGCGTCAGTTTTAAGCAGCCATCGCTCATCACAACTGATTATCATAACTGTCAGAACAGCAAGCGAATCATTTACTTTGATTTTTAAAGGTGCAACCGGGCGTATGATTAATATTGTGCAAAATACACAAAATCATATTAAAGTCTTACGATAGGATTGAAGCCTCACTGCTCTCGTCAAAGTATTTCGGCACTTTTATAGCACTTTTATAGACAGCTCGCCAGTGCTTTTATCTGCTGAGCGCATTAAGATATGAGATTGTTATTATTATTATGTCGAACAACAGCAACAACAACAACAATGAATGCCAAGCTCAATAACTCAATCAGTTCTCAACACAGACAGACACAGAGACAGAGACAGAGACGCAGATACATACGTTGGCCCTACAATATAACCAATAAAATGTTATTTTCTTCTTCTCCACTACAGTCGCACCCAACACCATTTGAGCTGTGCCCCCCATAACCACCCACAAGTATTTGTTACAAAATCGATGAATCAAAGTAAATTACCAGAAATAAATGAGATAAAATATGTGTGTGTGTAGGTCGATGTGCTGCAGCTACCTGGCCACAGCTAAAACCAAACTGGCGTATTAGAGAGGGGAGAGGATGAGTAAGGAAGGGGAGAGAGGGGTTTTTGTTTAGTCAAGTTTAGCAAAGTACAGCTTATATGTTGACCTGAAAAGTGAATGCGAGTTGTCGCACATTATGAGTGTTGCTTAGCTCAATGCCAGCCACTAAAGTGCCGCACTACGACACGTAGTTTCGCACACACACACACACACACACACACACACACACACACACACACACACACGGACACACACCCACACATACATTCAAACATTAATAGAGGAAATTGAAAAAGTTTGTATATGCCAGACATCCGTTTCAGCTGTGCGCTGAGTGCGCCAACTAATTTAATAAGAGAACGCGACATGGCCACTTTTTACAGCATACATACATAAACACATACACACATACTATAGTCGAACACCTACGCGCACACAGGCAAACGTTCAACTCACACAAACACACAACATTCCGAGGTTACACATGAGCGACAGCGCCCAGAATATTGACGCTAGTCCGCGTGCATTTGGCCTTTTGTTTGGCCATTTTCCAAAAACTTTTTGGTCTAAGTAATCATATAAATATTTCTTTGTAAGTGTGTTAGCCAACTTGCGCCAGTTCTATGTCTGGTTGACTGTGTATGTGTGTCCAATTGTGTTACGCAGCGCGGAGTCGAAAAACTTTTGCGTGTTGCGTGTTTATTAAAAACTTGGCCGCATTTTATTTACTGCTGCTCTATTCCACCGGAACATGGCGTATGAGTAATATACATACATACATCTCTACACATGTAAACACATCCATTTTTTTTTCTGGCTGGTAAACTGAAAACTCATGGCTGACTAGAACCCTAATAGCAAACTATTTTAATGTGAAACTTAAAGCTAAGTAATAAAACATCAACATAAAGTTAACATATGCACACTTTAAGACAATTTTGACATCACAAGTCAAAATTTGTTACTTAAAGCTGATTTCTGTTCGCGATAAAGATCAAGCAATTTAAATGGGAAAATTTAGCTAAGCTGGAAGTGGTAAAATGCGTGTCAAATTAGTCAAATTTAGAACTCATTATATATATAAAAGAAGAGTTCACTGTAGGTAAATACTAAAAGGTAGAAAGATAATCGGTGGTAAATGTTCTATCTTACCCAAGAAAAAATTATTATTGTTATTTTACATTATTGTTGCCTTTGTCAGTCAGCCACACCCACTGACGACAGGGCGACAAGTGCGTTGTCTCCCATACGTATAAGATTCCACATACAATCCTCTTATGCACACATCATTATCGACAGCAGCTCCACTGCCATGCTTCTGATTCGACTGATTCATTTATCCTACAGTTGGCAAATATTTCTTCTTTGGCTCCTCACTTTTCGTTCCCGTTCTCGCACTCCCACTCCCACTCCGACTGTGTGCTGTCCACGCCCTCTAGCCGTTGCGACACCGATAACAAAGCTATTAAATTGCAAGCGTTTGCCTGGAGGCTAACTGTCAACGGCCATGTGGCTTGAGTCTGCTCGAGTGGATTTTCAGTTGTTCAGGCTCGCCTCGACTGTTCTTGTGGTTTGCATGCCCAAAAACAAAAACAACAACAAACAGCAACAACAACAACAACTGCGATAACAACAAGAGCAACCCTTGGCCATACTAACCGAGCAGAACCACTTCTCCAAACGCGTCGTGGCTAAAAGGCTTTCCACTTCTCTACCAGCTGTTGGCCTTGTTTACATTCTCTACCTGGCTGTCCGCATCTAAGTGGGTCAATGTGCGTTGAACTGATTAGCGCATGGCTGGCAGGACAAAGTTGCCCATAATTATGGCCAGCGATGATAAAAAAAAAAAAACAAAAAACAAAACAAAGGACCAGCCAACTTCAAATGGTGGGCAAAGAGTGTTGGGAGGGAGCGTAAAACTATTTGAACTTGCTCTTAGAGCCACATGCTGCCGCCAGACAAGTATTAGCAAATGGCGAACGCATAAAGTCTTTTCTCCCAACTAAATCGATAATCTAACGCCGCGTATACGTAATGTAGGCAAACATTGTATATACATTTATGTATATGTATGTGCATTTATATATTTTCATATATTTCGCTTGCTTGTTTTTCGCCAGCTTGCCTCCTTGTTGTTTCGGGTCGTAATTTATGCCACGCCCCTGCCATAACGCAGCCAATAATATAGAAAATTATTATCGCAAATATTCGCATCATACGCGCATTTTCCTCTCTGATTTTCAACGTGCTTTCTCTTATCGTCTGTCTCTTTCTTATTCGTTTTACTGTTTGTTTCTCGGCGCTTTTGGGTTTTATGTCCGTTAGCGTCAAGGTTTTCATAAATTTTAAATGAAAATGTTTATGTTTATATTCATATTTATGACTCCACCCGTAGGCTCATTAGTAAGCCCAACTTGATGTCTTTATCTGCAGCGCCAACACAGCGCCACAGCGACCACAACAACAATTGAAAATGCTGCAAATTTTGTTTGTTTTTCAACAGTCATTCCGCAACGTTTTTCCCGGGATTTTTTCACAGATTTTGTTTTCATTTTTTTCTGTTGTTATTGGGTCGGAGGAGTCAGAGCCTTTTTTGCATGTCAAGTTGGCAACTTCATTTGGCGTTTATTGACAGCGAAAACAGGCAAACAATGCCGAGCAAACGACAACGACAACGACGACAAACAACAACGACAACAACCAGCTGTAACTTCTTATCAAGTTATTAACTTATCTAATTCGATTATGGGCGCCATGCCAGGAGGCACCTACAATGCAGAGTCAGATCCAGTTCTGGGTTTCGAAGCAGACCCAGACCTAGGCCAGACTAGGTCGTTGTTGCTGACGGTTGCATGGCAAACAATTCAATTAGAGTTGTGCCCCAGTCACAACAACTACAACAAGAGTCTATCAACAATTTTGAGGTACAACAAAAGCCTCCAAGCTAAATCTGCCCGTCTGTCCGTCCATCTACTGCTCTCTCTTTAGTTTTGTTTTTGGTGTGTGTATTTCTGCGTGTCTTTCGCTTTATATCTGAATTGGAATTTATTTGCTTTTAATCACAATCTCTATTGAATAAAACTATTATCATTTGAATCGCTTCAAGCTGTCCTGTGTATCTCAAAAAATAAAATTCTTTCGTATCTACCTGTTAATTTAACCTTTTCTTTGTAATTTCGACTGTCTCTCCCATTTTTCTTTTCATTTGTAACTTTCTCATTCCCACTGCAATTTAGTTTATGTAAAGTCGATTTCCCCACAGTCACCAGAGAAGTAGATTTTTTATTGACAACTTTGAGCCATCGAGCATTTGCAGTCACAAGGATCCATCATCGTCTGTGAATGGAACTGCGCATATTTATGCAATATGTTTGTTGCTGCTGTTGGCGTTTAGCAATTCATCATTCATAGTTTTCATATTACAGTTTGGTACTATCACATAGACCGTATTTCCGTTACCATTTCCACTTTCTGTTTCCGTTTTTGCCCAGTTGCCAGTTGTCATTCTACTACGCATTTACATTTCTCTCTTTTCGCCTTTCGCTTGTCAGTGGAATTCCTTTTTTTTTACTTCTTTATTTTTTTTTATATATTTTGCCATATTTTCTATTGTTGTTATCTGCTAGAGTAGACGAGCAGACTAGTGCGCATTAAACTCAAACGCTACTTTTGCCTTTGCGCCCAAATACGAAAACTTGGCCATTTGTTTCGGCTGTCGCTTTTGTCAGTTTCATGTAAAGTTTTTAACCTTTATAAAGTGCGATCTTCTTGCTACTTGTACGTGACTGACAGTTGGCAAATTCCCAACAAGTCCGCCAATACGCATACGCAGCGTATGCCCTGTAATTCAGAACTCGATGAACTCGCCATGCTATGTCACTTTGATTTGCTTTCTCGTTGAATATAAAGCAAATCTGTTAAACAGGGTATTTCCTAGTGATACTTCGTTGCATTTGTAAGTTTTTGTATTGTTTCTTTGTATAATTTTTACGTATTTGTCTGTGCATTGTTTGGTAATTGATTTGCGAAATGCAAAGAACAACAAAATATTACGACATGAAAATGAGATGTTGACCCTGCCATCAGCTCTCCCAGAGAGAGAGAGAGAGAGAGGTCTCTCTGTCTCTCTTTCCTCTGCTGGACCGGTGTGTGCTTGTCCTGCTGAGTTTTCCAATCAAAGTTGTCGTTGTTCGTCCGTTATTGAAAGAAGCTTAATGCCCAAATAAGCTGTCCATTATTCAGCAGCATGTACGACTGCAGCAGGGGCTGGATGAGGTCACGTCAGAGGAGGGGCAGCAGAGGAGAGGCAGGGTGCAGGAACCTGCACAAAACACACACAAAACTTTGCGGACCAGGAGAGAAAACTGGCATTCAAATGCGCACAGAGTGCAGAAGCATATTCGAGGGGCAAACTGAAGCAGAAAAGATGGGGGAGGAGAGCTGAGGCGGAAAAGGAGACGTTGGCAAAGAAGACGGTTCTTTTCTCATGCATTATGCACATTGTTTGACAACTGACAAAAGCAACTTTTATTCTCATGTTGCCTAAAAATTGTGTATGTATTTTCATTTAAAAAAGCAGTAGACATGTTACACGAAACACGAAACACGACGCACGATACACGAGGCAGGGGGCTCTCAGCATAACGTTTTGCAAGAAAATAGAAATAAATCACGTACATTGATACCATCAGCATGAAGGAGGAGTGATCCAGGTTGAGGTAATGTGAGCATGGCGTTAGTCGAATTTTCAAGGAGCTGAATAAGCCTGATCAATGAAACTTTTTGCTGCAACAAGCAGTGAAAATAAAATAAAACAAACCGCAATGGATGTGGCAAAAGAGGATTGTGCAGGGTGCAAGTGATTTGATGTTTGATGTTGCTGCTAAGCATAATTAAGAGATTTGGCGCGCAGTCCGCACATAAAAAAATACTAAAGAATTTTTAATTAATTTTCGCTTTTTTGTTTGTTTGTTTTTTTTTTTTTTTTGTGTTGTCGCTGAGTGGCGTTGCGCATACGTCGCGTGTGGCAGCATTTTAAGCCGATGCTTAAGCCGTTAAAAGCGTCTCAGTGAGGAAGAACTGAAGCCAAAGCTCATGCAAAATGCACGCAAAGGCTGAATAAGTTACGAATGCCTCGCCTGCCGCCTGTGGCTCGCAAACTTTAACTTGGCATTGAGGATTGTTGGCCTAAGGCAAAGACTTGTGCTCGTTTCGGGTTTGAGTTTTCGACTCGGTCTGACAATGACAAGGACAGCGCCAAGAGTTAACTAAATGCTTGACAGTTGCAACAAGCCCAAGACATTGCCCCACCTTCCACCCACCCACAGTACAAGCAACAGTCGCGTCACATCCGTTAGCCATCTTCCATCTCCTACTTAAAACTTTTACGCCACTGGCAATGACAGGCGCTCTGCAACTTGAAGCCGCCTGTCTTGTTTCACGTCCTGGTCCGTGTCCGCCCTCCACTTTGACTGCCTTTATATCCGTTGTCGCCATCGCCATCGCCGTCGCCACAGCACTTCCTGTTTACAATTTAAACTAATAAGCTACGCCAAAGTCACAGTCAAAGCTAACGAACGGCGAACATCTCGTTTTCCATATTCAATAAATCGAAATTGAGATTCGTCTGCTCGCATGTACTCATATGCTCACAAACTATGCAAATATTGTCTGTCTCGGAGCAAGGACGACAACCCAAAACTAAACAACACCAGAGCAGACAAGGAAAGTACTTGAATATTTACTAACAACCTTTCTTTCCTAAAGTGTTTGTTTATCTGCAACTATCAACACAAAGCACAAATATTAAGTATACGTATTGTTTATTGAGATAGGCAAAAACTAATACGCGGTTTGTTGTCATTTTCATTAGGTAAAAGTAGAAAACACTACGAGAGATAAATTACAATTTGACAATTATTAAGAAAATGACTCAATTTCTTCGGCAATTTCTAAAGCTTTTATATCTTTATTTGTTTTTTTTTTAAGTTCAATAATGTTCAAAATTGTGTAAATACATTCATTTTAATTCTAAAACAAAGTTATTGATTTATTCATTTAAATTTACGCAATAATTCAACCTAACTCATGTATTTGTGATACACGTAAAATATATTTTTATTGATTTTAATACTGCACAAGCAAGAGAAATGTTATGGCAAGTACTCCAACATGTTTTATATGCAACTCAAAGCAGAATTCCAGCTACTGATTATTATTAAACGAATTCTTAACATTCTTTGGATTATTTATTAGCTTTATTAATTCACACGCGGCATTATTGAAATTGTTCCAAAGTAGATGTTAATAATTTTTCCCCTTCCGTTGTTTCTCTACACTTTCTCTTTAACCACTTGTTGGGAAACTCAATTAACTCGGCAAATGTACAGAAAACTTACGAAAGGCTGCGATGCGTACAAATATTTGCAAATGCTTAAAGTGTAAGAGCACTTTTTGCTCAAAAAAGCGCAATCAAAATGTCAGCATAACAATAAATTAGAGAGAGCATCAAAGTGAATGTCAAGAAGTTGGCAACTTTAGCGCAAGCCCAAAAGTGTGCAATAATAATCTTAGTCTCTTTATCCTTAACAACTTGCTGGCAATATGATACACTTACGTATTTTAGGCAGCATGACTTATTCAAGTATATTACGTGGAATTATAATATTGAGTCTGAAGCAGACTCGAACAGATTTTCCGGAATGAATCTGTCTTTCCTTCAAACACATTATCTATCTTATACAAAGAAGTGAGCTTTAAAATAATTTAAAGTGCATTGAAAAGTTAATATTAAATAGCTATGGGTGTTCTTGTCCCTATATATAACTGGAAGTATATAAAATACTAAATAATTAAATGATTTTAATACTTGAATTTTGTTAGCACTCAATTCTAGACAGAGTATGTGATTTGCGACCTGTCAAAATCAGCTCAGCATTTTTGTTGAGCCTAAAGAACTTGCGAGCATTGTTTTTAATAATTACGATGCAGAGACTGTCAGACTGTCAGCTGCGTCGTTGAGTGGTTGAATGGGTATATTGTAGTGTTTAAGGGAGTGTGTGTGAGACGAGACAGAGAGACAGAGAACGAAGAGGCAGGGAAACGGTTTTTGCAGCCACCTTTCAGTGGCGCTGTGTTTGCGTTATCTCATTTAACACTTGAACAACTTTTTACACACACTTGTGTGTGCCTTGTCTCGCTTTTCTTTTGCATATGTGTCTGTCTGTTTGTCTGTTTGGCTGTGTTGGCTGTGTTGGTGCTGCGTCAAGTGCGTCCAAGCATCGCATTTGCACATTAACAGTGTGAAAAATTATGATTGAGCTATAAAACAGTCAGCTGCGTTCGCTCGCTCACCTGGGCGCAACTGGGACAAGAGTCAAGTTTAGCTAAAACAAGCCATGTGTGTGTGTGTGTTCGTATGGGTGAGTGTCCCCGTATGCGTGCATGCGTGTGTATCTGGCTGAGAAAAGTTTTGCCAAGTGATATGAGCTGAGCACGGGGCTGTACAGGCAGGATATGCCTTGAGGGCAACTTTAAGTAACTTAGGACGCACACAAAGAGAGGAAATTTGCACTTTGTCTTTACTTCCTGCTGACTCAGAACTTTAACAGTTAGTGCTGCTGTTGCTGTCAGCTAATGAGGCCCGCTCCCTTTCCCCCAATACATTCTGCCACTATGCATATGAGTAAACGCCGCAAAAGTTGGGTGGACCGCAAGCTCCCAAGAGAGACACAATTAGCTACAAGCTTCGAGCTGCATTTATTTATCCTGTGCCTTGCCTTACACATTATCAATATTAAATGAGCCATTGACCGGATGGGGCAGAGGGAGATGAAGGTGAAGGTGAAGGTGAAGAGAGGCAACTCGAAATTGCCGCGGCTCGTTTCAATTGACTTGTTGGCCATTAATAATAAACGTTGGGCATATAAATCAATCATGCGACAAGCTTATATACATCATTCGCCAACTGAATCTATCGACTGTACAATCACACAATCCTCAAACGATATGTGCTCATAAATACGTTAAAGACAATAAGCGCGAAGCAATTTGGTAGCCTGCTTTGGGGAGCATTTATTGGATTTTATGCTGCTTTTACCACTTTGCCACTGTTAAGGCTCACTGCTATTTATAGACTCTGAACACTCAGTCTCTCGTCCCTCCCTTGCAGGGCGGTGATAACAGCGCAACAGTTGGAACTGCGTGTCTATTTATAGACAATGAGCTGGTGGCAAAGCTTCTCAGTTCCAGCTGCCTCCAGACATTTGTACTTGCATAAAAGCTAAAAATAGTTTCAGCCAAAGCTGCAAGTTGCCCCGGCACATGAAAAAAGAATGCAGTAAACATGAAATAAACCATCACATTGCATGAAGACAACTTAAAAAAACGCAGTTTAATCCTACTCGAAATTCGCCATTCATATGTACTTTTTGATTCCTATTAAAAAGCCTAGAAAGTGTCAGACGACATACAATATTTTCAAATATATTTTGTTAGGACTTATAATACAAAAACTTTGAGATATGTTTCGTATATAGGAAATCTTTACAAACAGTAAAGTTGATTAATAAATATTTAATACGCCCATTAAAAAATAAAAAAAAAGCTTATAAAATTGGATAAGTATAAAAAAGTTTTCCACTGGTGCGAAGTTTTATCTCTATTAACTTAGCTGCTCTTAATAAGTTCTAATATATATAAAACCTTTCCCTCGCTCTCTGCAGAATAATATATACATATTTAAACTTTTATTGAGTGCTTTTTAGACTGCAGTCCGTCAACTTTCTTAAAGGATTCTTTTGAGAAACTTAAAACAAATGTTTAATTTTCAAAGTGAGCAAATATTTCACCCATTTTCTTTTTTATGTCCCCCACTTCCGTCCCCTGCAATAGTTGCATTTTAGATTATGGTTTTTGTCCCTCGCTTATCTTGCAGTATTTTCTTTTCGTTTTTCTTGGAAAACTTGCAGCTGTCAACGCAATCCAACGACCAAAAGTAAATTTTGCCTTTGCATTTCACTCTCCAAAAAGTATGATATTATTGTTGAATTTTAATTGTTCATCGCGTTTTATGTCGCATTTTGTCCCATCTTGCCTCTTCTATGAATTTAGCATATTTCAGTCTTTCACATTTAATGCTCAAAGAGACACTTAACGCAGCGAAGTATGGAATGTGTTCCTTTAGAAATTCAATTGCTTGGCCCCTAAGCTGAAGCATGTGCTTCCTCTCTCTTTCTCTCAATTTTTGTGTGTCCCATTCTCCTTCTCCTTGCGTTTCTCTCTCTTATTCTTAGGGTGAACACCTCCCCCTCCAATTCGCACTTAACATAACCCATTTCATCGCCTGTTTCTTGCGCACAATTACGCAACAACAAGCACAACAATAAAAAATAAAATGCTGCAAAGAATGCTATACGTGCCAACTGGATGATGAGCAGAGCTCGAGTGATTTAAAAACAATCGCGAAGATCGCACATACTCCTTTGTCGCATTGTATGCTTACAGGGTATGTGGAAAAGAATGAAACGCCAGCATTGCCGTAATCAGAAAGACGTAAAAATTTCTACAAGCAGGTAACGAAAATATTTGAAATTGCTTTTTGCTTTGCCATAACCTTTCACTTGCTCTCCACTCGTCTTGTCCTTTGCCGCCTGCCACCAGACAACTGCCCACCTCTCTCTCTCTCTCTCTCTCTCTCTCTGTTGCCCGTTTGCCTTTGCTTTTGGCATTCCGTCTGCTCTAATGGCATAAATTTGAGCAACCATCGCTACTTGTATTTTTAGGGTATTTCGCCCATAGCTCTTAACGACACACAAAGTAGAAGAAGCTCCTGACATTTTTTTCCCATTTATTTATTTATATTTTTTTTTGTATTTTATTTCATTTGGTGTAACGCGTCACGTTGCTTGATAAGGTTAATTGCCCATTTCTTTGGTTGTTGTTAAATTTTTGCTTATGATTCATCGATTTTTACCATCCTTTCCTCTCTGAATTCTGATTTCCCCACTGTAGAAAGGACTCAATCACAGCGGGCGACAAGGACATGAAAACGTATGTGACACAGGTCAGCACAGCGGGAGTTACCAAACAAAAAGCCGAACGAACGACACAAGATATATTAGAAACGAGTGAGTATTTGGTATTTTTGTTATTTGTTGTCACGGGTAGCACTTAGCAAAGGACATCAAGTACGAGGGCGTCCTGGAGATAAAGATGGAAGTGGAGGTGGAGATCGAGATGGAGATGGAGATGGAGCTTGTCGTCATGTGGCCCTCTTGCAGCGCAATGTATTCAATTTCATCTCATTATACAGAGACCAAATGAATCTTTCCTGTTATTCAACTATAAATATATAATGGACTAAGAAATGAATACGCCCAATACAAGGACATAAATAGCTCAAGAGATTAGCCAAGCATTCTTTACACAAACAATAGCAATTTTGCAAATTGAATCTCAGATTACAATCGATGAGTATGTGAATATTCATAAGCTATCTGCAGTTGCCAAGATATTTCCCTTCTATTCTAATTTGAATTAAGTTGTTATTCAACTTTATAAATACAATTATAATGACTTCTCACGCTGGGCCAACTATGAAATATTACTTTCAATACAATACATGGAAATAATTTCAAATATTGAAATTGAACTTCAAAAAGAACACTTTCTTCTTATATAATTCTTCTTTGTTTTGTGCTCCTACTATAAATGAAAACTTTTATCGACAAGTTGCGCAACACAAGTCCATCACTATATAATGTCAAAAATGTGATGTTATGAATACAAAAGCAACCCGAATGTCACTCAGTGCACTTAAACTTTTTTTAATTACTCCTATGTTGCTTTTATTTCGGAATTTTTAACTTTGCCACCTTACGCACACTCGTTGGCTCTAATTACCTTTTGGACACCTACATTATTACACTTCTAATGCCTTAAATATCTGTTGGACGTACTTCCTCTGCAGTATTCACATTTCTTTTAGTAAAAAATTCCCAACTATTTGGCACATTGCACCTAAGGGCAAAAGTTTCTCATGTAAAACTATTTCCATATATTTTTATTGTTGTTTCCAACTGCCAAATGAGTGAGTGCAGAAGTGTGTGTGCATGTGGAAGTCTTTGTGTTTGTTTTGCTTCGTGTGGTTGACAAGCCTGTAAGCTGGCCACAGAAACCACAACTAACAAATGCAATAAAAATAAATATACAAATAATTATGAGTAGAAAAGTTTGTAGGAAAAATGTCACAAAACATCCATCATAATTTCTGTTTATTTGGGATTTTCTCTTCTATTCTTTGATTTGAGGATGTTGTGGATTCTAACTCAAATTAAAAAAGAAATTGTAACAATAACAGCTACAAGAACAGCGAAAAGAGCAGAAGTCAATAATACAAAGGCGACACTTGAAACGGTCAAGAGGGTCTTTGAAGTTGTTCACTTAAGGAACACACATACATAAGTAGCCGACGCTAAGAAACGGAAGCATAACGAAAATTATGATTTGAACGCGAATCAGAAAAAAAAAACAAAGAGAGAAAGAAAAACTGTGTAGGTCGAGTAGCATTCATTGAGCTCTGCTCCCACTTCTGGTCGAGTGGGTGAGTGGGTGAGTCATTAAAATGGAACTCGCACAAATTATGCAGTCCAAAAACAACGGCAGCGAATAAACACAATTTGAAAACTGCGACAGCAACGTCTGACATCAAAAAGGGGTTTATACTAAAGGGGTTAAGATGGCCAAGGGAGGAGGCAGACAAAATATGTCGCCGATGTTAAGTGCTTCATTTAATTAACAAAGTTGACATGAAAGCTTGGTGTCGTCCGTTGGGAAAACCCCGCACCTTGTGCCGATGGCTTCAGCATTTCTTTTGTATGCGAACACCCTGTAAAAAGCATTTCACAGGGTATCTGTCTTTTCATTAGTATATTCATATTTATCGTTGTATAGTTCAATTAAAATCTTAAACTTCCATTCTCGAAGAAACAATAACATACTAAATACTGCTTAATTTGCATTTATGATTGCTATACTCTAATCATATTTAAGACTCATAGAAACTTCTTTACAGGGTAAATTCTAGTAGCATTTTTAAGCACGTTAAGCATGTTTTGTCTCTTTGTTATTTACTCTGTTTTTCTTTGCTTTTAATTGTTTGCACTGTGAGTGAGAGTGTGTGGCACAGCACGTGGCGTAAACACATTACTCATACGACAGGTGTGTCACCTGCTAAGCGAGTGGACTCTTCCTTACTTGGCGTAATTTCATTACAAGTTCGAAAATTGTGACTTTCAATTATCAATTCGAAATATATGATATTGCCTGTAGTTGAAAATTTAAAGGTTGTAAACACACAGCACGGACAATTTGCCAAAAATTATGATTTGCACTGGATTAGAAGATTAAATAACGTTCGATTTTCAATCGGAAATCTATGATATTTTGCTTGTAGTTCGCATTTTAATAAAGCGAAGTCATCATATGATATGTGTGTGTGTCTGTGGTTTAATTAATTGCTGGAAAGATGCCTACTTGTCCCTATCCCTATATTTACTCCCACACATGTGTAACTGTTGCTCAAAGCCTGTTGTATCTGGCAACACCAGCTGCGCATTTCTCACCCTGTCATTCGATGAAATGCGAATGATAAAAAAAACTGAGCAACAAATTGCACGGCATATGCGTAGTTAACGTTATCGGCGTCAGGTTTATGCTCCTATATTCTCATTGCCCTTCTCTATCTCTTGCTCTTTCTCTATCTTCTTCTCTTTGTCCATGTCTCCCTGGTCATTATATAATGCCCATATACACTCGTAAACGCGACGGCCCCTTGATAATAAACAAGGTCATTATTTGCTTTTCATCACTTGCACAAATATGCCACAGAGATTTTGGCTTCTTTTTATATATGTTGCCTTAAATAATATTGACACAAATATGGCAAATGAATACATAAAGCAAATTGCTTAAGTGACCATGGAAATGCCCATTTGCCAAATCAAATAGAAAAACACATTTGGTTCCGCCTACTTTAAGGATGTCAGTAAGCTCATATCGAAATTGATAAATTACTAAAAACGGTAAACATAAATGTAATCAACTCCAGTAATTAACGTGACTATTCTGCATATATTAGTAAAACTATTTTGGTCAACTTCTTATCTCCTCTTTTGGTACGCAATAAGATTATACTGTTTATGTCGTTATTTCATTTACCTATGCCACAAATAATTTAACAAAGCATTTCCAAACAATGCGATTATCAAAAAATATGCATAACTAAATTCGACCTAATTTTATAAAATTACTCTAAAATTTGTTCATGCAGACTTAACAGAAGTCGATGCTCGAACGAAAATTATTTACGAATTATTTAAGCGGATTAATTGCTTTGTATTTTAAAGTACACTCATTAATATTTAATGATCAATGTAGATACCATAATTTAAAAACAGTGTACGAAATATATTAAGTCAAGTATCCTTTGGTGGCAACAATAACAACTCACCTCAATTTCACGGTTTTCCTTTCAAAGCAGATTCACGGTCAGCATTCAGTAGGAGATAGTTTTTTTTTTTTAATTTGCGTATTTCATTTGTTGATTTTCCAATTGTTTTTGTCGTTTCGTTTGCAATTATTTTTATATTTATTTCATTCGTTGGGGTGTGGGCACTTTTAAATTTTTCTTCCTTTTTTTTATTGCCGTGAAGCAGGCTGCAAAAGAAAACATTCAAAAGCAAACTTAATGTGGCATGGCGACCGTAACCGATCGTAAAACCAATGGGTTATAGTGCGAGTGTGTACGTTATGTGTGGGTGTGAGTGTGGGTGTATAGCATATGCAACAGTTGCCGTTGCTCTGTGGCAGAAACGTCGTTGGCAAATGGGTTTTTATTTTACGGTCATGGTAATAAAAAAAAATTAAATTGCAGACCACGCAACAGTTTGCAATTATGTGCAAATGCACATAGTCAACGCGTCAGCAGGATGCAGAGAATATAGAGGACTCAGGACACTGGTCACTTCAACTTCATCTTCCTCGCATGCCACATGCCACAATTTGCTTTTAATTGTTTCGTTTGCGAACCGAACCGACTCGACTTCAATTTTCAACTTCAATTAAATTCATTCTATTTCAATTCGGCTTAGTTTCATTTTAGGTTCACTTCATTTCATTCACGTTGCTCGCGCTCGCACTTTAAAACTCACGACCGTGTATTCAATGGCCATTCATTTAGTCACTTATTCACACAGCTTTTGTATTTGGTGTCGAGCAGTATGCCTACTGCCTTCATACTAACTGACTACTGCTGCTCCTGTTTCTTCTTCTACCGTTGCTGCTGCTGCTGTTGCTACTGCTGCTGCCACTGCTGCCACTGCTGCTGCTGCTTCGTTGTTGCAACCTTATGCGACGCCTGCCAACTACGAACTGAATTGCTCCAGTTTCGTGTTACACCTTATAAAGTGCTGCCTGTCTGCTCCCGTGTTATCCTTGCACCCGAGTCCCGAATGGTTGCCTGAACGCCTGCTTAACTGTATGCCTGTCTGCTTCCAGCTGCTTGCCCGTTGGTTTGATAAGAACTTGCCTTAGTATGTGTATGTGTACCCAACGAGAGAGCCAGCTTTCGAGAGAAGTGAGAGAGAGAGAGAGAGAGAAAGCGTTTTGTTACTGGAAGTCAAAGAGAGCGTGAGCGATGTTTCTCCTCGAAGCTTTCTTTTTCCGTTAGACAAAATATTTGAATTTCGAATGAAACATGAATAATATTTATTATTTCAATAATAAATGTTTCTTTTTTTTGCAGTTTTAAATAAATCTTCGATTTTCTATATTCCTGAAATATTTATTTTGAACTAGTACGCACAATAGGAGTTTTTATATTTTATTAAACTTTCCGAGTTTTTAAAAATTTCAATATATTTGAAAAGTAATATTTATTTTTATATACTTTAGTCATATTTAACTGTCTTAAATATTGTGGAAGATTTTGATTAAATATTTACAATTCATTTGGAACTTTACATTTTATTAATTTGAACAAAACGTTTTTTTTTTTGTTTGTGTTTTCCCCTCTCACACATATTTGCACTCTCTCTCTTTCACGAACTTCATATCTCTCTCTTTCTCTCTCACATTTAGCAATCATCGCGCTACGCAGTAATTGCTAGTTTTTGGGTGTGAGCTTTCATGAATGAACACCCTCCTGTTGCATTTGTTTTTATTGCACAAAAAGTAGGTGAAAATCAGCCTGACTCATCCTCCCCTCCTCTCCCCTCTCCACCCGCGTTCGTGTGCCAACAATCCTACTTGGCGTCGTGCCATGCCACATTCTAGACACCCCCACCAAATCGCCTGGCCATGAAGTTCAAGATGAAGGTTATGCAGCAACAACAAAAAACTCAACGTAGAGTCGAACACCAAAAAGAGCTTTCGCTCTCACGAGTGCTTTCTAAGTTAACATACACACTCTCTCGCCATCTCTCTTCGCTTCTAGTTTTCTCTCGCTGTCGCTGAAACATCGCCGCGTGGTAACATGTTGCTGTCGAGTAACGCGACATTCCCCTGCGCCGATTTGTTTTGTTCCCGGTCTCAAAAATGTTGCTCCACTTTTAGCGATGAAGTATTTGGACGCTATGCTCGCTTCTCTGGCTTGATTTCTACCATGCCTGCTGCCCTCCACTTCGACAGTCTTTCCCATGTCACAGAGCAATTTCTCGGGGTACGCTGTCTCGGCATTCTTTTAGCCATTTATTCATTTCTACGCCCGCCCTGTGACCCAATTTCGGGCCTTCACGTACACGGCGCTCAGCAAAATCTGCTGTAGCTGTAGCTGTAGCTGTAGCTGTAGCTGTTGAGCAGCATGCCTGGCATTAAAGGCATTTGGTGTGCCCACAGATTTTGTAGTCATGCCTTGTGCTTGATTGGCTTTGTACTCGTACTTTTTGTAGGCTATCACATTTTGAGGTGGAACGTGGACAACAGGCAGAACATCATGCAATGAGAAGGAGAAGGAGAAGGTAGCTAAAGTTCACATACATATTTGCATAGTGCATGAGGGCGTGCTACATGGCGTATGCTTGATGGTAGAGCTAGCTGCCAATTACTTGTCAACATGTCGCGCTCCAGTAGCCAGCCAACTAACTGTGATTGATTGTGCGAACGTAGCGTGTGAGTGCGTGAGTGTGTGAGAGTGTGAGAGTGTGTTTATTTTTGCTGCTCTGCACCTGGCTGACTTTTTAGGACTACAATTGCAACAGTATGTCAGGCAACAGCAGAAAGAGAAATTGAGCTACGCTTAAACCAAACGACAACAACTCAAAAATCCCCCTCGCCAACGTGCCTTTCATCTTGCTCTCTCTCTCTTTCTCTCGCTCTCGCTGTCTCGCTCCCCTTAGTGTGCAACCATGCACAACAGCTAACTAGCATTCCCCGTTCTCCCTCTGTGAGTCCCTCTGAACTGTGCAAATGATAAAAGTTTTGGAGCTTGTCGCTATCTCTTCTTAATTTGAGTTCGCCCAGTTGGCAAGATAGCCTGTCAATGATGTGAACTTTAGAACTTTGATTGGCTCACACACAGTACAACTGAGATATGAAGAGAGGGAGTTGGAGCACCAAATAGTTGTATACAATATTTCTATATTAAGTTCACTTTTTTGGGGCAATCACTTTGAGCCATCTACAGTGAATTTATTGAAGAGACTGAAGTGTGGATATCAAATAACATTTCATTTAGTGCGGAGCACATAATTCCGCAACTAAATGCAACTTAATGCCGCAGCTGCAACACGAGCTGGCAGCAGAAACACCTTTAACAAAAACAACTGTGCAACTGTGTGCTTAAGTGCGTTTTATGCCTCAGTTACACTCAGTTGCAAAAACAATGCAAATAGCGAGATGGTTGCCGACTGCAAGCAGGCTGCTGCTGCTTAAGCTGATATAATCCTTCGGCCCTAAGGGGAGAATGCAAATGAAATGGCCCCAGCAGCTACAGTCGCAGCTGAAATGTCAGCTATTTATAAGCCAAAGCCCCATCCAAAGCATAGTACGAACAGAAACAAAACCGATGTCGACTACGTCAGCGGCAAGGACGAGGACGAGGACGAGAACGAGGACGTTGAAAGCCACCCGGAGTCATGTCGAGCGATACAAATCACTGTTACTAATTATGCTTTCATTTGTATCCTCTTGGTTAACGAAATCTAATCAGCACTGGGATGAGGAAAGGCGCGGGACGAAAGGAAGAATGCTTTAGTTTAAAAACAAAATGGCGATGTGGCCAGAACACGCAATGGAGGAAAACTCTCGAAATTAAAGGAAGAAACCAGAAAAATAAAATCCAGCCTGTGACGTTTCCAGCAGGCGCACATAAACCAGGTCAAAACTTTAATCGTTTTTTCTGTCTTAGTGATGTGAATTTGCAAACTAAGAAAAAAATCCAAATTAAAATGCAACTAGCTAAGTTCAATACATAATTTAAAATATATAATTAGATAAATTAGTATTGAATAAACATAAATCTAAATGCCATTTATCATTTAGATTAAAAAAACAAATGTCAACTGGAAAAGTGGAAAATTCTTCATAACTAAAGTAAAACACAAATTTATGCATTTAACAACCATCAAACAGCTTTCGCATTTTAGGGTAACGAAAAATAACATAACTTTTAATTGAGCTAAGCAAGTTGTCAGACAATTTTGATGTATAAAATCTTATAGTAATATATTAACAATATAAATATTTAATTGGAAACAGTTTTGCTTTCACGCGTTCATCTCTAATTCAACGATATAAAAAGTGTAGCATACTTTACTGCGCGGGCATTTAATGTGTTCGCCACACGTTGCGACAGTTTTAGCAGCTTGCGATAAAGCGACGCGATAGACGTACAATCAAGCTAGTCCTGCCACGCCTTCATTTTAGGGGCTGTACAAATAACTTTAATACTTTGGCCTGACAGTTCTAGTCCTCGTCCTCGTCGTTGTCGTTGTCGTTGTCGCAGTTGTTGTTGTTTATTTGTCTCGTGTTACTTTCGATTTGCCGTCTTTTGAAGGGTGTGACCGCATTTGCACCTGAGGTTGGTCACGAAAACGTCGCGACGGTCGCTTGAACCCTGAACACCCTGCCCATCACCTGCCACCTTTTGCTGTGCTAGTCTGTGGCGCAGTTTAATTAAAGCTTTCCACAAATTTCGTTGCTGCTATTATTGCTTTATTTTCAAAACCAATTCCCTAACCTTGTGCTCGCGAAGCGAAGCAGTTTGTAGAGACATATTGACAGTAGAATAGAGAATGTAAAGTTAATGTAACTGAATTTGTATTACCTGTTATCTATTTTTTAAATTCAGGTAAGTAAAAAAAAAAAACTGAATATCAAACAAAAAATAAAGCAATTTTAATAAGATAAGAGGTTAAAAAGTGTAAAGAAACCAACCATCTACATTCTATACATCTATACATATGATTATATATATATAGTATATAGTATATATAATCATATATCATATAAATATATATATATATACTATATATATATAATCGAACATCCTCAGCGTTGCAATAAATTGTGTACACGTGGCGTATGCGTGTTATTTTTGTATTGTGCAACGCAGGCAACATCTGCCTGAATTTGATACGAGAAACCTATTCGTTTTTTCATTAATTTTGAGCAAAAACGAAAAATAACTTAAACTTCATTTGTTATCATGTTGCTGGTTCTCGCATTGTCTGCCAAGTTTGGTCACGTAAATCAATTAGACAAAGGTGTGAGCTCAACTTATTTGATGACACAGAAAAGTATCCAACATATGGCGAGTAGAGTTTCAAACAATGAAATGAATCAAAAAGAAAGGACCATGAATAACAATGATAAGAAAAAGTGCTTTCGGTTAAAGCAGACTTTAAGTTTCTCGAATGCATTTTGTGTTAGGGGCACGCCTTAAAGTTCAAAGGAACACAAGGTCACCGGCCTGTTTGGCCTTTTATCTATAGTTAACTACGTTACACTACTTCTTTCCTCTTCGTCTTCTGCTCCCCCACTGTGTTGGACGTTTTCCAATTTTCAACGGCGCGGCGTCTAGGCGGGATTGCGTGATGTGGCGTCTCTGTTACCCACACCCCAAAACCAAATAAATGATCGATGCGTCGGCGATGGCAGCCAGAAATTATGACTACTGATATTAGAACACGCCACCGCAGTTCCCCAGAGCAGAGCACAGTTGGACATTGCGGTCGGTGCTTGGTGTTGTCAACCAGTTTATGCCATTCTCCTTTCGCTCGTTTGCATGGGAATTGGTAATTTTCATAAAATTTATTGACTAATTGCATTTGAAGGAACTAATGAAAGCGCTCAAATGCCAAATAAAATGGCAAATTTATCAAATTCTCTCTATCTCTCACTTTCTCATTTGGTGGCGGACAACGTGGCGCATGAGTAATAACAAAATCAATGTCGCGACGTGCCAAAAATGATTATTGAAATGCTAATTTCGAAATTGGTCAACGACATTGATGGAAGAGTTTCTTTGCACAAAAGTAGAAATGTGTGAACATCTAATTTAATTGGAGTTTAATGGAAACTTATTTTAAAACTGCTGGCAGGTGACAAATGGTAGGAGGCAAGAAAGAGGAAAGAGGAAAGCGGAAAGTGCCACCTGCCAGTTGAGAAGTAGCAGGTTTTCAGGTTCTTGTCCATTTCATGATCAGGTGCAAACTTTTCAATTAGAAACATTCCGAAACTTGCGTTGTCGAATTATTTAGTTGTCTTTTATTTTTATGAAGAAAGAAAAAAACAATTATCTTAATTTGCGCTCGCTTAGCTAATATCCCTTTTAGTAAACCATTTTTGTATTCAAGTGTAAGCACTTTTAGCTTGCTGTTGCTGCTTATTACGAGCATTATATTGGCCAAAAGTTATGGCCATCTAATTAGCTGCCGCAAAAGCAGGCAAAAAAGTGGCAGGAAGAAATGCTTTAACGCTTGAGCCTTGGAAAACTGTTGCTCTCATTGCTCAAAGGATATCCTGCCTATTCTGTTTGCCATGCAGTACACACACACACACACACACACACATTGATTCACGGGAGAGACGCGATGTGTATCTGTGTGTGTTGTTTGCTTGCGTTGTGTATCTTGCATAATCGCAAGCACAAGCAACAAAAGCAAACACGGAAACAACTTGTTGCAACTACAGCAACAATAATAACTGACTGGCTTGTGTGTGTGTGTTTGTGTGTGTGTGTGTGTGCACAACAAGCTAGCATCCAGGTGAAGTGATGAGGGCAACGCTCAGCACACGTTATAAATTATTTATGATGTTTGCACATCAGGTGTAAAAACGGCATTCTTATGGAAGGTGTTCGTCTGTGCCCATGAAAGCTGTACAACATTATTTATTTAAAACTCTAGAAATATCATTTGGACACCCAAAACATATTTAATCAGTCCTTCAGCCCTCTGCAACAAGTACTTATATTAGCTCTTAGCCCTGACCCACTCAAAGGCAATTCAACAATATGTCCGAATGCTTTCAAGGGGCTATTTTAAATTTTATAAATGAAGCAAAATGTATTTGTATATGAAGTGTAATGTTTGCTACATAGTAACAGTGAGAATTATATACACCAAATGTTAATGACTTTACTTTGAGAATTGTAGAGGCAAACTATGGCGAAATAGAAAAGGACACAACAACAAAATAAGTCTTAAAGGGAGCTACTTATCCATTCGCGACAATAACCATCATATTATTTAGACCCACAGGAGGCCACTTACCCAAGGACAATAAAAACTATAAGCACTTTAGCATATTGCAAAATAATACAAAACGAAATTGTAACATCCACAACCTACACGTATGGCACAAAGAATATAAAACAAATGAAAACAATACAAATAAAACAAAAACAATGACAAACAAACAAATAAGCAAATGGAAACGGTTGCCATCCGCATCTTTAGATTCCGATGGGGCACTGCAGCGGCAAGAGGTGGTCGGAGGGAGAGGGGGAAACGGAAGGCGTGGCCCTTATGGGCGTTGCTGTGATAATTGAAATGTCGTTGCACGCTGCTGCAGTGAGTGTCGATGGCGTTTCCGCTAAGCACTGGCAATCAGATATAGGCACGGCGCCATCAGGCGCCAACAACCACCCACTGACGTCTGATCCAGCCCTAAAGCAAATCAAACCCAAGGACAGCAGTCGCCACATTTTCAAACAATGTAGCAAGGGACAGCGACAACAACAATAATGGTAACGCAATGCACAGTCAAATGCGAAACCCTTTCATTTCGCAAATCTCAAACAGCTGCCAATATTGTTCCCCGCTACGCTACTTTTTCTATGGCGTCCAGTTGGCATCGGTTTTGTGTCATTGTATTCATGCGATGGCCACAATTGTCGCTCATTTTTAAGCTATTACTTAGTGTCTAAAGAAATAATCTTAAAAAAAAAATAAAGCGCAATAAATTTATCAAATAGAAATAATCGGTTGCATATGAATTTGAAAACTATCGACAACGATTGCGAAGCCAGTGTTAGCTAATTGTCATTATGAATCATTCACAGATGTGTCAGCACTGACACAAAACTATATTTCAGTTGTCTCGCTCACACACGTGTTGTTCACGACGAGGTACAAATTAAATTCGAATAATATTGACATTGTTTTTGAAATGCAGCGGTTTAAGGAAATATTTGGCAAAAATAAATGCAAAATTATTGGCATGATTCATGTGAACGCGTTGCCAGGTGAGCCAAAGTGCCGCAAACAGCGACACCGGTGATTTTTTTAATGTAAAACAAATGTCATCAAACAAGGCACACCGCGCTATGCCTACAGAGACTGGGAGAAAACCATCGAGAAGGCCCAACACGAAGCGGAGCTGTATAAGCAACACCAAGTGGTAAGAGGTGAAGGAAACTACAATATTATTTAAATATAAAATAAAATAGACACTTACCATTAATGTTCACAGGATGGAGTACTCATTGAAAATATGAATGACGTGCCTTATGTGCGGGATCAGAAAATTGGCGCCGAAACTGTGGCCTGCATGACGCGACTCTCGCAAGCGGTGCGCAGCATTATTCCACTCAAAATACCCTGTGGTGTCCAGGTGCTTGCCTGCGGTAATAAGCATGCGTTGGCCGTGGCCAAGGCCAGTGAATTGCAATTTATTCGCGCCGAAGGTTATGTTTTTGGGCACATTGGTGACGAGGGCTACACGGACTCGTGTGCTGGCGAACTATTGCGGTATCGCAAGAAAATCGATGCCGAGGATGTCTTGGTTTTCACCGATCTCAAAAAGAAACATAGTTCGCATGCCATCACAGCTGATGTTAGCTTACTGGAAACGGCGCATGCAGCCGAATTCTTTCTTACTGATGGCATTATAATCACGGGTACTGCAACAGGTAAGGCTGCAAGTGCCGAGGATTTGGATGAGTTGGCGGGCAAACTGAAGGTACCTTTAATAATTGGCTCTGGTGTCACAAAAGACAACATTGAGGAATACTTTAACAAGGCGGATGCGGTTATTATTGGCTCACACTTTAAGCACAATGGCAACTGGTTAGAGGACATTGATGAGCAGGCTGTAGAGGACTTTATGCGCAGTATCTGCAGGCTACGCGACGCGACCGAGTAACTCGATAAAATCAATTTAAACATTAATTTCTAAAGTTCAACAAGTTCGAATTAAAAAAGCCGGCATTTGGTGGGAAAATACAGAGTGACCGGAGCTTCGATTTAAAAATTGCCGTAACTAAGCCAACATCACCGTTGCTTTGCTCAATTTAGTAGTTATCGATAATCGGATAAATTGACAGTAGAGCGGGAAAATAAATTATATGTTTGAAATGAATCGTTTTTACAAAGTTTTTGCTCCACATAAATGCAATGTTATTGCTATGCTGCACATAGAGGCTTTGCCAGGTGAGTGACTCAATTAGAATTGACCAAAATTATTGTTAATAAGTAGCGACTTAAGGCACGCCACGCTACGCCGGTAATTGGAAGCAAATTATTCAAAAAGCTGTCTACGAGGCTCAATTGTACCTAAAACACAGAGTTGTAAGTATGCGAAATTAACAGTAATAAAAGAAGATATTCCCGACATTAATTACTGTAGGACGCTATGATTATTGAGAATATGCATGACAAGCCGTACGTTCT
This sequence comes from Drosophila albomicans, assembly GCF_009650485.2. Taxonomy (NCBI): domain Eukaryota; kingdom Metazoa; phylum Arthropoda; class Insecta; order Diptera; family Drosophilidae; genus Drosophila; species Drosophila albomicans. The sequence continues at coordinate 55,259,401 of NC_047629.2, read as the reverse complement.
GAATCGTCACCTGGACATTGAGGTCGTGGCCTGCATGACCCGCCTTGGGCAAGCTGTGCGCGAAGTACTGCCCAAGGAGATGCCCTTGGGCATCCAGGTGCTGGCTTGCGGCAACGAGCAAGCTCTGGCCGTTGCCAAGGCAAGTCAGCTGCAGTTTGTGCGCGCCGAAGGCTATGTCTTCGGCCAGGTGGCCGATGTGGGCTACATGAACGCATGTGCCGGAAAATTATTGCGTTATCGCAAGCAGATCGATGCCGAGGATGTGCTCATATTCACCGATCTGAAGTACCATTCTCATGCCGTCACTGCCGACGTGAGTCTAAAGGATACGGCGCTCGCAGCCGATTTCTTTGACACCGATGGTATTGTGCTTACTAATAGCACTACTGGTCATCCCGTGGATCATAAGGACGTGCAGGACGTAGTTTCCGGTGAATTAAAAGTTCCATTGCTTTTAGGCTCCGGCATAACACTGGATAACATCACACATTATTATCATGATGTCCAAGCGGTCATTGTTGGGTCACATTTCAAATTCGATGGCGATTGGCGGAACGAAATATCCAATTACCAGGTTGAAACTTTTATGCACAAGATCTGGAGTCTACGGGAGCGGGACAAGTATTTAATTTTTGAAAAATGATTTTATTGTGTGAATAAATGAGTGTATAAATAAATTGACATGATGCTGATACATTAACTCTGTATTAACTCTAAAAAAGATTGGCAAAAAAGTCGTAAATACGCTCACGCAGCGATATGGGCTTTACGACAGCGTCGCCCTCACTGGCGCAGCTACTGGTGCTTGGAAATACAAATGCCTTTTGTTCATACGCCTCTAGCGTATCATCGAACTTTACCCGCTTTTTCTGAGGTGGTAAATCCTCGCGGTCAGGTGCTGGTGTTGTCCAGCCGCCGCCAGCGCTTTTCTGGCTACCGCCACTAGACCGCAAAGGGAAGAGCACATCCCGAAAATTACCATCGCCCAATTCGGCATCAAAGATATCTTCTCGCTTAATAGCTGTGGGTATAGTGTTGTCAACATTGTGCGCCCGAATATACGATTTGCTATCAGAATAACGACTGGCAAAACCATAGCTTGGATCCGGATCATTGGGTGTGCTCACTGTAGGCTTACTGCGCTTCAAAATGCTGCGCACATTGGTCACCTTATCCCCAGTGGAAATCATTTTGTATAATTTGGAGATCCGGTTCTCCTTGCTGGACGACATCTGTTGCTGCTGCTGCTCTGTCAAATTTATTGGGCGGCGCATCTGCACGTTTGGTGGTGGCGGCGCAGGACGCTTAATGGTCACCTGAGGTTTTGTGCGAAGTGTCGCACTGGGCAACTTGCGCTTGCGTTGAAAGCAAGCACTTTCTACGCTGGCCGAGACATCAGCCTCCTCTTCGGAGTCCGTGGAGCGATTCTTGTTGCGAAACACAGTCTCATAGTCCTTTAAGACAAAAAGAATTAGTAATGAAGACAATTTCACAACAATATGGTACTCACGCATTTGCGCTTGTTGGGACTCAGTACATAATCGGCTCCAAACTTCTTCATGTCCTTTTTGCGTATGGGAGTCCGTTTGCTAGAGTCCTTACGCAAGGTCTTGCGACACTGGACATGCAGATCGATGGCATCGCGAATGAAGCCCACCCAGGTGCGGGACAGCTGAAGATCATCGGTGCCAAATATGATACCATCACTCTGGCAAGTTAACTTGAAATTGCCTGGTAGCATCTCGTAGACTTTGCATTTCTTTAACGGAAAAATGCAGCAGCACTCCAATGAGTTCTCCACCTGTGTGTTGGGTGAACGCTCCTTGAGCACCTTGCAATACATAAAGATGTCCGACATCAGAACGCAATAACGTTTGATTTGCTGCCCCTTATGGGTGATCTTGAAGAGCATGCCCTCCTTGATAACACGTCTTGACGGCTTCACAATGTTAGGTGTGCGATTCAGCAAAGAGTTCTGCAAATGAATCAAGTACTGTGTAATCTCCTGCTCCTCTACGCAAGAATTGATATGCGCAGCCGTGGCCTCAATCTCCTTGACGGATTCTGCAATGAAAAACACATGTAAATTTAAAGGAATGGAATTGAATGCATTAATTGCCACTCACCTTTGAGCAGCTTGTAGTCCGCATCAGCTGGACTCGTGTAGAGCAACACCTGCTCTAACAATAGCTTGTAGCGTGGGACGCGCTGTATTGGCACAATCATCAGCGAGTTTAGCTTACGTTGCACCTCCGGTCGACTCTCGGTTTCCTCCAGAAATTTGCGAAAAACGGGATTCTTGCTAATCAGATCCTGGAGTATGAAAAGTGCGCCACGGTAATCGAAAGCATACACCGAGTACAGTTTGAAAAAGGGTGCCATCTTTAGAAACGCCTGAGCCACATTCTCCATATTGGCTTCCAACTCGCGCAGGAACTCGCCATTTAAGTTGTGTATCATCTCGATCTGACCAAAGAGCGCCGTATGATTGGAGGCGTCAATGATGGCCTGTTCCTTCAGTGGTCGCACAAAGAACTGCATCAGGAGCTCCAGGTGCTCCAGATACGACTTCTCTGAGGAGATGATCTCCTGTACGGCCTGGAGACGAAAGCCCAACCGCTTACCAGATTCCGGATTAGGCGAGCCAATAGGGCTGCTCGAGTTACTGTCCAGCATGGAGCAGACTGTCGCAAAAGAAGGTAATTTTAATTGAAATACAAAGATTATTTCTCTAATACCATCACTCACCCTTCTTACGCGATTTAGCCGTCAACAAATTCCGCTCCTGCAAAACCTGCCGAAGTTCACGGCTAAAGCTCAGCGGTGTATGTGGAGATAGGCCCACACATCGAGTTTGGTTCTTTTGTCGCGGCGTAAACATTTTATTTTAGATTTTACCACTGTAAAAAATGCAAGCAAGGCGACGCCAAAAAATTTCAACACCTGCTGGCGGCTGTGTTTGAAAAGTGTCATTCACAACGAATATCGACACTTGATCAGTGTGACAGCCGTTAAAATGTACCAAACAGTTTAAATAAATATACTACATATCCTTTCATATTCATAGATAAACCATTGAATACGAAATGTATAAAACGAGGCTTAGAACATCGCGCTCAAACTGTGTGTTATTTCTATATAAATGGATTTTTGTTAGAGGTAACATTTATCCCATATAATTATAATATTCTCTATATTATAAATGCTTTGGTTTTAAAATAAGGGATCATGATGTGAAACGTAAAATTTTCATGTCAGCATTAAATACTTGTTGCTGCCCTGTTTGTTTTCGGTATATTTTGAAAATCACATTGCGGTCACACTAACAAGTGACTGCATCAACAGTAAATAAATTTTTTATACGTGGTTTGTTTTGTCAGTCTGTTTTTGATTATTATTTGAATGTGCGCACAAAATGCACGGCAAACTAAGTGAAATGGAAACACGCATTGTAGAGCGCTTAAATCAAGAAATTGGCAAAGATGTCACCAAATTACATCGAGCTGCATTGCTGCTTGACGATTACAAGGAAAGATTGCAGGTCCTAAATCAAACCGTGAGTAAATCTTGAAAACAATAAGAAAGAAATCATTGATTGAGCACTGCAACAGTTGACAGCTGAACTATGAAGATCCACAGAACGGGTCCAGTTATAAGTCGGCATTCCACTGTCAGCAGCAGGTCTGCGATAGCATCGATTTTGAGCTGGAGAAACTAGCCCAGTTTGGTGCACAACTAAAACTGAAACTAAAGGAATGTCAACCGGCTTTGGAGGGCGTATCAGAGGATCTACAACAGGTGCGGAAGCTGCAGAGTGTCACACAATACCTGCGCCTTGTGCAGGATGTGCAGGAAATCAGTGCTGCCCTGGGAAGTGCCATCAATGGCAAGGACGAGGCAAAGCTTGTCAACATCTATTTGACACTTTACGAGGGCAACGACAGCGAACACAGCGTAGTGGGTCGCTTGCAAGCCATAAAGGCGCACACACTCAGATCCTATGCGGTCTCTACTGCCATCTATTGGCACAAGCTGTTAATGCAGCGTCTATCCAGCGAATTTGAGGCTGTGCTCAAGAGCTTGCGCTGGGCACACATGGAACAGCAGCCTCTGAACTATTCCCCCAGCCGGGACACTGCCAAGGCGCAACTGCTAGCCGAATACATGTTCCTTATCAAGTCGCCGGCAGAAGAGCATGCCCCTCTGCAAAGTATCACTCCCAGTGTCGTGTGCCCACCCATTAGTCAGGTGGTTCAACTCTTGTTGGCTCCGTATCGTCAGCGTTTTATGTTCCACTTCACGGGCACGCGGCAAACGAATCGTTTGGACAAGCCCGAGTGGTTCTACACCCAGATTCTAAACTGGGGCAAGGAGTCGCATTTTTTTGTCGGTAACACATTTCAGCCATCCGCCATGAAGGCTGGAAAACTGGACTACAATCTGCGCGTGAGTCTAATGTCGTGTGATGTTCCCAATTCCACCTATTCACTTTGTATCTATTGCAGTTGGAGTTTGTGCGTGGTCTTGTGCAGTTGACGATTGAGAAACTTGCCGTGGACATTGAACAAATTGCGCAGGACGAGCAATTGTTTGCACATCTAGTGGATGAGACGCTGTCCTTTGAGGCAGAGTTATGTGAGACATTCGGCTACCCCGCTAGCTTTCCAAGTGCTATTTCCGTGCTCACTCAGCCAAGGTATCTGCTGCGCTGGATTGCCCTTGAAGAGCAGTGTAAGCCCCTTTAAAAGTTTTCAATAGACACGGTTATTAATTAATTTTTATGCTCAGTTTGTGCGGAGAAAATGGACGACATTCTACAGGCAGAGACGCCCTTTCAGCTAATCGATCCCAATACCTACGAGGATGATTTAAAGATTCCCCGATGCGCCGATCAATTCATGCGCCTTCTAGAAGCAATCAAGGATCGCTACTATGGACTTGTGCAACCGGGACATCAACTGCAATTTTTGAATCTGCAGCTTGAGCTAATCGACAGCTTCAGGCGGCGTCTAGTGCAGCTGCATAGCAGTGGTGCCATTGCCAGTTTGCCCGTGCTCAATGCTATTAATTATCTGATCATGGTGCTGCGTGAATGGGGCGAGAATGTCCATTATCTGCATCTGCATTCAGCACTCGCCGGACCAAATGCTAACGAGATCAATTCGGTGTTTGAGCACGCTGTCGCTGAGCTGGGGCATTGGGCACATCAGCTAATGGAGAACCTCGCCAACAAAGCGGTCAATGAAATGAAGGCAAAGTCAATGAATTATCGACACGATGTGTGGCCCAGCATGCCCGAGCAGAACAGCAAGGAACCCTTTATACTCTCGCCTAGCGGTGGTGAAATGTTCCAAGTGCTGGTTACTTTGCTGCATAATTTGGAGCGTGAATTGTCGGCGAATCTGTTTAATCAAACACTGCGTTTAATAGCTCAACAAATCGATGAATTTATGTTGGAAAGCATGGTGATGCATACGCGTTTCTCGACTGCGGGAGCATCGCAATTTAATTACGACATGACACTACTCTTTGCTCTCTTCGGACAGCACACTCGACGCCCCGAGCTGCTCTTTAAACGGTGAGTCATCGTTATTCGACCAGCAACATGCGTCATAATATATTGCATGCAAATAACTTAAATTGATACTTATTTTTTCTGTTGTACAGAATTCACGACGCTAGCAAATTGCTGACAGCGGCACGGGGCACAGCTTTATTATTGCTGGAAACGTTGAGGAGCGGGCAGACTGTGGAAGAGAAGACAAAGCCACTGCATGAGCTACGCGTGCTCAGCTTAGACAGCAAACAATGCATTGAGGTGCTCGAACGACGCACCGACATTAAAATGTTTTAAAAATAAATGCATACGTGGCAAAATTAGTGAATATAATTGTAATTATTACCAAGTCTTATCTTCGGCACGCCGAATTTGTTTATAAAATCTACATTAGAAATCACTTAACTGCCACGATATCAACAACTCATGGAATTTGCAAACTACTTGAGGCAAATTAGACTGCAACTATATTTATATTACCCCTGCAGATTGTTCCTTTAGCACTATTACTTTTCGACGTAATTATAATAACATGCAAAAATTGGACAAGTGAATGTTTTTATCATCAATGAATAAAATATGTAATTACACATATTGTTCGTATAATACAATGAATAATCAACTATACTGGTTAGATGAGGGATTAGGAAAATAATTATAATTAGATTTTGTGGTCCAAGATCAATGAATTTTTTAGCGGTTATTTAGTTTTTTCCTAAAGAGTTGTCGTTATTCTTTATTTTTATATTTAAAATTTGTAAAACATTTACACAAAAAAAACATGAAGTAATTGTTCATATTCATAATAAATTGCTCTAAAAATACATATATGCATTAAATTATAATATATTTTGTATGTGTGTGAGTGTGTGTGTATATGTATATGTATATGTATATGTGTAGTTCGACAATAAACAATTCCTTTTAGTAAATACCAATTTGCGACTCAATATGCGCACATCACATTATCAATTATCAAAAAGATCAACCAACAATAATAACTAAGATCATCATCTTTATCGGAGTTCGTAGAAAAGCCTCCCGCATTACTTATAGTTTTGGATTATTTCGATTTAATATTTGTTCTGACGATGCGGGTTCATAGATGGTGATGATGACAAGTTATGGCTCCGTCGTGTAGTTGCCTTCCTTACATCCATCATGTTTCCTGTATCCTATTCAAAGTGCTGATAGGTCGCAGCATTGACGTAGGTGGCACGCTGGGCTGGCGTCATATTGAGATTGCCGCGATGCTTCTTGTCGTAGCCCCAAATTACACAAGTCGCAATCAGGGCAACTGTCAGCCAACCGATGAAGAACAGCTGCAACCAAGTGTGATCCGTCTTGCTGTGATCGGCAATAATGCCCGCCAATATGGTGATGACAGCCAACCCGAGATTCTGCACCGACTGACAGAAGCCATAGGCTGTGCCTAGCTGATATTCCGGAATGATGAGCGCCACCAGAGGCCATAAACTAGCAGCCAACATGGAGTAAGACAGACCCATAATGACCATGCCCACATAGGGAGTGATCGGTGTAAACGTGAGAAGCAGATGTGCGCCAATTGTGGTGATTGTCGCACTGAACACCCACGTGACATTGCGTCCCAATTTGTCGATGATGAAGCCAAAGATGGGTGACGATACGGCCGCAATTAGATACACCAAGGAGTCAACTGTGTTTGCCTCGGATTCAGTGTAACCGAAACGATCCATAAAGAACTTCTGGCCCAGCGCAATAAATGGAAAAATTGCCACATAGTAAGCCACACAAATGATCGAGACCATCCAGAAGGGAGCCTTGAATGTGAAAACATCGGTGAGCTTTGGTATCTCTCCCGACGGATTGTTGTTCCGCTGCAGAATCCGTTCCGCCCGCTTGTCCATGATTCCTAGAATGAGGGCGCAAAGCAGCGACATGACGCAGGTGAGCGTGGCCAATAACAGGACGACGCCCAGGGCACGATGTCCCTCATAGAATTTGCTCACATAGTCGTAGATGGGCTGCATCACCCAGAAGTTGACAGTGCTTCCAAAACGCGCCACCGACAACTGCAAACCAAAGACCATATTCAGCTCCTTTCCCTTGAACCACAAGACGGCATAACTGTTTTGGGCTACCGCCAACGATTCGGCGCCGATGCCGAATATGAAGCGACCCAGTATCATCAACCAGAAAGCGTCCAATATGCCGCCGCTGGCAAAAATTAACTGGCCCACTAGCAAGATCAACATATAGATAATCGTGCCCAGCCGTATACCAAACAGTCGATCGATGAGAAAGCCACCCACAAAGCAGAGCACCACATTCGGCCATGAGTAGATAGAGTAGATGAGCGTAAACTGCGTTGCACTCAAATCCAAATCCCGTTTGAAGACCGTCTGTAGTGCACCCGGATTGTCGTAACAGAAATACGAACCAAATCCAAGCAGGCACATGAAAATCAAAGCCAGAAAGCGATGGCAGGTGCTCGACGGCATGCAACAACCGCCGGATGGCAGCGCCAGTTCATTGTCCTGTCTTCCACGGATAGTTGATGAATCTTCTGCTGTGGCCGCCTCCTCCTCGTTGTCCACAATACGCTCTTCATCTTCGCGAGCCATGATGACTAAACGGCTCCTCGCACAATAAGATACTGGAGCGGATTAAACGATGCCTCGTATAAATGACCCGCAGAAAGGGCGTTTTATAAATTGATATCCAATCTGTGTTGTTTTATATCTGCAAATAAATAATATGCAATATGTCGTTATATCTGGTTACACACATTCACATACACATACACCCACAAGCAGAATTCGATAAATCTATCGAGGTAGTGTGCCTGTGTGTGTGTTTTAAACTCTTTTGCTTTGTCTGCTTGTGTTGTTATCTCATTCGTTATTGTTTACTGTACTCTGCTCTCTTTGTCTGTGTCTATCGTTACAATGCTCTGTGTTTTTGTCTGCGTAGTAGTTTTTTTGTGCGTTAGTTTTTGTTGTCATTTGCTTATCAAAAGCCTTTCACAGTCCAGTTGCATTTGAACTTACAATTGCTCTACACGCACTCCCCAATGGAAAACGACAACCGTTATTAAGCACCTGCACTTTGTTAGCGTACAAATAAAACTAAAATTCAATTTTGATTTCTCTTCCTCGCGTTGCGCTAATTAACGTTAATTGCGTATGCAATAGCGTGACCGCAGTCACATATTCTGAATATGCCATGTTTTGCTTACAAGAATATCCAAAAAAATACCTTATCCGCCACTAATAGCTTGACCACACTTTGCTTTTAGTAGTTTGCGCTGCAGGGCTACCAAATACGCATATTACTTAATATTTAAAGTTAATGTGAATTAAACGATATAAGTACAATTCTTTAATAAAATTTCCAGAATTTTTAATTTGAAATAATTATTACAACATGAAGTTGTAGTTGTGATTGTTGTCAGTTTACAATTTAAAAATGTGCTTGTGATTTGGATGTGCAGCCCTGGCAAACGGTACATTGACCGCATTTGTCTTTTGTGCTTGGTTTGTTTCAATAGCTGGCGCAAATAAAATTTATTTACTTATGTAATCGCAGCGCAGAAGCAAAGTTTTGAAAATTGGTAATGGCCTCCATTGATACCAGCAAGCGCAAACCAAGACGAACGCAAGGCACGCCGTCATTTAAGTACCGTAATCGTTTCGCCTATGCTTTCCTTGCGATTGGTCCGATGCTTTTTGGGCTTTGGTGGTAAGCAAACACCGGAAGAACATTCTGCCATTTATTTATAATCATTTTGCATTTGTTAGCCTAACACCTATGCAACGCATTACCAACGAGAAGCTTAGAGAGTTAACACAACAAACCGAGCAGGAGAAGGACCGTCGAGCACTGTTTGAATTTGGGGCCCCACGCAGAGCGGAGTTCATTAGGGAAGCACTGAAGGAGGCGGACGATCTGTCCAAGGAGCGATAACAATATGGAGCGGAAGACGCGCAGGGCGAACTTAAAGAAACTACAGGAACCAGCCACCACCAGCATCACCAAGCTGCGGTAGGTCAAGTTGATTCAGTTAACTTTTCGCTTCTAGCTGTTGAGCAAATAAAATGGTATTCTAGTACTAAATGAGCTGTTTTCTTTTAATCCTAAAGCACAACGCGTAACAACAAGCATACCACAGCGACAACAACACTTTCCGAATACTTTGATTCCCAAGAGAGTCTCTGCAACCAACCGACAGCGTCCAACGAAGCGGAGCAATTAAACCAAAACACCAAAAAGGAAGATCTTTTTACCGAACCACAGCGCAAGAAGTCTCGTGAGTGTCATGACACTAAACCGCTTCCCAAGAAGGCGCCCAAACTCAAGTCCAGTGCGGCTCCAGCACGTCAAGCTCGGGGGCGAGGCACGGGACGTGGACGTGGTAAACAGCCAAGCATAAGCGATTTCCTGCGCAACGAGCAACTCTTTGCAGAGGTAGCAGCCCAACACTGCAGAGCAGACAACTTCAGTCCAGATGACATTGAAATGGCATTGGCACTGTCAAAATCCGAGGCAGAAAAACACGGTATTCTGCGTTTGGAGGACTCAGCAGACGCCGAGGAGGAAGTTGTTAATCTGCTAGATGGCAATTTGAACCAGTCCACGGAGAATATACGCCGGAAACTTCAAAAGTACGGCTTTCGCACCGCCCCCAAGGAAGGTGAGTATTGAAATGTCATTATGGTATCCATATAAAATTTGTTTATTTTTAGATTACAATCAGCTATCCATTAGTGTCTTTCCGGGAAAGCGTAGCAAACGATGTCGATGGGCGAATAAGTTCACTGCGCTTACTCTCCGTAATCCGGAGGAACAGCTTAAGAAAGTGGACATCAAGGTGGCTAATCTAATGTCGCTGCAGGTGCGCACAAAGTTGCCAACTGCTGAAGAGATGCGCTTAGACCCTTTCGAATTAATTAGCATACGACTTCAGCAATTGAAAGCCCCTTCTCGCATTATCCATGAACCAAATGATGGTGCCATTGCCAATCTTTCTGCCTACTATGTGGAAGAACTGATTGAAGTCAGCAGAACGCCAGCACATCATTTGCTCAAGAACTGGGCAGCAATACAAGGACGAGATTTATCGCCAAAGCGACTCAGCGCGGAAAGTAAGCAAAAGCAAAACCAATTGGAGCAGGGGTATGTCGAGCTGGAGGCGTATTATGGTGAGCGTGCGGCGGCTGTGGAGCAAAAAGAGTTGGATGAGCTAGAAAAACTAGTAGCAAATAATATGGTGCAGGAGGAAGAATTTTCAAGACCCAGCACCTCAGCTGAAAGTATTAGAGCAGGGGCGGAAGTCTTAAGTGAAGAATGTACAGAGAAAAATGAGAAGCTACCAACTAGCACAGCGATAGAGGAAAGTCATGAGGAACCACTTTTAGTCGACATTTCAACAACGGACAAAAAGTCTAACCTGCAATCCTGTAGCTTTGCTGTAAAGGAAAAAACGAATCAGCTTAATCTATTAAATAAGAGCCAGCATTTGGAAAAAGAGAATCTTTTACCCCATACCTCTATCGACTCCTACGATAAAGTAAACCTGTTACCCAGTAAATTTGAGCAATCCAGCAGCGCCAAGGAAAATCGGCATCGAGGATCCATTACTTTAACTTTGCCCACACAGATCACACGATGCGCGTCACCTGATCTATTTGCCGATTCGGATGATGAACTGAACCTAGAAATGCCAACCACACTTGGGGAGATGCAGAACTTTTCTCTAAGAGCCTACAAGGAAACAACGAGCACGGAAATCAATTGCTACGAGATTTACTCCAGCGATGAGGGTATACATTGCAACCCTTTAAAATATTAATTCCCATCATTATATAATTTTACTTTTGTTTCAGTGAAGACTTCGGCGACAGCGTTTAAAAATGAGACAGAGACAACTTATTCGTCTAGAGAAGAAAGCATTGTGGACTTGACAGAGGATCAGGAAACAGCTGAGTTGCCCGTTATTATCAATTCGGGTAATTGTCTTGCAACTCTCTCTCAGGAAATTGCCTTGAGTCCAACAGATGATTTTAACTATGACCCTGGCGAGCCTTGTTGCCCGCTAGAAGATCAGAATGATTGTGTTATCTCAGAAGAACTGTTTGCTAAATACGCACACAAGATAAGTCAGGCCGAAGGTGAAGCTGACTTGTCCTTTAGAGTAAACAGAATCAGCTCAGACGCAAAATCATTCGAATTATCATTATCAAAAACTCCAAATAGCATCATGGACAATTCATTGCCACATAAGTGCAACGAGCAGCGCCTTCAACAGGAGTACAGCTTCAAAAGCCCCTTGAGCCGTAAGAGCATTTCCTTTAGCGGCAAATCATTACCAAGATCTCAAAACAGCCTCAATGCCAATTCATTGTCAAACGGCTGCAGCCATCAGCAACGTCAACTGGAGCACAGCTTTAAGAGATCTTTGAGCCGCAAGAGTATCTCTTTTAGCGATATGACTGCCTTCCCCTGCAGCCAGTCGGATGCGAGCATAGACCTCACGCAGGATAGTGATAGCAATGAGGATTTTGACGAAGGAGTTTTGCTCTCCGACGACGAGATCAACTACTCCATTTGGAAGGCGGACAAAACACAGCGTGACATGGTGCAGGCTCCCAAAGAAAAAAGAAAAAGCTTGCCATACTTTCAGACTCTAGAAGAGTTGGATGCCTTCTTGGATGCGCGCCCTGCATCGCCCGCTGCTTCTATCAAATCTTGCAATTCCCGTTCACCCAACAAGAGCGCTTTGAGCAAAGAGCGTGCCGAGTTTGGCATTCTCGATGCAGCACTCTCTCAGCCCTTTACGCTCTCTCAGCTACCAAGCAGTGAGAAGCCAGAAACATCTGAAGTGTCCATTGATTGGACAGATGCATCCTTTCTGGACACACCCGCCGAGCAGGCCCTAAAACGTTACTCCACCAACAGCAGAAGTCATAAATTTAAGCAACTGCTGAACACCATTCCAAATACAGTTGCAAATGAAGTCGGTGATGACCTCGATGAATTCGATAGGATGGTACTCCAAAGCTCCAAAGTTGCAACAAATCTTGACGATGGATCAATGATGATGGATCATGATGTAATGATGATGCCAAGCGGTTTCGACCGTTTGCTAAACGATGAAATCAATACGGACACGATGCCAAAGGCCCTGCCAAGTGGACTAGATAGTTTGCTAAAAGGTGAAATCAACATGGATACCGTGCCAGAGGCTATTCCTCCAGTTATGATTCCAAGGACTGCCCTTTCAGAAGCGGATCAAGTAGAGGTCCATGGTCAAGTGTTCACTGTTCGTGTTTGTCAGTCGCCCAAGCCGGATTATGTTCTCATGTCGGAGGCAGACCTATTACAGCAACTGTACAATTATGGTATTAAGCCGCTGAAGCGCAAACAGGCGGTTAAACTATTAGAATTCATTTACAATCAAATGCATCCAATTATGCTGCCTCTGGAGGAGCAACAGATGCATCCCAAGCCACTGCCTCAGCCCTTGCCTCGCTCCAAATCCACTCCAGTGGGTAACAAGAGTAGTAAGCCTCTGTTCCACTACACCAGCAACAATTGCCTATCTCCAACCAAAATAAATGAGAAGCCAAGCTACAATTTCAAAGATGCGACGGGCCAAGAGCTCATTCGATTTTCCCAGAACATGTCGCCGGGTCTCTGCGATGACTTCGAGTTCTATGTGATGCAGACGAACGTAACCAAGAAGACGCCGCAGCCGTTACTGCCACTCCACATAGCCTGGCATAATTTACTCTGCGCCAATCCCAGTCTCCATGAGAGCGTGCTCATGTATGAACCCATTGATTTGCAAGAAATCTATCAATATTTCAAGCAACTGGGTCATCGGTATGATCCCAAGGACCTCAAGTGTTTCTTTGATAGACGTTGTATTATATTCCGTTACGATCTGGCTCCATCTAACAAACAGGTGCAGCGACACCTTCGAAAGAAACCCAAGAAAGCAAGTGTCAAGGCTTAGAATCGGATTGTGTTATAAAGTATTTTTGTACATTGAATTATAACTTTTGTTATTTGGCCTATTGCCCTGCTGTTATTATAAAACGTATGATTAGTTTTAACTTTAAGAATACACAATTTATTTATTAATGCATTAAACATGTATTTGGCTTAAGACCGCGTCTATAGATATTTCAAGTAAACGATCAAGATTGGGAGACGGTATCGGTTCATCCATCATAAAAATCTTACATCTCATATATTTGTCAATGTATTCGAAGCGCCGTTTGCTTGCATGTTTTCTCTTCAAAAACTGTTCACACTTTTCAGCGAGGACTTCGGATATTTCGTCTACTTCCTCGATTTCTGTGGGATCCGTCAGAAACTGAGAACACTTGAGAAATGTTTGCAGGCAGTTCATTTTTGAATATACCAAGTTTACTAACTTAAATTTCGAATTGGATTTGCAATATGTCAAACTAGATAAAGTCTTTTGTGTGGTGCTTAGGTGAATTATGATATTTATATTTGCTCAAAAAAACAAAATTTACGATAAAATGTTATTTTTCAAAAAGTGACAAAGAACGTTCAACAATAGTATCGCTTGTAATATCGATAGACTGTGATGCAGTATTGTCATAGATATGGTCTTCACAAAGGAATTTAGAATTTTTATAGTTCGCATCTTAAAATCCTAGCTATTGGCAATAATTTGCAAACAGGTACATAAATAGAGAATATTTTGTGATACTTTGAAACATAAACAGTTTTCCGAAAATTTTGTTCATTGTAAACAATTGTTCAGTTAAAATATCAGTAATTTCTAGTATTTTTGTAGATATCTTCATTGTGTAAGTGGTATATTTGTGAATGCAACCTTCGGTCACGCTGATCCCCAGCTGAATTCGTGAGCAATTTTTTGTTATAATACGAGGAAAATTGGAGCTCAGCCTGCCTAAATCTTTTGTGCGATCACAACAATAATAACAACAAGTGTCAGCCCAGTGATTAAACAATAATTCTAAACATTTTAACAAGTCGAAAAAGAAGCTTGGTGCGCTCCCGTGTGTGACCCGACTGACAGCGAGTGCATAATTTACAGTTGTGGCCTTCCTCTGGGCAACAACAAAGGCATCGGTAGACGACCCACACGCTTACGCACTCATACACTAACACTCACAGACACACACACAAAGATAAATACATATGCGTGTAGATTGCGATACCTGACTAAGAGTGCGTTCGTTTGTCAGTAATAAACAAGCAGAAAACAACACATAACACAAAAAAAAGGTTCGTTTCACACTCCCGCGCGCGAAATACAAAAACCATAACAAATGGGCCTGTTACTGTCGCGATTGTGGCGGATGTTTGGCAATGAGGAGCACAAACTGGTCATGGTTGGCCTCGACAATGCGGGCAAGACAACAATTCTGTACCAGTTTCTGATGAACGAAGTAGTCCACACAAGTCCAACGATCGGGTCCAACGTTGAGGAAGTCGTGTGGCGCAACATCCATTTCCTCGTCTGGGATTTGGGCGGCCAACAGAGTTTGCGTGCCGCCTGGAGCACCTACTATACAAATACGGAGCTGGTTATTATGGTCATCGACTCTACGGATCGCGAGCGTTTGGCTGTCACGCGAGACGAGCTGTATCGCATGTTGCAGCACGAGGATTTGAGCAAAGCCAGTCTCCTGGTCTATGCTAACAAGCAGGATCTGAAGGGATCGATGTCAGCGGCGGAAATCTCGAGACAATTGGATCTGACGTCGATTAAGAAGCATCAGTGGCACATTCAAGCGTGTTGTGCGCTAACAGGGGAGGGATTGTATCAGGGATTGGAGTGGATTGTGCAGCGCATCAAGAACAAATGACAGCCACATCGATCAACGAAGTCGCTAGTTTATAGTTATTGAATTAATTTAGACAAATAAATCAATTTTTATATAAACATGAGAAAATTGTAAAGACATGAGACACAGACAGAGAAATGATTCAGCGAAAAAGGGATCGTTGTTGTTTGGGAAACACAAACAAAGCCAAGCCAATTTTTTTTAACAGTGCTTTAGTTTAAAACTCCTGCCTTTTGTTTATATACTATGTACAATCTATAACCCCCCATCCCTCCTCGACCATCCCGAATCCCTTGTCTCAACAAAATTTAAATATATGTGTACTAAGATAATTGCTAATATTAAGATATAAGAACAGCCAATTAATAACTTCCAATAAATGTATAAAATAAACATGTTTATTTAAAAAAAACAAAATTTTTAAGTTACATCATACACAGAATTTTGGACGTATTTCTTACTGTTATGAACTGAACTATCATTGCATTGTAATTGACGTCGCTAATTCATTGCCTTGTTTGATTGTTTGTTGATGCTATTAGATGTGAATAATGTGTGAGATTATTTTGTACTCTTACCACCCAAAATAAATATTAATATGTTTGTAAAATATGATAATGATGACGATGGTGTTTGTTCGATACTCGTCCTAGCAAGTAAACATCGAAATTAACAGAAGATTTTAGGACTTAGAATTATAAATACACTACGATTATATAGCCACATGAACAGTTTGATCACAAAATCATAAAGTCAAATAAAAAACATAATATTCAACATGAGATGAGAAAAGATTGCAGCTGTCTTTTATGTTAGGTTGCACGAACTGCTGCAGCTCTTGAGGGGCTTCCCTTGGCCTAGCTGTACAGTGTTCTCATCCATAGCTTGCACACTGCTCGAATCGTGTTGTCGCTATAAAGAGCAAGTAAATCCTGATTCGGTAAATTGAATAAAATAGGACATGACTTAACGCTACCTTCAGTTCGGTGGCCAGGCAGCGAAAGGCATCGTCGACATTGGTATTCTCCTTGGCAGAGGTTTCCATAACAAACAAGATTTCAGGTATATATTGACACATTTGACGCGCCTCCTCGAAGTCCACCTCGCGCTCCTCTTCCAGATCGCATTTGTTGCCAATTAGAATGATAAGCACATTGGAAGCCGTATATCTGCGCACCTCCTCGATCCACTTTTGCAGATTGGCGAATGTTGATCGCTTTGTGATGTCATAGACTGCAGCAAACACAAATTGCAAACATTTGTAAACATCAATTAGCAGCACTTCCTCTGCTGATAAGGCAACTTCACGGCGAATGCCATGTCGTTAAAATCACCGCATCGATAATAACATTAAAGTGTGCGCTTTCTTATCGATAACAGCGACCATGACAATGACCCAAGGGGGACCCCGAACTGCTCACCGAGCAGAGGATGGGCGTTAGCCACTGCTGCGTTTACTCACCTATTATGACGCCATTGTTGGCTCGATAATAGCTCTGCGTGATGGTACGGAAGCGTTCCTGCCCAGCAGTATCCCAGATTTGTAGCTATAGTAAAGAATTAATGAATTATCAGTTGTTGTTGTATGACATTGATGAGCATCATTTACCTTGACTAGTTTGCCCTCGACTTCAATGGTTTTCATTGAGAAATCCACACCAATCGTGTTTCCATGCCGCTCTACATAGTTGCCGGTTTTGAAACGTTGCAATATCGATGTTTTGCCCGTGCAACAGTCTCCAATCAACACAATTTTGAATAAAAAGTCGAAATTCTCCTCATTTGGCAGAGCCATTAATGTTTG
The DNA here is from genome assembly GCF_009650485.2 of Drosophila albomicans. Taxonomy (NCBI): domain Eukaryota; kingdom Metazoa; phylum Arthropoda; class Insecta; order Diptera; family Drosophilidae; genus Drosophila; species Drosophila albomicans. The sequence goes on along the minus strand of NC_047629.2, from coordinate 55,242,207 downwards.
TGGATTCCTGGCCGTCATCACTGTCCAGCTTCACTCTGTGTGGCGTTGCGTCTTCCTTTAGCGATTGCTGCTACAGACTATTGTGCAACAATAATTGTAATTGCATGGAAAATGTTAAATTTTGGGTTTAATTGCTTGCTTGATAGCAATGGAAATGCGTTGCACAAAGAGTGTGTTGTTTGTGCCCTACACACTCACATGCAAACCATATGGGTATATCGTTTTTCAAATAGCGCAAAGGATTACATTGTATGCCAATTGATATTACAACTTAAGTTATGCACTTTATATTTTTTATATTATTGTCTTTATATTATTTTGTGTATTTTATGAGAATATATTAATTTTTTTTAACACTAAATAGATTAATGTCGTTGTTTAAGTCATCATAGGGTATTGTTAAGTGCAGAACTAAGATATTAGCAGCATTCAATGTTTGCAGGTGTGTGCTATTTCATGGCGTTGTAGAGTACTGCATTTTATCTCGCTTACCAACACATTTTCTCCATTGGCGCGCAAACACACGGCATTCAAAAATAGTGTACTGCTCGAGAGACCTAAATTAAGCAAATGTTAATTAAACTAAAAAGAATTTCAAAATATTACAATTGTGATTTTTGTTGATGATGAATTGTAGTATGTGAATTAAGCTTATGATATAGGTTAGGTTAGGCCCTAAGCTTATGATATGAAAAAATTGCTTTTATTATAACAAGACATCTAAAGTTAAAAGGGCATAATTTGTGTAGAAAATATAAACCACTATTTGTGTTTAAATAAAAAGTCTCATTAAATGAGGTTTGCAGCTGTGTCTCAAGTGACGTGGAGCTGGGTTTCTAATTATATGTAAGTGAATACATATTCGTATATGTATGTATGTTCATACATACATACATACATATATAGAGAGTACAGCAAAGATTAGTTTATATCAATTGAAACAGAAATTCTGCCTGTGGTTTTAAAGCTTTGCGAATTACATGGCGCCCACACATGGGCTCTAAATGGAGGAAAGCTTGCTCGGCTTTGCTTTCATGAAGCCTCAAAAGTTTTTCTCTCTGCGACAATAAATAGCTGCGCTGCCAAGACCCCCATTTCATTTGAAGTTTGATCTAGTTCGCGGTCACACATATCTTCGTGATAAAAAAATATAAATGTCAAAGTTGGTGCTATACGGCATGGACATTAGTCCTCCGGTTCACGCTTGTCTTTTGACACTGCGTGCTCTGGAATTGGAATTTGAATACATTGAAGTTAATCTTGCCGCTGGAGAGCAGAATAACGAGGAGTTTCTAAAGAAGAATCCACAACACACTGTGCCTCTTCTTGATGACGACGGGACCTTAATTTGGGACTCCCATGCCATTTGCAGCTATCTTGTGGACAAGTTTGGCCAATCTGACGAACTCTATCCCAAGGATTTGGTTAAACGAGCGCATGTGCAACAGCGTTTGTACTTTGACGCCAGCGTGCTCTTCATGCCCTTGAAAAACATTTGTGGTCCATTCTTTTATAAGAACGTGACCACAGTGCCACAAGAGAAGATTGACAACATCAGAGATGGTTACAATCATTTGGAGACTTTTCTGGGAGAAAATCTGTATGTAACTGGTGATGCCCTGACTATCGCCGATTTCTGCTGTGCGGCTACAGCCTCATCTCTGCCGGCCTTCCTAGAAATTAATCCCGAGACGTATCCGAAAATTACCGCCTGGCTGGCTCGCCTTAGTGAACTGCCTTACTATCAGGAGTCCAATGCCAATGGTGTCGACAAGTACATTAGCATCTTCAAGGACGCATTGACTATTGTGTGATAGTAAATTAACTGGCATGCCTACTTTAATTGACATATGTATAATTATTTAACTACAAGTACATTGTTTTAATGGCAGTTATAATTATTTTTAAATATACGTTTATCGATAACATATCGCTGTCTTGGTTATCTCTTAGTTGCCTATGCTGCAGCCCTGGTTGCTTGCCGCTAAAATTTGAAAATTTGCTTGGCATTTAAAGAGATGTAAATTAATTTCAATAGAGGTGGGAATAGAAAAAGTATTGACTTAAATAAGAAATACAATTTATAGTTATCTTCTTCATGTGTGATTTCTATTTTTGGAGTGCATGTTATTTTCCACTTTTTGTTACATACGACATACGAATGATTATGTATTTGTTTGTGTGCGTTAAGTGATAAGACTGGCATACACTGTAATATGTATGTAGATGTTTGAGTGTGTGAGTGCGCATAAACAAACAAGCAAACTATTATTTGTTTCAATTGGCATCACTTTGTGAAAGCTTTCGTTTATTCTATCTGATTCAAATGCAAAAAAAGCTTATCTATCGTTATTTAAGTTTCATTCTGCTGCCACATATAAAAGCTGACAACGCCTGGTTTTATTTTCAGTCTGTTCTCGTTCGAGCTGTTCACTGATCATAGCTATTTGACATGTCGAAACTTGTGCTTTACGGTTTGGACGTTAGTCCTCCAGTGCGTGCCTGTCTGCTGACCTTGAGAGCCCTTGAGTTGCCATACGAATACATAGAAGTCGATCTTCTTTCGCGCGAACACCTCACGGAAGACTTCCTCAAGAAGAATCCACAGCACACTGTGCCATTACTGGACGACAATGGTACCTATATATGGGATTCGCATGCGATTTGTTGCTATCTGGTGGACAAGTACGGCAAAAATGATGAGCTCTATCCTAAGGATGTAGTCAAGCGGGCCTTCGTCAATCAACGGCTGTACTTTGATGCCAGTGCCTTGTTTATGCCATTGAGGAACATCAGCGTACCATATTTTTACCATAATGTGTCTGAGGTGCCACAGGAAAAGCTGAATAATGTGAAGGATGGGTACAGGCATCTGGAGAACTTTCTGGGCGACAATAAATATTTGAATGGCGATACCATGACCATTGCTGACTTTTGCTGTGGAGCAACTGCATCGTCTTTGCCGGCAGTGCTAAAAATGGATGCCGAAGAGTTTCCTAAAATCGCAGCTTGGCTTCGACGTCTCGAGAAGCTGCCTTACTATGAAGAAGTCAATAATACTGGTGCTCAGAAGTACATTGAAATGCTGAAGAACAAGTTTACATATGTCTAACTAATTATTCAATACACGATTCAATAACATTTCAAAATAAAAATAAGCTTTTATCGATATGCTATCGCTTTTTGATTGCTTATCAAAAGCATCTTTCCCAACACTGTTCGCGCGCCATTTGAATTTGAATGCGACCTGTGAACGTTTTAAGCTTTTGATATTACGCAAGATGACCGTAAAATGATTGTGATTTATTTAAATGAAGCAATACCAAAAGGAAAGCGATTGACTGTGCGAAATTGTGTCAATTAACGTGGAGTGCAGTTCATTAAACGGGCAGCACGTACACAGGGCCTCTGCTGATAGCGATTTATTGTATTTACATGAGCCTCAAATCAATTTTCACCACGTACTGCGTGATGGCGCCATTCAGTCAACCAAATTGACTTAATTGTGCTGTAAATATTTATAACTGTCTATTGCATTGCAGCATTTTTCTTCACACATTTTCCCCAATACAATTTTTACGACTTTTCCTTATGCAGAACCTTGACCTGAATTTGATTGCTAAGCAAGTTCTAGACATGGACTTGGACTGGAACTCGGACTCGGACTCACTTTCAAAATACAAAAGAGGCTCACGCACAGTTGGAGATGAAGCAAACATGTTCTAATATGCAATGCCCAGCTAACTGGTCAAGAGATTGTACCAAGTGGATTGGAAAACCGCAAACAAGCACGCATGGAAAGTTAAACTAGCCTATACAAGAATTTCTGAAGCACTCAGATGAATAAGTAGTGAAATTAATTTGTCGTCTAACTTGCAAGTTGGCGCCCCAAATTGTGAGGACTACTCGATATGACTCAGTGCGGTCCTAGCACGCCCAGCATGGCTCTCGATCCGCTTGAGCTTCAGTACCAACTTCAAGTTGAAGACCAACTCGCAATCCAACTATCGCTATCTATTTATGGTGAAGAGGAAATCAAAAACACACATACCAACACACATGTACACACAACTGGGCAATAAGTAGTCTTTCATACTGGTTTGTTGTTGGCTTGACTATGAGTAGCTTCTGCCAATGTCTCGCCTGCCAATTGTCGACTGCTGGCAGCTCCGCCTCCTCCTCTTCTTTCTCCTTTTGCTTCTCTGCCTTGCCTTACCGTTGTCTGTGCGAGCTTGCACAGTTTGCTTTTATCGTGCGCCACAGCCGTTGGCCACTTTAGTTGGATTTGAAACGTTTGCGCACGCGGTTGTTGCTGCTTCCCGCCAAACTCGAAAACGCGAACAAAACGTGCAACTAGCTACGTGCGACGTGCAACGGTCTTGTAACGGTTTCTACTCGGTTTCTACCTGAAGGATAAATCGTGAAAAACGTGTCAAGAATTTCATTTCATGAGCCTAAAAACAAACCTAGACTAGAAAAGTGAGTTGAAGTTGCAGTTCACAAATATGCAAAGCCCCAGCTCGTTTGACTTGAAAGTGGAAGTGGAGTGTGTAGCCGGGATGTGGGTCAAGGAGCATAGTTCAATTCGCGTCGTAGTCGCAGTTGCTGCTGCTGCTGCTGCTGCTTATGTAAGCAGACGCAAGAATATGTGTAATAGCAATCAAATTCGATATTTTTCAATTGTTATGCTAACGACACTCAACGACTTTCTATAGCGCTTGTTTTCATCAACGAATTTGATTGATTTTTGTTTTTGTTTAATTTTCGGTTCGGGCTCAATATCACATGCACATCACGGATGGCCACCACTTGCACTTTCCTTTGCCTTTCCCAATTTATATTACTATCATCATCGTCGTCATCAACATTGCCGTTGGCCGTTTCAAATTAGCTATGCAACGCCATGTCGATATTGCGGGTGGTGCAATGCGCGCACATAAAACAAAAGACTGAGGGCACGAACTTGTTGCGACCGCGCGCACAAGTGTGCACAGGATTTGCCTGTACGTGTGTGTGTGTGTGTGAGTGGGCATGTTGTCGATGATGCCAATATTTAACGCGTGAAATTATTGCTTAAATTACAATTTTAAATTTGTAAAACCAGTTAACCCGAATTTCATTTTCATTTTCGCAGTGCATTAAAGAATTTTGTTAATCGACTCGTCGGCTGTCAAACAGGAAATAAAATACAACTTGCGGATATACTATAACGAGTATACTATATATGTATGCATGCATGTCATGTGCTCCAATTGAAGAGCTGGTACTAATTCGCCATAAACTTACATAGCTTTTCACTTGTGGCATACCACACCGACATTTGTTGCGTGTTCACTTGTTGCTGATGTTCAAGGCGTTTGCTCTTGATTTTCTATAGAAATTAAAGCTATCCTTCTGCCGCATATGGTCAGCTGGACAGCGAGATTGGTCATTCGTCTGCCAGCTTGTTGTCTGACGCGTTGTAATTGCAACAACAATCGGCGACAGCAACATTAACAATCTCAAACAAACATTTGTTGCTTTGACAGTGATATTAAAAGTGCGCCCTGGCAGCAATTACAAATTCTCTCTAGTTATGTGTGTGCTCGCTGTGGATTCTGCGACCCAATTTCTCTTTCATGGCTGTCAAACTTCGTGGCTAATCATTGGTCATGGCCATAGTCATGACCACTCCCCTCTGTCTAGTCTCATCATCTGCCATCAGGCTGGACATTATTTGCATATAATTCGCGTGGCTGCGCAGAGAAAATCGCTGAATCGCTGATTCGCTCTGCTTGCTGGAGCAACCCTTGCCATGCAAAGCGCAAAGCGCAAAGCATTTAATCAATATTGATTTGAGCCTGCGGTTTGAACCAGTTAATAACAAACAGGCAGTTCCAGTTGCTCAAGCCTGGTCAAGCTGGCGGCACTGGGAAAGTGCATTAGAATGCATGGGTTGGGGTGGTCTGCTTTAGCTGGGTGGCAGCAATGCTGTGCAACCGGCTGACTGCCAAGTTGCATCATCCTCTTACTAAGTAACTGTGCCAGTGCTCTTGGTGGAGTTTGCATGCTTTGTATACACAGTGCGAAGAAATCAATCGATTTCCCATTCCCAATCCATGTGCTTCATTTGAAACGAATACGAGTAAAAAATGCTGATACCAAGAATAAAAATCTTGCTTTAAAAACTGTTATCAACATATAGAAATATAGTGCTTATATTCTTACTACTACTACAAACTAGTACAATTAAAATCTGTATTAATTGCGGAATAGTTGATTAAAATTGAATTTTAGTTTGGGCATCAATTCTTTATCGTGTTCATATGCTAATTTTTCTCTCTGTGTATGGGTGGTAAAAGTGCGTCGAGAAATTTGCTGATGACCAGTCGAACACAAAAAGTGTTCCATTTTGGGCGAAATGCGTCGTTAGGCAGGTTTGTGCAAGGAATTATATATCGATTAGCTAGGAGATGCTTTCACTGCTTTCCACGCACTGCAACAATTCGAATTGGACTTACAATTCGACATTGAATTTGAGCAAGAATCTGCTAAGCTGTAAATTGTAGAGCATGTAAACTAAATGTGCTGTTAACGGTGCTTTAACGTTGAGCTATAACAACAAAAATTGGCCCGCCAAGGCGAAGCCAAGAGGCAGTCGAGGCTTTCTTCCCCAAAACTCGATTGAATGATTCTATTATACATGTGTCGCAAACCTGTTGCGAGATCGCGTTTTTAATGTGCATTCTCTTTTAAGATCTGCTGTTGCTGTTATACAACAGTTAAATAATGGCAAATGGCAATTGTCTTGCAGTTATTTGGCTAATCTTAAGTTTGTTGCCTAAGTCTTTCGTTTCTTTATTGCAGCATGCGTGTCTCCCAGCTGCTGCCTCAACTGTGGTTGCTCATCTGTTGCCTGATATGTCTAATACGCACAGCTGCTGCACTCAATGAGGCCTTGGCCACACAGCTGGCGGACGCCGAGGCGCAAGTTGCAGCAGAATCGGATTTGGAGGCTAATGCGCCGCATATACGTAAAAAGCGTCTTGTTTGGATTACGGACGATGGGCGCTTGGCACTGCCACCGGGCACCTCGCTCACATTTACGCCGACAATTGCCATGCCACTGGTACGACATCCGCCTGAAGGCTTCTTCTCCAATCTGACGATAAGTTTCCCCGTGACAAGTGAGTGCACACAATTCATCGCTCTCTCTTTCAATCGAATTTACGTATGATTGCTCAATTAATGCACTCTCTAGTTGACTTCGATAAGCTCGGACTGACGGACAATCAGAACCCATTAGGTGATTTGCCTTTCTTCGCCAGATCCTTTGGCCATGGCGCAGGGCAAATGGTTGGCGAGTATGTCTCACGCTATTTGCATATTCAGCGTCGCAAGCGTGATCTCAGCGAGCAACGCAGTAGCTCCGATGAGAAACCCTTTAAGGTGCGTGAGGAGCTGCTCAATTATCCAGAGCTTCCAGCTGGTCTGAAGCACATATTCCATGGTGGCGAGCGTGTGCTGCTTTATGGCGTCGTTGAGGATTTCCTCGCCACCTTTGGTATGGATGGCAAGGCGTGTCTGCTGCGCACCATCTGTGAGATGCATTCGCGCAGCTTGGACAAGTTTGGCGTCTTTGGCGAGATGACAAAGCTCTTTCTCACGTGAGTAGCAAAAGCAAACTAATATACTAAATTATCATCTTTATTGTTGTTATCTTTGGTGTTTTAAGGGTTACAAAGTCGCCTTTTGCCGAGCTCATACCGGAGTATGTGCGTGCACAGCATGTGGGTGAAGGCAAGCAGGCGCCTGGTGAATGTTTCCCCTACTACAAGGCCTGTCCCAAGAGCATCTTCAAGGCGCTGGCCAACAAGTACAGTGCTCAAGCAAAGCCAATGGCAGCGAAGACGACGACGACTACGACGAGTACGACGACAGCAAGGCCTGCGGGTGAGTACCAGGAGCAGCAGGCCGTACTGCTGCCGAACAATAAGGAGCAGGATCAGCAGGAACAGGAGCTCAATCGCAACGTGGTGTACATGTGATTGATTGGCAGGACCTCGTCTAGTTTAAGCGTCAACAAGCAACGTTCTGTTGCTGAAATGAGTGCACATTGAAAGTCATTAACTATTTAACAAATTATTATAACTGTAACTATTTGTATTGTATTGTATCTATTTATTGAATAGCTTGTAGGCCATGTTGTTAACTCTTAGCGCATTATTTGTTATATACCCTGTAAATAAACAAGTCCCACGCATCACATTCGATTGTGTTGAAACTGCAAAAACATATGAAAATTGAGAGATGTAGACATTACAAAAAATTCCAGCTGGCACATCTGTTTAGCCAGCAGTAAACAAAAAACAACTCTTCAACATACGCTATTGTTTATCGCGTATACGCAATGTGAGCCGTCCACACTGTATGGAATTTGATATTTGATACGAAGCGACTTCAAATGAGGCCAAACATTTGCTTTAGCCGATCCCAGGGTATATAGTTCATGTAATAGAACATGGATACGTTACGTGCAATCGTGTCCAGCTTTAGCGCCTCCTGCATCGAATGCTGCTGGCAGTTGCCAAACACCATAAGCTTATGCGTTGCATCCGTGTAAATTATGTTAGTGTGTATGTTGAGAAGCTAAAATTAAAAAACAAACAAGATGTAAAACCTGTAGTACTGTAAAAAAAACCAATCAAACTGACTATCGAATCCTAATTAAATTCACAGAAAGCTACTAGCATAAGCCTTTATGCATGATCTTTGTGTCCCACTTGACAATAAGTTAAAATACCCTTCAATCCTGCCTATTTAAATATTCATCACCTATTCCTTGAGTATTTACCTCCATAAAGAGCGTGGGCAGTGATAGATTGCAGTCGCAGCTCATGCTGTAGCGTAAGCGAAAGAAGTGTAGTCCCTTGATGACGAATATATCAGAGATGTCGGGTATATTGTTACCTAGACCGATCTTGACCAACAGCCGCAAAACGTTGCGATACTTGACCATGCGATCGTCCTGCACGAACTGCATGCGCGGCACGTACGGACAGAAGCTACGATTGTCATATTGCGGATACACCTGTAGCAGGGCGAGCCAGTAGTAGACGTTGTTGCAGTGCGCCCAGGCGGGGCCGGAGGGCACAAACGAGGGCAGAGGAAACTCAGAGAACTTGAACTGCAGTGCCGGCAAAAAGACGAAGGATATGATGCTGGGCATCCCGCCGTCGCGTTGCTCACATGCCAATATCTCGTGCACAAAGCCCTGATCTCCAATCTCATGGGTGCGGTAGCTCAGCTTGTAGTGCACTTTACTGTCGCAGTAGACACTCTTCAGCTGGTTGATGGCATCACGCAGATTCCCGCGTAGAAGGACCTGAACTAGCTCCGGATTCACATAACCCTTCGTAATCATCGGATGCGTGCTGGTCGCATATAGATTAATGTAGCCCGGCTGGGAAGCATTGAAGATAGGAGTCACATGGAATGGCATTTGGAAGCGTAAATACTGCTCGAAATCGAGCGGCACGTCGATCTTGGAGCCTCTGTAAAACGTGGCCGTGGTTAGCAGGTGCTCCAGCACAGACTTGTAGATCCAATCCTTTTTGCTCATCACATCGCTAATCCGCTTGCAAATGAATTCCGCGTCCACTAACCAATCGGCGTCGGAGTCCTCGATCTCCATTAGATCCGACACCCATTTAATGCCGTCTTGAAAGTAAGAGTAGCCGTCGGGCAACAGCAAGGGGGAACTTGCCGGTTCTGCGTCACATTTCGTTATCTTCTGATCGCCCATGTTTTCAATGCTGTCGCAACTGGAAGCTTTCTGAGCTTGAGTCAAGGAACAACAAAACCGAAAGCCCCTGTTTTTTTTAATTTGCTTGAAATATGATAGGCACTTTATTGTTCATGCGCAGAAAAAAATTACGCATATGTGCAGCCAGTCAAGTCAGCAGCAAAATGGACCTATTTCCAAATTAATTATTAACACTTTCTGCGAGTTGACGTTTTGAATGAACGATGTGGCGGTTGTCAACTAGTTATGCAGCTTTGCAACACCGTAAACGGCGAATGAGAGTAGTTTCATCGCATAGTATCGATGTTATATCGATGATATCGATAACATTTCGCACAGCTGATTGCGTGTTTTATCACGCGTACGCGACCGACGAAGGTGCTTTCTTTGCGTTATTTACAAAGTTTGCAGAAACATAAGCACCAGCAGGACAGCGGCGTCTCCACAAATGTGTGAAAAAAGCAACTGAAAAGTGTAATACGCTTGTGGCAGGTGAGTCGCTTTTTGAAAGTAGGCATACTCATCAAGCCTCGCTATTGCGAGGAAAATACCAACAACAGTTGGACAACAACAAAAACAGCAACAAAGGCAACACCAACCCGGTCAACGCCAAATTAGAACAACAGCAACAATAACAGTGAAACAACAACAAATTTCACTGAGTCAGAATCGGACCATTGTTTGATAATGATGAATTGTGTATTATCGCAAGCCCACCGCTTCAGATGATTGGCAGCCGGCGTGGTCGTCGTAGTTGTTGTTGTCGTTGTTGTTTTTGTTTATATTACGTGGACGTGGCGCAATATAATTTAATCTTTGTGGAGCCCTAGTGATTAAATATTTGTTACCCACGCCCGCAGGTAATTCAACACAGAGCATTGCCATGGACGACCTGGACAACATAACGACAACTGGTCCGCCGTTGCCCAGTGCGGATGCCACAGTGACTGGCGGCGGCTCCCAGAGTGATACCTCGGAAGAGGAGGAGTATTTGGATAACAGCATCGAGTTGAGGGGCTATTTGAGCAAATGGACCAACTACATATATGGATGGCAGCCACGTTACATTGTCCTTAAGGATGGTACGCTCTCCTATTACAAATCTGAGTCGGAGTCGGACTTTGGCTGTCGTGGCGCCATCAGTCTATCCAAGGCGACCATTAAGGTGCGTAGCAAGTGCTCTTAATTGAACTAATCAAAAAGTAATGGGCGTCAGCTGTGTGAGGTCAACGTAGCAGCGTCGTCAGCGCAATCAATGCAGCGCAATCAATTAACGTTCGAATGTCGCCACCACTAACAATCAGCATGCCACATACAAGTGACAAAAATAAACCAAATTGATGTCCGCCCTGTTGATGGGCGTCCCTCAATTGGTTATTCTTAATCTATTTTTATTGTATTGTAAACAATGATTCATGTTTGCTTTGTTTGCAGGCCCACGAGTCCGATGAGTTGCGCTTTGACGTGGTCGTCAACAATCTGAATAATTGGTGCCTGCGCGCCGAGACGAGCGAGGATCGCATGCATTGGGTGGAGGTGCTACAGCTGTACAAGGAGGGCACGGGTAGCACAGACACTACCTCATTGCGTCGCCATGGAAGCACAATGTCACTGCAATCGAACACAATTTCTTTGGCCAGTGGCGGCAGCTTGAAGAGAACACTACGCAACTTGCGCGAGAAGGTCGGCGAACTGGAGACCTTCAAGGATATACTCTTTGGCCAAATTGAGACACTGCAACGCTACTTTGATGCCTGCTCTGAGGTGAACAAAACCAATTCACAGCCGTTGGATTTAGGCGATGGCCTTAAGCCCATTGATTTCAAGGTGAGACTGTTTCCATGAACAGTTTTTCCGACTGACTAACTATTGATGTCTTTGCAGGGTGAGTCCATCACGTTTCGAGCCACGACAACTGGTGTGCTGAGCACCCTGCAGCATTGCCTGGAAATCATAGCTGAGAACGATGAATCATGGAAACGCAAATTAGAGCGTGAAATTGATAAGCGTCGTCGCGCCGAGGAACAGAATAAGTAGGTTGACCTTGTAAATACGCCTAAAATACTTTTGATTGTGTCAGTTTCAAATTGTTTGACATTTGTTTTGCAGAAAGTTCATGGATGAAATTGAAAAACTTAAACGTTTATCATATCCCGGCCCAGACTTTGAGGTAAGCAAACAGTTGAGCAAATTCACACGCGTCTTTCGGCCAGAAACGCGCTCATGGTCGATTTCATTGTGCGTCTAAGTGAAAAAGTTTTATATGCAAATTGTAAACATCAACAATAGAGAAACGCCGTCATAATTCGTTGACGTTAGGCACTTGCAACACGCCCAGACGGCATGGCTCCCACCTCCGTCTCTCTCGCTGCCAACCAGTTTACAATTTACCAAAAATAAGCACGACGTGTCTGTTGATGGTTGATTGTATTACAATTTCAGAGTACGGGCCAAGTATGCCACATGCCGTGCAATTACTTAAACAATTTGTTGATCTGTTTACAGAAGTGCTCCCTCATTCGATATCTAATTATAGTGGTAGTCGTGTTATTGAGTCGTGTGTACTGCATTGATTCCATGTCATGTTTCGGATTCTTATCAAGCTTTAATTGCTACCACATCCACTTGTCCAATTGTCCAACTGTTTACATCCGCAGGTCTTTAATTGGCCTGACGTTGACAGTATGGAGAGTTAGCTTCTCTATATGCATGGGTATGTGGAATATTTATTACTTCAATTCAATTGCAATGCCGAATGAATTCTTTTTATTTTGTCATTTCTATTTCCATTTCCATTTCCATTTTCCATACAAGTATTCCTTCACTGACTCCACTTGCTGGGCTTCATTTGAATTCACTAGAACGCGAGTTCGTTCACTTTGCTGACAGCTCAAGCGCAAACAAATTGGACTCAGGGCACATTAACATTAAACTATTAGACACTTTGAGGTTGCAGAAGTTTTTCAAAGAGCCAATAATAGTAGGTCATGTGTAGTTTACTTTGTTACTTGATTTGGCAAGCGTCCATATTTATTTGGTAATAATATTATACCCTCACTGAAAGACACTTTAGGTTACTTTAATGATCTGTTTACCGTTTCAAATATTTTATATGGGAAATTTTAAGTCAAATTTATAACAAATTCGTATTATGTGAAATATTTCTACTTTGTTCCAGTCAAGAAGCTAATTCATATTCATATTTATGCATTTATTCTGATATTCTTTTGTTAAAGGTCCATTACCATAAAATTAAATAAGTCTGTCCGCGATATTATCGGTGTTATAGCAACGTTTGTTACTGAAGCTATGTATCATGACATTTTATAAAGTTGCTGAAATGTGATTAAAAAGTATCATATTTAACCTGTAATAAACACAGACCGTTTAGGGGCTTTTTTCTTTATTACGTTAAGGGAACCCGGTCCCCTCAACTTGATGTCTGTTTTGTTTGTATACAATGTAAAATATCTTGAATTAAGTTATCCAGAAAACTAAAATAATATCAAGTATACGTTTGTTACAAACATGCATTCTTTTGTTATTGCGATTTTGTTGCGCGCCTATGCAATAAGAGTGTACCATATTCGTGTTGCGCTCTTAACCATTGCAGCTCTTGTTTTGAGGCTGGCTTTAAAGTGAAGCTTGGGCTGGTCATCGCGAGACAGAGCGAAAGAGAGCAACAATATGGCTGTAGTATTTATTTAGCTCGTTGCGTATGACTCGATTGTTAGTTGACTACATTGGTCAGTCAAGTCTATTCAGTCAGCGGGCAGCGATCGTGTTGCGAACATAAACAAATTGTGGAAAAAAAATACAACAAAAACGAAAAACAATAGTGAATTTTTTGTTATTTTGTTACTGTTGTTAGCTTTAATAAACTGTTGAATTGTGGTTGCTTGCGGTCTCTTGGCCAAATTAGCAAAGTTTGCATTCGCATTTGCATTTGGTTAACTAGTGCGCGCTTTATTTATACAAATAAATATGCCCTCAGTGCGGTTTCAATGGCGTTGCGGCTACAAGCTGCAGCACGGCAAAAAAAATGTGGTATGTGTCCCATATCAACACAAGCCTCCCTCAAAAAATATCTTCCGCTCCGTGAGAAATAATCCGGCCCAGTTTAATTCTCACCAACACATTGATTTATTATTATACGAGTGCTTGTAATCCTTTCGTTTCAAAGCTTTTAAGCTTTTGTTGTTGCGTGCTTTCGCTCTTTCTCTCACTTGACGTATTCGTGCCACTTTCGCCTCGCTCTCTCTCTCTCTCTCTCTCTCTGCTGGTGAGTCAGTTAACGAGATGCTGGTGCTTTGTTGCTTTTTTGGGGCCATCCAGCAACAGTTTGTTTTGCGTGCTCGCGCCTGACGGAAGGACTCCGCTGTGATTCCGCTTTCGCATTCACAGAGCCAGCTGCCCTCTCGACCTCAGATATTTTGCACGCGCTCTCTCTCGCTGGCTTGCTCACTCTCTCTCTTTTACTCGCGCTCAGTGCTGTTCAAGGAGCGTGGTAAGCAGCGCGGGTAACGATTTATGGTCGCGACAATGACTTCATCGCTTCAATAGTTGGCCCACTTCCTGTATCCTGTTGTCTGTAGCTTATATCCTGTTGGATATGCTTGAGTAAACCTTTTAAAGCTTTTCCGCATTAATTAATAAATTTCATTTAAACAAATACCGAGTCTCTAGACACACGCGCCAACGATAGAATTTATGAGCGCCAGACAAAAACAAGACCCGACTCGTTTTTAATATTCATGACACAATAGAGCGCGCGCCTTTAAGATATGAGTTGTGTCTATTATGCTCAATCAATTAGGTATGCTGGTGTTGTCCAACGAGCTATCCCAATGTTGGTTGGGATTTTTCTTGGGATACGCTATTAATTTAAACGCGTCACGTTTCGCATTTCTTAGGCTTTTGGCCAGTTCAACGCGCGCGATTTCGTCATTAAAATTAATTAGGCCGGACCTTCCATTCAAGTATTGCTTTTGATAAACTTGACTCACTTATACCGCACACAGTCTGACTTGCTAATCAATCCGCACATTCTCTTTCGATTTGACAGGAGGGTCCACATTCCACACTGCCCGAGGATGAGTTCTTTGATGCTGTTGAAACGGGCCTGGAGAAAATCGAGGAGGACATGCAGCTGCGTTTTAAACTGAGACTGCAATCGCAAATCTCACAGACTCTGGTCAATGTTCCACACGAGGCCGTTGCCGAGGGCGAGGAGGCACGGGAGGAATTTGGCACTGGTGCCGAGGCGCAATCTCACGCCCTTTGGCCGGAGGTAAGCCGGAAATTGTACACTTAGAGAATCCCATCAGTGGCAGCGTCTAATTCAATTTTGAATTTTACAGATTGATCGCGTGTGCAAGGAGCAGCTACATAAAGCTCGTGAAGGTGTTGGTCAGGATGGCAATGGCTGGCAAATCTTTGCAGATGAGGGCGAAATCAAAATGTACAAACGCGAAGAGGAGGTCAACGGCATGGTCATGGATCCTCTCAAGGCCTATCATTCAGTCAAGGGTGTGACGGCGCGCGAAATGTGTCATTATTTCTTTATGCCCGAGTTCCGCAACGACTGGGAGAGTGAGTATTTTAAGCAGACACGCAGCTCAAGAGCAGTCACCAATAATGATATTTAAACATTTCAGCTACTCTTGAGGATTGCACAATATTGGAGAAAATCTCAGCGGACACGTTGCTCTTTCTGCAAACCCACAAACGCATTTGGCCCGCCAGCCAGCGTGATGCACAATTCTGGTCGCACATGCGAAAGATTAACGACGGCCTCGAACCTGACACACGCGATATGTGGGTTGTCTGCAATAACTCCACGGAGTATGCCAAACAGGAGGTGAGCTTAGAAAGTAGCAATTGTATTTAATATATTATTAATGTTGTGTCTCTTACAACGACAGTCGAAGAATGGCAAATGCGTGCGCATCTTTCTGACGGTCATATTAGCCTGCCAAACACATTTGCCGGATGGCTACGTCAAGGGTCAACCGCTGAGTCGAGACGATCTAACCTGCAAAGTGACCTACTGTTCTGTGGGTAAGTAGTGTTTCACTTATTTGCGTTCTCTTGCTATACTAATGCTTAACTTTTCGATTTTCACAGTTAATCCCGGTGGCTGGGCACCAGCGAGCGCCTTACGCGCTGTCTATAAGCGTGAATATCCCAAGTTTCTGAAACGCTTTACCGGCTATGTGATAGACCAGTGCAAGGATAAACCGATTATGTTCTGAAATTTTGCCATAAGCAACAAAGCAATCAATCAACCAATCAAAACAACTATGTGTTTATCGTCGTCGTCTAATTATTTTCTAAGCCGCAGCAACAACACGTTAAGAGTTGTGAGTTGTGTTTTGAACACCCCTCGTAATAATCCTACTACCATTACTCTCTACTGTGTAAATGTGCTTTAAGTGAAATGTTAGAATGTTCATTTTGTAATCCAAGTAAACCTGTTTAGCCTTAAGTTATTGCTAAGTGATAAAATGGAAACAGACAAAAGCCCAAACACACATCAACACAAGCACGAAACACAATCATTGTATAGCGCTCTCCTTGTGTTATAGCTCTATTGAAATGCTTTAAATGCAAAAATTGCAACAAAGAAATGTTTGTTTTTAGGAATGAGAAAAATAATATAAGTTTTGTTCATTTCGATACGCCTGAATCTACATTAAAAAGTCTGTGTTTTTCATTTTTTTATCGAAACAATCAACAAACATTTTCAAAGTGTCGAATGTAAATAAAAGCGATTTATTGTTAACTAAACTGAAAAAATGGTGCACAGCTAAATATAAAATAAAAGACCAAAAGTTTTTGCTTAAGTTTTCGCATTTTTATCCATATTTCATGCCATGTATTTCGACCACAAATTGTACACAAACAAATGTACATAAACTGTGTATTCTTTTGTATTTGTTTTTTCTTTCTATGTTGTTTATAAGTATATCTTCTGATGAGTTTTACAACTTTATGTCATTTCTATCATTTCGTTTTGACGTTCGATTTCGTTATCGTTTTCTTTAAATTCTTACAACCAAGTTAATTTCAGAATTTGTAAATGCCTAAAACTGTGCAGTCTGAAATGTTGCTTAGCCGAAAGAAACAATGTCTGAATAGATTGTTTTATAGTTAGTTAGTTTTGCCTACAATGTTGCCATTAAATCGTATTTTCATTATCAATATTATAATATATAATGTATTTCTTTTCTTTAATGATATTGTCATGTAGAATTGGTTTGGTTTCATCTTTGAGCTATTGCAAAATATAATCATTTATCTGTGTCTGTCTGTCGGTCTATCTGCGATGTGGTTCATAATTTGGCAAACAATCGGATTAGCTTGAGCTGCTTTGAATTTCTATAAAAGTTTGCTAAATTCTGGTTCTATGAAAATGCATGCTGGCTTACGACTTTGGCTTGTTCTAAATATTCCACTAAATCCTTTATGATTTATATAATTAAATGTCATTCATATTTCATATATCGATTCTCAGCTATATACAACAGTTTCATGCATATTTGGTATTGGTTTTACAAATTACAAATTAATTAAATTCATTTAAATAACTAGCTAACATTTTATTTCATTTTTCTCTTAACTTATGCAAAAATTGAGGAAAACACATACAAATTCAACTGAATTTACTACAAATACTTGGGTGTTTTGTGTTCGTGTGCATGTGAATGCGTGTCTCTGTTTATTCACTATATGTTTGTATATATTTACTATAGTTATCATTCATGCATTATCTCGCTTTTTTTGTTATTGTGATTATGACTAGTGTTTATGCTCTGCAATTAAGAATGTCATCGAGATACCCTATCCTTTTAGTTCTTCGTAGTTTTCTTAGCTATGCAAAACATTTTAAATGCGGCCTGCCGCAGATCCACTTTTGTTTGTCCGTCCTACAACTCTTTTCTTTACATTAAATGCTTAACATTAGTCTATGCATAATGCATTAATATTAATAAATATAAGTATATGTAACTTAATGCTTGTTGTTGTTCTCATTGTTTAAACTTATTAAATATGCTGCTTTTCAAGTCCAACTAAGCATAATCAGTATGTAAATAAGTCTTATTGGTTATATTTATTTTTCTTGTTGCTTACTTTCTTTTGGGTAAAATCAAAGTGCGTTCGAAAAAGTTCATTTTACTCGTATTTGTTGTTGTAAATAGTTTAATTTTATGGCCTTATTTCTTCAATATTTATTCAATTAGTATTAGCTCGTTATTAACAATTCATTTTGTTAAGAAATGCAGCTCTAGTTTGAAGTACATTGTGTGGCTCAGTGTGTGTATGTGTTTGTGTACCTTATCTGTGTTTTAAATTGCTCACCAATATCATGTGATTTTCATTTCAATTCTTTTTTTGTTCTGGGTGGATTTTACAACAAATTTTACAATTTTGTTCAAATATTTATCGATTTGTAGTCAACAGTTTTCATTTGTTTAATTTCGTGTATTCATATTGATTTAAAAATTATGTGATAAGTTGTTTTTAATTATATGTATATATATCTGTATTTTAGACATTAATTTGGAATGCTTCCCGCTGTAGTTTCTGATTGGCACGCATACGTGGCGACGTTTGTGTCTTCGTCTTGTCGTTGGCATCCGAAAAACGTGCTGGTGGATTTATATGGTCCTGATAGTTTGGTGGATAGTTGGATATGCTAAACGTACAGGGTTCTAATTATGTTTATAGCGACTAACAGTTTACACAACGTCAGCATATGCTGCCACCTTAACTGCCCCATTCAGTCCTTACCTAAAAGTAGTCTCTTCATTGTGGCTCGAATAGCCACTGGAACTGCGAACATGGCGTTTGCCACTTGTGCCTGGCTTGCCTGACTTTCGGGTGGCAAACGGCGGCTTCGATTTGCGGGTCATGCTAGTGGGTGTCGTCTCCGATGAGGATGAGGTCTCATCTTGTGTATCTGCAAGAAAATAACGCAATTATTCAAACAATACGTAATATTGCGTATACGCAGTGTACACTTACCACGTTGGGCGCGATATTTGGCCGAGTTTAGAGCGCGTGCAGACACATCATTGTCGGACTCGGAGCCGAGTGTGTCATATTCTGTAATTGGTATGTGAAGCGTTAGGATTTTCCTAACTTCGGAATCTGTTGAACCTGGATTGTCCGATTCTAAAAAGTTTAATACGATTCGATGTTTTTTTTTTGGTTGTTCGTTTTTGGATGAAGTTTTGAATGTGAATGTTAGTTGTTTATATTGCTTGATTGAAGTAATGCGAAACTTTATACATATCAAAATCATAAAATAAGTATGAGCGGGATTATAGCGACAACATGATGTGAGCAAACAATGAGTAAATTTTGCTTAAAGCTATAGCAGTTCATCGGGGGATCTCAAATGAAAATTATAACAATATTAAGCATAAATTTATTTCTATCTCTCTCTCTCTCTCTCTGCGTACCTTGGCTCTCTGAGTGTGGATCACGTAGACGGCCGACTTTTCGCCGCACCTTCGTATACTCCGGTTCCTTGGACTGTTTTTGACAGATGTACATAGATTAGTAGTTGCTATATTGAATTATTACGTATACGCACTGCACTCACATGATAGCTCTCAGGCTTGACATCGTGATAGACAAAGGAGCCACGAACCGAGTGATAGGGACCGCTATACACGTTGCCGCTGTAGGAGCTCTCGCTGTACGTCTGCTTGTTTAGCTGGAATGTGGCGTAGGGACAAATGTCCTCGATATACTCGTTGCCCTCGGCCTTGCCAAAGCTACCCGAATCATTAGAGTTAGAGCCGCGCGGCGCCGAATTCGATGGATTGCAGCGCACAGCCAGATATTGTTGATCCCGATTCTGTTTGTTCTGCAGATTAGCCAGAGAGGGAGACTCCGACATTGAGGAGCTGGCAAGACGCGCCTGGTTGTTTAATTCTTAAATAAAAATGTATATAGTTTTGATTAATTTAACTGTGTAATCGCCCCTTTATCTTAAAGAATTTGTTGAGTCATTGTATTATTGGATTTCAACAATTTAAAGATCTGCAATTAAGTTTCACTTGGAATCTGTTTATCTATATTAGTTTTTGCTTTAATGAATTTTGCAGAGTATATGAAAGTCTTATTTAACTTTAACACTTCTGTAGAAGGTCCTTCGATTTGTTATGTACTTACTACGTTTACGAAGAAAAAGAGCAGCGGCAATCAAAGCGAGCAGCATCAGCAGCGAAATGCATATAGGCAGCAACAGCTTAAAGTTGGCATAGAAGGGCAGCTCGCTCAGGTGGGAGTCCGGTGTGGAGCGGTCATTATTATAAAGAACTAATTGCGAAAGAAGGTGAGAAAATGTTATAACTTGTATTGAGAGAGTCAATACTTTATGCAACTTACCACCCTGTGGCGATAGTGTGGTAAAATTGTATACGGATGTCGTGGAGCCGGCATTATTGTGAGCCGTCACCTTGAGCTGATACTTGGTGCCTGGGACCAGATCGCTGACCGTGTAGATGCGCTCTGTGGGCGCAATATGGTTGGAGACGACGTTCCAGGCGGAACGACCATACACTCGAGACTCGATCATAAAGTAGAGTATGCCGCAGCCACCATCACCCCACGAGTCCAGCCAGCAGGTAACGCTCGTCGAGTTGTTAGTGATCATCTGCGAATGCTTTGGCTGCACTGGAGGATTCCCTTTGGTATATGAGTTGACAATGTCGCAGGGCAGACCAGTGCCAATCTTATTATACGCTGTGATGTACAGTTGATAGCGTGTGCCGCACCACAGATTGCTAAGCAAGTGTGAATTTGTCTTGGCATCCACTTGCAGCTCTTCCCAGTCGCCATTGTCGCGCTTGTAGTTTATAACATATCCGAGAATCGGACTGCCGCCATGACTATTGTCTAGCCACTCTAAATGCAGGCTATCCGTGTACGTATTCACCACAGTCAAATTGGGCGCTTCTGGCGGCACCTTTACCACAATGTTGTAGACAATCTCGTCCTTGCCCCAGGTGTTCTCCACGCTGCAGGTGTAATTACCAGCATCGCTGGCCTGACACTCGCGCATATAGAGTGTGCCGTTCTTGGCAATCGTTTTGCGAGCACTTGTTTCCATGTTGTGCCCATCCTGTCGCCAAATGGTCACAGGAGCTGGAGCGCCTACCTTACGACAAGGCAGCTCCAGATGCTCTTTCCAGGGCGTGATAATCCGCTGACTGAATGAGACAATTCGAGCGGGAACTTTGTTATTAGGCGGCACAGTTACCACTTGCGTCTTTTCACCCTCGCCCATCTTGGTGGAGGCGGTGAGCCAGAACTGATAAGTGGCCGATTCCTGGGTGCGCACCGTCTCATGCATTTCCACGTAGGGACCCAGAAGACGCTTGTGCGTGCCTTCCTCGCGTCCGCCTTCTAGCATGGACATGTAGAAGGTGTAGCCGGTCTAGATAGGTGAGGGAGAGGTGTAAACAAAGCGCAGGTTAATTGCCGCTGCCAATTGGGATTGGGCGCGTCCAGTCTATCTGGACTGGACTACTTACGATGTCTCCATTGGGCAGGTCTGGTGGCAGCCACGATATGATGATTTTCGTGCTCGATGCGGGTATTGCCTTGATTGCTTGCGGCGCCGAGGGCACTGGAGAAGCAAACAGAATTGAGAGGAGTAAGAGGAATAGCAACAACCAGCATATACATAAATAAAAGCAATTGCTATGAAAAACGAAGCGCCAGAAATAAAAAGCGCTGCATGAAATTGCAAACGCGGCGACGACGACGACGGCAAACTCCGAGCTTGCAACGTGATGCAATAGTAGCAGGAAAGCGGGGGGTAATCGGGGGGTGTTGCCCGATACCCGATGCCCGATGCCACGTTGCCGTGGCCGTGCCTCGTTTGCGTTCATTGAACCGCTGCCACTTACCATCCTCATGGGTGCGGCAATAAAATGGTTTGGTTTTCATCCCGTCGCCCACTTTGGTGTAAGCCAAAACCCAGACCGTATAGTTTGTATATTTGCGCAGATTCTCAATGGTGACGTATTGATTTGTTGACTTGACAACCTCCGGATCGGTTTCTGTGTCACCCAACAACAGCAACAGCAACAGCAGCAGCGGCAGCAACAAATGAGAGAGAATGAACAACAATTACTATTGATTGGCAAGCAACATGAAGACGATGCTAAATGACGTAGACGGAGCTAATTAAAAGGAACTAAGGCAAAGAGTTCGTTTATTAGGGCTTAATATGAGTATAATATATATATAATTTATATGAATATAAATTAAAACTTAAAAAATGACTTTATCATAATAAAACTTCAAAAATGTCTTTATCATAAATAAGTTATTTGTTGTTTATTTTAAAGAAACATCGAAATTTCATATATTTTGTTATTTAAACAAAATTAAACTCTACTATTTTCAAAAACATTAATATAATTCAGAATTCAAAAATTCATAGAATTCAATACTTTTTATGAGTGAAACTCGTTTTGTTGACGAATACTGCTGAAAATATTATTATTCAATATTACTAAAAGCATATGACAAATTCCGAAACAGGAATATCGATAATATGGCTTTCAATCATTGTATATTCTTTTTAGGTTTGATGAAAACAAAATTCAACATATTAAAAATTTCTTAAAGCATTATTTGCCTCGTTTGCAGCTGTTTCGGCTGTCGAGGGAAACGGAGCGAAATTCAGATGTGCAAAGTATTTGTCTTGTACAGGTTAATGGGTTAATGGCATTGCATAATTGCGCTGCAATTCCCTCCAAATACCAATAGCAATCCCCATCGCCATTGCCAACGCCATCTCGATGGCAATCCGAATCCCAATCCCAATGCCGCTAAAGTAATTTGCGAGCCAAACAGTTCGGTGTCCAGAGACACGCAGCAACAACTGCAGACAGGCAGACATACTGAGTGGAAAGTGGGAGGAGTATGGTGTGTCAGAGGG
This sequence comes from Drosophila albomicans, assembly GCF_009650485.2. Classification (NCBI taxonomy): domain Eukaryota; kingdom Metazoa; phylum Arthropoda; class Insecta; order Diptera; family Drosophilidae; genus Drosophila; species Drosophila albomicans. The sequence continues at coordinate 55,219,456 of NC_047629.2, read as the reverse complement.
GGCGAGGAGCGAGAGGATGGTGCTGAAGGACTTACCGTAAAGCTCATCGACCGATATGTAAAACACTTTGTAGCCCTTGATTTTGCCATTTTGTCCGTCAATATCCGGCGGTGACCAGGTGATATAAATCGATGTGGAGCCAAGCACATCGCATTGCGGCGATTCTGGCGGCGACGAGGGCACTGCGAACAGACACCAAAAAAGAGAAAGAGACAGAGAGAGAGAGAGAGAGGGGGATTGGGAGAAAAGGGAGGTAAGTTTATTAAACGTTTTGTCAGAGTCCGGCAGCAGACGGCGCCAGTATTGCCAGCTGCCCCGTGTGTCCAGTGCACAGCTCTTTTCCTTCCTTGCACGGGCAATTAACAAATCCAATCAATGTGCGCCACGAGCCGAAGTTTGAGCTCGGCAGCTGGAGCTGGGGCAGGGGCAGGGGCAGGGGCTGGAGCTGTAACTGTGCTGTTGTTGCATTGTGCGTGGGCTTCTGGCCACGCCCTCTTACCATCCTCCATTGTTTGCACTGCAATTTCCTTGCTCGGCGGCCCGCTGCCCTGGCTGGTGTAGGCCTGCACAATCACATGGTATTGGGTGAACTTGTTGAGATTGCTGAGCACCGTCTCGCCACCGAAATGTGAGCGCACCTCGACCGTTTTGAAGCTAAAGCCCTGTGTGGGATTCACTTCCTTGTCCTCGGGCGTTAACGACATCTGATAGCCCACATAGTAGCCAAGCAGAATGCCGTTCCAATGGTCACGTTCCGGTGCGTCCCATGTCACCGATATCTCTGTTGAGCTCTTGGCCTCCGCACGCACTGTCAGCGGCGGACCCGATGGCACCTCCTCCAGCGTTGTTACTTGCACCACCTCCGAGAACTCGGAGGCCCCCAGCTTATTCTCCGCCGACATGCGAATGTGATAGGCTTTCGCCGGCCGTAGTTGCTGTATATTGACCACTGTCTGGGCTCCGCTGATGTCAATATGCTCGGCATTCTGCCAAATGTCTGCAGACAATACAAAGGGAAAAAACATTGTTTAAATCAAGTTTAAAATATAATTTTCAAATATGGATTTCGAGAGAACATATATATATGTAATTAACATACGTATACTTAACTTATCTATTCATTCAAATTGATCTGAACTTGCCATAAAAAATTTGCAAATAATAATAATAATACAAATAGTTTCATCTAAATGAATATAGTAAATAAATAACTTGTATTAATATTTACTTAATTAAAATTGTCATATGTAATGTAACATACGTATACTTTATCTATTTTTTCAAACTGATCTGAACTGATAATAATACTAATAAAAATAAGTTTACCTAAATAAATATAGCAAATAATTAGCTTGTATCAATATTTAATTAAATAAAATTATCATAGGTAATGTAACATACGTATACTTAATATTGTATATCTTCAGATCAAAATGATCTGAACTGACAACAAAAATAATGGAAATAATAATAATTAAAATAAGTCAACCTAAATTAATATAGTAAATAAAGAACTCGTATCAGTATTTACGTAATTAAAATTATAGAACAAAGATTTTCTACGCTGAGTGTTCCTTATTCGAGAGTTTAGTTCTTGCTAAGTAATATCTTATCACCTGAGATTTGCTTGTAGTAGATGTGATACTGCTCGATTGGACTATTGCCAGCAAAGGGTTGACTCCATGTAAGTTGCAGGCTCCGCGATTGCTGCGAATTGATTCGTAGATTCTTTGGCTGCTCCGGCACCTCCTGAACGATGAGCTGGATGGACATCTCATCCTGTCGAAAATTGCAAGTGTTTGTTGTTTGTTAGTTGAACAGCCTCGAGTAAGAGCTCATTAAACGACGCCTCATTGGCACGCATAGAGCTGTGTGTTGCCAGTTGCTGTTGGCCCATTCAAATGGCCATAAATTAGGGTTAACAACTGTTGCCATCTGCGGCAGAGATGGGCGGCAATGAGGCGTCGCTCGCTGGGCCGCAATCGTTACGCCCATTGCCAACTGGCAAGCAGACGACGATGTCGACGATGCAATCTTTGAATGAGTGTGTGTGTGTGTAAGGCTTTGTGTGCTGTAGGGCGGGTGATCGATCACTCTTATGATTACTCTATAGCTCTGCCTCAATTAACAGCATCGGAAAGCTCTTCATAAGCTTTAATCTTGATTAATTGCTTTGACTGCAAATAATTAGCACTTGCAGTAACTTTTCGTTTAAGGTGAAGCAGTTACGTTAACTGCGAGAATTTTTCATTTTTGTCAATGCTTAAGCAATACTATTAAAGTGTTTGCAATTGATTGTTGAGATTAAGCGCTTTGCAGTGAAATTTGGAATATTGAAATTATATTTGTTAGTATTTGTATATACAAATAAATACAAATGTTTTGTATGGTTGAATAATTGAGATTGAAATCTTTGACACATACAAATAGTTTATTTTTAATTTAATAATTTCTAAATATGTATTTTTATTTGGTATGTGGAACCAACAGATTTTTGTTCGTTTGTGATAGGTATAAAGCTTATATTATTTTTTCATCGTAAAGTATTACATTCATACAGATGTTACTAGTTAGATTGAAGAAAAAACAACATAAACTTTCTTCGGCAAATGTTTGTTTTCATATTTATGACAGCCTTGGTGTGTGTGTGTGTGTGTGTGTGTGGTGTGTGTTTGGCAGAAAAGTGTCAGCTTGCTCTTACCTGTCCAAATGCATTGCTGGCCTGACAGATATAAATACCAGTATCCTGGCGATATGTATGCGAAATGCCCAATTCGGAGACCATGCCGTCGTCGAGCACTTGATCTCTTATTGTGTAGCTGTGAGTGTGGGTTGTGCATGTATGTGTGAGTGTGTGATTTATATGCAAGTAAATGCATTTAAAAGATACAAGATACACACACGTTGTCGACATGCAAACGACGATGGTGAGATACGGATGCGAATGCGAATACGTTTGCGTTTGCGTTTACGTATGCGTTTACGTTTTCGTTACAGGATACAGATACGGATACGTGTTTGCGCAACGTGAGCGACGCAATGCAATTTTATAACAATGTTTTTCACGTTGCAACAGCATCGGTGGCAGTCGCATTTGTAGTTGTTGTTGTTGTTGTTTGTTGACAAAGACGAAGATGAACGAGGCCAACACACACGAGAGGCATACAAGTGAATCAAGCATGTGTATGTGTGTGTGGATGTGTGGCAAAAATAAATAGAACGCGTGTTGCGTTCAGTTCGTTTTTTGGGCAGCGGTCGCAGTCGTAGCCATGGGTAAAAACGGGGAAAAGAATAAGAAGAGAAAGCCGGAAATACACATACATTAAAAAACCGCTTTTCAAGTTGGCTAAATACTTATGTACCATAGCTAAAATACTATTTAGTATTTGGCACAGAAACCAAGCTCAACTCAAGTTGCTTTTAGTTGAGCTTAAAAGAAAAGTTAAGAATTGCAATCGGAAAATTCCAAGTGGGGGAGTGAAAAAGTGGAAGAAAACCTTGACAACTTTTGCGTGGTGCATACAATATTTGGCATTGGCATAACTGCACAACTTATTGCCTGCCACTAGCAAATTGAATTCAGTCAAGGGGCTAGGCATCAACTAGGATTTGCCATGCCCCTTACTTCCCCATCCCCTCTTTTGTAGTTGGCTATTTGCACAGCTCTCTTAATTAAAAGCAATTTGCAGTATGCAATCGACTTGGAATTGATTTCAACAGTTATACACCCCAAGGCATTTAAATAGAAATACATTTCATTTATAAATGTAAATAAAACTTGGCCATCCAATTTATGCATAAATCAAAAGTCCTGAAAATACAAATGTCATATTTTTTCCAAACAAATAAATCAATTCTCACATTTATTTTTGTATTAATAATAAGGATATAATCTGAGAATCAATTTTTGTCTGTATTCAATGCAGAAAATTAAAACAAAAAATAAAATTTGAATTTGTTCAGGCTATTTAATTTTTGTCTATGGTAAGTTATTTTTTAAATTGTTCACATTTATATGCATGTCTTAACGTGAATGCCCCGGAGTGTACTGACAACCAGACAGTTCTAAAAAAGGGTTGACTGAGTGTGGATAAAAGGGGAGACGAACTTACCGTGAATCGAGCGACTCATCAAGATACTGTTGCGTTGCCTGAATCTTCCATTTGAAGTCAATTGGATTGTCGCCCTGCACGTTGCACTGCACATGGACCTGCTTGCCTTTTGCCACAGAGATTTGTTTCGTTTTCGTTGGAAAATGTGCGGGCACTGAAAGACGAAGGGAAAATCGCTTGTGGCATTAATAACTGTATTCAAAGAGTGTTGACAATCCGTATACGCACCATTGACTTTCAGGAAAATCACTTTACTGACACCGGAGCCAATGTTGTTTTTGGCCTCGCACAGAAAATGTCCTTGCGAGTCCTTGCTGATCTTCTTAAAGTAGATGGTTCCATTGGGAAACAGTTGAACCGTGGGCTCATACAGAAAGTCCTTATACTCGCCCGGCGTTGGTCCAATGGCCTTCTTCCAGGTAATCGTCGGCTTGGGATAGCCAGCCGATTGGCAGTGAACCAGCACATCTGTGCCAGACTGAGCGCTAGAATCCTTTGGTTCCAGTATCCATTTGGGTGGCACATTCACCGTCAGCGGCACTGTGAATCTCTCAGTGCCGGCCACGTTGCTGGCAATGCATGTGTAGTTACCGGAATGATCCGATGCAATGTGTTCGATGACCAGACTGGCGGAATACTCATCAAGTCGACGCACGACCTCATTGCTGCCAGCGAAATGATAGAGATGGACACGTTAATGGTTGCAGATTGTGTCGAGAGTATAATCGAAATCAGTTGCTCACCCTGTGCCTATGAGCGGTTTGCCATTGCGCTCCCAGCGAAAGCTGACCGGTAAATCGCCCTCGAGAATCTGGCAGGAGATGGCCGCCCGCATGCCCTCGCGCAACATATTCGTCATGGCCTGGATGGGCATGATTTTTGGCGGTACTGCAAATGGCAAGCACAACTGAATTGATAAGTGCCATTTTGACTATACTAAATTCACTATATGTATGCATTTTATGCTCATGCAATGTGCCACCAAAAAGCCAAAAATGAAACTCATTACAATTGCCAAGTTGGCTTAAGCCACAATGATTATCATCAGGCCAACCGTGGGCGTGGCAGGCTGGTAGGCAGGCAGCCACATCAATGTGGCTTAGCAACAGCTGCCTCGCTGATAACAGCTGCACAGCAAATTATTATAAAGAGTGAGATGCAGATAGCAAAATCAGATCTAGCGCCAGAGGCAGAGGCAGATGGAGAGGCAGAGGCAGAGGAGTCGAAAGCAGAGCAAGAGACACAGACAGCGCGCACAAAAGTCAATGACTTCATTGTGGCACGCCTCCTCTCCCCAACCCTATCTCCTCCATCGTTTCCTTCTCGGCCTCCGCCTTCTGTGTATGTGCATTAAAAGCGCTGGCAGGGAAATATTCGCTGCTGTTGCTGCATAGTTTTGTTGCCATTCTAATTGGAATAGTTTTCAGTGCTGTGTGCAGCAACTTTCCAATTTAAATATTGGAAATACAAAAAAAAAAGAGATTCGCATATTACGCATACGCGATGTGTATACAGAGCGTATACGTAACTTACCCAACACTTGTATTTCTACGTTGCGACGCGACGTCTGCTTCTGTTTATTCTGGGCCATGCACGTGTACGTGCCCGCATCCTCCAGCCGCTGCAGTTGCTCGATAATTAAGGTACCATTGTTGTAGGCCCGCTGTCGTCGATTTATGGGCAACGTTTGCCCATCTGAATCCATAAAATAGCCGAAGGCAACAGCGATTGAGAGAGGTGCAGCGCAATAGGGAGAGACAAATAACCGAAAAGTTGCCGCAATTAATTTGCCAGAAATCGCATAAAACAAACTTATGCAATTTATGACTCGCTCTTTTACTCGCTCTATACTTCATTGACCCTCCTATGTGTGTTGCCACTTTATTTTCTTTGCCCCTATGATTTATCGTCGCGCGCAGAAATCGCGCAAAAAATAAATTTTTATTCATATTAAAAAAAAAAAGTGAGCAATAAAGTAAATTGACAAAAAGACTGCAGAAGCAATTCAAAATCAAGATCAAAAAATTAATATTTTAAATTTAAATACACTTATTTAAATGGAGTTCGCGTAAATTTAAAAATATCATCACAATTAAAGTATGAGTCGCTTAATGAATTTTTCAAGATATTATAAAATAGAAAGAGCACGTTTTATGTCACAAAACTGTTGTCCAGAGATTTACTATTATTTTCATACCAGAATTTTGATAATGTACATTCTATATCATGGTTATATTAAAGACCACAATGACAAATTGATTGCCACCCATAACGGATATAAAAATAAATTAAAATTAAAAAGGGGTACGAATAAATGTGGTGCGTTCATTTCACAGTTTTAATAATAATATTCATTGATACGCGCAATAACAAACACGAGATTTTTAATAACATATACTGGCCAAGAGGCAAAGTAAACAAGAAAAATGAGGAAGAAAGCTAGAGTTGAGAGTGCTCGGCTGTGCCATACCCGCTATACATTTGGAATACACTTATAGAATTGTCGATAATTGCAACTACAATCCTAATATAGTTTTGTTTTAGTATTAAATTGTACATTCTTGAAAAGAATAGATGATTCGACATTACTATGTAATACGTTTAGCCGCATTTAAACTGTTAAATATGCACAAAATATATACATTTTCTTTTAGCACAAAGCTATAATACCCTTCTAGCTTATAAGTAGCGGGTATACACATCAAAAGAGAAATCAGAAAAGAAAAATAAATGGTCATACGAGATATAAGTAAATATTGAAGTAATGCGAGCATAAATATACATGGACCGATGAATGAGTACTCCAGTCTACATATGGCACGTATGTATGTGTATGTGCTCCTTACCCCGCTCCCAGTGTATTTTATCGATGGGATAACCAGCCACAGGACATTTAACAATCAAATCAGAGCCAGAGATGCCCGTTATTTTTGGCATTTCCCGTATGTAAGGCAATCCATAGATGTTCACTTTAGCGCTATGCGAGGTCCTGCGGCAATATAAATATAAATAAAAACATATACAACTCATAACTAACGTTTAGTGGGGCATGCAACGTCGAGTTACAGCACAACGCTACAAAAAAATGCACGACTTTGTCTGCGTGTGTGTTTGTGTGTGTGATGAGTGTGGACCATTTGTATACAGTTGCCGCTGCTAAAAGTCTGACTCAGCAAATTGTTTGGATTTTATGTCGCTTTAGCTAGCAAACAATGCGGCTTCATTGTCCAAATACCCTGTAGCAGATTTGAAAAGGGGGTCTACACTACTAACTATGAAAGCAAATTGGCTAAGGTAATATATATTGAAGCCTTGCACATACTATAAAAGATTGTTAACATTAAAACTTTCTGATGATGATTTCTGATTCACATAATATTTTAAACACTATCATTCTGAATAATGTATGCTTTCCTAGCTGCTTAAGGAAAACAAAGTTGAGCTTAAATATTTAATGTTACTTTACTTTCCCTTTCATGCTACAGGGTATCAGTTAGTCCTGTCAGTTGTAAAGTTACATTTTGGTTTTAGTTTTTATCCTGTCAAGCTACAATTAAATTTATGATTTAGCATGGAAATGCTTTTTATGCCCCTATCAGTGTGGAGAATGTATGTGTGACAGTGTATGTGCTTGTGCATCTATTTTATACTCGTATATGGAACTGTGGCCACTCACTTGCCAATTGCATTCTGGGCCGTGCAGGTGTATTCGCCACCATCCTCCTCCTTGACATTTGAAATATTTACATGGCTGATGACATCGTCGTGTATGGTAACATATTGACCCACTAAAAAGCGGGAGCTGTCTGGTATCTATAAGGATAAAAGCCGAGAAACAGAGGAAAAGTGTGAGAGAGAGACTAGTGAGTGATGGAGTGAGAGTGCATAAAATATAGTTAAGAAAATGTGTCAATTAGTCGAGAATTTTGCATTTGTGGAGCGAGAGAAAAGCATGAAAAATTCATGTAAATCGAATTGATTGAAATTGCATAAAATTTACACTAGGCTTAGGGTATAATACAGCGAAAAAGCAGGAAGGGCAAAAAAAGAACGACAACCGAAGGCCGAAGACGTTGCAGAAGTGAGAGTCAAAAGAAAATGGAAATTTATGCAAATAAACGAAACAAATCCTTGAAAATGGACAACGAGAGTATAGGGATAGAGTGGAAAAAGCAAAGCAAATGCCAGCGGCATGTTGAGCATGCCAGATAGAAGAAGGAACAGGAAATTTTAAGGGGGCGGTAGGGTGTTTGAGGTGGCAACGCGCTTTCGTAAACATTTATGCATGTGCTTTGGCACATCCTGCAGCTCTCGAACATCATCAGCAATGCTGCGACTCAATGCGATACGAAATGTTCTATATACGAGTAAGTGTGAGGAGAGCACATTGCGGCGTTAACATCGACGTTGGCGGAAACGGAAACGCTGCCTGCATTTCCGCTTTTTGTCTGATGCTGCTGTTGCTGGTGGTGATGCTGCTTAAGTAAGTGCTCAGCACGTGTGTGAGGTTTACCTCTCTCTTGTTTCTTCATCTCTGCCTTTGCCTATCAAGATATGTGTTTGTGTTTGTGCATGTGTGTGAGCAAAGCCAAACTTACCGGAAATCCGTCCAAAGACCATGTAAATTGCGGCAGTGGATTTCCGGTGGCAACGCATTTCAATGATACCGTTGGACCTGGCTGCAGTGTTTGCTCCGAAAACCAATAAAGCAGTTCCGGCGACGCATCTAAAATGATAGATAAGAGTGCTTTAAGCTATGACTTTCACTTAAGCTGCGCATAATTTCGATTCCTTTCCCCTTTTCCTTTACTCCATTGCACCAGGGGGTCACCACCTCAAATCACCACCCTCATTCCGGCATTTCATTAATGAGTTCATTCTGAGGAGTGCTTGTGGCCCATGTGTCTGTGTGTGCGAGCTATTACCTATTACAAGCCGGAGAGCACTGAGATCTAATAACGCCACTGCTATGAGATAGGCGTCTTGAGTATATATTGCTAAAATAATCACTATCAAATTTGTTTTAGTAGTTGAAATTTCTACCTTTCTATTTTATATTTATTAAACTTGTGTTTTCAACTGGCAGCTTTCATTGTTAACAGTTTGAGTGAACGGTGAATTGCGTTGGCCCTTTTTTTCAAACCTTTTAGCAAGGATAAAGACATTCCTTACACTTTGCTGGTGATACACAAAGCCGCCTCTAAAGCCCGCTGAATGGTCTATAAACTCGGCTCAGCCGAAAGAAAACTAAAGTGTGTTTTGCAGAGCTTGAGCTTACAGCTTAAGTTTGTCATGTTTTAAATTTGCCAATATATAGGCCAACTACTTGCTGCATCAAATCAAAATTCTTACAAAATAGCTATACAGCCAAGCGCGCAATTTAATCATATTTTATGTATTCCAAATTGCATATTTCGCATTTCTTTTACGAGATGTAAGTTTCTGCAGCATTTGCTCACAATCGAAATGAGATTTCGAATAGCGCCAACGAAGACGTATACAAGTATGCTATTGCAGCATATTTTTCTTGGCTTTCGCTTTGGCGCTTTGCTTGAGCGCTGTTGCCTTGAGCTTTCACTTCAGCTAAGCGGAAAATGCATTTGACAAGGGAGCAAATGTTATCCAGCTGATGAAAATTGTATCAATTTCCGCAACGACAAAACCAATGCAAGTAAAGCGAGCAAGTCGAATTTTTTTTTTTTTGGGTGTAGAAAATATCTTTGCCATCGACGTTGCCAGTTATAAGCTGCCATATTTATTCGCTGTTGCTGTTGCCATAACACGCGCACTGACACACACCAATACAGCGACAACGTTGACACAATTGCTGCCATATCCGGCCGCTTAATGGCGCTACGCTGCTGGGGCTGGCTCGACATTTTTGGTTGCACGTCAGAAGCTTTTAACACCAAAGGGAGAATGTCTATGAATGTGTGTGTGTTCAGTGGGAGGGTGTGTGTTTCTGTGTCTGTGTTAAGCATGCCAATAATATATCGAAATCAATTTCCGTTTGTGCCTAAAAGCAAATCAAAAACGCTGCCAAAGCGCGACTACGTTCCTATCGTTTGTCTAGCTGCCGCCCTGTCTGTGTGATACTGAGTGTAGGTGTATGTGTGCGTGTGTGTGTTTGTATTTGTAACCCCAAGGCTGTTAAATATTACAATGTGCTGCCTGTGCTTGTGTGTGTGCGTGCTTAGTGGCTGTGGCTAGATTTTTAGTGCTGGTAATAAAATTAAGTTGTCAGCTCTGCGTTTTATGGCCTGCTTCGCTTTTGTTGTCTTTGTTGTGTTTGTTGTGGCTGTTGTTGCTGTTGAAAAATGCCAGCAATTTGCTAAATTAGAAATTAATGAAATGCAATTATGACAAACATTTATTTGTGTGTGGTTTTGTGGTCATCACTTGAAGCAAATTTCATCCTTTGATTTGCTTCCGCAAATTGAACGGGCGAACGCACGACACAGCTGGCAAATTAGAAACGGGGGGAGAACTGCGCCATAAGTGCCCATTAATATGGCCATCAGCACATTAATTTATGACGACAACCCCCGTTCAATGGAGCAGAGCATTTGCCAATTTAGTGGCTATTTATGATGTGCCAATAATACTGCTAACAGACGTACGCCCCCCTTCGGACTTACCGCCTAATTGCAGCTCAGCTGTTGATTGGATTTGCTCCCATTCATTGGACACAAAGCACTGATACATGCCCGGATCATCTTTTTGCACCTTCTTAATGATTAAACGCGCTGGATCAGTCAGTATCTACAGTAGAAGAGAGCAGCGATTAAAGGGCGTTCTTTAAGCGGAACTGATAACTTTTCGCTGTACCTCGACTCGATTGTCGCGTAGTATGGGCTTGCCATCGTGCAGCCAGTTGACATCGTGCACCGGATGGCCAGAGACAATGCATTGGAATTGCGCATCCTTGTCCACATCAACGGTCTGCACCTGCGGCTGCAGATGTGCTGTCAGCGGAGCTGTGGGTTGATTTATAAGTAAGCATCGATGAGGTGCACTCTAACCAAGCGTCTGCGTCTGCGTCTACTGTCTGCTGTCTGCTATCTGTGCACTTACCTGTCACCGTGAGCGACACTTGAATTGTCTCCTCGCCTGCTGTGTTGTTTACCCAGCACAGATATTTGCCACTGTCCTCGAGACGCGCCTGCAATGGCATAAATCAATGGCAATCACAATATTTGGCTTTCATTTCCATGGTGACAACTGACAACAGACTGAAGAGTGCATCAGTCAAAGAATAGGGCAGAGGGGCGAACCTACCTTGGTGATTTTGAGCAGACCTGCAGATACAATGGTAATGCGTTCACTCAACTGCAACGGCAGCAGCTGCTCATTCTCCTCCTTGAACCAGCTGAAAAGTAAGAGTAGGAAAGAGAGAGAGTGTGTGTGAGAGAGAGAGGACTATAAACGGATATTATTGAAAAGTGTATTTTAATCGAATTATAATGACAATTGCATTATTGTTATCAATATAAATCACGACTCGATTCGATTGCCTCTTGTGAAACCCACTGTGGTGCTTCTTTGCAACTGATTGTCTGTGCTTTCAGTAGGTTGTCAACTGATTGCGGCATTCCATGAAAAACAACCGACCAGTAAGATGCGTTTCTTATTTAGCTTTGATTCTAAAATTATGAACACCATATTAAAATCAGATAATTTTTTGATCATATTGTAAAACTCTCTAAACAATTATTATTTTTAAGGTATTATGTTGCATGACAAATAAAACTTTAAAGGATTTTCTTTTTAATCGTCGTTTGCATCCAAATTTCAAGGTGGCGCATATACTTAATGTTCGCGGTACCAAGAACGGGCGACAGATGGAGCCACTCAAGTGACTTACTATATTTCAGCTTGTTACTGATTTATGTTCGCCTGGTGTTTCACCTGCTGAGTTGGCAATTTCTGACCAACGTTACAACATCAAGTGACCAACAACCACAACAATATTATTATTAGTTGTTGTTTTAACTACTTACATATATTGTAGTTGTTGTTGAAATTTCCGAAAAAATATTTTCAAATTTTAACGGATTGGACTTTTGTGCATCGGTTTCTTTTAAGAAAGCAGGCGACTGATGGCTGATTTATATTTGCCTGGTATTTCACATACTGATTTGTCAATTTTCGATCATCGTTACAACAATATAAGCTGAACTGTTGGACGACGATGGGAATGATATTTGTCAAGATAATGGTCCTCAGAAATTCGCTTCGTTTGGCACTGGACCCGAAAGGATCAGGCAGGATATACCAAAGTTATACGCAATTTTCCTTATACAAAAAGATCCGTTTATCTTGGGTGTTGTAAGGACATTTGTTCTTTTGAGTGCACCAATCAGTTTCTTCCTTAAAGTGTACTCCTTGTGCCAAAGGACATCACTATCCTTTAAATGCCAAATTTTTAGGCATTTTTCTGTATCCAACCCATGAAAAAATTTAAGGTAATTTTCATAGGCATATCCTGAAAATTCTTGAGTGTCTACCGATAAAAAACGTTGTCATGATAATGAAAATATATGTTCTGACAGTATCCGTAATGATTTGGTAAACAAAACAAAATTTTGAAAACGTTTCGACTTTTTTTTCGGTTATTTTCAAAATTCAAACTTGAAACAAGAATTAAAATTTTTGTAGCATACTTTGAAGGGCTCATTTTCAAAGGACTGGTATTGCAACGATCGCAAGGACCAACTCTATCGATTGGCATCAAAAAAAGTTGGGGTCATCTAAGGATCCAACACTTGTAATTTTTCAGTCCGAGGGCCAAAGAAAACCTGCGAAAATCATAAAGTCCAGGATAACTGGAGAACCACAAGGACGATTGGAATCTCCTTTGGCATGAGGGTAGATCTTATCGAAGGACTCCGTTTGACATATGAAATACAAGGATCAGACAGGATATGACCGAGATATACGCAATTTTCTGTATACAAAAATGTCATTTTATCTCGGGTCCTGTAAGGATATTCGTCCTTTTGAGTGCACCAATCAGTTTTTTCTTCCAAAGGATAATACTTGTGCCAAAGGACATCACGATCGTCCTTCAAATGTCCGAGATACAGTGGATTCTTGGCATTTTTAACCATTTTTCTATACTTGACCCTTTGAAAAATTTCAGGTGAAAATTACATGTTTTGTAGCATACTTTGAGGGTGAACGAGGGGGTTGATTTTTGAAAACAAGCAATATCTTCGCCATATCCTGCCGCATTTGCAAAGGAGTTGTAGTTTAAGGATCGCAAGGACGAGCTCTATCGATTGGTATCAAAAAAATTGTGGTTATCTAGGGATCCAACAATTGTAATTTTTCAGTCCGAGTGCCAAAGAAAACATGCGAAAATCGTAAAGTGCAGGATAATTGGAGAACCACAAGGACGATTACAATGTCCTTTGGCATGATGGTAGATCTTATCGAAGGACTCCGTTTGACATTGGACCCGCAAGGATCAGACAGGATATGACTGAGATATACAAAATTTTCTGTATACAAAAAGATCGTTTTATCTCAGGTCCTGCAAGGATATTCGTCCTTTTGAGTGCACCAATCGGTTTTTCTTCCAAAGGATAATACTTGTGCCAAAGCACATCACGATCGTCCTTCAAATGTCCGAGATACAGTGGATTCTTGGAATTTTTGGTCATTTTTCTATACTTGACCCTTTGAAGAATTTCAGGTGAATTTTATTGCCATATCCTGAAACTCCTTGAGTGTCAACCGATAGAACTAGTTATCCTGATAACAATAAGGTAAGTCCTGACAGGATCTTAAGTGTTTTCACCGAGATACGGCAAAAATAAACAAAACATTTTTGAATTAAAACGGATTTGTTTTTGTCGGTTATTTTCAAAATTCAAATTTAAAATTGGCGCCTAGCAAAAAAATAAATTTTTTGTAGCATACTTTGAGGGTGTACGAGGGGCTCTTTTTCAAAGACAAGCTATATCTCGGCCATATTCTGCCACATTTTCAAAGGACTTGTATTGCAAGGATCGCAAGGACCAACTCTATCGATTGGCATCAACAAAATTGTGGTTATCTAGGGATCCAACACTTGTAATTTTTCAGTCCGAGGGCCAAAGAAAACATGCGAAAATCGAAAAGTGCTGGATAACTGGAGAACCACAAGGACGATTGGAATGTCCTTTGGCATGAGGGTAGATCTTATCAAAGGACTCCGTTTGACATATGAAATACAAGGATCAGACAGGATATGACCGAGATATACGCAATTTTCTGTGTACAAAAATGTCATTTTATCTCGGGTCCTGTAAGGATATTCGTCCTTTTGAGTGCACCAATCAGTTTTTTTTCCAAAGGATAATACTTGTGCCAAAGGACATCACGATCGTCCTTCAAATGTCCGAGATACAGTGGATTCTTGGCATTTTTAACCATTTTTCTATACTTGACCCTTTGAAAAATTTCAGGTGAAAATTACATGTTTTGTAGCATACTTTGAGGGGTTTGATTTCGAAAACAAGCAATATCTTCGCCATATCCTGCCGCATTTTCAAAGGACTTGTATTGCAAGGATCGCAAGGACCAACTCTATCGATTGGCATCAAAAAAAATTGTGGTCATCTAAGGATCCAACACTTGTAATTTTTCAGTCCGAGGGCCAAAGAAAACCTGCGAAAATCATAAAGTCCAGGATAACTGGAGAACCACAAGGACGATTGGAATGTCCTTTGGCATGAGGGTAGATCTTATCGAAGGACTCCGTTTGACATATGAAATACAAGGATCAGACAGGATATGACCGAGATATACGCAATTTTCTGTATACAAAAATGTCATTTTATCTCGGGTCCTGTAAGGATATTCGTCCTTTTGAGTGCACCAATCAGTTTTTCTTCCAAAGGATAATACTTGTGCCAAAGGACATCACGATCGTCCTTCAAATGTCCGAGATACAGTGGATTCTTGGCATTTTTAACCATTTTTTCTATACTTGACCCTTTGAAAAATTTTCAGGTGAAAATTACATGTTTTGTAGCATACTTTGAGGGTGAACGAGGGGGTTGATTTTTGAAAACAAGCAATATCTTCGCCATATCCTGCCGCATTTGCAAAGGAGTTGTAGTTTAAGGATCGCAAGGACGAGCTCTATCGATTGGTATCAAAAAAATTGTGGTTATCTAGGGATCCAACAATTGTAATTTTTCAGTCCGAGTGCCAAAGAAAACATGCGAAAATCGTAAAGTGCAGGATAATTGGAGAACCACAAGGACGATTACAATGTCCTTTGGCATGATGGTAGATCTTATCGAAGGACTCCGTTTGACATTGGACCCGCAAGGATCAGACAGGATATGACTGAGATATACAAAATTTTCTGTATACAAAAAGATCGTTTTATCTCAGGTCCTGCAAGGATATTCGTCCTTTTTGAGTGCACCAATCGGTTTTTCTTCTTCAAAGGATAATACTTGTGCCAAAGCACATCACGATCGTCCTTCAAATGTCCGAGATACAGTGGATTCTTGGAATTTTTGGTCATTTTTCTATACTTGACCCTTTGAAGAATTTCAGGTGAATTTTTATTGCCATATCCTGAAACTCCTTGAGTGTCAACCGATAGAACTAGTTATCCTGATAACAATAAGGTAAGTCCTGACAGGATCTTAAGTGTTTTCACCGAGATACGGCAAAAAATAAACAAAACATTTTTGAATTAAAACGGATTTGTTTTTTGTCGGTTATTTTCAAAATTCAAATTTTAAAATTGGCGCCTAGCAAAAAATAAATTTTTTGTAGCATACTTTGAGGGTGTACGAGGGGCTCTTTTTCAAAGACAAGCTATATCTCGGCCATATTCTGCCACATTTTCAAAGGACTTGTATTGCAAGGATCGCAAGGACCAACTCTATCGATTGGCATCAACAAAATTGTGGTTATCTAGGGATCCAACACTTGTAATTTTTCAGTCCGAGTGCCAAAGAAAACATGCGAAAATCGTAAAGTGCAGGATAATTGGAGAACCACAAGGACGATTACAATGTCCTTTGGCATGATGGTAGATCTTATCGAAGGACTCCGTTTGACATTGGACCCGCAAGGATCAGACAGGATATGACCGAGATATACGCAATTTTCTGTGTACAAAAATGTCATTTTATCTCGGGTCCTGTAAGGATATTCGTCCTTTTGAGTGCACCAATCAGTTTTTTTTTCCAAAGGATAATACTTGTGCCAAAGGACATCACGATCGTCCTTCAAATGTCCGAGATACAGTGGATTCTTGGCATTTTTAACCATTTTTCTATACTTGACCCTTTGAAAAATTTCAGGTGAAAATTACATGTTTTGTAGCATACTTTGAGGGGTTGATTTTCGAAAACAAGCAATATCTTCGCCATATCCTGCCGCATTTTCAAAGGACTTGTATTGCAAGGATCGCAAGGACCAACTCTATCGATTGGCATCAAAAAAAATTGTGGTCATCTAAGGATCCAACACTTGTAATTTTTCAGTCCGAGGGCCAAAGAAAACCTGCGAAAATCATAAAGTCCAGGATAACTGGAGAACCACAAGGACGATTGGAATGTCCTTTGGCATGAGGGTAGATCTTATCGAAGGACTCCGTTTGACATATGAAATACAAGGATCAGACAGGATATGACCGAGATATACGCAATTTTCTGTATACAAAAATGTCATTTTCTCGGGTCCTGTAAGGATATTCGTCCTTTTGAGTGCACCAATCAGTTTTTCTTCCAAAGGATAATACTTGTGCCAAAGGACATCACGATCGTCCTTCAAATGTCCGAGATACAGTGGATTCTTGGCATTTTTAACCATTTTTCTATACTTGACCCTTTGAAAAATTTCAGGTGAAAATTACATGTTTTGTAGCATACTTTGAGGGTGAACGAGGGGGTTGATTTTTGAAAACAAGCAATATCTTCGCCATATCCTGCCGCATTTGCAAAGGAGTTGTAGTTTAAGGATCGCAAAGGACGAGCTCTATCGATTGGTATCAAAAAAATTGTGGTTATCTAGGGATCCAACAATTGTAATTTTTCAGTCCGAGTGCCAAAGAAAACATGCGAAAATCGTAAACTGCAGGATAATTGGAGAACCACAAGGACGATTACAATGTCCTTTGGCATGATGGTAGATCTTATCGAAGGACTCCGTTTTGACATTGGACCCGCAAGGATCAGACAGGATATGACTGAGATATACAAAATTTTCTGTATACAAAAAGATCGTTTATATCTCAGGTCCTGCAAGGATATTCGTCCTTTGAGTGCACCAATCGGTTTTTCTTCCAAAGGATAATACTTGTGCCAAAGCACATCACGATCGTCCTTCAAATGTCCGATGGAAGAGTGATTTGGTGACAATTGTATATTGCCAGTATGCCAAAGAAAAACATGCGAAAATGCGTTTAATTGGGAGAACCATCGGGACTCCGTCATTGGACCCGCAAGATATTCAGGTCCTGCAAGGATATTCGTCTTTTGAGTGCACAATCGGTTTTCTTCCAAAAGGATAATACTTGTGCCAAAGCACATCACGATCGTGTCCGACAGTGGATTCTTGGAATTTTTGGTCATTTTTCTATACTTGACCCTTTGAAGAATTTCAGGTGAATTTTATTGCCATATCCTGAAACTCCTTGAGTGTCAACCGATAGAACTAGTTATCCTGATAACAATAAGGTAAGTCCTGACAGGATCTTAAGTGTTTTCACCGAGATACGGCAAAAATAAACAAAACATTTTTGAATTAAAACGGATTTGTTTTTGTCGGTTATTTTCAAAATTCAAATTTAAAATTGGCGCCTAGCAAAAAAATAAATTTTTTGTAGCATACTTTGAGGGTGTACGAGGGGCTCTTTTTCAAAGACAAGCTATATCTCGGCCATATTCTGCCACATTTTCAAAGGACTTGTATTGCAAGGATCGCAAGGACCAACTCTATCGATTGGCATCAAAAAAAATTGTGGTTATCTAGGGATCCAACACTTGTAATTTTTCAGTCCGAGTGCCAAAGAAAACATGCGAAAATCGTAAAGCGCAGGATAACTGGAGAACCACAAGGACGATTACAATGTCCTTTGGCATGATGGTAGATCTTATCGAAGGACTCCGTTTGACATTGGACCCGCAAGGATCGATCAGGATATGACTGAGATATACGAAATTTTCTGTATACAAAAAGATCGTTTTATCTCAGGTCCTGTAAGGATATTCGTCCTTTTGAGTGCACCAATCGGTTTTTCTTCCAAAGGATAATACTTGTGCCAAAGGATATCACGATCGTCCTTCAAATGTCGGAGATACAGTGGATTCTTGGAATTTTTGGTCATTTTTCTATACTTGACCCTTTAAAGAATTTCAGTTGAGTTAGTTATCCTGATAACAATAAGGTAAGTCCTGGCAGGTTCCTGAGTGTTTTCACCGAAATATGGCAAAAAAAAAAATTTTTCTTGAATTATAATGGATATGTTTTTTGTCGGTTATTTTCAAAATAAAATTTTTAATTGGCGCCTCACAAAAAAAAACCTTTTTTTTGGCATACTTTGAGGGTGCACGAGGAAGTTGTTTTTCGAAAACAAGCTATATATCGGTCATATCCTGCGCAAGTAGACACATGGACACATGTTCGAATATCTTCAAGTGATTCATCTGCAGACTTCTCAGTTTTTTGGCGCTCGTGGTGGCAAGCACATTATCAATTATAATTATCAAAAGATGCGCATTGAAAATATCTATCTAATTTGAAATTTGCAATTGTAATTACTTCAGTTGCTATTGTTTTTGTACAACACTTTCTGCTGTCTTGTACATTATTCATATTCATATTAAATATATTTCAAGCATGCGCAGATTAAACAATAAATACTATAACTTAATTTAGTTTGCAAACATTTATGAGTAATCATAGCTAAGACCTAGATTAATGCAAATATGAAACCACAACTTTAAGCTTTGTTGTCTTTGATGTCTTAAGTCATCAATTATGTGCGAGTTTCTTAGTTGTTTTTAACATTTAAGCTAGCTTTCGATTCTACTTATGCGATACATTGTTTATTTCCATTTCGATAATTTTCCAACTGTCCAACTAAATTACTTGCATAAAGGAAATTGGCAATCATCTTTTTATAATTTTCGCATATAGTATACGCACACATACATATGTATATATTTTTTTTAATATTAATTGGGAAAATCAACAGAGCTACGAATTTTCCAAGCGCGTGCCATAATCTGTTTGATGTCTGCTTGCAGGTGCCTCCCTATGAGCGCCCACTTCGCCTCCCCTGTCAAGCCTTTCCGACTCATTTTGGCCACCCACCTGACATTGCTGCCACGAAGCAATGCATATTCTGTTGCATTTTTAATCAAGTTATTGATTTTAATTTGGCTTTAATTGCACTTGAGTGCGTCTCTCGTCTTGTGACTACAATGGCATGTTGCATGTTGCATGCTGTGTGCTGTAAGCTGCGTGCTGCGTGATACATTCCTCGTACTGTAGCATTTGCAGCGTCTGGCATTTTCTTAATTAAAATCATGGAAAATAATGCGAGCTCGTCAAGGATATGCAGGACACTCAGCCATCTGTTGAAATGTAATCGAAATATGCTCAGGCGATTAATGATGTGGGCGTGGCCGAAGACGTAGCACAATGGAAATGCGCATACAAAAGGAGCAGTTACATTGTCCCCAAAAAGTATGCTACAAAAACTATTTCAAAAATAGGTACTCTCAAATATGGGTAGATAGGTATGTGTGTGTGCATTTCTATGCCGAAACAAGGAGCACGACGAACCGCGACGCCGTCATGCAACATGCCAACTATTTAAACATTTATGAGCAACAACAGCTACGGGACTTCAGGATGCGGACGTTGCTCAAAACAATGCAGCAGAGCACATACATCCTGGGCAGGGAATGTAAAAGATAGAGAGAGAAGGGAAAAGTCGCTGTTGTTGTCGCCTCGCTGGCGCTCGATTGTGTTGGCATCATCTTGGTTCGGCTCGTTGCACAGCGGGTGGCAGCACAGCATAGAACAGCGCATATATCCCCGCATATCCTGGCGCATATTTTTTATGCATGCACCACCAAGGACAGCGGCTACAATGACCCATTACGTTCGTCCGTTGCATCCTTTGGCTCTATAAAAAGCAATGCATGTCTTAGCACATGATGATGAGCCAAGTTGCAACGTGTGGCAAGTGGCAAGTGGCAAGTGTGCTTCGTATTATGTGCTGTGGCCAGTGATTACCTATCTACCTTCTTCCATTCATCGTCATGGACATTCAAAAAGCAATTTGCCATTTTGGGTCATAAACGTTGCACGTTGTACATTTGATTGATTTGCGCTGAGCACAGCACAGAAAGCAGGTTGACTCGAGGGAAATCTTCCTTAGCTGCGTCTAGAGAGAGACTTCTGGAGTGTCCTTGTCAAGGAACAAGATAAATGTCGTCGCTTTCCACGATTGACACATATTAAATGGCAACCACACACTCGCATCACACATTTGACACAGAAATACATTGAAACTTAAGCAAATATCTGAAATATGAAGTCAAAAGACGAAGAGGAAGGACATGACCTGCAGGTACGGAAGGATATTACTAATATTATATACACCTCGAAATGACAAGTTGCAACTTTTCCTTGATCTGGTCAATAAGAAATTGCCTTTCAGCCAAGTTTGGGTTAACTTTTGAGTTGTTTGATGAGTAGCAAAATTATATTTTATATCGTATTGGAGTATATGCTAAAATCTCAATTGAAGTGAATTTGTATTTACTAAATCCTTAATTTCACAAACTGATTGTAGTTTAATTGTATGCCTTCTGAAGTTCTTTTCGTCTGAAAATGTATACTACAGATTTTGTAGAATATTACAATCTTGCTTTCGATGGCATACTAAACAAATACAATTAATATAGCTGAACAACATAGAAAATATCTTAGACATAACGATCCCTCTGTTCATTTGTGCCAAGAAAGTGCCACAAAGTTCGGCATGTTATTTGAGTTGCAAGTAGACAGTAGCTGAAATACTAACGACTGACATATATTAGTAGTTGTTACTATGCATGAGAGAGCCTATCGTTGGCTGTTAAACTATCCATAAGACTGACAGGGTCGACATGGCCACGCAGGACTCGACGCAGCCGGCAGGACAGTTTACCTCGCAATTTTCTCGTTCGCTCACATTCACATTTGACAATTTGCCTGACATTTTTATTTTGTTTGTTTCTGTTTTTCTTTTCTTGTTTTGTTTTTGGCATTTTTCTCATTTTTTCGTTGGCTTTTTAGCGGTGTTTTTTTTTTCTTTTTGTCAAAAGTGCTAAATATTTCACAGTGTCATAAAATGCGCGCGGCAAACTGTGCGCCTACTTCCCTTGTTCCCTTGTTTGCCCAGCAAGTGCTGCGACCTGTGGGCCATTACATACAAAAAACCTGCGGCTGCTGTTGATGATGCTCCTGTTTGTGTTGGGCTGCTGTTGTTGTTGTTGTTAGTGTGCTACTCACCGATATGTTGGTACCGGATGTCCTTGAGCAATGCACGGCAACGTTGTTTGGCCATTAAGGACGACATGCCGCATCGAATGCTTCTCAACGTTAATACGCGGCTGAACCATGCCCTTGGGCTCGGTTACAATAATGCGGCCGGGATACGTTGAAATTTGTATTTCACCTGCGAAAAAAAATAAATGAATAAAAAAAAAAACGAATGAAGGAGATGAGCAAATAGCCGTATAAGAAGAGGCAAAGATAAACATGTGTATGTGTGAGTGTGTGGGGCAACAGCTTCTACAACAATTTACAGCTACAAATATGTGGCATATGAGGAATGTGTGGCAAGTAGTAACTGACAGTTACCAAGACTACAGTATCTCAACGCTATGCGACTTTTTGGTTAGACTTAAGTGCGGGATCCTTTGGCTAAATTTATGGCAAATATATGTAGATGTGTTGTACACACCTATTCGCTTGTGGTATGTGTGCATACATTTGCGTTTTTAATTAATTAAAAGTAAATGAAAGCTATCAAGTTGATTGCATACGCTACTTGCCCCATTCGAGGTCATCACAACAGAGCCCAGCTGATGTTTTCACTAGGCAACGGGTATTTTATTATGCCCTGGGCATTTTAATCTATATAATATGTATATGAGTATGAAATCGAAAGCATCGTCGGGAATTAAAATTTAAAAGTTCGGAATTCTTTTCCGACACAAATTAATTTTTAAATGCCTTTTTATAATTTTTCAACCAAAGACATGTCCTTAACCTTATAATACAATAGCGTCAAAATCTACATCAATGTTATCGTGTTATAGGTTGCAGTGCTTATTTAAATTAATTGCAAGTTCATTTTAATTAAGTTGATATACCTCTTTGAATCATAACTTAATCATAAGACTTTATTTAAACAGTTTCAATGAACTGAAAATGTGATATTTGCTGTTATAAAATGCATAAGCCTTTTTATATTCAGTTAATTATGAAAACAAAGTTGAGACTGAAAATTTACAGTGTATTCATCTTATATTAATGTGCACGCAAAGTCAATTAGTTAGCTTTCTTAATTAATTTTTTTGATTTATACTAAGTATATGTTACGTAAAAGTAAAAGAAAAACCTACTCCTATATACATACATATTTACATAGTATAGTATAGTATATGTGGTAGAAGTATTATATTTTTCTGCTAGCAGTCCAATTTACAGACTGAAATTTAATTAATGGCATACTAAACATCTAGTTTGCAGGACAATCTATTTCGTTTATTAGTGCATTTACTATTCGGTTAATCAGCGTGCATTTATTTTATTTATTATGATTAATATTAGCTCTCGTGTTGTCTGCATGTGTTGTGCGTTTGTGGTTATATATTTGGCTTTAATGGCAACGGCTTTAAATCATGTCGTCGCATTCATTTCTATTATTTCTGTTAACATAACATGACATCTAATCCAGGAGTGTGTTAAGTGGGCCACTCGGCCAACAAAATCTGTTTCAAATGGTCTACGCCCACTGTCGACATCTCTATCTCTGTCTACCTCACGCCAGCGTCCTCCTCTTACTCTTTCTCCACCTCTGCTTCTCGCCCTTTATATTTGTCTGGCGGTACCCTGCTCTAGCAATTTAATTTATAATTTTGCCAGAACATCATCATTATCATCATCATCAGCAGCAGCAGTAGAAGAAGCACTCTTCATCTCTTTCTCTCTATTTGCCATTTTACCGATCTCTCTTCCTCGCATTCTGTGGCTGGAGCCGCCTCTGTCCTTGCCCTAACATTGCTCTATTGTGCATTAGCAGTCGTATTATTGTTAGCCGCCATTGTTGTTCCCGTTATTGTGCAAAATAAATGGATTTTTGGTTTAAATTGTAATTATGCGCTGCCTGCCAGCCAGAGACGTCCCTTGCTTCGCCCCTCTCTCCTGCTCTCTCTCTTTCTCTCTCACACACACTAACAAAATTGTTGCCTACTTTTGTGTGCTGCAGGTAAAGGCATGGCTTAAATTAAGCGTATGTGTCTCTTTCTCTCTATGTGTCTATGTGTTAGTGTAAATGCGGTTATGTGTATCTGTGTGTGCGTGTGTGTGTATCAGTGTGTGTGCGCTTACTAAATGAATTAGTTATTACCAACTCTCTACCTGGCGACCAAAGCAGCTTCATGTTACACTTTTAATGAGTGCACTCTAAGCCATTTTTAATGCTAGTTTGCGTTGCAACTCTGTGTTTGTGTGTTGACCACTTGAATTGGCATTGTTTGGCTAGTTATGTGCGAAAGTGCAGCTGTAATTAATATGGTGGCGGCGCACAGATACTAGTAATAGCCTATTTGGTTTATGCTCTTGCGGCTTTTGGTCAGAATTTGATGGCGCTGCCTTTGACCGGGTCAGAAAGCAATTTGATTAATCAAAATCTATTACAATTTCTAGACCCCTCAAATTGTAAAGCAATTCAATTTAAGTTCGAAGCACAAATGGTATGGAAGCAAATTAAACTTTCAAGAAGCGAATACTGCTCAAAGAGACCAAGAATATGTGTGTGCAAAAGAGCGGGAAAGAAAGAGCGAGAGCGAGAGAGAGAGCAAAAGGGAGAGAAGGAAAGAGATGGGGCTGCATAAAGTTTTATCGTATTGATTGATGATGTGAAATTTGCGCACAAAAGCTAATAGAAATTCAACTTAAGCGCATTTTCACACACAATAAACTTCAAATAAGCAGCACAAAATATCTACAAAAGATCTCACGTATTGACTTGACTTTATCCCCCTCCTCAATGTTTGTATGTATGTATGTGTCCATCTTGTGTGGCAAGCTGGAATTTCATATGGCGCAATGCCCTTTTGCTTTTGCTTTTCCTTTTGGCTTTGGCTTTGGTTTTGCTGCTGCTATTGCCTTTTGCCTTTTGCTCGGCGATTGAATGTCACGCATCATAAATTATGCACAACGCACAACATTGACTTGGGGCAAAAACCTAGCATAAACTACATGATTTTACTTATGACTCTAACAGACAAAACAACAAAAACAACAACAACAAAAACTACAACGTTAAGCATATAATTTGATGTTCATTTGCGTTTGTTGCTGCTTGCAGCCAATTAAACCTGACAAAATCAACTATTATGTTAATATTCCTTGACATTGCCAACAGCAAATTGTGAATAATGGGACCACAAAGAAACAATGGCAGGAAGCTTAAGGATCATAATCATTAATGTTTCAAAATTATAAATTCAATTCATAAAACATAAACAACTTATTGGAATATGATAATAATAATAATTTGCTTAATTTAATGAAAATGTTTATTTCCTAAGGATTCTTTTAAGGAATGGTATAGAAGAATGTATAGCATTTCTGTTCTAAATACTGGCTTAGAGCAATTTAATAAATTAGTAAGACTTTCATTAAATGCCAATGCTTTGACCTTAATCCCCGATTATTTATGCTGAGTTATCAGTTATGCAACAGTTTTGCTGAATGCGCAGAAAATTTAAACAGAAAAGTGGAAAGTTTATAATGAAATTAAACCCTATTTTCCATTCAGTTGTGTTATTAGTGCACTTATAACCCAAGGACAACTTTCACATTGCAATCCCCCGAGCTGTGAATTAATTATTCAACTTAATTATATGCCAACAGTTGCTGCCACAACAGACGCAGCCTCGCTCCATCTCGTAATCAGAAAGAGAGAGAAGGAGAGGTGGTGGGAAGGTGGGTAGGTGGGATGTATGCATTGAGGCATTGCTGACTGGACGATTAAGCTGAAAATGTGATTATCACGTACCTGTCAGTCTATTTACAGTGCGGCATGTGTAGCTTTTGTACGCATCATTGGGCCCCGCATTATTTATGTACAATTCGCCATTCGATAGGACCGTGTACTTGCCGCCGATGTCCGTGTTTGGATACAGATGCATGCCAGTGTCCTGCACCCAGGCGGTGACCATTACAAATTCCGACATGTAGCTCGGCACCTGCCAATCGACAGAGACAGATATAGATATAGAGTGAGAGCGAGAGCGAGAGCAACCAAGATAAGCAAATTTGATCAGCATTTTGCTGGCAGCAACAGCAAGAGTAACAGCAACGTCAGCAGTCGAGTTGAGTTCAAATTGAATTTAAGTTTTAAGTGAATTTTGTGGCAAGTGCAAGTGCAAGTCTATGTCCATGTGGATCAGCAGCCCATTGCCTTTTTGGCTTTCGCTTTCTCTCGTTGCCTTAAGGCGGGATTCCTTTTTGAGGGGAGAAGGTTCTAAGCTGTAAGCTTACCTGACATTTCAGCACCGCCGTGTTGCCGGTCATCACGTATTCGTCGTGCACCTGCACCGTGTACTTTTGGTTGACAACTGAAATGAATGTTTATGCAAATTTGTAATATACATTGCGCATACGCAGCGTGCACAGCACACAGCTGTCAGAACAATAACAACATCAAGAGACGAAATCATAAACAAATAACAAAGTTCAAGGCCATAAAAGTGTGGCAAAAAATTATACTGGCTTGTGTTTGTGTTTTTATTAGCCTCCCAAACATGAGGAAGACCTTTTTGTTTAATTTTTACTTTTAACTGAGTTTTTATTGCGCAAGATAATCATAAAAAAGGCTTAAAACCCTTTTTGACCTACCCTAAAGCCGTGCCCTCTAGCCTGACAGCCAAAATATGTTGCACATTAAACAGGCCGACACCGACGCCATTCATTTTCTCCTACCCGTCGCTTGTTCCCTATTTCCCTTGTCAAGCGTTGCCCACACAAAACATGTCCGGCAAATTGTGACACTTAACAAAAGTGTGACCGTTTGTCAGCCAGACGACAGCAGCGCCGATGTCGACGTCGACGTAGACGTAGACGCTAACGACAACGACAAACCCGTTAAAAATTGAATGTGGCAATTTGAGTTAGAGATTTTTTATTCCCGTGTCAACTCAGCACCGAGCACAAAATTAAGAAAGACAAGGATTATAAAACAGAAAACCATCTCTTTGCACAGTGGTAAGCAAGGAAAATGTTAATATAAAATGAAATACTTATTGAGAACTTATAATAGTCTGTTTTCAAATTCTTTATTCTTCAACTCATATTCATATTTGAAAGTTTATTTTAATTTAAACATAAGCTCGGGCCTAAATAATTTCATTAGCTACCAATAATTACTATTTTAATATTATGTATTAAATATTGAACAATACAATTTTATTTTAGTTTTTAAATTTTTTGGAATAGTTTCTGATTTTATTGACACTGTGCAACTTAGTTAAAGCTCTCCACCAGTTCAAACAACCCTCAACTTGATTCCTTTTTTGCCGGTCCATGTCTCGTTTCTCTTTCTCCTTCTCTTTCAACTCTTCTCTTTCTACTCCTGGTTGCTGTACCGTTGGCATTTGTAAATTAATTAAGATGGACAAAGGCAATTTTCCACACGCGTCACTTGAAAAGTGTTTGGGAAATACGTTTTGCTTTTCCTGTGCTATTCGCTGAGTTAATCTTCTTATGCAAAGAGTTACCATTGCCATATCAAGCTATATACTATATAGTACTGTACTTTTTGAATGCGGCTCACGAATCGGGTTTGAATTTGGCAGAAACTTTAATATGCCAAAATTGGATAAAGTTTAATTTGAAAAGTTGTTGTTATTGTTTGGGGGGCTTATTTTATTTTCATCTTTTGCTGAAATACAGAGCAACAATAACAAATGAAAAACTGAAAAACTTTGTGACAACATTTTATTATAATTCCTCTGGTCGAGTGGCGGGTGGAAAATGGGAAATAGGATGCGGGAAGTGGCGAAAGCGGAAGGCGGGAAGCGGCTGCTGTTTTCAGTTGAGTTTAGTGCAATTTTGTTTTTGTATCTTCATTATTTGTATTTGCTGCCAGGACATAGCATCAACTCCAACTCCAACTCCTACTCCCTTCTATTTTGGTGCATAGTTTTGTAAAAATGTTCTTCTTTTTTTCAGCACTTTCATGTTGCATTCAGAGAGAGAGATGGAATGGGGAGGCGAGTGGCAGTCAACATCGTGTTGTATAGAAGAACAGGACAGGACAGTGCAGGACAGGACCAGGACAGCTGCCCAGGAAAGTAAGTATGAAAGCTAAGTTTATAGTCGACTCACAAAGTAACTGAGCTGTTAGCGAGAGGGAAGCGAAGGGAAGGAAAGCGAAGCGGATTGGATTTTATGCGGAAATTCATTTCCGTTTTGTTGAGAATGGCTCGAGTATGTGTGCGTGTGTGTGTTTGTGTTGTGGCAAACTTTTTGTTGCACAAATTTATGTTTATGATGTGCGCCGGCGGAAAGATGCTTTTGGTTGCAGCAGTCTTTGCCTGATTTCCAGTTATTGTGCCACAGAGCTGCAGAGAGACTATTAAATTATGACTAAAGCAGCGTGCATTGCAATTTGCATACCAGAAGGGAGACTGGGAAAAATGGAGAGACGAAAGAGGGGTTACAGCACAACTGACAATGTGCACCCAACTAATTATGAACAAATTACACAGGTTTCATACACAATGCCGACGATGAGAACGACGACAGCGGCAGGTGAAGCCAGCACAAACTTTGTGGCTCAATCAAAAAGTTTTGCCAAAGACTGCTCTGGATTGTATAGTATGCTACAACAGTTCTGCACTTGTGCGATGGTATGTGTGTGTGGGTGTGTGTTGCATAAGTCACAACTTTGTGGCAACATCATTCATCAGCCTTGGCCTGTGGCCTGTGGCCTCTGACAAGAGCAAAAGCAAAAGCAAAAGACTCTTTACTCTTCATTCTTCTGCTGTTCTCGCTGTTGCTGTCTCCCATCTGTGCAAATTTGTCAAGAGTTTTTGCCACTACTTTTTGCTAATTACCGCGCACTTAGCCCACCCAAGACAGGCCAAGTCAAGTGGAGTACTATACTCTTCGCATCCTGAGAAACTAAGCGATGGCAATTAAATAACGCAACTGCTAAGTCAAGCAAGTCGCCAAGGCGCCATATCCTACATCCAAAGTCAACTATACACATTAGCTGAGAAATTATCGTAGTGGGGAGGGGCGATGAGAGGACCAGGCACAATTCCCTTGGCAACTTTTGCAAATTAGGCAAAACGTTTTGCGCCAAATCTACGCGCTGTCAAATTGTTCAAGCGTAAAGCGAGCAGAGAAGAAAAGAGTACAAAAAAAAAAACGAAAAACAAACAGAGGAAAACAAACAGAGACCGCAAATAGAATAAGCCAGCGACATGGACAAATACTCGTACGTATACGTAACGTTGAGATAAGCTGCTGAGAAATGACCGCTAGACGTTAAAACTTTGCATGTAACCGAGCTATATATCTATGTGTGGGTGTACTACGTTTGTGTTTGTCTTATCATCTTTGCGGTAGCGACTATTCTGTTTGTTTTTGCTTTCAACTGATTCATTCTGTTCCTTGTTAATTAAACGCACGCAGCTAACGCAAAAGTCAAGCGGTCGCTTTCTTGTCTGACCCCTTCCTATGCTTGTACATTTCTTTGTCTATGACCAGAACATTCATATGTATTTTTATGGCCAGCGCTAATTGTTGTTTTTCGTTAAAGAGATTTACGTTAAGGGCTGCTCAATGAGCCGCAAAATCTATGCGACATGCGATGCCAATCAAAGTGATTGGATCCGAGCAGCACTTTGCCTTGACTCGACTTCGCTCATTGGACTGTCCAAAGCCTGTTCATTAATGCACTTTAATAAAGTTCTTGCCTTCCCTTCGTCACGGCCTAGCTCGAGGGCCTAATGAATTCGAAACTTTGCCTCGTTGAAACTGGCCAAAAAACAAGGCAAAGTGGAAGTTTCACTGTGCTCGCAAAGTACGTTAGTTGCTAAAGTTACCAGCTGAAAAGTCGATGAGAATTTTAAGCAATTTCTGAGCAGCAGCTGAAATACTTGTGCTACATTTTCAGCTGTAATAAACATTTTATATCAACAGAAATTCATTTTACTCTTTTTTGGAAATTGCAAATTGGCGTTGAAGTTGTGTGGGACTTTAAGCCGAGATAAATCACTTTTCAAATATTATATTATATTATTTTTACTTTTGCATGTAAACTTCAGCATTGTTGCTGTTAAGGATGCAAACAACAAGGACGGAAAGGCAAAAAACTAAAATTGGTTACAGCAATAAATAAATATTTTAATGTTCAAGAGCAAAACAAATTAACATGAATTTAAATAAATTGTATATAGCTGCGAAGCACTCAATCGAATAGCCATTAGACTCGACTGCAAGGTTAGGGCAACTAGGCGAAAGTCAGAGTCAATTCTCGCGCTTGGGCGCCAAATTAGAGCCGATTTTTTGGTGGAGCCGTTCTCGGTCGTCGCCGCCAACAACATTTGGCAGTAGTAATTAAAACTTGCGTTGCCTGCTTTTAGGCGCTGCTCCAAAAACTTTCCAATTAAGCCAAAGTTTTCAGAGGGGAGTTCTTGCCATAGCCTTAGTCGCAGTCGCAGTCGCAGTCGCAGCTGGTTAGACTACGAGTTAGCGCAAATCAACTTTGCATGCGACTATAAAATTGTTGTAAATTAATTAAAAATTTGTGATAGACTTACCGCCGCGGACATGAACCTCCCGACTGAGCACAGTGCCCACCATGTTGCGCAGCTTGCATCTGACCCGAAAAAAAAACAAAAACAAAAAGGGAGAGAATGAAAATTTAAGCAGATATTAAGTATACGTAATGCGCACTCACCTGTAGACGGTGGCATGCACCTCGTGGCGATACTTCTCGGCAGTAAAGGGATAAAACATCATGCTGCCGTTTGACAGCTGAAACACCATATCCTGCTGTGGCGGTATTGGCGTCCACTCCACCTACAAACCGAACAAAGAGTATTAGTTACTCTCTCTCTCTCTCTCTCTGTCTCTTTATTTTTTTTTTTGTGGGGCCAGTCAATTAACTTGGAAATGAGTGCGGACAGCGGCAGCATGCATAATTAAACAGCGCAAAACGAGCGAAGCGAACAAAAGTAAAGCGATGCCACGGGCCACGCCCATATTTACCTCGGGCGGTGGGCTGCCATGACCAGAGCATTCTATGAGTCCGCCCGAATTGTTGGAAAACTCGACGCGATGCGGCGGCTCGTGTAGGAATATCGGTCCCTGCAGATCCAAACCATTAACTATATAGCTGGTCTCAGCTGCAAAGGAAAGAGTATAAGAATGAGAAATTGTAAGAGATGGAAAGAGAGAGAGAAAGTGTGTTGAGTGTAGAGAAAGAGAGAGCGAGAGCGAGTTAGAGGTGGTGCATGTTATTTGGATTTTAATTGAGCAGCTGAGTTCGAGGAAATCCTTCGGCCATCACGCCGTTTTACACGAGCGGCCAAACGTAATTTCAATTTCTGTTCAGCCACAAAAAAGCGAACAACTTTCGTGCAGCAGCTCCCTCAATCCGCTCCTCATTCGCCCCTTCATCAATCTCAAAATTAAGTGGCAGCAACGTGAATGTTCTTGCTCCTCTTGTTGTTGTCGCTGCTTGCCAGCGGCTTGGCCTAAATTTTAATGAGCATTGTGGACCACAACAAAGGCACGCACAAAGCGAAAAGACAATTGCTTTTTACCTGTGGCCATCGTTGTGGCTTTTCTCCCTCCCACACATCCTTCTGCCACTTTCTCGATGTGGCCTAATTGCTGTGACGGAGCCGTCGAGCAAGTATTGCATAATTTTTGGAATGTTTTAAAGCGCTTTTGATGCGGCTTTTACGCCTTATATATTATTCACTCGGTAGTCAAGGTAGCCAATAGACAGGGACCACATACACATTCCTGTAGGTGTGACTTTCTTACGTGTGTATATGTGTGTGTGTGTGTGTGAGTGTTTGTCAAGTAATATTTGCATTGCGGTTGCATGACAACTTAAGCAACTTGCCAGTGACAGTGCAGTGACCTGTTTTTGTGCCACAAAAATTCTTGTTGCAGGCACGTCCAAAACACTGATGCACTTTTGGCCCCAGCGAACATGAATAACTAAATAAATTGCACGGAAAGCAAGCGAGGAATACATTTTCGCCAGCAATACAGCAATGTGCACCTTCTCCAAGATGTGCTCACTTAATTTTGACTTGCCGAATTTATGGCGAATTGGTAAGTGAGGAGAGAACGCGTCCCTTGTCGAGCCATTTTGCCAACTGCCGCAAAGTATGCAGCACTAAATTTGTAAGCAATTTTCAGGCCGCAGCAATAAAATGAGAAATTGTTTTGTCCAAAAGGCATTGGCCAGAAGATAACTTTAGCATGATGTCCTCCCCCAGATCTCATGCCGTAAAGTGTTGCAAACTTTGTGTGCCACTTTCGTTGCGGTTCTCTTTGGACTTGTGACTGTGTATGTGTGTGCGTGTGCGTGATTATGTGAGTAAGAGTTTGTAATTGTGTGTCGGGCAAACATGCTGTCAACTGCATGCCCAAAGGAAATGCGCCGAAAAGGGAAAAATGTTTTTGGCTCTGCCAAAAAGTAAGCAGTAAAAACTGAATGTTCGTGTGTGTCTGTGTCTGTGTGTGAGTGTTTCCACAAGTTGATGCCACATCGGGGCAGCACATTAAATTTGCAGTTTTTAGTTTTAAGTCACTTAAGATAAAGTTTTCCCTTTTCACCCCCTTTCAACAAAACGCTGCAACCAGAGATTTGCGAGACGACGCAGTCTAATGAAAATTAAATTTGCCAAAGTTTGAAGCGAGCAAAGAGATAAAGGATATGATGGGATTGCTGTAACCACCTGGGCGATGGCCGTGCAAACAACGAGCTTAGGCTCAAAAGCTGTGAGCTAATTGCAGACGCAGACGCAGAGCAGAGGTAAAAGCAAGCACTAAGCGCCAATCTGGTAAAATGCGCCAGCCGAGTCGAGTCAGACATTTATCAGGGCAAACAAAGGCGCGACTGCTGAACAATAGCGAAGCCAACGCCGTCTCTATCGCCATTGCCGACAACTCAGAAGCTATCAAAATATGCCATGACAACGTGCTCCATATTTGTAAGGCAACCAGAGGATGAGGGCGGGGTGGGGGGAGATGGGAACACTCTATATGGATGATGATGAAGGTAATATACAAGGTGGCAGTTAGGAGACAGCAGCAGCTGTGTGGCGTATGCCACTGACAATGTCATGTCTAAACGAAACACAATGACCGCCTGATAAACTCGATAAGGTTGCCGCTTCCCTTCGCGTCTGTCTCCACCACCATCTGCCTGACCTTTGTTGCTGCCACTTCTCACATAATTGAATACACGCCGCTCCATTTGTCAGCGTTGTCAATCAAAATGGCAGGCAGCAGCAGCAGCAGCAGCCACTGAAGAACACCAATAGCAACGTCTGCCACGCCCACATTCGCTGCCCAAAATCAATTACGCCCACTGAAGCAGGCAAAGAGAAAAATGAAAAGAAGAAGAAAAAGAAAAGGAGAGAGTTTGAGCGAGGAGAACCAGAGCAGCGAGCTTTTAAGCAAAGCCAACGGCAGTTTGCATCATTATCACGGATCATTAAAATTGCGCTGGCCGGAAATGAGTGGCAAGAAGAAGAACAGCAGCGGTAGAAGAAGAACAAGTTAGAGCAGTAAGGAAGCAGTTAGCGAGGCAACGACAACCATCAATCGCCTCGTAGACAAAATGCAAATGAGCAATTCCTATTTCCATTCCTAGTCTCATTCATTCGTTCGCAGAGTCCTGTTTTCAACAATGCATCTGTTTTAAATAGCAGGCGGGACTGCAAAAGCAAAATCGTCACGTAATTAACGCGCAAAATCTATGAAAGAAACGCACCCAACTACCAAGCAGACAAAATGTCCTTAATTTCCCGACTCATTCATTACATAAGCATTATGCAGAATTATACTACAAATTATTCGCAAGAAGAGCCAGAAGTTATCACAATTTTAATCACAGCTAAGTCCCATTGGATGTCAGTTCTAGCTCTTGGTTTAGATCTATGTATGTAAGATGTATTTCTCAAGTGCCAGATATAAGATATTTAAGAAATGTTTTCAAATGAAGTTTAATTCACCCCAGCTGTCGATGCTTACACACCTCAGCCCTTATATCAAGCTATACAGGGTATCTGGCAAAACAAAACATAAAGAATGCTGTAAATAATGGCGGAGAGTCAACTTCAAAGCGTGCACTAAATCAAAAACGCTTAAGAGCCAACCTTATGGGGGCTATAAAAAGCAGCAGCTAGCAAGTTTGCCAAAAGCTGACAAAGTTTTCGGTGCGGCATTTAAATGAAAACGCAATTTCCTCAAAAAAAGACAAAAAACAAAAACCAAAACGAAGCGAAGTGAAAAGAAACAACAAGTTGAACTAAGTAGAAGAGCGCAAGGAACACGTTAAAGCTCATTTGCATACGGAACGTGAGTGAAAGATGTTCAGAGGCTCAAAGCTTTCGCCTGTCATCAGACGGGGCTAGAAGACGGAGATGGAGTGGGAAGAAGGGAAAAGGGACTGGCAGATTGACAACATATAAACAGCAGAGGCCAAGGGACATGAGATGAGATGCGTTGCGTTGCGATGAAAAGCGTCGCAATTCGATGGAAGCAATGAAAGTGCCCCAAAAAGTAGGCAATGCTTTGGCAGTTAAAGCGATACGACGTCGAAACTTGGGCTGCCTCTTGACTCCCGCCCCGCTTCGCCCCTGTGCCGCTCTAATCGCCATTCCTCCTCGGTCGGTTCAAGTGCACCCATTTTTCTGCTTAAAAGCCTCGACTAATGCGAGGCGTCTGCTCCCAAGCCAAAGCCTGCCACCTGACTGTTGTGTCCCTCTTTCTCCTCTCCTTCTCTTTCCCGCACTCTATATCGTAGCATCTGTTTGTGCGCAACAAAGCATAACGGTATTTCTCCATCTGTGTGTGAGCATGTGTGCGCACATGTGTTGGCATGGGCAAAGTGTATTTGCTTGGGTTATATCACGCTCCACGTTGCTTGGCCCCGTTGACTTCATTCGGCTGTTGCCGCTTCGACAAGCAAAAATACTAAACGACTGGAAATTGTTGTCCAACTGCTCGGCTTGCAGATATCCTAGATGGTTCGCAACTAAATACATTTAAGTCTCTCTTTCAGACAATTATACTTGCAATTTATATAAGTGGAAGACTACATCTTAAATAATAAATGGTTAGTAGATGTTTAGCACTCTCTCATCAAGTTCTGCCTTTCCGTTTTTCAGTTCAATTCCCTACAATTCCCAACGAAGACTTCTCTTATAACTCGAATATTGTTTATTGATCTTAGATCAAGAAAATTATGTTTTTGGCTATACTTCAATTGCACTAACACATTTTAGTTATGCATTAAAAATTTTGCATCGACTTCTGAAAGGTGTTCCGATTATAATTGCTGTTGCTGCTCTTGTTTATTTGTGGTTCTATTTGCCTTGCACAAAAAAAATGTGCAAATAAATTGCAACTTCGAAAGAGAAGGAAGCAAGCAAGGTAGAAAAAGAGAGAGAAGGCAAAAAGTGAAAAGCATTTCAATTAATGTTGCAGACGTTGTTGCAATTGCAGTTGCTGTTGCCGTAGCTCTTGCTGTTGCTGTTGCAGCTGCTGTTGTTGCTTCGTTAATGAGCGACAACTTTAAAAGTCACAAATGGGAAGGCAACTGAGAAGACAAAGGAGCTGCGTCACGTTGAGTTTGTGTCGAGTTGCGTTTGCTTTTTGTGTGCCATAAAACTGAATTATTGAAAAGCACACGTTTCACTTTTGTTTGTGTTTGTGTTGTTGCTGCACGGTGCACGGTGCACGATGCACGATGCACGTTGTTTCAACTCAAAGAAACGAAGTCAACAGCAGCAGCAACAACTGCATCAACAAGGACAATGGCTAAAGCCTGCTTGCTACGCCAAGGGAAAGCAGCCCCAATCCCGATGCTCGTAGCGACGGCGTCACTTACAAGGTAACTCATAAAACTTTCTGCCGCTGGCGAGCACCAACACTTCAGGGCAACACCAAAGCAGCAGCATCAACTGCAGTAGGCAGCAATTGGTAGCCACGGCAACAGACGGCAACAGACGGCAACAGGAACAGCAACTGCATTCAGGATCAAATGTTAATTGCTGTTTTTGAGCAGACGCAAGACATAATTAGAGATCCTCATTGTCTAATGCATCATGGCATTTAGCAACCGAATATGCCCAGAGCAACAGCAGCAACTGTGCAACACCAGCGCAACAGCTGCACTAACTGTGCAGCAATGTGGCAACATCGCATCAAGTTCAACAACACGCCCTCGAAATGTGAATGACCTCGAATGTCACGTTGCACAGGGCGTTGAGGCGTTGCGGGTGGGCGGGTCGCTTTGGATCGAGAGGGTGTGGCAATTCGTCACAGCAGGCTAGCCAAGATTATGCAAACGACTGACGAAAGGATAGAACAAGCGGACAGACGACGCAGAGACGGCCAGGCGGACTCTGACTATGACTGTGACTGTAAAACAAAAAGTAGCAGCAAGTAAACAAGCAGTTGCAGCTACAAGTAAGCAGAAAGCAGAAAGCAGCAAGCACCAAGAAGCGCTGCTGCCTTTTGTATGCTGTCCAAGGCACCGGCAGCATGCGGCGCATAATCAGCCTCATCATCAACAGCAACAGCAACAGAAAAAGCAGCAGCAACAGCAGCAGCAAAAAGCAGCTAGCAACAAACAGCCAAATGAAAGGCCTTCACTGTCACAGTCAGCCAACAGCTGCAAGCCCGTAGCCTTTGGCTTTGGTTTTGCCAATATGAAAGAAACAAAGCGCCACACAAGGAGGCAAGCAGGCAGTTGTCGACTTCGTTGTCGTTTGCTACTTTCTGTCGTTGATCTTTTGCTGATAAGTTTGGCTTTTTGAGTTGCGCACACAACCCAAATAAGAAAGCAACAGTCCCATTTTGACTTAATAATTCCTTCAGCATTATTGAACATTTAAACAGATTGGTTTGTTTGCATTTGTGAGTGTTATTAACAAAACTAAAATCAGACAACCTACACGAACATAAGCAAAAACTTGAATTCTTGAATATTTTATGGAGCAGGAGATGTTCTTAGTACCGCCCACATTCGACAAATTGAATAGACTCTTTTTTATTTCTTTCAAAAGCAAAGGGTCTCAAAAGCAACACAGGCGGCGTCGATGCCATGACCCGTTCCGCTTTCTCAATCCGACTCGGCTTGTTGGCTGCAGAGTGGACAAAAGTGCTCATATCCAATATTGCAACAAGGAAGTGCCACTGTGTGTATGTTTGTGTCAGGCGACAGCGCACAAAAGACACGTCAAAAGGAAACGACCACATCGTTTTGATTTTACAATACTTAAACATTGACAAGGAATCGATAGTGTGTAATGCAAGTCTGACAATTATGTTGAATATTTTAATGTCAGATTTAATGAATTTTTAAAAACAGCAAATAAAACAAAATCAAGTATAAAGAGCGAAGTTGTTGACACTAATATTCTATAACAATATTCTATAACATTTTCCCTAATACTACTATTTTATATTGATCATCACATCAAGTATTCGCCATGTTCGACAATGACTTATTGCAATTTTCGCTCAAGCGTTGGAAGTGAGTTTTCAAATATAGTCCCAGATGGATCGAATTTAAATGTGTGGTCGATAATGAAATCAAAAACCCAGCGCACTTTTTAGGGCAGCAACTTTACGCCACGTTAGTCACGTTTGCTTGTGCTACAAATTTGTTTATGAACTTTGTAAAAGCAAATCATTGCACGAAATTAATTTAATAAAGTTGTCGGAACAGCTTTCGATGGCTTATGAATAAAATAAAACATTGCATTAAAATGCTTACTCATATTTAAAAAATAATAAATAGATTATAAAGAAACGAGATTGTTGTTATTTAATAAGTAGATAAAATATTGATGGTTTTTTAACATAAAATGTTTCATATTTGATTGTCATGGCTGAAATAGGAAAAGAGACAGTGATAAGGGTAGAGAGAGACTCACCTCGTATGATGTACAGGATCAAGGCAACCTTAAAAAGGCTGTGTAAATCCATTTTTTATGAGTACTAATGCTTTCCATTACATTTTTTATGTACGTATTTTAAACGCCGAATTTCGCCGAGTTTTTTTTTTTTTTTTTTTTGTGGTTCTCTGGTGTCTGGTGTTGTTTCAGTTGTTTGTTGTTGCTATTGTTGTCGTTGAATTTGTTTATTTATTTGTTTGTTTTGTGCGTTGTTGCGACTCGCTCTTCTTTTTTGGCACTCAAACACACACAAGCACACAAACACAGATTGCGCGGCTATGATTGTAACTGTTAATGGTATCGCTGTTGTTGTTGTAGTTGTTGTTGTAATTGCTGCTTATTTGTTGTTTTGTTTTCATTTTATCATTTTGGGTATTCATAAATGCAGTTCTTGCCCAATAATAAATGCGTCGATTTGAAGTTTGACCCCAAGCTGCAAATGCAAAAATATTTCACATTTTTAATGTTTTAAATGTTTTAAAGCCGAGTTAAGGTCTGTGGCAACGCTTTTGATTTCACTTGACGACAGTCAGTCAACTGCGATTCTCATGTCAGCGGGGATATTAATCATGTCAAGCCAACGCCACACACACACACACACGCACAATCACACACATACGCACACACACACAGTCAGTTATATAGTCGCTGAGTTGAAGGGAAGATAAACGAGGCAAAAGCAAAGGCAAAGTCCCCTACAGCGTCGCATGCAATATACTCGCATGTTCATCTATGAGTGTGTGTGTATTTTCCATTTTCCTTTTTCCTTTTCCTGGTTGGCTTTTGCGCCCCTTTGAGCGTATTTTTATGCGCGCCGGCAAAAATTATGCATCAGCGCGAAATTGGAGCGCCATAAGTTGAGCTCAAGTGAAGTGATATCAGGCTCAGCTCCCACCTTGTCCCTCCTCCGCCCGTCTTCGTCTTCGGCAGCAGCCTAAGCAGATCTGAATATGATGAAAATATTACGAAACACGTGAGGCTGCCAAGCTCTACTCTATCTCGCTCTCTTTCGGGGCCTGAAAATCGCTTGACATGACATTAACTTGCCCTGTGACCAAGCCCAGGGCAAAGATTGTGATGGAGGGATGGAGGAAGCAATGGGGCAGGAGTAACGTCCCCAAGGTAACGTCTTGCATGCTGTAAAAACTAAAGCAAAAATGCGACACGAAACTATGCAAAAGGGACAGTCGCTTGATAAGAAGCAACAGCCAAAAAAAGGAAACCAAAACAGCAAAGAAAAAGAAGAGAGCGAGGGTTTGAGAATAAAAAATAAAGAGAGCTGCAGTAAAACTGTCAATAACGATAAAGTGAAGTCAGTGAGTGGAAATCGAGGGAGGAAGAGAAGGAGCAGGAGAAAGAAAAGGACACCAGAGGAGTGGTGAGGGGCAGGGCAGTCAGTGCGGGAAACTGTTAACTGACAATGCAGAGCCCAAAAAACCGTTACGAAAAACAACAAAAGCAACAACAAATTGCCGTTTAAGCAACATGAAAATTATGCCCACTGCGAATATCAGCAACAAACTGCTGTATGTGTATGTATGTGTGTGTGTGTGTGTGGAAATCTTGATGCTTTTCTTTTTTCTTTTGCCTTTTTTATTCTACTTTGGTATGTAAAAAATCATGACTTGGCAATTATGCGGCAAATGTGCGCACTGGGTACGACAGCGAACAAAAATCAACCCAGAGAGTGCGAGACAGAGAGAGAGAGCATAAATATAACGCATACGCCGCATTGCACTGCCAACGTTAGCTAAATTGCTGGCAATTAGTTTAAAGTGCGACAACAACAACAACAGCAAATGAGCAGCAAAAGCAAAAGCAAAAGCGAAACGTAAAACCTCAGTTATAGGATAGAAAATTGCATGCCTAAGCAGCTTTGCCAATGCAATTTAAGCCAAGCAAGACGTAAAATTTATGAAAAACTGCCAACAAATAACTGCCAACGGGGGCGTTCCCAGATGCGCAAAAAACCAAAGCGCCAACTGCAACTCGAATCCAAAATTTGCATATGAATAGCCTGAAATTTTGCAGAAGTGCATGAATATGAATTGAGCAGTATTCCCGGCAATTTCAATTTCGACTACCAACCGAAAGAACTTTTCCCAAAAAAAAACAACTCTTAATAAAATTATATCATAGTGGATTATTTGCCTATGAATAGAGTGAGAATTATAGCACGCATTATGTGAATTACATAAGTCGAAGCAATGAATACTTAATTTGAATCACTAATCGTTCGCAAAGTGTCGAATGTAATATACGTACATATGTATCTTTGAAATCATTTTTAGTGCTTCGCCAACTCAAATTGAGTATACGACAGAATACAAAACCGACAGCGACTCCATTTCGCCATCATATCGCCAATTTGTTAGCAAAGCAAATGCCTGAAACGTGAATACCAACTCTGCATAAGTAACTTGAGAATAGGCTGTCTAGTGTAGGCTGAGAAGTGTGGCGATTGATTTGAAGAAGAAGTTCTTTGACAGCGCACTAGCCTGTAAAGTGGTTAGTTCTTTGGCTTACACATCCACTTGCACTTATGCTGCTCATTCAGCTCGTATTTCGCCTTTGTAAGCGGCGTTTCTTGTGCCGATTTCACTTAGTTCTTTTGCTCGCTGCTCGCTGCTCGCTGCTCGTTTGTCAAGGCCTTTAGAAACGGCTTAAACACTTGAAGTCGGGTTCAATATATTTATATTACACTTTGCGTTGTCTCCGCCGAGAGACTGAAATGACAAACAGGGCGTGCGGAAAAGGCGTGGCCTGTCAGCGTCAATTTGTGCCCAATGCCAAAAAGAGAATTTCCAATAGCAAAGGCAGCTTGCTGCTTACACTTGACTAGACACACACACACACACAGAAGAAAAGGCAGAGGAAGATTGCAATTTATAGACTTCAACACTCGCTGAGAAGTGCTCAAGAAGACTTGGTCTTAGTGCTAC
Organism: Drosophila albomicans; assembly: GCF_009650485.2. Classification (NCBI taxonomy): domain Eukaryota; kingdom Metazoa; phylum Arthropoda; class Insecta; order Diptera; family Drosophilidae; genus Drosophila; species Drosophila albomicans. The sequence continues at coordinate 55,178,929 of NC_047629.2, read as the reverse complement.
TGCCAAATACGTGATTTATTTTAATAGATAATCATTACGCCATCGATTTGGCTCATGTCTGTGGAAGTGAAATTCCATTTGAGCTGTAGCTTCCGAAACGGTTTCAGCTTGTTGCATGCGGCATGCGGCATGTGGCATGTGGCAGCGTGTGCTGCGCGTACGTGCGTCAATAAATCAAAAGCAAATGGTTTTTAGTTTATTGTTTTTGCGTGGGTAAATAGAGAAAAGTGGCCAGCGGCACATTGCGCATACGCTGCGTACAACGCCTGCACCTCACAAAAATAAAGTCGGGCAGACAGGCAGGCAGCCACACGCTACATGCCGCATGCCGATGCACAAGGCATGCTGTATGCTGCACGGTTCATTCACATGGCAACCGTTGCGCGTACTCGTATTTAAATTGTGCCATTATGCACTCCAGGCCTGCCACCACATTGGACCGTGGACTACGACGAGAACGGGAACGAGAACGAGGGGGAATCCTCTCACACTAATGACTTTTTATGGCATCTCTGGGCGGCTGCTGTGAAAGGGTTGCCCGCAAAAAATCAATACAATACCTACATGGCCACTGAGCCTGCATAGCCTGTGAAACCGGGCTAAAACAAAGGCCACAGCGGGCGAATAGCAGAGCGCAGAGAGCAATATGCGGACAATAGCAGGAGGGGGTTGACAACAAGAGGGACGCTGTCTCTTGCATTGTAACACTGGCCGACCGAGACCGGCTGGTCGAATGGCCGGTTGGCAGGTTGGCTGGCTGGATGGTTGGCTGGACTGCCGACCGGCTGACTGGCTGGCCACAAACAAATGCAGCGACGAGACAAAACACTAAAAGAGAAAATCAATAGACCAAAACAAAAACAACAGCAATAGCAACAAATGAGTGCAAAAGCGAGAAATGTACTGAAACTGTGAACTGAGAGCTAAAAAGAGTCAAAACAAATACAACATCAACAACAATACTAATGGAATTATATGCATAACAAATATGCAAAAGAAGAAAAAGAAAGCATACCCTGTAATCAGGTGCAATAGAGGCCCCAAAAAGGATTCTTTTAGAATATGCTGTGTAGTTGCCGACAACATACTTTAAAATAAAATAATAATAAAAATAGCTGAGAATGTATATCAAAATAAGTGCCACAACGTACTTAAATTTAATATTACACCAATCCAACTTATCTTTTACTTAGTCTAAAATCACCGAATATTGTATTTAATTAAATGCGAAATTTAAGATGTGTACAGAAAAAGCTAAGGACTAGCTATAAGACGATAGTAGCCAACGAGAACTACGAAAGAAAATCAAAATGCAAAATGAAAGTATAAGATTCTCTGGCGACTATTTCAGTTAGCAGATAGTTAAACTCTAGAGCAGCCAACTGCATTCTGCTAATCTTGATAAACTTAATGTTACCCCTTAGTGGAATTTTAATGCTTACAGGGTATAAAAATATGCACAAACAAGCAAGAGACGAGACTCACGGCTCTTGTTGCCGTTGTTGCTGTTTTTGCTGTTGCTGCTTGAAGTGCACATAAAAATCATTTAAAAACAGCAGCGACGCAGGCGCCGCAGTCAGATAGCAACAACAGCAGCAGCAGCAGGAGGAGCAGGAGCAGGAGCAGGAGCAGCGTCAGGACTAGGCTAGGACAACAGGCAACTGCAGTGGCAGCTGGCACAGCCCTAAGGTGAGGTCGTCTGCGCTGCTGTTGCCGTTGCTGTGGTGGGGCGTTTGCAGTGATTCGGTGGGGAAAAAATGAGTTCAGCGTCGCCGCCGCCCAACACACAAAATGGGTCTAAAGTCATAAACTTTTTGCACATAGCAGCTGATGCCAACGTTGAGTAGTTGTTCTTGTTGTTGTTGTTGTTGTTTTTGTTGTTGGTGCTCAGTGATTTTTCCTTGCCTTTGGCTTTTACTACGCCACACTCTGCTGGGCTTTTGTTTTCTTGCTTTTTATGACTAACGAGCAAAATATTGGGTTAAGTCAAAGGGGGTAAGTGCTACCAAAAGGGTGACTGAACAGAAGGGGTAGGAGAGGGACGAGAGGAGGCTATTGCCAAATATGTGAACCAGGGGAGCAAAGAGTACAAGTGGCGAAACAATAGTTGGTTGAGCAATCAACTGACATAATAAGCAAGTGCTTATGTGAAACTACATGCTGCAAATCAAACAATGAAAAACTCAATGCTGAACATAGAGGAAAACTGAGCCTGAGAGGTGGCAATCGACTCAATCGACTCAGGTGAAGATACGAAAAACAACGCAATTCTCACTGATTTTTGGCTCCTAGAAATGTGCCTAGAAAAATTCAGTGGAAAATATTCAGTAGCAGAAAGTATAAAGGGAAATTGAAAATCAAAAGAATCTTAAACTCGAAAGGAAAATAAATGTAAGGCCAAAAATATAAAATAATAGAGAAATGGCAAGAAATGCAATAAATATTTTCATTCCGTTTCCTAATGAAATAAATAAATAAAGATTTATATACAACATATATAGACCTATATCTTATATATCTCTGTATCTGTAAGCTAAAATAGTCACCATTTAAACTTTCGAATTAAAATTGTACTTTCGCAGAAAATATTCAATAAAAACACAAAACTAAGAAGTTGGCCAAGGCAGACAGCCATTTTATTAGCTGTTTTGATGGTGTTTGTAAAACAAGCCAGCGGCAATTTCATTTCGCACCTTTAAAAGGTGCTTGCCAACTTTATCAATTGCGCAATTTTATCGCCTTTCGCCTTTAACGCTTGCTGTCTTGGGCCTTTCGCCTTAGAACTTTCTTGACACTCAACCAGCAGGAACAAGCAGGTCCCCCAATCTCAACGAGGGCAGACCGACGGCAGGCACATCAATCATGTCCTTAGACAGACATAAACATAAATGCGAAAGACTGCAGTAAATTTTAAATGCGAACCTTGCGAGGCTCGAAGTGTCACACGCCAATCACAAAATGTTTGCCAACTGTGCTCAGCTCGTTACGACCACTAAATATAAACGCTCTATATACTATACTATATATCAAGCAAAATATATATGCTGAATAGTATAGAATAGTCCCCATTCATACATCAAGTTGAAATTGATGTGCGCGCCCGCTCTCCGCGCCCGTTTAGCATTTGTTTTGTTAAACACTTTTTGCGTTGGCCTTTGACAGCTAGGTCCATGCAGAGGCAGAGTTGCAAGAGGAAAACTTTTGCAGCATGCAAGCGTGCCACGGATTGCCAATGGCGCATATATTTAGCCGGCGGGGCGAAAGTGATTTCTTAATTTGTTACAACTAACTTGGCAGTCAGCGAGCGTCTACACCGCCCTTCCCCCAGTACTTGAGGTTCTCGTTGTCGTTGTCGTTGTGTACGTTAAAGTTGCACGAACTTTCTTCCGAGGGGAAGTTTCCTTTTCAAGCGCAGCCTGACGTACGTGACTTTTGTGGCAAATGATGGATTAGGGTCGCTTACACAAGGAAAAAGAGTGCGAGTGGGAGTGGGAGTGTGCAGTAAAAAAAAGTGAAACTTACTGACGACTTTTGCTGCACAGCTATAGCTAATTAATGACAACGAGCAATGCAATCTACACGCTCGAAAATTGCGCATACGCAAGGCACATTGCGTATACGCAATGTCAGGCGCTGCAGCTGTTGCCGAATGACCAAAAACAACAAGAACAACAACAAACAACAAGAAGAGGAATTGTGCTCTCTAGCATGTACTACATATCTGTATATGTACATACATGTACACATACATACATATATCGTACATAAGCCGCTGCGTACTACAGCACGAGAGCAAAAATTTAAATAAACCAATCCATTTATCGTTCGTTCGTTCGTTGCCGGCTGCTGTTGCTGTTGATACTATTACTACGACAACTACTACGCATATGAGCGGGCATTTTGGTGCAAGTGTGTGTGTGTGTGTATGTGTATGTGTATGGTCACTTCCGCATGAAATACGAGCGATTTTTACTACACATCAGCAACAGCAGCCGTTGCCGCTACCGTCGCCCATGCGACACACACGTCCCCGCGTCCCCCTTGTCCAAGCGTCCTCTGAGTTCTCGTGTCCAGTGTGTGTATGCGGCAATCGATAAATTTTGTGTGTGCAGCATCGTGTGCAGCAACAATAACTGCTGTGCTGTATATACTCAATGCGTGTGTGCGTGTGTGTGTGTACTATATGCCGGCTCACAGATTTATAGTTTGTCATGGCGGCAACGTCCAAAATAGTTGCATATATATAACATAGTCGAGTCGACACGCAACTCGGAGCAGTCTCTGCTGCACCAAATCAATAGGCAATTCTCTTTTGCAAACTCTCCCTCCCTCTCCCTCTCTCTCTCTTTCTCTATGTCTTGTCCCACTCTCATTCTCTTACCGGCCGGTATAAGCATTATTTATGGCCAAACACAGGCTGCGGCTCTACTCTTACGATAAGCTGCATCCTCAAAAATACCCCTCGAAAATACAAAACAATCAATAGTCAGACCCCTTTAAAAGTCCTTCTAATTGCAGTAAATAAGTCACTTGCCAACTTCGTGATGTCTAATTGTTCGGAAAAGTCGGCAAATGGCAGCAAAATTTCGAATGCTATGCAGCATTTGTGAAATAAAACGAAAGTCGAGCAAAACGCATGGCAAAAATGTCAAACAATTAAGCGGCAATTACAAAAAAGGTTGCCAGCCAAAGGTAGCAGAATGCCAGGATGCCAGGATGTCAGGATGCCGGGTTGCCAGGATGACGTCTGGTAAGGTTACGTGAAAGCGTCGCGTTAAACGTGTCTTCCAATTTGCTCTGAACTCTAGAACTCCAGAAAAGGGATGGAACTGGCGGCAAGCGGCAGAAGCTCGACACAAGGCACTTAATGGGCAACACACGCGCAACTCTGGAGGGGGTTGAACAAAAACCATGCTAGATTACATATGCTAGAAGTAACTCACACCCACACACACATATACACTCACACGGTCCCGCTTAGCAGCACATGCTTTATTGATGAGCAGCAGTTGAGAGGGGCTACAAGCACTTTAAACAAAGCCCAGCAAAAATATATATTTAAAGCTCTTGCAGGTCCATAAAGAATAGCACAACGCGTTAAAACACAAAAAGTAGACTGAATTAATAGTGACATCAAAAAGATTTATAAGCTCGAACTTAGTTGTTGTGTAATATAATAACTCAATTAAAATAATTAAAAATAATTCGCAATAATTCAATTTAAAATAATCCCTGATTACTCAAAACTACACGGAATATTTAAGCTGAAACTAAGATAGAATTTTGTTTCCCCGATTTTATGCACTACTAAACTTATGCAGGAGCATTAAGAGAATATTAATAACTAACATATGTATAAAATTGATTGTTCATAGAAACATAAATTAAATGATACGGGCTACCGTTAACTTGTAAACTTACATCAATTCTATGAAAAAAACTTAAAAATAATTTAAGCAAAAAAGAGTTTTTCGTTTATATCTCATTAAAAGCAAATATTTTGAAAATATCTATGCAAAAATGATTTAAAAATCTCTTAGTGTATCTACATATGTATATAACACAAGCTACATTCAAATAGAAAATAAATTAATTTGTGATATAAAAAAAACCTTTCATCACTTCTAAGATTCCCGAAGAACTTTAAAATTACGATATTGCCAAACTCATACACACACTCACACTCACAAGAGGAACATGTCCATAAGTATATTAAGTATTTTAGAGTTTCGTTTTAGTATTTTTAATACTTGCCATCAACCTAAACACATTTACATGCAATTTGCCGAAAGACACTTTACACTTTCAAATAAGAATGAAGGACCGAAATTTGTCGCTGTTGTTGTTGTTCTTCTTGTGCTGCAACAGCGGCTTAGCTTGATTTTTATACGTTGTTGCAATTCAATTTATTTTCAATTTGCGCGCATGCAATGCGGGCAGAAGAAGACGAAAGGTAAGAGGTAAATGGAGTCTAGTCTAGCACCTTTCATTAGACACAACTTTATCAGCGAAATTTGCGCGTCAAGCATTGCATACTTGGCGTTGGCGTTGGCGTTCAGATGTTGTTATTGTTACTCTTATTGTTGTTGTTGTCTTGTTGCCGGGCGCACGTTGTGTTTTACACTGAAGTTGCTCGTAGTATCTACACTAACACACTCTTCCACACACGTACACACAACCACCGACGCTCACTCACAAACACATGCATCAAAGTGCAGGCGAGCAATGTACATGGATATAACTCTGTTATTTACTCAGCGCGCACGTTGCCGCCGTTCTTGTTGTTATTGCTATTATGTATAACACAGTAGTTGTTTTTGTTTTTGTTGTTGTAGTTGCAGTTAGCTTGCTATTGCACTTTGCCACCTTGCATGCTCTTTCGTACACAACAGCAATGCAACGGCGCCGACGCGTTCTCTTCTAGTAAATAACAAGATTCTCTTTTGCACTCACACACTCACTGACTCACTCACAATCATACATACCAGCACAACACATTCATACACACTGAACCGTACCGTTTGAAGACTGTTTCTTGTTGGGTGGGAGCGAGAGAAAAAGACTCGGCTTGAGAACTCCCGCTGAGTTGGAAGAGTGCAAGACCAAGCACAACCGCACGCGAGGAACGTCAAACAGCAACTAAATTCACATTGCGCTGGCCAAAGCCAGAGATGCTTGCTACAGAGCCAGCTCCAAAGGCTGCGACGCGTCGTGGATGCTGTGCTCAAGTGCGCAGAAGCCACGTTGTGGGTCATAGTAAAAATCATCTCGTAGTATTTGGATGCCATTTGCAGCTCATTCATTTCCTTCGTTCGATAGTTTGACATGCAACACTACTGGCTGACATTTCTCGATCGTTTAGTTATCGGCTTTTTCGATTGATCTGGCAACGTCGAAACGGTTACCAGTCATAAGCTTTGCGTTGTCATTTGTTTTCCTGTGTATTCAATGTTATTTTTGTTTTTGTAGAATGCCAATTTTTGACTTTGTTAAAACCATCGAATTAATGGCCTGTAGTTTCCACGGCATTCCAGATCCACGTTATCGCTTTGTAACCGATGCAAAAATAATAGTCAAGGAGGTTATTAGAAAATTGGACTGCAATCATTCCCCATTTGCGAACCATATGAAACCGATGGAAAATACAGGTGCGAAACTATTAATGTGCAATAGCAACTGCAATACTGTCAAAAGCCTATATTCTGTGATTCGTAGTTTCCTCTGTCAGGCAAATTGACATAGATATGCCGCTGGCGTTTGAAACATTTCTGCCCATTTGCCTGCCCTTCGCGTTAAGCTCCAGTTTCAATAAGGACGAACGCAGTGTGCAGCTGAAGAAAGCTGGCTTTGAGCATCCCTTCTTCTTTGGGAATGTGGTCAATGCCAAGACCATGAATTTTCTGCTGCAATCTGATCTGGAGCTGGCTGTGAAAGAGATCTCCACGGTAGAAGGCAAATGGGGCTCCGTTTATGAGCTGAAGTACTCAGCGCTTAGCTGCAATAACATACCCTTTGCCCATCAGATTGTTGCCGAGGAGAGGGGCAACAATGGCATGATGATACACTTTGACTTTATACTGGCCTTGGAATTCGATGGTGCCGTCATGCCACTGCCCGCCTACTACAAGGTGCCCCTAACCTACAAGTGGATGGCCTTTGGTTTGGTGTCAGTTGGTGACCACTATGATGGTTCCAATTGGGCTGTGCTCCTGCCCCGTTGGCAGTCAGACACGGTCTCGATACGGCTGCGTTGCCACGGTATGCTGCAGTTGCTCTACCGCATGCTATACACGCAGCGTTGCTATTGCTTTGCTGTGCCGCTGCTCGTCAAGTTCAGCTTCTTTATGACGACCTCTGATTGGGGTGATGGCTACAAAACAATGAGCGTGGCTGAGTTGTTGATCACTGTGAGTTCACGTCGCGCCTTAATTGTGGTTCTACCCCTCTTTGTACCCCTCTGTTTACAGACGCTGGGCAACTTTTGTGAACTCATAGTAGCCTACAAGGTTGGAGATGCCGTGTCGAACAGGAGAAGCAGCAAGTCACTGCGCGAGCAGCAGGTATGCTGCAAGGGCATCTTTGCCATGCTGACCAAGAGCTTCCAGCTGAATGCGATAAGAGTTAGATTCATAGAGAAACTCTTTCAATTCGATTTGTCGGCATTAACTGAAACAAATGTTGCTGGCAACATGCAGCTTTGCCAAGCGGGGGTCAATGAGCAAGAGCTGGATCTGGAGCTGGAGCTGGAAGAGGATAAGCAGCGAGAAGAGCAAACATCAGTCTGCCGTGAGCGACAAATTACCATTTAGGAAAAAAAGACAAGACGCAAATTCAAAAGTTAAATTGTGCATTAAGTGGACTAGTTTTTACTTTTGCCCGTTAGGTGTTGTTGTTGTTGTTGTTGCAAGGCGCAGCACGAAGATTGAGTTAACTGTAAATTGGCAGGGATAACAAAGACGCTGCAAATCTCAGTAATAGCGCATATTTCTGTGCCCAAAAATAAGTGGAACTGAACACACACACATTCATACAGACTGAACCCTACCACACATACACATTGACAGATACAAAAGTTAATAAAAGCCAACTACAAACTAAAGCTCTGTTGGGTTACGTGCCCTTGTTTTGCCGGGCCCAGCCTTTAGCTTTAGCTTACTATCTGTGTGTGAGTGTGTATATGTCTGTGTGTGTGAAAAAGTTAAATTGCAAATAGCTTGGGTTGTCCCCCAAACCACACTCCGCTCCCCTCCCCTCCTTTTTACCTACAAGGGCCAGAGGCAACATGAAATTTTAGAAAAATTTGCTGTTATTGTTGGCAAAACAAAAAGCGACTAAAGGAGCGCAAAAACACAGTATGAGCAAGTGGGCGTGGTTGTGGACGTGGGCGCATTAAATGCAGAGAGTCGCACTAAAAAAAGGGTTTAGGGTTGCCACCTGCAGCTGCCTTCCGCCCGCTCAAGTTATGGTTTGAAAGTTTTTCGCTCTGTGCTTTTGATGTTTCATTGTTGTCAACTTTTAACTACTTTTTTCTTCACTTTATGTTTTTTTTCAAATTTTGTTATTTTTAAATGCAAATGTGCGAGTCTTTTGTCCCGTTTGGAGGCGAAGTTGAGGACAAATGCAATTTATATTTATGTTATAAATATTATGCTCAAATTGGCTCGCATATTATATTTCATTTTGTGTCTTTCGCACAATTGTGATAAATTCAATTAATTCTTGCATCACTGCCTGCCTCATCAGACCTTGTCAAAATGCCTCTAATTGCATTTGCGTACTGTTATAAAATATTGAAACATGATAACCAAACGGACGTGTTAATTTGTAGACCGTGTTGCCAATTTGATTGCCAATCTAGGATATTTTTGCATGTTCTCTCCTCTCTCTGACTGTGACTCGTTATTTAAATTTCATTTGCATCCGTTGCACATAAGACCTCAACTTAAAGCCTTAACACATTTGATATGCATACATTCATAGTATTGAATGCAAAAAAAATGAATTCAATTTCAGTTTAAGTAGATTTCCAACTCGGGCCAATAGAAGCAGCATTTTGTGTTCATTTATTGAAAATGATTTCATCATCATCATACTCCAACTGCAAATATATGTAATAAACAAGTAAGAAAGCTACAGTCGAGTGTGCTCGACTGTGAGATACCCGCTACCCATTTTTAATAAAGGCAAAATATTGCGGTATCATTTTCAAAATATACCGAAAATACTAAAAAAATACTAAAAATATACCAAATGATATGTTTGGTATATCTATATAGTACACCATTCAAAATATAGCATAGACGGCACAATGTGATTGTCGGCCAAAGCAACTCAGACTCATAGTAAGTAGGCATTTTTGCCCATACAAAAGTATTTCTTCAATAACTTCCACAATTTTTATCTGATCGCAATCAAATTTTCAGGAATCATAACTATTACAGTAATTATTGCATATACCAAAATTCGTAACTCTAGCTTGAAAATTACGCTTTTTATTCGATTTTTTTGATTTGCGGGGGCGGAAGTGGGCGTGGCAAAAATTTGAAACAAACTTGATCTGCGTGCAAACATAACAAATGCTGCAGAAAAAAATTTTAGCTCTATCTCTTATAGTCTCTGAGATCCAGTGTTTCATACGGACGGACGGACAGACACACAGACGGACAGACGGACATGGCTATATCGTCTCGGCTGTTGACGCTGATCAAGAATATATATACTTTATAGGGTCGGAGATGCCTCCTTCTACCTGTTACATACATTTCCTGCCGGCACAAAGTTATAATACCCTTCTACCCTATGGGTAGCGGGTATAAAAACTTCAATGAAAAGTAAAATGCAGTGCAACGTTAAAAATAAGGAATTTCCTTTTTACCTTAAGTATTTCAATTCTTCTAGCAAGTTTATTTTATATTTAAATTCTATAAATATATATATTAATTATTTACTTAAAAAATGTATTTTTATAATTTTAAAATATACAATGTACATAGAAGAAAATTAATGTTGCTGTCATTTTATTTTACTTCTTAGCGGCTAAAAATACCAAGAAAAAGTAGCCCACCGACTAATTGCCTTTAGGAAATAAAAAGGTGAAGGCAAAAATGTATTCAACTTTTGAACCTGGCCACTGGCCACGGGTTATGCGATTCCCCAGCGACCTCAAGGATGCTGAAAATTGACTCATCCGCCGTGTTTGCCTGCCAGCTAAGGAATATACATAGATATTTTGTTGGAGATGGTGGGGAAGAGGGGTGAGAAGTGCTCCCAAATGGTAGTCGGATGATGTCCAGAGCGGCGAGCAACGAGCAGCGACGACTCCATGACGAAGATGTCGGAAAGCAGCATCTTTAATCAAAAAATAATTATGAGCGTCGTGGGAGTTGGCGGTGGCAATGAAATTACATTTGAATTATGATGAAAAGTGGGTGGCGATGGGTGGAAAATCGCTGAAAATGGTGAAATAGTGAAATGGAGACTCCCGGACAAGTTGTGCAGCAAATGAGCTAAGCGAAAGCAAAGTGAAATTTGAGTGAGACGAAAGACAGTTGAAAAGGCAGCGAAAGATAGAGCAAATAAAACGCAACAACAGCAGCAACAACAACAACAATTGCGGCAATTTACGCAACAAACAGAGCGCTGAAAATTTCAGGAACGAAGGAGGCGAAGGCGAGACGACATCGGAGGAGGGACCACAAGGACGAAAAAGTTTATGCGAAAAAACAGACAATTAATTTGTTTTGCGAGGACAGATACAGAGGAATAAGGGTGGCAGGGGACAAAGGACACAGAGCGCAGGACATGGGAACAGGCAAACAATTTCGTGCTTGTTGGCAAAGAAAATTTACGTGCCAAAGACAAGTCGCTGGGCAAACAAACAGCAAAGAGGAAGAGAGACGAGGAGCAGCAGCAACTCTCACCAGAAGCCAGGGAAATGGTCAAACATTTTACGCTTTTTGTTTAATTAAAATAGCAACAGGACGAGCATTGGACCGAGGGGCGTATGTGTATGTGTGTGTGTGCGAAGGGAGGACTAGCTCACCACATACATACATACATACATACATACATACAAAAAGTAAGAGAGAACGCACGCAGTAACTGGACAAAGGAGCAAAGTCCTTTTGCCAGCGCAGCGCTTTTTCAATTAAGCTTGCATTGCATTTAATAAAAACTAAAAACATTTGTTTTGCAGCGCCTTATCTTTCAGCAGCAGCAGCTGGAGGAAGAGGAAGAATACCGGAAGCAGCAGCGGCGGAAACGGAAGTTGCCGCCACAGCAACAGATGAGTTTTATTTGTGCTTACAAATTGCTGCTCTATTAAACAACAAGTGGTGTCAAAGGAGCAGCTCTTGATGCCTTCCTACCAGCCTGCCAGTCTGCCAGTCTGACTTCCACCTGTCAACTGCATTGCAATCTTCAGGCGACTCAATGGAATGTCGACCGATATTAAAAGCCGGCGGCAAGCAAACGTGCCACAGCAGGATATCCATCAGAGTCTGTGTGTGTGTGTGTGAATGTGTGTGAAGCTAGTAGTGTATCACGTTCGTGTCATTTGGTGAATGCCACTTCATAATTCAATAAAACAATAAAAAGCGAAATCCTAAGAAATTACAACAATCTCATCAAATACATGTGCGGACGAGTCCTTGCCGTCTGCCTTTGCAACTCCGATTCGGCCAGTTGAACATGGGCGTGTCCAACATATTTTCATAAATTGCTCACAATTTGCTATGCATGGCATAAACACAAAAGCCCACGACGCGTTGACACGCCCACAAGGGGACAACAGACAGGCAGGCAGACAAATATAAGGAAGGACATAAGCACAAAATGCGCGCGCGACATGACAGCAAAAATAGCCAAAATTATGGCGCAAAGGATAATCGCCATAAAGTGAGCAGAGCAGAGCCGAGCAAGCGAAGGACGTGCAACGTACTCACTTACATTCGAGCCTTGTCTAAGGACAGCTTATACGACGTGCTCGCTTTATCCCCGAAAGGAAGCTCAACCACGGCCATGTCCATGTGTGAGCGTTCCTAACAGAGACAAAGAGGGAGAAAGCAACTTTTGTCATTCTACAAAGCTTTATTTGGGTTACGGTTACGGTTACGGTTATATGTTTCGAGTTTCACGTTTTTTGTGTACAAAATATTCGAGTTCTACCCCAAGTTAAATTGGATGAAGAACGATTGTCTTACGCCCGTCACTATTATAAGCAGGCACTGGGAATATTAAGGCTTCAATGGGTTCCTACCCTACTACTATGTTCTTTCCCTTGCAACACTGATTTACATTTTATAGATGGCATTTACATTGGGTCCGGCCTGCACCATGGCATCCCTATGGATCTGATATTGCAGCTCAACTTCATTCAGCTGCAGCAGTTGCTTCATTTTCTGGCCAATTGCCTGAATCGCCTGTTCATTGCGAGCGTCCTTGGTCCATAGAGCTGCAACAAAGGTAGGTAAATGAACGCAGCATGCAACTAATGAGAAGGAAACTCACAAATTTTGCTGCCCTTATTGCGCACATTGATGACAGCGCCACAGATCTGTTCCGAGTACTCGAAACACTCGCCAATGGTGCACAAGAGCTGAAAGCATTACAATGAATTTAAGGAAAAACATTTCATTTGGAATGGTGAAAAGTTACCAAGTCGTGCCACAACTTGTCGACCAGCTCTTTTGAGTCCCTCTCCAGAAACATTACCCAGCGTCCACCTTCCTTGTTGCTGTCGTCCTCCCACATAGGACTACCAGACGTGTAATCAGCATTTACATTTAAACAAAAGTGTGGATTAAACTTACCGAATTCCGTGCTTGAAGACCATATAATCATTGAATATCTTTAGATCAGATGGCGGCTTTATGAAGTAATAGACACTAAGGAAAAGTAGCAGATTGTTAGACGACATTGCAAGGACACTTCCCTTTTGCTTACCTGAAGAAGTCTTCGACAGTGTTAAAACTAGTAACATCGCTAAGCATTTCGGACCAGGCCTTGGCACGATCGTTCTGCCAGTGCCACAAGGTCCATGTGTGCTCCAGTGGATGCTTGAAGCACAAATCATAGTCAATCGAGCTAAGCAGACGATTCAGAGACGGCTGAAAGTCTGCACTGGCAAGAGTAGCGGCGGCAGCGGCAGCAGCAGCAGCCATAGCGGCAGCACTGGCAGCAGCGGTGGCAGTGGCAGAAATTTGTTCATTGTGCCCCAAGTCGCTGTTGCCATTGACGCCGCCGGCGTAGATGTCTTGACCCTGCTGTTCGGCAATTTCGGTGCCACCGTAATTATCGTAGCCCATTGTTCGACGAGTTACTTTCGAATACTTTTGCAATATGACGCCTATGTCTGTTTTATTGTATCTTTTTCTCACACGTTAAAAACTTTTTAGGAAAAAAAACCGTATGAGTATATAAATAATATGAGACTTTTCTAGTGTTCCTCGTACGAGTTTAACAGAATACTAAAGAGAAAACTGTGAATTCTGCGAATCATTGAATGTCATCTAATGAATTGACAATACACTGCCTACTCGGAAAATTTCAAAAACAGTGCTTAAAGTGTGCAGTGCTGCCAGATCGCTGAATTTGTAACTTGTCATTACTCAGCACTACCAGAGGTTATTGGTATAAAGCGTATGCATGTAAACGATCAATGCGAATGGCAAAACGATTTGCATTCGCATTTGCTTAGTTGCTGCAAAGTCAACAATTTAAAGCCAATTCAACATAGGCAACGATGCACTTGCTCCTGCTCTGAGTGTGGTCACAAGGGTCTATCAATTGAGATGTCACGCTAATAAAATAAAATGCCAGCGAGCATACGATAAATGCACGAAAATAATAAAATGTGACTCAAATGAGCGAACGCGACGAGCAAAGCCAATGCCAAAGCTAAAGCACTTGGCTGTCTGCCTGACTGCCTCAAGGAGCTGCTTCAGTTGCCAGCACTTGCCCCGTGCCACCCACCACCATCTCCTGCTGTGACTGTGTGAGTGTGTGTGTGTGCAACAGTTTGCTTGCAGTCAATAATCGAAATCGACTTGGGCTTGTGCAATAAAAATTTGTCTTCGCCGCTTAAGTTTTGCGCCTTGTTGCACACACCGACAAACTGCAAAGGAGTGTGTGCGAGAGAGAGACAGAGAGGGACAACGTGCACCCTTTCACGCTGCTGATAATAAACTATGTGAGTTCTTGCCACGCCAACTGCCTGGGTAAGTAGCTTTGGGCCCTTGTAATGTGCACCATTTGTTGCTGGCGCTGTGTGCGGCATGTGCGGTGTAAAAAGTGCCACCAAAGCCACTATGTGGCTTTTCTACAAGTTGCCTCGACTCTCCCTTCGCCCCTCTCTTTCCACTCGTGAGTTATGTGCTGGCCAAGTTAGCACAGAAGTGTGGACTGCCGGTCGCTTCTGCTGCTGCTTGACTTAGTTTGGGCCGCAGCAAATAACTTTTCCTGCTTCAATTTACTTAAAAATTCTATTTATTTTAGGTCTTAAGCAGCAGCAGAAGCAGTAGCAGCAACGGCAGCATCACCATCAGCAGTTTCAACCTCCAGGCGCCAAGCCACCACAACCCCAGATGGGCATCAAACATGAGAGTTTAAGACAGCTTTGGGTGAGTTTATTTGCAGTTGATTAACGCAATTGAACACGTCCAAATTGATGGCGTCGAGTCACGAGTCATTTGGCCAGCTTAAAATACATTGTAAAGAATTTTGAATTTATCTGTAGAAAGTTATTTGATAAAGTACTGGTTGGCATATTACCTGCCCGTGTGGAGCTTTTGTTGATTTGTTCAAATCCAAATCCAAGCAAAGCAATGAAGATTCGACTTGTGTTTGCAGCTGTCTTCCACACTGCCACTGTGCGTATACGTAATATTTTACAGCGCTTTGCACTTTGCAGCAACGGCAATACCTACAGCTGCATAACATGGGTCAGTAAATCTTTTAAAATATTGTAATGTTACTCGCAAGCAGAGGGGGCAAAAACAGCGCTCGACTCTGGCAAAAAATAAGCAAGCTGAGAAGGGGCAATGGGGAGGGGGGCATGAGCTTAAGCGCTTTGAGTGCTGTGCAGTAAAAACGCCCACGAAATACCAACAAAGCATCGCAGGACAAACGGCAACAGGACGAGCAGCAAATGTCTTCAGCAGCTCTCAGCGTAAGACAAGACAAGAAATGAAAATGATTTGAGGCATTAGGTCCTAGGGTCCTTGCTATGCTGGCTGCTCTTATTATTGCCGCTGCTGCTGCTGCTGTTGCTGCTTCCCTTGATGATAGTGTTGCTTTTTTGGTCAACAAATCGCCTGGCTCTCAGTATCTGCCTGTGAAAGATTTAGGTGCCGTTGAAAGCGCCAAGCAGGCAATGATGTACGGATATGATTCAGCTCGTTTATATTGCACCTGAATGTGAATGTTAGATCACCGCCACTTAAAACAATAAGAATCAGAGGTGTTGGGAGAACTTCAAAATAAACGAGTGGCCAAGAAACACATGAGCTTGTAGTTTGCTCTCCAAACCAACAGCGACAACGGCTCTGATGAGGACCATGACGATGACTTATCCTGCAGATTCGGCACTGGCCGCAGCTTGTGCCCTCAGGCCAACTGACAAAGACAAAAGCAACAGCTTCCTGGCAGTTGCCAGCTGCCACATGCCACCTGCCAACAGCCAAGAGCCAGCATCGAGAGCAGCCACTAGTCGACTGTCAGCAAGTTGCCTCGGCAAAAATATTGTGCTAAATGCTTTTGTGCTTGCCACGGCGAGACAAAAAAGAAAGGCAAAGCAAAAAACTGAGACTGAGACGCAGATGAAGATGAAGACTAAGATGGCGTTCTGAAGTCCTTCAGTGTGGCCCAAACCAAGAGGCCAGGTGAAAGTCATTTCACGCTGTTGTAGCGCAAAAGATTAAAATAATAGCAGCGCGTAAATTAAACAGCCAGCCCAAGCCCGACATGGAGTAAGACACAGACACAGAGAGAGAGAGAGACAGAGCTAGTGGAGTGGCAACCACAGCTGAACGACGCACCAATCACACTGACTCGCACACAAAGACATCTCTCATTCTTTTGTCTTCCATCTCTCGGTGTGTCTGTGTGTGTGTGCGGTCTGGCACTAAGACCATAAGACGCTTAGCTGCTACCAGGCATGGGCAATACTTGCGCCATTCGCACCATCTGACGTGCCACCATCACCATCAACGCCATCACCACGCCACGAGCAGCACCAGCAGCAGTAGCAGCAACAACGACAACTGCAACATTGCGTTGTCAGCACTTCATTTTGAGCCAACATGCCGCGTGCTTTACTTAATGCGTCTGACAAGGGGTGAATGAGGGGGGCTCTGAGCGCCTTGCAGTTGCGTTTCTTTATGGGTATTATGATTGTCAGGCGACAAAAACTAGCAGACACTGAAAAGATTGCGATAGATCTCCTGTTAAAGCATGAACAACGAAGTCATCAAAATAAGGGCAATTATTGTGTTTGAAATATAGTTTAAATTACACTGTAAGTGTGTAGATGTTTACAAATATTACTGATCAAAGGGAATTATGGAATACACTGGCTTTGATGAGATAATCAGTAATATTTGTCCTACATTTGCGCTGATGACGTCGAAGATTAAATAATTCCAGTTCAGAGTACTTCTTCGACAAACCGATAGAAATAAATATTTGAAAACGTAGTAAGGAAAGCAAGAGCTAGTTATTGCGACTGACAATTTTATCACCTGAACACATCTTCGGAGTGTAGCACACGGACTACTATAGAGGAGTAGGTATTATGCTCGGTCTGCGCGTATGTTGCAGTGGGGATGGCTACGCGCTGATTCGTTAAGCTGCCACACAACCAGCTACCTCTGCTGCCTCTTGCCTCTTGCCTCTTGCCACTGCCACCCACCTCTTATGGCTTGCCTTTTTCGACTTGTTCATCTGCTGCTTCGTTTCGTGTGCGCTTAATGCTTTATGTTTTTGCCAGCTTTTAGCTGCTTTGTTGCCGTTGCCGTTGCCGTCGCTGTTGCTGTTGCAAGGTACTTTGCTTTTGTTCGATGAAACGTAAAAATAGCAACAAGCAACGAAAACTCATTTTTAGACAATGCCACATAATTCCAACGGATGCGGATAACGCACACAACGACTACCTGCTTTTTGTTGTTTTTGTTGTAATGAGGTATTCTGTTTGTTGCTGTTTGCCACAATATGATGTTGTTGTTGCTGCTGCCACAGCGTGTTGTTGCCACTGCCGCTCATGTTTACCATTTGAATGCGTCTTTTTTGCTTGCTTGCCTGCTCTTCAAAGCAACCGCAAGATGTTGCTTACGCGCTGTCAGTTTTTATAATGAATCTTGGAGCGGGCTCACCAACCCCTCTCCCGCTCCCTCTCCCCTCCCTCACATGGTGCACGCAAAGCTCAACCCTTAACCGCCTCCTCTGGCAACATCTGCTGGGCAGCCAGCTTGGGCTCCGTTTGTCGGCACAAATTTGCGTATTTCAAGCAGCGCCACAGGAGACGCCACACGCTTGAGTATAACTTTTGAACCCTTGCCACAAACACACACACACACACACTCATATGTGAGCCTGTTGCTGCTGCGTTTGTGTATGTGTGTGGCAGTTGTTGTTGCTGGTCATTTACGCCCATTTAGCCACATTTAACAAAGTCAACAATAAAGTCAAAAAGTTCTGTCAGCCTGTTCGAGTTGAGGTTGTTCTCGAAGTTCAAGCTTAGACCGAACGATAATTGCCAAAACTTTTTCGCTTCCTCCACTCAATCCAGCAGCTTGTGCTGTTGCCTTTGCTCTTCTGCCATTTCCTATGGTTACCTGACTTCGATGATGAGGCAACTTGAGCCGCTTAGCAATATCTCGTACATCATTAAATCATTATTCGAATTTGGCTGTCGGAGCTGTTGACGCATTTGGGTTTCAGACCTCATTAGCGCCAACAACAACAACAGCAACACAACACTAATAAGTAGAACAACGGCAACTTCGACAACGACAACACAACAGCAGGTGTCAATTTTAATTTAGTGCCTGTGCAAGGATATTGTCTCCGATGTCTGTTTGCCTATTTGTGGCTTTTGTCATCGAGCTGAATGCACTCAGAGAAATGTCCCTGTATTCTCCAATTTAATTAAGCACAAATTAGGCCAACAACTGTTCGATATATTCACAGATGCGCAATGCTAAACAAAATACTATATAAATTTGCCAATTTGGCACAATATGAATAGCCAAATACTATTAAAATTAGGTTATTTCATTCTTAAATTCTGTGTACAATATTCCAATGTATAAATTTCGTCAACTCTATTTGCGTTAACCAGCTCGTATACTTAATATATCTGTTTTATTTAAGAGCATATATATATATTTGAAATATATATTTTCTGTGGTAAAATTGTAGAATGAAAGTATGATTTCAAGATAGAAAGAATGCTCCTTGAATAAAAAGTCAGTAATATTTCATTTTAATTCTGAAATATACTTCAAATATGTCCAATATAAAGTAAATAATTTCTAATGTGGTTTCAGAACTAAGCTCAATGTTATATAAATTAGAATCATTACTTTAAGTGCTTCAGATGTCGCTTTCTTGAAAGTGTATCTCAGACTTGGCGGATTTGTGGTCTCTGCGGTAATCATAGCCAGCAGGAATGTACATTAATATTATAGATACCGCAGATGTCTGCGATACACACGCAGACTGACACTCGACTCGACACTTAATTGATATGCAGAGCGGCAATTGGCTCGACTTGAAACCATTGTGGAATCTAGTTGAAATGCTTTCAAAGACGCTAATGAAGCCACTGAAATATTTGCGTGAATAAACGCTGCGCATGCCAAACAAGACCAAAATACAGTCAAACGTCGCTAAAAGCAATCCATGTACTTATAGCACATATATATATAATTATAATACTTATACCTACGCTATATAATTTATTCTGGAATAATTTCTAGACGTGTTACGTTTCTTTTTTTCTTGTTTTACTTTCGAGTTATTCAGAGCGTATTGCCACTGTACTTAAATGCAATTAAAAGTCAGTTGAAAATGTTCATTGAAACTTAAACTTTTTACATTTATTTCGGTAACAAAATCACAAGCAGGCTAGTAGGGGGGAAATAAATGCACAACCATGCTGCTAAAACATGGCGCAATATTCCCATGGATCGCTCAGATCCACATTTACTTCTTCAGCAGCAGAGGAGCGGCGGCGGCGAAGGGACGAGCCACATAGGGAGCGGCGAAGGGTGCGCTGTAGGCCAAAGGAGCAGCAGCAGCATAGCGAGTGTAGGCAGCAGCCAAGGGAGCGGAGTAAGCAGCGGCCAGAGGAGCGGTGTAGGCAGCGGCGACTGGAGCAGTGTAGGCGGCAGCAAGGGGAGCGGCAATGGGTGCGGTGTAGGCAGCGGGGAAGGCGGCGCTGTGGGCGACCTGGTGAGCCGAGTAGCTGGAGGCATAAGGTGCCACATAAGCAGCGCTACCGACGACAGCTGGTGCAGTGTAGGCCAAAGGAGCAGCGGCCAGGATGCCAGGCTTGGCAGCAGCCACAGCCACAACAGCGAAGAAGCAGACGGCGAACTAAGGAAGAGATGGCATATTGCTTGAGGATTCAGTCGAGGATTCAGTGTGCCGTGGTCTACTTACGAATTTGAACATTTTGAGTTGTTTTTTTTTTTTGGGTGTTTGCAGTTGTCAGCTAGTGAATGACCAGTTGATTTGTGATGCTAAATCGTGGACAGGCCAGCGCTTTTATAGCTATGGCCAGCACTTGCACTTTTTTTTGTTGTTTCTTGGCTCTTGGCCCTCTCGATATTCGGCGTGTTTCGGTGTTTGCAACCACATTAGCATGCGCATCACGTGTTCCCCAGTTGCCAAGTCAACGACTGCGGACTGGTGACAGAGACGGAGACAAAGACAATGCTGTCCATGTTGCGCATGCGCAATTCTTGGCCAGAAATTACCTGTAGCTTCAGTGGGCTTAATGTGTTAGCCCCAAGTGCGTGCTTGGCGTCCGTTACTTTTGCCTCGATTTCTGTGCGTTACCATCGACATTTGTCCATGACCTTGGGCCTGCAGTTTAAATGGTTTTCTGCACTCAACTGCTCAAGTGCTCAAGTGTGGTATTACCAACCCGAAACGGTTGCTCATTAAACCTCAGATCAACACGATAAAGCGTCGAACGTTCGAATTTTACATTTTTATTGATTTAATCTATTCCCTTGGTCAGCGTGTTTCATAAGAATGCCACAACTTATAAGTCAATCAATTGAAGACATGTGAATTACACATTTTATGTTAATTTTATGGGTTCATTTTCTTTTACGATTCGATTTACAATGGAAGTTGTACTTATAAATATGAGGTCAGTGCTTTGTTTAAGGGAATTAAAGCCCTCTGCAGATTAAACCTATTTAAAATTTATTTTACAAAACTGCTCCAATGAAGCGAATACAGTCATACCCAAGCAAATATATACATTTTAAGTTTATTTACTAATGTGCAATAAATACAAATTGTTTCTGTGTCTGTTATGTTATGATTACAATCAAAAGGCACTTAATTCAGGGCTCTTATTTAAATTCAGTAGTCCTGAACTTATAATTCCTGATACTCTTCCAAAACAATACTTTTCAAGAAAACTTATGATCACAACACTCAAGTTTGCTAACCATTTTGAACCCTCGATTATTATTTTTTTCAAGCATTTTTACTTTATTTATAAATCTGTAGATGCTGAACACAATATTTTTGTAATAATTCAGAACACCTTCACAATTGGCAAGCTAGCTAGCTTATACTTCATTACACTTATCAATTAGGTTAAATAAAAAATAACTAATTAATTCTCGCTTTGCATAATTTGAGCGGACTTTCTTATGTAATGTAATGTGTTATGTTCGCTTCCTCTCAGTTTGATTAACTTTTCGCTCCATATGCTCGCAATGCGTGCATAATAATCTGCCCACACTTGCCTTCTCTCGTTTCCCCCGCTGACTACTGCACCCCCAACTCTCTGTCAGCTTAAAATCTTATTTATAAACAGTTGGCCCCAACCACAATTCAATGGAAAATTAATTAACAAATGTCATAAATAGGGTGAATAAAGTGTTTTACACTTGGAAAATGGCGATCTAAAGAACAGGGAAGGGTAGAGTCGCAGATGGGGAGGGGGAGTTGCAAGGGAGTGAAGAGTGAAAAATGCTGCAGCTTAAATCGCACTAATTAGAAGTATCGAGTGTGCGCTTGTTCAGAGAGAGTGAGGGAGTGAGCGAGGGAGAGAGAGAGAAAGAAAGAGTGAGAGGTAGACGGTATATCAAGGTGTTTACAATACCAAACAGCAGCCCAAATCAACACACACACTCACACCTAAATAAACAGACATCCATACACACCAACACATGTACACACACACACACACAGTCATACAGCAGTGGCATTTAGACACACTCCAAAAAGTGTTGAAGCGTGAATTTTGCTTAAAAATGCCAATTACGCGATTTTGCAAGGCAACGGACAAGGCAAAGCGAAGGGGGAGGAAAGCCAGAAGAGGGAGCAACAAAGGGAAGTGAGGCTGTGTGTAAGGGATGGTGTAAGTGGGTGTCTATAACATGCCAACAAAGTTGTGCTGTTGCTGTTGATGATGATGTTGTCGCTGAAGGATTTGCCGGGCTTCTTTCCCAGTTCTCTGAGCCTTCCCCTTCCCCTTCCCCTTTCATCCATCCCTCGCTTTTACGCTTAGCTTTGAGTGTTTGCCTTGTGACTGTGCATACGCAAAATGTGGGCGCTAGCTGAGTCTGGGCTTTGGTGGGCGTGGCAGTCGTCTACTAAATGCACAATCATGGTGCAACAGCAGCTGCCACAACAGCTGCGGCTGCAACATCTATTTGTTGTTTGCCACTTGACTTGGAGCTGGCCAAAACTCTGGGTGTGTGTGTGTGTGTGTGTGTGTGCGTGCGTGGGTGTGGGTGCGTGACAGCTTGTTTCATTGTCAAGTTTGCAGCATGTTGCAGGCAAATGAATGAATGATTCAACATATTGGTTAATCCCTCTAAAAGCTTTGATGCAACATCCTTGAATACAACACAAAAAAGGCGCACCCGCAATTCTCAAGTGACCCTCGCGCTGCAGCTGCCAACTTATCAAAGGAGTCCTCTCCTCTTGCCCCCTGGCAACCATTGCTGTTGCTGGTGGGGCATGGCTAAGTGGCAGCGAGTAATTAAAAAGAAATGTTCGCAAAAAAGGCGCAAAGAAATATGTGCGCTCCGTTTGCCTCACACAAAGTTCTTTTGCCAGCTACTTCACCTCTCACTCTCTCTCTCTCTCTCTCTCTGTCTCTTACTTCATACCTTTCTTCCTCTTCCCCTCGCCCTGGACGTTGTTGCCATCTTCGGGGCAATCCCCTTGCCAATCGCTGTCGTATCCAAGTTAGGAACTGTGCAAACTGCGAACTGGGAAAAAGCTGCGTAAAATATGCGCCACTTTAGCCTTACGAACTGAGTTTATTGCCATAATAAAGGCGTCTGGCAATGGGCGTGGCAACAACAACAACAGCAACAACAGCAGCAGCAGCACAAACAACAAGTACAGCAGCTGTGCGCGCGCGTTAATGCGTCGTTCAAGTGCCGTAAAACGTGAGCGACACTCGCACACACACATACACACGCATGCACACTCACACCGCCTCTCGCACCCACACAGACCTCGGAGCTGGCCTTCTACAATCCTGACTCCCAGCCGAGTCCCAGGATCCTGGGCGCAAGTCTATTATAAATTTTGTTTTGAATTTGTCTAGAAATGCGTGCGACATTTGACGGCGGCTGCTGCCTTTAAGTGGTTTCAACAAATTATTCATGACAAAGTGCCACCAAATCCACACACACACACACATACGCAGGACGAGCTCTAAGGGCAGGAGACTAACCCTAGGGAGTTGTAAGATTGCCAATCACTACGTGCAGCAACCGAAATCAGGGCTGCAACTTTCAAGTACTCCGATTAATTTCAAATGGAATTTCTCTTTTGCAACTTGGCAATTCATTTAAAATGGTTTTCGATTGTTTGCAAAATTATTCTATTTCTTCTAGTCTCTTTTAGACACAACAGTTCGTATACTTTATTTATTAATTACTGTAATACTACCTTGCTGTTAATTATTTATATAGTTTACAATAATTTTCAATATTTATAATGTTGAAAATTACTCTTCTTTTGCATAATAATCAATAAAATCATTAAACTAGCAGCCAAGTTATCCTTCACATATGTTTAGCCCATAAATTTTAATCTCGATTTCAGCTTCAAAAGTTTATCATATACTTATGGTTATACTAGCACTATTTATAAAGATAAATTTAATTTTGAGAAAATACTAATTGGGGTGATGCCTAAATTGCTTGTCTTGCTTAAATTGGACAGCATTTCAATTAATATCTGAGGCAACTCTGCATCCCTGAAGCAATTGC
Organism: Drosophila albomicans; assembly: GCF_009650485.2. Taxonomy (NCBI): domain Eukaryota; kingdom Metazoa; phylum Arthropoda; class Insecta; order Diptera; family Drosophilidae; genus Drosophila; species Drosophila albomicans. The sequence continues at coordinate 55,154,951 of NC_047629.2, read as the reverse complement.
TGTGCCTCATTTTGAGGGGGTGCAGCTTTCATTTAGCGAGAGCTGAGTTTGTATGTGCATGTGTGGCTAGGGGTGAGTGAGTGTGTGCGTGTGTGCGTGTATTGGCGTGAGTACATCTTGTATGATGTACTCAAACTTTTGTATTTTATAATTGGTTTATGGCTTTTGTGGAGCGACTCGGGAAGCCGCATTTCAATTGGTTTTTGCGCAAAACCTAATCAAATCACCAAAAGGCCGCAGCACGTGCCAAATGTGAGACTACAACGAACAAATACATGGCCCATTAAACGACGACTGTCAAGATGCCAATGCGTCAACAGTCCACAGACAACAGACAACAGGCAATAACCAACAGTAAATTGAGTCAACGGCTAACGACGATGTTCGCTGCATTTGTAAGCGCGGCCTTCAGTCGAGGCCCTGGAAGTGCGACATGACGCTTTTGCATTCGCTGGCTTGGATTTCGATTTTGACTATATAAGCTCGACCGTTGGCCAAATTCAACATCAAACAACGCTCCAAGCTTCAACTGTTTACACAGCAACCAAAACCCCAACAACACCAATCAACATGAAATTCGTAAGTACCTCAAGCTCCTGCTCCTGCTCCTGCTGTTGCCTATTTTCCAACTCATATTGATGTCTTTATTCGCTCACTCTCCAATCCACAGTTCGCCGTCTGCTTCTTCGCTGTTGTGGCTGTGGCTGCTGCCAAGCCTGGCATCCTGGCCGCTGCTCCTTTGGCCTACACCGCACCTGCTGCTGCTGTCGTCGGTAGCGCTGCCTATGTGGCACCTTATGCCTCCAGCTACTCGGCTCACCAGGTCGCCCACAGCGCCGCCTTCCCCGCTGCCTACACCGCACCCATTGCCGCTCCCGTTGCTGCCGCCTACACTGCTCCAGTCGCCGCTGCCTACTCCGCACCCGTTGCCGCCGCTTACACCGCTCCAGTTGCCGCTGCTTACACCTCTCCCCTGACCTACAGCGCACCTATTGCCCGCTATGCTGCTGCTGCTCCTCTGGCCTACAGCGCGCCCCTGGCTGCACCCATCGCTGCTCCCGTGCTGCTGAAGAAGTAAAGCGCAAATATGTGACCATTTGTTGAGATCCTGTGTAAATAAAGATTTCTAGATATGCTCGAAAAAAAAAACTGTACTAAATTAGTTGGGCAAAATGAACTCACGACGGTTGCAGCCTTAAAGTTAATGCTCGATGCTCGATGCTGGGCTGGTTGGTTGGCTGGATGGCTAAGTTGAGCCGAGTCGAGCTCACGCTTCAATGTACTTAGCATGGCAACAATTTGTAGCAGCGGGCAGTTTCAAGAGTTTGGCCTTATCGAAATGCAAGCATCTGCGGGCAGTCGCCATGGCAGCCGCAGCAACAGTAGCAGACTGCTACCTGGTAGAAGTTTCTCTCATGCTTCGATTCAAATTCAACTTTCTATTTAAAAAGAGAATTCTTTTATATGAAATATGCTTCCTTTCAGCGCTTCCTGCCCCAGCGGCAGTGAAGTTTTCTGCTTGACTTTGTCTACTTCCCTGCCTGGCTCGCCTGGCTGCGCGTTGAAAGCAAGTCAAGTTGAGAGCGCCCAGAGACGGCACACGACAGCCATTGGATTGTAGATTGGAGGAGCTGCTTATCATAACTTTGGCATCGTTGCATCGTCCTTCCGCTTCACTTCTGGTATCCCAAATCCCGTGTCCCGTCCACACCCAGGTAGTAAACACCAAGTAGTTGTAAAGTTTTGCAACCTAAGCGGAAAAGTCTTGTAAAAAAAAAAACCGTAAGTACGCGGTGGCACAAGTCTTCCGACGGGGATTCCGTGAAGTGACTGCGCCATTTTCACAACTTTTCGCAACAGATAGCGTCCAAATTTAATGACCTTTTATTCAATAAAACTGCGTGAAGCTCAAAAGTTTCCAGCAACCTGCATTGTAATGCGTTTGTGCACTTTGCAAGCTCAATACCCAGCAGAAAGTTAACATAACTAGAGGGGTTTTATGGGTGTCACAACACAGAACAGGAAAGACATTATAGAAAAATTATCCTTTGTACAAAAACTACAACTTAGATTTCGTTTCATCACATAGCATTGCTTTGCATTACAGAATATTCTATTTAGAATATTCAAAAATGTATTTTTTCTTTATAAATTGTTGCGTAGCTCAATTGATTAATATTTGGTTACGTGTTTTTAGACATCAAATGGAGCAGAAATATTTAAATAAGATTCAATGCGGTAATTTAATTTTGTGCCTCGCCTAAACTTATGCCAATTTTAATATGATTATTTTAAAGAATACATGTTTTGACATCCATAAAAAAAGTATTTCTTTTATTATTTTCAACTTACACATCAATTTGTTTTGCGATATGCAATTCCAATAAATGATTTCGTGTTTCATAAGGTTTTTTATTCCATACGAATGCGCAGTATGTGCTTGGCTAACGTAATGAAGTGATTTAAATTGTAAAAACAAAGTCGTAAACATATTTAATTGAAATAGAAATAAAGTCAAACGTAAATCAGAAACTACTCATACGCAAATATATTATAGTAATTTAGCATAATGAGAAATGGGAGCAAATGTTTGTCTGGTAAATACAATAAGAGTGAATCAATAAAATTGGTTTTCACTTTATACAATTTTTAAGATTTTTCAAATCAAACTGACACACACACGCACACACATACACTCACACAGAGTGAGGGCGACTCAGAAGATGAAGCAAAAGCAGCTTCACACACATGACTAAAAAGATTCGGTTTGGAAATAAACACAATCATGTGCAAACGTGTTTTCAAATGGATTACATGAATAAAAGATTTATACACGTTGGGTAAATCAGTAGCGGGTTACCAAGAAACACACAGACAGACAGACAGAGCCTGAAAGACATCTTGTAAGCCGTCTCCTTCCGCTCTCGCTTTCTATCTCTTCCCTGAATTCTCCCCAAATTTCGCTTTATCTGTCTCTCTATGGCGCTGTGTCTTTGTGGTGGCAGCAGCAAGATGTATAGGTGAAAATATGCGCACATGTAAGCAAATTTCAAAGGACCGAATGAAAATCCCACTACCAAGGCTTACAGCTGTGGCGAAGTCATAGTCACAGATACAAACATACATAAATACATGCATATTTAGATACAAGCTCAGACTCAGCAGCCTTTGCCTATTTTATTCTTTATTGATTTGTTTATAATTTTATATGCGTGTGTGTGCGTGTGTTATTTGATTTCATAAATATTTTTATTTACCATCAAGACCACAAATCGAATCGACGTAAGAACAGCGTAAAATATCACATATACACACGAAGAGCATTTAGATTTAATCAATTTTATCGAGTCGAGTACAAGGACATGCCCTACAATATATACATATGTAGTAACAACAATATATTTGTATGTATTGTAGTCACAAAACGGCAACAGGCAACAAACTCCTCGGCTACTAATCTTGTCCGGGATCTGGTCAGCGTCTTAGATACGTGTAATAGGGATACGTGGCGTATGAGCCATAATACAACGGCGTATACGTATACGCCGCATAGGCCGGATAATATGCAGCTCCCAGTGTTGCAACTGGCGCTGTTGCAGCTGTTAGCCAAGCGCCACCGGGTGTTGCATAGCCCACAGGCGTTGTGGCCAACAGATGAGGTTTCGCCATGCTGCCAGCACAAAGCAGACTCAGCCAGACTGTGAGTGTGAGCTGGCAAAGATTACGATACGATTGAAGACACATACACTTACTGTATCACGCACACTGACAAGACACACACTCAGATTATTTGACTCACCAGTAGCACCTTGAGCATCATTTTTGATTATCTTTGGTCCTTCTGTGATGTCGTGTGGTGTGGCTTTCTCTTCTGTTCTGTTCTGTTCTGTTCTGTGTGATATCCAAAATTTGATTGACAAACTACCTGGCCACGTCAATCAAATTTATAGCCTCCGCCTGGGCACACAGCTGACGTCAGATGGGAGAGCGTGAGAGAGTCATTAATATGTCTCTGTGGCTGTTGCGGAGCGCAATAAAGCGAATAAATTATATTGTAATGCTATTTCAAATTGTTGAATTGTTGAATTGGAGAAGCAGCACAGCAAAAGCAACACTCGCAAAAGAATTATGGCCATATGTTAATATCGCGATACTCTATCACACATTGGCAATACTTGCCAGCGACTTTAATTGCAAAGCTAATTGTTTTCCCGATTGCTAGAAAAATACAATCAAGAAATGTATAATTACATATTTTTAATTATAATTCTTTGTAACAATTTTCCTTTGGAGTAACTGGTTTTACATCAACACGAAATTATAAGTTTAATTTACTTCGTACGTGCTTATAATTGAAATATACTTTAATTAACTTTGCTATTTTCAGCTCACCTTGCCCAACCATCTAGCAAATTCAGTGTATCTTATACACTTTCAGCTAGAATTCGCAGTAGATATAAATGTATCTTTTTTATCGCCTACCTTCTTTGGACTGTCATTCATTACAGACAGTTGATGCTCCGCTCTCTCTGTCTCCCGCTCGCTCTCCCTCCCTCTCCCTATACTCCATCGTTGTGGCAGTGTTATGGCAATTCCTGCTCGTCGGTTGCCTTTATGCATAAGATATTTGCGTTTATTTAGACGTTGTAAAAATTATAATTATGTGTGCGTGCTTCTCATGCACAAAATAGTACTGAAAAGCAGACTGAAAACGAAAAGAAGACCATATTTTGCGATCATTTCTATTAGATAAGCCCTGAGGGTGACGCCTGTAGTCGAAGCCGTTGCCTTAACTCCGTTCCACAAAATTCGCAACTTAACAAACAATAGCTTTAACTGCAGACAGAGACGGTAACAGAAAGGGTAATAGAGAGAGAGAGAGAGAGAGAGAGAGAGAGAGACATATACGAAGGGCGGGATAGAAAGAGGATACAACACTGTTAAGCAACATGTTTCACAAGCCATAAATAATTAATTTATGCAACCGCAGACGAAGCTGAGAACCTTGTGTGCAAACGCCTAAATATAGACCATAAATTTGCATAGTCAAAAGCTGATGAAGCCATTTGCAATACATATGCACACATGTACAGCCCCACACACACAACGGCATTTGTACAGTAAACGCACGATAAGTCAAACTAATTAACTCCATGAATGCAAACTTAACTCAAGTTTCAAAATACTGAGTATAACGTTGTGAATTGCTTCATGGCGTTGCCACACTTGCATATTCCACATACTCCCGATGAGATGTTGCCAACTACAATTTAGAGAGTTGTCAAATCATATTGGGTAAACAATTTGAACTGCACTACACAACAATTGCAGTGTATATCTACGTATATTGGCTGACGGTGTAGCAGTTATTTGAATTTTGTGGCAAGTTCATTGACCATTTGCAATTACCGCTTGACCACGCCTTGTCCACTGCAGCCCACAACTACGATTGCAATAATATAGTAACAAGAAAAACAAGTCGCAAGTGCTCTTGGCGACAATTTTGCAGCAGTTCGTTTCGGTTCTTTTCATGTTTCGTTTTTTTTTTTTTTTTGTTGACTCTTTTTTTTGCTGCTAATTCCAGCTGCTTACAAAATGGCGGCGCAACACGCAGCTGGCAGCCATTTTTTTTATTACTCTCCTTTTCATTGTTGCTGCTGCGCTTTGTTGTTGTTCCGTGAGCTGCATCGGACAAGCATTGCATAATTAAAAATTAGTAGCTGCTGTTTAAGAGCTGATTGTTTATTTATTTTTTCTTCTTGTTCGCCCAGCACAACTGGCTTTTTCCGCTTTTCCCATTGTTATTTCAACCTGGTTGAAATTTAATTAAGCGCACTGTTTAAATTAATTAATGAGCAGCTGGCGCGTTAATGTTATTACATCTGCTGCAATGTTGGCAAAGGAAATACAATGTTGAAAATTATCCTCGACTTCATTTTATTCTACAAAGAAGATTAGAACATTTGCGTAACAAAGCATTTGTCATATCACGATACTTTCTCTCAAGGATTGCCAACATCTGTTGCAGCTTTACCTTGGGTGCTTGATAGAATTTTACATCGGTATTAAGCTTACCAAGGCGCACATTACAGGAAAATCGAAGCAGGAGAAGAATGAGCCTACGCTTCGTATCCAAAATGTCGCGCATTATCATCATGTTAATCAATTGTAAGGGCACGAAGTTTATAAGCAGAATGCGTCGATACGAATACCAGCTACTTGTGCCGTAAAGCAATAATATTAGATAAAACTGTCCTCTGAAGTATCTGCGACTAAGCCGCAACCGGCGTATTGCAAGAAAAGCGTCAATGCACAATCCTCGGAGTCTTTTAGACCGTTTTCGTACCTCGCCATTTTTCATAGATGGTTTCTTTTGCAAATTATTCGGGACATTTGAAATACCAGGAAGCTCATAATGTTCATAAATATTTGGGTTAGGTATTCTTTGCGAATTTGCGCAAGGATTGGAAAATACGCATCTATTCGTTAATATGCTACTCATAGTAACCTCATCTAGTTTATTCTGTCTTGGATGGTTTTCTTCGTTTTTCATACTCTTATAACACTCATGCGAGTCGTAGGTATCCGTAGTTGTTTCAGCCATTGAAACGAATCTAAATAAATTCGATTCCTCCTTAGAGGATTTTTTTGGCAATTTAGTGTAAGTCGCTGTAGTCGCAAGCGCTAAATGAGATGATGAGGAGCTATTCATTGAAACAGTGCTAGCCAGACTGAACTTATCTGTCGATAAAGACTCGACAGTCTCCTCTCGCCGCATATTGACCAGCTTTTGTTTGGGAAAGCCGTTGTATCCATTTAACACATCATTTAAGTCCTTTGCACAATTGCGCAAATCAGTAAATGGGTATTGAAGGTGACCAAAATCATTCAAATGTCCATACATCAAAAGTGTTAGGCAATTCCTGGATAATTTCTGATCTCTGGGAGCCATCTTAAAGATCTGTATCCAACAGCTTGCGATTGTTTGGTCTGACTCGGAGGCGGTCTTATTAAAAAAACAGTGAAAATCGATGAGTTGTTGATTGAAATGACGATCTAGAAATTCCTCGCTTGGTTCCTCCATTTTATTTTGGGTATTGCAAGTGTTGCGAAACAGAATTATGACAGTTTTAAATAAAATATATTGCATATGTTATAAGAAAGTTGAATGAGTTCAAATACTAAGCCTACCAGGATGAAGAAAACCTTAGGCACTAATTGGTTTGCCTCCCACTGTACACCAAGGACAATGGAAGGTAGTGAAGAGGATTTTGATGCCCGCGGGGCTGTCTCTAAGCATTTTACGACCGCGCAGAACTTTCGCAACCACAGCTCACGGCAAAGGCGGCATCAACAGCCAACGCTGCGAGGGTCTCAAGTGGAGCACCGAGTATACGACGTGCACCTTGAAGTGCCAGTCCCAACGCCACGTCATTTACAATAAGAACGAGTGAGAAAGTATTAGTTGAGCCGAAACGACTATGAGATACTTGATACCTAAAAAAAACAGACAAGAAAAATTCAGATATAAATATTATGAATTAAGTTTTGCCAATAATTGTTAAGCTTCCAATTGTTGGTCTTGATTAACATATATGTAAATGCAATACTTAATAATAAAATAAGTCATAATGCCCCGTTTCCCTATAAATATGCCGGGTATAACAATCGAGCAAATGGGAGCGAGAGAGCGCAGGGAAGCAGAGAGCATGCCACACTACCGGCAACAGCAACGAAGCATGCGGTTTGCCTTGCCACGCAAATTTTCATTAGCGTTGCGCGCGTATAAATTAGGAAAATGAAGCAGCCGCAGCAATAGCAGCAACAGCAACAGCAGCAGCAGCTGTCACTTGAGTGCATCAGGATGGGTTCTCAGTCTCCAATAGAGCTAAGCTTTGCCCCTTCTCTGACCCCTTGCTTCTTGCTTATGGCGACCACAACCACAACAACAGCAGCCACAGCAGCAGTAGCAGTAGCAACGAAGTGTAGGTGCTGCGGTCTGCGGCTGCTGCTGGCAGCTCCAAAGTTGTTTGTGGCCTGCATAAATTTATATTGTTAAAACATGAGCTAGAAAAAAGCACGCGCGACCTGTCCAAAAAATACAGAGAGATAACAACAACCACAACCAAGGTAAAAGCCCTGGCTTGACATGTACTTAGACAACAGAACAAACAACTAAAAACAAAATGAACTGCAAGTGTCAGTTACTTGGCATTTTTAGTTATAATTGCATACAAAAGTCGCTGGTATTGTATGTAGTCAAGTATTTTTCAGTTGCAGCGATTAGCGTTGCCACTAGCAGCACTGACGCCAAGTGGCAACACCACATGCAACCCTGAGACATAGTAAAAGCTGTTGCGCACGCGTTCGTAACTTTGTAAACAATCAAGGGAAAAAAAATGAATTTGAGTTTTCAACAGACATATAGTAAAAGCAAAAATAATGGCACCATTTCGTTAACAACACGCCAACAAGTTTCGCCAGAGCGACTAAAGGAACTACAGTCCGGCGCTGGTGAGGTAATATCAATCAATAATTGATGGCACAGAATAAAAGTTCGACGTTAACCAAACAATTTGCAGCTGTTTCTTTCGAGCATCTCAAAGTCGCAGACCGTAGAGCAGGTCATGCAAGTGGCCCTTCAGCTGGGTGATGTGTACAAGATTCGCTTCAAGATTGATTACTCGGGTAGCAGTCGTGGCTATGCTTACCTTCAGTACCTCGCTGATGTGCACATCGAACGCACAATTAAGTAGTGAGTAAACAAGTTGGTAACTTTGAAAATTTACATTATTAATATGTACACTTCCTAGTTTGCAAAAAAAATTTAACCATGCCCAGTTTAAGATTGCCGTGTGCGAGTCCAGAAACATTAGAAAACTTTTGCTCAAAAAAGTCTATCATATGACTCCCCTTGAGGTATATGAGAAACTCCGACAACTCAACCATTACGTCAAGTTAGTCATTATTGAGTATGAGCCACGACGTTACGCATACATCATAATATATCGCAATAGCGATGAAGCCGGCGAGGCTTACGCGGCTTTTCGATCGACGATATCGAACTTTGGACCAGATGCAGTTGTTCAGTGGTTCGATAAGACCTACAAGAATAGAGCCAATTTAGATTTTGGATGCTGTCAGCGTGTGCAACGCGGTGAATTCGACGCTCAAGAGAAGCTGTATGCATTGATTCAGGCCAAGTGCTGCTGCTTTAGCATCTGAGTGCAATGGAATGGAATTGGTATACATAAAGAGTACACCATAAATTTAATAATCAACTTTAAAAATTATAGCTTTTTCACTTTTGTGATAATAAATACGAGCATGAGGCACGACGAGTATGTCTTGCCACAATACACATTGTTTTCCTAAGCTTCCTGTCGACAGACGCAGCTGCTTGACTTCATTAAGCAGGACGGTGACAACAACAGAACAGAACAACAAAGTAACCAAGAAGCTAAAGCCAACAGCCCTCATGCTGACTTTCATATGCAATGCAAATTAATGCAGCAACAGCAGCATTGTTGTTAACTTGGAGTGCTGCGAGTGATGTGAGTACCTGCGGCATAATGCAATTAAACGAATGCATTTAGCCGCAGCTGGAGGGAAAGCAACTGCCACCTACCCCCTACCACCTGCCTCCAGTCTGGGCGACATAAAGGTGCAATGATCGAGCATCCCAAAGTTGCAACTCCAACTCGTAACGCGGTAGTTGTAGCTCATCCATCAGGGTGACAAGTGCAGCGCATTCTAATGCGATTGCCACGACTGACGGATGTCATGCCAAAGCGGAAGCGGATGCTGTCGCCCTTGTCGACATCCGTGTGTCCTCCGACATCCCTGCGCTGGCAGCGCAATTAAATTAGAGCTCGCAAATCGAAATGCAGCCGCTAAAAAACCAGCTCAAAGCTAAAGCTGAACGTTGAAACAAGTTAATAAATATTCATTAAATGTGGGCAAGGGCAGATACGACACAAGTGGTTGGCCCATTCTTTCCATGGATTTGCATTAATTTGTTAATTCAAGCGCAAGTGCCACGCCTACTACTACGACAGTCGAGCAAAACACAGCTCTTAAATGTCATTAAAATTTCAAAGTCTGCCATCCTCCTTCTCGTCAGTTTAGCTGGGGTATGTGGCATGTGGGATGTGGCATGTGGCGTGACTCCACAGGGTCTGTGTTCCTGTCTGCTTGTAGCTGTGATATGCGTCTGCTGGCGCAATTACTGGGCTTAAATTTGGCTTTTTATTTGCTCCAGCCAAATGTTAATCCGGCCAAGCAAAGCGAGGACTCCCGCTCCCGTTCTGGATTCCGGATTTCCCAGTTGGTGACCTATTTTCGAGGAGAGGCCGGAGCCCAAAGCAAACTTAAGCTAAGCACTTACCCTTACCGGGTTATTGAGGCAAGTGCCAATATTTGTTTAACAAACGCGCACAACCCTTTACAGCTCCCCTCACTCTCCTGTGTTATCTACAGGTAAGCAACAGCTCAGCCAAATGACACAGTTTGTTTTTGTGTCTTTAAGGCGTCATGGCACGCCGACTGTCGCTGGGATTTGGGTCAAAGATTATGCCTGGCATTTGGCATTTGCCATTTGCCAACTAAAAGCAAAAGCGAAAGCAAAAGTTATGCACATATTGCGTACAGTCTTTAAGCCAACATTCAACTAGCCTTTGCCCTTTTGACTTTGCTTTTCCCATCCTTTCCTTTCCTTTCCTTCCGTTTTGCTTACTTTTTGCTTTAACCGCAGTAGCGGGCATAGCACAAAGAGCATCCCAGATGCCGTCGTGATTGTGGCTGTCCAACTGCACTTAACACCACTTTTTGATGATATTTTTTTTAAGTAACTTTTCTTTTTGGCTGCTTTGGACAGTTGCAAACGCCATTAACAACATGCGTCATGCATATGCATACGAGTATATGCATCATGCAACATGTCCCACACTCTCTTGCCGACTGTGGCATTCTCCTGAAAAGGAATGTCGCTACAGCAACAGCAGCTGTGGTTACAACGTTTAATCAGAGCCATTCCAAATTCCATTTCCCAAATAGTTTGAGTGAACTACATACTTCTATGAGCCGAATAAAATACTTGAAATCGAAGCAAAGGGAATTTAGAATGAGAAACTTATTACTAAACATTTTCTACATATGTAGAGATTCCATAAGCAAGTCTGAGATTAAGGTTTATACTATACTATTGGAACTAGACTTGGACTCAAAATTCACTTTTAGTAATTAAGGGCGACACCATAAGTTAAGATTTATAAAATTAATGCAAGCATCATAGTAACCAAATTAATTATCGCTTGAGAGCAACGCATGAAGTTCAAGGTAGAAATATAAATATTTGGAAACTTAAGAACAGAATTTTAAAATAAGAAATTAAGTAAGCCAAACATGCTTTAGAAATTTGTTATTTCGACTTTGTTTGAAATGAAAATTAGTTGCACAAGTTGAAGCCTGGATATCTTCTTGGTCAGTTTCCTCCCGCTTGTCATCTTTTATTAATCAATTCAATTTTGGCACCAAAAATTATGTATACGCTGTGCTCTGCTGCCTGCCCCGCCCATTGGGGGGACACATAAACTGATAACGACTGAAGGCAGCACGAAAAGTTGTGGCAACATTTTTATTGACTTTACAGGCGAGGTCGGGGTAAAGTGGGTACGAAGTTTAATCGCCATGGCTAATGCGTGCGGGAGTTGTTTTTCTAAATTAATGAAAAAAGTTGTGGGCACAGTTCTGGTTTGAAGCCAAGCTTGACATAAAGCACAACGATGACAACGACAACGACAACAACAACAACAACGAGAACTTGAACACAACATTTATGTATATTTGATGGTATGCTTAGTGTTTGCACTTGGTCTACTTGGCGGCAACACTGTGAAATCCTTGAGGTATTATTAAAAAATTCTTTGCTGTCCCCTAAAAGCGAGCAGCTGTGTGAAGTTGTTGTTTTCCTTGTACTCGTTATTGTTGTTGTTGTTGTTGTTGTTTCTGTTCCCCAAATGAGTTTATGAGCGTGTCATGTTGTTGTCGTCCGGTGTGTGTCCTTGCTTGCCTTTGCGCTCTGTTTATATTGCATATTAAATAAATTTTGACAAAACAACAATTCAACTCTCCTCATCCTACTCTCCTCAATTTACCCATCTCTATCGTTGTCTGCGTCTGTGTTGCCGCTTATTCTGTTTGTAACTTTGCTTGTTGACAATAAAATAACATTTTGCACTCACTTATCCAGCTGGTTTCTGCTATTGCTGCCTGCTTCTCAAGAGTTTTAATGAAAAAAGTTTGCCAGCTACGAGTGTGACTCAGAGTACGACTACGGAAATTGGCCAGTAATAGAGTTGTGAATGCCAACTGTTATACCCAGCCTCTATGTATTTCTATCATCTCTTTCCAACTCGACTAGATGTTTTCCATGACTGTTTGGTTCATTAAAACGCATGCCAATAAACACAATAAAAACACTTAATCATTGCTTGAATTTCTTGAGCAAACTTCTCACTGGCCAATGGCAAAACTGGCATAAGCCGTCAACCAGCCAGTTCAACTAACTATGTGCGTGCACTCTACGTGGCCATCATCACAATATATTGAGCATACGCAACGTGAGCCAGACACAGGCACGTCACAAACTGAAGCTGTTCCTATAGCTGAAGCAGCTGCTCCTGCTCCTGCTGTTGCTGCTGATTGTGTTGCAGCTGGCAAGCTGCTTTCGATGATTGTCTGTTGCTCTGGCGCTCTCTTTTAGCTACGGCCATCGAAAATCAATCAATAAAACTCCAGGCGAAGTCAATCGTAAGGAATTTCATATACCCTACACTCAAAACATTACCTCAAGGGGTATCATAAATTCGAAATGAATGCAGATAGACATAAATTTAGAGTCTGATCAGCCTCAATTTATTCAAATCTAAATATAAACATGTTAAATGTAACCTAGCTGCAAACAAAATTATTAACAATCTGGAAACGGAAATAATAGGCAATTGTTGTGACAATTGCAAGGTATAAAGTAGTCACCCCTCCGTACTTATTTATACCTATGTTCACAGACATATGTACAATGTACGGTTATATAACATTGCTATGTTGGGTTTTCTAATGCTATGCGCAATATTGAGGCAGCTGCTCATACTTTGGCCAACATTCCAGTTGAAAGTCAAACAGGCAGCTGGGAAAGACAGTCAGACGGGAGGGCAGAGTGACGGACGGGTGGATTCATTCGAACTGACTGACAAATCGATTATTTGCAAGCGCAAAATAAAGCATTAAACGAAATCAAATCAAATAAAATGAAATATGCTTATACGGAGAGTCAGTCGAAGCACTTGTGACGCAAATTCCAGAAACAACTTCTCCAATTTTATTTCAATTTCACCGTTGCCAAGCGTCCCGCCAGCTTTGCATTTTATTTACTGTGCAATAAAACAACAACAATAAAAAGAAAAAATGTTTTCTGCTCTTTTGTCCGAGTCGAGTTGAGTAGTCGAGTCGCACTTTCATCTACAATTTTGTGCCACAATTTTATTATCAACGGATGCCCCTTAAGTGCACATTAAATTCAATTAACCCACAATGTACACACATACATACCTACATACACATACATATGTATAGAGAGAGTTGCAAATTCCATTTTCTCAATAAACTATATTTTTTCACAACAATTTCTATGTAGAGAACATATATTGACGAAGCCTCTGAACAGCAGGTCATGAATGCGCTTCGTTTTGATTTGAAACTTTTATAGAAATATTTTAGCTAAAACCTCTACACAACTAATATGTAAATTCGTATATTAGTTTACAAATTTTATTTTAGTATTGAATTTAAAATTTTAAATTAAAAATTGTAAAATTTAATTTCAAATCCTAAGCGATTTGCTTTTCTTCCAATGTTTGAAAAACTTCTTAGTATATTGAGATCTTTTGAACTTTCTAATCCCAACAAATGCTTCGTTTCGATTTGAAACTTTTGTAGAAATATTTTTGCTAAAACCTCTACACAACTAGTATGTAAATTCGTATATTAGTTTACAAATTTTATTTTAGTATTGAATTTTAAATTAAAAATTTTTAAATTTAATTTCAAATCCTAAACGATTTGCTTTTCTTCCAATGTTTGAAAAACTTCTTAGTATATTGAGATCTTTTGAACTTTCTAATCCCAACAAATACTTCATCATCTTGGAAAATATTATTTGAGTTATTTTAAGCGTGCAGCCTTTGCAATTTGCAGTGGAGTCGAAGCGCAACAAAACGCTGCATAGATCACTGGGGCTGGTCAAGATGCTGTAAACGCTTTCTGTGCGCTGTCGTTTCCTGAGGCACGTCGACACCACGCTCCTTCCTACAATGTTTCTGACTTGCGGCAGCTGCTCTTACTTCTGCTCCTGCTGCTGATGCTGCTGCTGTTGCTGCGGTGGCCATTATTTCCTGTTTTTAATTGCACTACTCTCCGCTGCGGTTTTCTGCTACATTTGTTGCAACATGCACCACGCCAGGACCCGACGATAATGTACTTTGACCAACCGAGACAGACCTCTTCTCTTGCGTTTCCCCGTACCTTCCATCACCTCTGCTCTGCTAACATCCGACATTTGGTTTTCTTTTTGGATTGCTTTATTTGAGACTTTTTTGCAATTTTTTGACATGCTTGTTGGTCATTCTAGGGCGGTGCAAGAGGGGCGGGCTGCAAACTAGGATGTGGCCAAAGGCGACTCGGGACAGCTATTAAATGATTTATTCTTTAATAAGCGTGCGGAAGACATCTAAAGAAATTAGATGGGCCAGGCCGAACCCACTAGCTACAATACGCATCGTCCTACCCTACGTTCCCAAGTCATCCCCATTTTCCTTTCAGCTGTAAATGGAGCCATTTCTCCTTGATGCGCACAAAAGGAATTTGTGCAATTTATGAGTAGAAAAAAGACGAGCAAAAAAATTCCAAAGCAACGGGGCAAAGAAATTAAACAACATGGCCAAGGATATTGCCTTGCCATGGGCTTGCTGTAGCTTAGCTTAGTTTATCGGCAGCCAGGATGTACGCCTGCCATTCTGTCAGTGTGTGTGCGTGTTTGAGTGCTGAAAGTATTTGCGGTATTTTCAGCCATTATGTTGGCCAGAAAGGTGCGAAAACTCTGTGGAGCAGTAAATATCATTGACCCCGAAAAATCAAGCAGCTGCTTCGACCCCGCATTCATCCATTATCCTTTTTGAATATGCTACACATTCGCATACTAAACGAACTCGATCCGATCCATCTTGTTAATTTCGATGCTCCAATAAGTATGTTATTTAATTTTCTATTATGTTACTGGCGCCATCTGTCAACATAAGTTGGAAAAGTGCTTTGACACCTTTAAAACCCAAATTAAATTCTTTAAAAATCATTTTATCATAAAATACCACAATTTTTGACGAATTATAAAGTAGCTTTGATATCACTTTTCATAAGAGTGTGCCTGAATAACGTTATTTGGAAACATTGTACAAATTCTCTAGCTTAAATGAAATTGTAGAAAATGAGTGATGTGAAAGAGGACACACTGGACCGTCATTTTGCAGAGCAGCTGAAACTGGTAAGCGATGTGTTCATCGAGAGTATATGTACATCCCACCACGACATCATTCATCACTGGCTGACGGTGTTTTATAATGCCACCGGGTCGGAGAAGTATGCCCGCAACTGTCTGATGGTACTGATGCACGGCCAATTAAAGGAGATGGGTAGACTAGGCAAACCTTTCACGGATTTGAGTAACACCACTCGTCGACTAGATGATGTGCTCAATACATATGGCAATGACAACACCAGCATTGAGAAAGAGCAACCCGAGGAATCGAAAAAAACAGTCGAACTTGAAGCGGCGCCCGCATCAGACATCGAATCAGTTTGCTCTAGTCGTTGTGGGAGCTCAAGTCATTACTCAGAAAAGTTGAAAGCCACAGAGAAATCGGATTATGAACTGCAAATTCAGAAGAATCGGCAATTACTCGAAGAAGTCAATGAGTTACATGCGCGCACCATCGAGAATGAGCAGCACTATAAAGCAACGGACTCCAAGTGGCAGAAAAAGTTAAACGAGGGACAGAACGTGATGCCACTCCAGTCTAAGCGTAGCATGGCACTGCTACTAAAGATCGAGATCAGCACAAGGAGTGCAATACGTCGTCTCAAGGATTGGACACCAAGTGGTGGTGTCATCAACTTTCTTTCCATCGCCTTGCAAGACATACTCGACGATGAACCCGAGACGCGCAGTGTCTTATTGGAGCTTGATCGCAAGTTGGAAAGTGTGCTCGACAATCTGTTAGAACAGGCGGGCGAACGGCGCGAGAAGAACGTTCGTATTCTCTACGACAAGCTATTCCAGCAACAGCAGGAAATGCTACAGGCCAAGGATGTGCTCCTACAAAAGGAACAGGCCGCTCTGGCCGAAGCCCGGATTCAGCTGCAAGCCAAGACACGGCTTTGGGATATCGTTACGCCATACTATCGAGAGGAAGCAAAGCTGTCATCAAACATGGAGTCGACACCACCGCATCAATCTAGAAAATCAGGTGGCGCCAGTGCTAGAAGACCAAGACTAACGCTGTCTCCAGCTTCGTCGTCATCGACATCCCCAGTGCCATTATCTCCCAAAAGAAAAGAGATCAACGATAAAAATAATAAATGCAATTGTGAGGTATGTCTAGGATTCAAGCCGAAGTTCTCAGATATGCAGTTTCACAGCAAATGTTAATCGTGTTTCTATTTATATATTTTATATTTTGTTTTCCTACATTTTGTTTTCAAGTTTTTAAACAAAACAAGACAGAAAAATAAATAATTTCTTTAGAGTTTTTTTTTCCACACTCACACGCACTCACTTGTGTGTAAGAACCTGTCAATTGCCAGGAACTGGACTCGAGAAAGTTTTAATGTAGTTTTAATTTGCTCGTAATCACTAGAAAGTTGGCCAACATACAACACAACGACGACAGCAGCAGCAGCAGCAGTAGCAGCAATAACTTGGCTTGCAAAGTTGGTGTGGACTCTGCGTAATTCTACGCACTTGCTATGGTCGTCTTTTGTGCACACAAGAAGCGCAGCCTTCGCACACACCAACTAGAACAGCAAGAACAAGAACAGCAGCAGCTTTGCTCGTAATTAGTTTTTAAGCGCTCTATGTGTGCGTATGCTCCGTGTGTATTAGATATGACAGCATGCAATTAAGTGCTTCTTAACGACAATGCTGCCTGGCTGCCGATAATGGCGCAACGATAATATAAGTGCAATTGATTTTCTTGCCAAGTTGCGCAAGTTGTTTGGCCAAGCAAAGTGCTACTGGGATTATAGTTAACCGCAGTTGAGAATGGCAAATTGAAATCCACTTGAGAGTGAACTAAGTACTAAACAATTCATTGCCTAAAAGTATGCTGCAGCAAAATTCAGTGAATTGCGGTTGGCGATTTACATGCTGCGCTTGAAAGCATACTACACTTAATTATATGCATTGTCATCCCAAAACCATACTATAAAATATTAAAGTTCGTATTTAACGTAACTTTAATGTTAATGCTAACAGATTTAAAACATTGCAATTGCGCAGAAAAGTTTGAACAGTCGACATGAGTTGTCGATTTTCTGGTAACATGTTTCAAACAGTATAAATTTGATAAAGCAGAGTATTTTATATTATGTAGTAGTAGATGGGGGCTGCCTGCACTTCGCGGCAACCAAACGATTCATTAATTTTTCAACCAAAAACAAAAAAGCCCAAAAAGTTGCGCTAACAAAAAAGTTGCAAAGAAAATGCAGTTGCAGCATCGTCTCTTCAACCGACCGTCACATGACTATAGCTCAAAATATGTAGCACCAACTGTCGAAGTACTGCAGAGAGCCATAAAGAAAAACCAGGCAGCACAGAATGAGAAGAGTGCGGAAAAGTAAGTGTGCGAAAAAGTTTTCTTTTGGCTTTAATGATGCGCACAGACAGCAGACAGCAGCACAAACTTTGGGTCGAGAGAAGCGCAGGATGATGAAAGGGATGGAAAGGAAAAGCGCTGCAACAATAAAATTTGAGATGACTTGTTGGAAAATGCGAGGAAAGAAAGCGCGGTAGCATTAGCGACATAAAATTAATGACAAATTTGTGAGCTTATGCGAAAGCATTGTTTCCCAAAACAATTTCGGACTATTAAACATAAAATGCTCACTGCGGGCAAAATATGACAAAAGTGAAAAGTCGCCAAAGTTGCCAGCGACGTGGAAAATTTATGTGCACAGCCAAAGCAGCCAAACCTAAGCAATTACTACCAAGACTAAGTTGCCTTTTGGAATATGACAATAATAGAGGAGTTACTACGTAGTGGAATGGCCTAAGCCCACTCTCCCATCAACAATTCCAGATGTGGCCAGCAAGGACCGCAACTTTCATTTTGCCTGACAAAAGTTGCATTTTTCCTGCTCTAGTAAAGGCGATGGAGAAGTGCACTACACAACCATTATAACATGGCAATGGGGGCGAAACAAGAACTGAAGCAGGAGCAGGGAGCTGCAGCAACCAACCAGTGAAGTTGAAAATGCGACGCTTGTTGTGTTTATCACATTTTGTACATCTCACAGGCGACGACGCTTAATGGCTTCCTGCTGCCATTACTGCCACAGTCACTGCGGCTGACAACTTGGCTTGCGCTTGTACTTGGTCTTGGGCCTGGACAGTTTTCTTAGTACCCCATTGTGGCATGCGGCTTCATGAAGCACGACACTTTAGAGACTGATACACCGCACACTACCGAGCTAGTTATTGCGACTCAAAGTGGTTGTTACGACTACACAAGCTACGGTGTGGAGTCAGCCTGAAAGTAGTAGTTGTTCAATGGTCGTTAAAGAATATATTCGCTATATTTACGTGCACAATTACATTGTGGAGTCTTTCTTGCTAAAGTGTCGCTTGGCAAAGGTCTCGCCCACTATGAGCGGAAACACCAAACTGGCCTCGGCATACACCTTAACTGGTGTGGCATCCTTGCGTATCTTGCCCCAAGATATGGCCTCATCCGGCCGGGCTCCGCTGTCACTGCCATCGAATTCCGAGGCTGTGTTTATGAACACCGAGTAATCGGCGCCATTTCGCATCAGATTTGCATTGCAAATGTGATGTTTAATTATTCCGCCGCCTACAATAATCATGCCGCTATTGACAGCCTTAACGGCCATTGTGTTGAGTCGCCGCAGATCGGATAAGATGTCGACAACGAGACCAGGTTGCCGAAACGAGTGAAAATACATCATGTCTCCGAGACTGCCATCAGTTAGCGCTGGACAGTAAACGGGTATCTGATTCTTTGCTGCCCAATAGTAAATAGAACTTGGATCTCCGATACGTTCGCCCAGCCGCTGAATGATGCGAGATGGCGACCACACGGTGCCCTTACTACGTTGTTCCTCCAGCATTTCATCTAATAGTGGCATTAACCAATCCTCAAATTTACAGTAGTTATCATTGGGTACCAGCAGATTACCAATGCGATTAATACCACGTTCCCGTAAATCGCGACCGCTTAGCTCAAAGGAGCCCATGTAGGTAGGCGCCAAGCATTTTATAAAATCCTCCTCGACGCCACCGGCCGTTGTTACTATGCAGTCGATCATGCGATGCTCAGCCAGAAACCGTAGTGTCTCACGCATGCCCGACGACACTAGATTTGAGGTGTAGCCCAAAAAGATTGTGCATTTGCTGCGCCGTCTGATAAAATCGTCTGTCTCGTGGACATCTTCTTGTTCAGCGTCTAGCGGCTGAGCCCTGCAATCCAACTGTCAGTTTTTAGTACACGCAATTGGTCCAATTAACAACAGCAAAACTCACCATTTTCTTGATTTCCCTAATAGCTAAACCAAGATTGGTTGCTTGGAAGCCGGTGTTAACATAGGACTCGAACAACTTGCTATAATCGATACCCTGGTTGAAATCATAGCCGTGTACCTGAGGTGTGTCCTCCGGAATTTGTTCACTTCGTTTCAATACCGCATCCTTGGCAATTTCTGGTTCTGCAGACATCTTAACTAACGTACACAAAATCACACCAGCTTCTGGTTTAAACGCGCTTCGTAAAATGTGCAGAACACCTGTTTTTGTTATCGATTGCAGTACGCAAGAGGTGCTTCTAAGAGTATCGATAGTTCGATTGTTTTTACGTTTAATTTGACTGCCATTTCGACAGACCCGTTGAAGAAGAAGAAACAGAAAAGAAGAAGAAAGGCACTTGAAACAACTAAACTAAAATTTCGAGGTATGTCAAAATTATTAAAGAAAAAATATAAAAATCCAACGAATAGGCAAGTATGATCATTAATAATAATTGTTATTAAATATTTTTCACTAACCCACACAAGCTAAATCTAAGAAATAGCCTGCAAAACAAATTGGAAAATACTTGCATTGAAAAAGAAAAATATACAACGCCAGCAAGCGCCAAGTAAAGAAGGCACACAAATATAGCGCAAATAAAAAAATAAAAAGATGATTAAACTTTTCTCGCTGAAACAACAAAAGAAGGATGGTGACCAATCGGCACGCGGAGGTCAGCAAAAGAAGGCATCAGCAGCCCAGCTGCGTATACAAAAAGGTATTTCTCTCCTGCAGTTGTTTCGTTTCGCGCGCATTACATTTAATATTATTTATTATATGCTGTTATTAATAAATTTCAATCGATTTGACTTTGCAGATATTAATGAACTGACTCTGCCAAAGACTTGCGCAGTTGAGTTCCCCGATTCCGATGATTTGCTCAATTTCAAATTGATCATGTCACCGGACGAGGGCTTCTACAGAGATGGACGCTTCGTGTTCAACTTTCGGGTTGGCTCCAATTATCCGCACGAGCCGCCCAAGGTGAAGTGTGGCACGCAGGTGTATCATCCCAACATCGATCTCGATGGCAATGTCTGTTTAAACATCTTGCGCGAGGACTGGAACCCAGTGTTGACCATTAACTCCGTTGTCTATGGCTTGCAATTTCTCTTTCTGGTAACAACTCAAAATCCATTTAATTACCTTAATCATAATGAGTGTGTCTCTGTAGGAGCCTAATCCAGAGGATCCGCTGAACAAGGAAGCCGCTGATGTACTGCAAAGCAATCGTCGCCAATTTGAATACAATGTGAAGAAGGCAATGCGTGGCGGTTGCGTTGGCGAAACCTTTTTTGAATGTTGTCTCAAGTGATATAGGAAATCAAAAGTCTTTAATTTAAGAAACGGCGTCTGGCTGTTCGCTGCAACCTTGACCGTTGCTGTCAGCGATCATTGGACGCGTTTTTATTAATAATTATACACAACAAACAACACGTACACTAAACATGCGAATTTGGGTCTGCAGCAACAGAAACAGTGAGAGCAAACGGCGGCAGCAACAATAACAACAACTACAACAAGTGCAGCATCAACTTGTAAAAGCCGCAACAACAGCAAACGAAATACAAAAGCAACAGCAATAGAAAACAACAAATTACCGTAATAAACAACAAACTGCGTACCGAATAAACGTGTCGAGTCAGCAAATTCTTTTTAGCATTAAGCCATATTGGATGAAGTCAACAAGAAGCCAAGATTTGCATAGACATGCTCCAAATACACATATATATATGATTGAGATCGGGTTTGAGTATTACGAACATAGAAACAAGAATGTACAATTTATTCTTGTTTTATAATATACATATATATATAAGTTAATTTAGTACTGTAGTATCAATGCAACCCGCTCTGTCCAATTTCCGTCGTCCCTCTCCTCACAGGTGAATGCTATGCCGCGCCAGCTGCATGTTACGCCACAAGCACAAATCCGCAACTGCTGCTTGACGTCCGCCCTGCAATCGCAAATCGTAGAGGCGGCTGATGAGACCAACGCGAATGTCATCGGTAGCCAGTACCTTAAGTAGTTGTTGCATTAGCAGCGGGGGTAGCAGACGCAACACGGGCGCCACACGCTCTCCACCGCCGCACTCGACCAGCAACGATATAAACTGATAGACAAAGACGGCCTTGGGTGAGAGTTCGTCGCCGCTGACGAACTGCATAAAGATGCGGAAAATGTGCTTAACACTTGACTGCAACGGCTCCTTTAGGGTGAGTGGCGTAGCTCGCAACTCGGCGGCACTCGGTGCACTGCTGAGCAAAGCGGCCACATTTGTGCCGGCAGCGGCAATGCTGTTGGCATCGGCAAAATCATTGGAATTGTCGCTGCCGTCGCCAATCACTTTGCGTACTTTCGCCGCATTGGCCGTGGTGGCCAACTCCTCCTCGTCATGGGAACGCGAACGCTTCTTAAAGGCAGCTGCTGCTGCGGCACTTGCCGAGCTACGAGTCTCGAGGCAGGAGATGATGCAGTAGACACAGAGTCTAGCGAGCACCAGCGATTGTGGTTCATTAATGTCCTCACTGCAAGGCGAATTAAATGTATATTTAGTACGGCATAAATTACAATAGCATTATGCGGATGCACTTACTCCTGCCGGCGTAGTATCATGGGAGCCACCACATATTGCAGCAAGGCCTCTGTGGTACGCTCAATGTCCAGATGCATCACAGCAAACACAATGTCCATGCACTTGGCCATATCGCGCATGTACTTGCATCCAATCAACTGCTCTACGAGCTGCGTGACCAGCCAAGATGCCCCGCCAGCCAGCAACAAAGACTCCAATGACTGTGCAGCCTTTACTGGCAAATGTCCTGCCTCGGCAACTGTGCGCCAACACTCTCGAAACTGCTCGATAAGCGGTGTGTGAGAGATCAGACGGGATTTGGTGTTGGGAGCCGGATGCACATCGTGCTGCATTTTGCGTATGATCTGATATGAGAGCGCTAAACGTTCCTTGGCATTCTCCTGACTGGAAAGCTCCTCGTTGGTCAACGGGGCCAGAAACTGTTGTATCATATTGAGTGGCTTAAGCAGCTCTGTTTCACGCACCGAATACATATAGGCGCAGAGGAACGATGTGGCGCAAACGGAGTAGCTAAATAGACGTCGCTTAATGTTATCCAGTATGCTCTTGACATCGGCAGAAGAGAGCGTCTCTTGCTCCCAGGCAATCAGCACATGATGCAGCACCCCAGGCAGATTTAAACAGATATCCTGCCAGGTTAGGGGCTTCAATTGGGCAGCCTCTGGTTTGCTCAAACTCAAGAGCAGCTCGTCGACAATGCTTTCGTCGCAAAGTGCAAGTATCTGACGGGGATTCTTCAGCTTGTTGCGCTCCATCATGCACTCGCGCACCCACTTTTCGAAGAATGAATCGCCACGCTCTGGCAGCACAACCTAAAATAGCATAACGATAATTAAAAGGTATTGAAATCCAATAGAGCCAATTGACTTACATCTGAGCCATAGGTTTGGACAATGCTAGTGAGCATCAAGAAGGAGACATCAAAGAGGGTCGAGCGTATAACGGACAGCTTGCCCAGTTCACCAGGTATAGGCTTAGAGTTTTCATTGCACTGTATTAAACGCGAGACGAATGTCTTGAGGCGACCCTCGACGGTGGCCACTGAGAGAATTAGCTCAAAGCTGTTGCCCACTGGAACCTGGCACAGCACATTGACCATATCCTGCACCTTGTTGGTGCAGAGCGTCTTCAACACTCCAGAGAGCGGCACCTCGGCTCGCTTGATGAAATTTATATTTGATGGCGTCTGTTGGCCATTATCGCACTTCTTGAGCAGCAGCGAGGCAGCCTCACTAAAAGCAAAATTGATAATTGAAGGTTTTCTCACTAAGAGCTACTTTTTTGCAATATAAATGGAGACTCACCGCTGGCTGGCGAATTTCTTCACGTGCACATCATTGACCAGTTGCTGTTTGGTCCAATCGTTCAGCAAAAATTCAATGATATTGCACGAGCACTTATGGTCCATGAAGTCCAGCAATAGATTATCCTCAATGAGCAGCTCTAGCGCCTCAACCAACTCGGGTATGTAATCAGTTGGTGGTTGCGGTTGCTCGCCTGGCACGCGCTGTAGGGCATGGAGCTGTTTGATGATGTGTGGCATTTTGAAGAACATAAAGGCTCCCCACATGGTGTCTGGACTGGTATCAGCTACATTGCTTAGCGTGAGAAAGCCAGCTCGTATAATCTCATAGAACAACCGAGTGTTTGAATAGCCTTTTAGGCGTTGCAGCATCTGCAGTTCGGCGACATAGTAAGAGGTGTCCTTGCAGGGATTCAGCAGCACCTCCACAGCCAACAGTGGCTGAACACAGCATGAAATCTTCTCAGCTGATGGCAGCGGATTTAGTGACTGCAATTCCAAGTTTTTGACATCAATGTAGGCCAATTGCTTCAGCTGCTGCTCGGCTGCCAGTGAGCTGAGCGTTAAGTTGGAACTGGTCAGCGAGGCCTTTATGCTGGCATACAACTCGCGAAACCTTTCCAGCGCATCCACCTCCTCGTGACAGCCTACATAAAGCATGGCCATCAAAAACTGTTGCTGTGTCAAATGATCGAGCAGCTTGCAGCTCTGTTCCAGCATAAACGATTGCTCCGCGCTCATGTCGCCACGCATTTCGTACTGCTGAACGCTGCGCGCAAAGATCTGCATTAACCAGTGAACCAGCTGCACCATGGCACTAGGCAGTAGCGTCTCCTCCGATTTAATTCTACATAGAGAGCAAGTGATAAGCGCAAGCTAGCAAGGCGTTGTAACTACAACTTACCGGCAAGTGATGCCATCTATGATGCTGAGCAGAAACTCCAACAGAGCAGTGACACAATAGACGCGAGCTAGCTTATCATACTTAGCTATGCAACGCAGCACAGCAGCATGCGAAACCAGATGAGCACACAGCGAGTGCTTCAGATAGTTCAACACTAGCTGCAATTAATAGTAAGTGGGTTGATTAGAATCAGTTATGTCGATTGAAAGCCACAGTCCGCGACTTACCGGATTTGCTGTGGAGCCAATGACCGCCTGCTGAAGCAGACAATCCGCCAGATTATAGACATCACCACTAACGCCACGAGGCAACACCTGTTGAAATAATAAAATATATCATGAAAGAGCTATAGTTGAGTGAAAGTTTCAAAATGCTTGAATAGTTATTTATATTCTACTAACCAGGTCAGCTGATGATTTTAAAATTTATACAATTTAAGAAGATATTTTGATTTGCAACCCTTTTGGACGATGCGTACAAAGACGATTTCAGTTTGGCATCAAACTTAACATAGTTGCTATTTGTTAAATTGTCATCGAATAGAATTGTTTTAGTTATAGGGTATTCGGGATAAATAAAACGCATTACAGACTAAATACCCAAACATTCATACACAAAACGAGCAATAACAGAGCTGACAACAACATACAACTAAGCGTTCATCTAGTTTTTCTTTCGTTTCACGATGTTCCGTTTAAATTTGCAACGTATCCAAGGTTATTTTATCAGCAGCTGTAAGCTGTCGCTTCGACGGCGCTCTCTGCAGTTCATGGATAGACAGTCACATCAGCACTGGAAGAAAGAATATTTTGATGCAAGTGCTGCTGGGGGTGGTGGCAACTGCGCGCTATGGAAGCGGCTCGTTAGCCAGTATCAGTTTCGCACCAAAAAGGAGCCCTACTATCCAAATCGTCAAACGGAGCTCCGACGTCAGGGCGTCAAACCGATGACAATTATGAAGCCACAGCATCAGCATCGTGGCTTGCCAAAGGATTACTACTATAAGGTGCTGGGTGTGAATCGGCATGCAACCATTCAGCAAATACGCAGTGCCTTTTATGCTCTCGCTAAACGCTATCATCCGGACTCGACGCACTCAGAGGAGAAGCTGAAGCACTTCCAGGAACTATCCAATGCGTACAACATTCTAACAGATGAGACCAAGCGACTGGAGTACGACCAGCTAGGCGGCATCAAGGACGAACAGGCATTTCTCGAGCAGGCAGGTAACCCAATGAATTTGGAGCGAACTGGCAGAAAAATGGACGTAAATACACACAGCTCTGATGGTATGTCACATGTACTTCACCGCACTTGGTTTGTCTTCTTACAAATTGTTCACAGACATTAAGAAATTGACGGGCAACGAGTTTGACCTGCCTCTAAATTTCGTGGAAGCCACGGTGGGTTGCAAGAAGCGCTTAGATTTGCGCTACCTGCGCAAGTGCGACAGCTGCAAAGGTAAATCTCAACTAATGGTCAATCGCGATGTGGGCAAGGAGCCATGTCGTCGCTGCAACGGTACGGGAAAAGTAACCACGAAGACGCCAACGTTTACATCAGTCAATACGTGTAGCCAGTGCAAGGGCAAGCGCTATATCAATCGTAACGACTGTGAGACGTGCGATAATCGTGGCTTCATTGTGGCCAACGTTGAGGTGCTGGTCACTGTGCCATCGGGCTCAAAGTGCGGCGATGTCATCACAATAGAGAACCCAAACACGAAGCAGCGAGTTAACTATCATCTCAAAGTACCTTCTAGCGACTACTTTCGCCGCATTGGTAACGACATCTACACTGATAAGTACTTGAACATATCGGATGCCATCTTGGGCGGCACTTTTCAGGTTCGCGGGCTCTATGAGGATGTGGAGCTGCGTGTTGAGGCCGGAACACAATCCCACACACAGGTAGTACTGCGCAACAAGGGAGTGCGTACTCGGGATGAGGTTGGTAACCACATCATCACGCTGAAAGTACGCATACCGCTCAATTTGTCGGTAAAACAACGGCAGCTTGTACTCGCTTTGGCCCAGGCTGAGGAGCCGGTTTTCGAGTGTCAAAACAAAACAGTAAGATGTAATTAAGCAGAAATGCCTTAATCAACTGTGTTTTAAAATTCTCAATGTGAATTCTCTTTAGTTGCTTTTAAAATATATTTGGAGCGCGTCGTAATATGATTTTTTTTTTTATTTATGTTTTACCTTTTTGATGTTGATGCCCCACTGTGAGTCTGACCATCTTTCTCGCCACGCCACGTTAATTAGCTGCAGAATTTTGTTGTTCTCCTTCATATTAGTTTACAGCACACACTTCTTTGCAGTTAATAATTTATTGCATTATATTTAGGAAGCAGAGGTCCTACAACTGATTCAATTCACAAAAAAAAAAAAACAGGAAAAATATACGTTGCAACTGTTTACTTCAGAGTTGTTGCTTTTTTGCAAGCGTTGTAATGTTGTCAAGCTAGCGATGGCCGATAATTCGATAATAACAATACACTTATCGGAAAGTACTCGATACTTAAGCATATCAAGTACAGTTGCAGGACTGTATTGCCCGCGCATTTGAAAATTTCCCAAGCGGTGTAATCATAAATCAAATATATGTAGTTTATTGAATACAATAAAGTAGCGTATGATTTGTTGTAAACTGCTTTAAATATTAT
The DNA here is from genome assembly GCF_009650485.2 of Drosophila albomicans. Classification (NCBI taxonomy): domain Eukaryota; kingdom Metazoa; phylum Arthropoda; class Insecta; order Diptera; family Drosophilidae; genus Drosophila; species Drosophila albomicans. The sequence goes on along the minus strand of NC_047629.2, from coordinate 55,127,570 downwards.
GTTCTAAAATGTTTGACTTTGTACAAAATATATATATTGACTATATATGCCGAAAAATTGTTCCTCCATTGCACACTCCAAATTTTTTTTCACTCAATCAATCTTATGTTTGTGAATTTTTGATATATTTGCGTAGGTTATTATTTAAAAAAAAAAGGTACTGAACAATTTGCTATATAATTCATAACGAAACAAAGAAAATAAGTAATGTTTGGTTTCGGTGGATTGTCAAGGGATGTGTCAAAAAAAAACAAGAAATGCATAAATTTACAAAGGCAATTTATTTAATAAAAACTTGAATTAAATGTGAATGAAAGTATACATATTAAAATTAAAAATGATAACAGCTAAACTTAAGATTGTATGACAAAAGCATTTATCTATCGATGGCAACAGCCACAAACAGAACTTAATAACTAAAAATTGCTTTGAGGAAGGGATTACCGCCAAGTCACTCAATTGTGTGATTTTGCATGTTTCATTTTTTTTTTTTTTTTGCATTTTGTGTGATTTTTGTTTAAACTTTATGCTTATAAACCGAGGAAGAATCGTCATTGATAAAGTTAAAAGCTAAGTCTAAGACCTATGTATATGAATTATTTACTTATTTTTGTTTTGACGCCACAGAGCTACCAGCTGCCAGCTGCATGACCCAAATTCAATCACTTTAGCATCGTCGTCCATAGTACTTTGAGGAGTGAGTTGTATTATTTGTATATGTTTCTTTTCCGTGTGGTTGATGTTCAAGTTGCATGCGTGAGATAGTAGTAATTGCACCTAGTTGTTGGAGGAGGAGGAACCAGCTGGCTCATCACCCTTAACTGCCGAAGCGTAGCTGGCACCAGCAGCATTTGACGAGCTACCAGGCTTCTCAGCGCCCTTACCACCATCACCAGAGCCTCCAGCAGCAGCAGCAGCAGCAGCACTTGGCACACCCGCAGCACCACCAATGCTCACATTGCTGTTAAGACCTGCAGTATGATGAGGTGAATTAACTAAATATATTGTTTTGAAATTGTGAGATGTGTGGTGTGTCTGTGTGTATTGAATTGCAATATGCACCTTTCACATCCATGGCATAGTTGTCGTCCAAGCGCAGATCATGTCGCTTAATCAGCTGACACTCGGCACCCTCAATCGAGGGTATGGAATACACATACAAATAGCCATCTTGCGAAGCAATCAATAGCCTAAAAAGGGATGAGAAAATTGTACACATGTGTTGCAATTATAGCTCAAGAGTAGACTCACCTGAGCTGCTTCTGAATTGTGGCAATGGCGCACATGCGTCGCACACCCGCCTCGGGCAGCGTGACCGAGGCAAAAGCACGACCCTGGCTGAGAACATCGGTCACCTGCGTAGGCAAGTAGCTGGTCACAGTTTTGCTCAAGTATCTAAAAAACGAGTAACTTGCATGAGAGAATAGATATGGATGAGTTGTGGGTGGTGGCGGTTGCGGTGGTGTTTTTGATATTGGTTTTTGGGTGAAAATGAAAGAAAAGAAAAATAGATAAATGTCAAGTGCCACAACAACAACAAGTAAACAAAAGAGATCAATGAGTCAACCATAAAGATAGTTGAAGTTCAATTTGTATGTGGGCGTGTGTGAGAGATGCACCACAACCTTAAAGACAGCAACATAGACACAACATAGAACAGCCGCAAAAAACACCTGGTTGCTTACCCCATCCAATCGTCGCTTGACTGCTTCCCATGGTCATTATTCTCCGCAGCACTGCGATCCAAGCGAAAGATGTGCACCGTCTCTGTGTTCGAGCTGGACACCAAGTAGTCGGCACAAGTGCTAAACGACAGCGACACAATCGACACACAGCGCTTAAGGCCGCGTCGCAACTCGAACAGCCGACTACCATCCTGCGAGCTGAATACCCTGATAACAGTGCCACGCTCGCTGGCCGTGGCGATCTCCGTGCCCGACGGACTAAAGGCAATGGCCGCCAGCGGTGTGTCATGGGCGTTTATCATGGTCTTGGCATGCAAATTGATGGCATCAAAGATCTGCACCTCGCCGGTGATGACGCTTCCCGGATATGCCAAATAGCAGTGCTCCGACGAGGATGAGAGTGCACACAATCCCTGTTGATTGCTAGGCGTGTCTCGAATGGTGTGCACCACCTTCATGTCCTGGATATTGTGGATGTACAGGGATTCCTCCAGGCAGACAATCAAACGTTCACGGTTCAATTTCACCGCCAAAATTGTGTTTGAGTACGAATAGTTGCAAATTTCGCTTTGCTTCTTGAAGTGACACACTTTCAGTTTGCGTGGCGCGCGCTGCGACACAATGGCAACCAAGGAGCTCTCGAATAGACGCTCGATCAGGAAGAGATCATCGCTTTTGGTGTGATAGATCTTGTCCAGCGTGGAATCCACCGAGCCGAGACTGTACAGACTATAATTGCCATTGGTGGCAACGGCCAAAGAGCTAAACATCAACAATAACAGCTGTTCAATATCAACAATTAACACATGAGATGTTCTACTTACGTTATGTTCTGATTAAAGTTGACAAACACCTCGCCTGTATCCACTTCGGATCGCCCTAGCAGGCTCATCATTGCTGTCTCTGTACTAGTGCTGGGCGCCTGAAACAATAACAAAAACAGCAACAACAATATGAAGTGAATTGTTGTTGTGCGTGGTTAGTGGTGGGAGGAGCTAAGCACAAAAGTAACGCAAACAAAGGCGTTATTGGTATATACTTCAGCGACGTGAAATAACTTTAAAAACATGCTTCGCAGGGCTGAGCAAGCATTCTTTTGGGTTGCGTATTAGATGAAAACGAACGAAAACGAAAATGCCAACGAAAAATGCAAACAAAGCAAAGATACATATGGCAAGGTGGATTTCGCTGATAAACGCAACAACAACAAACAAAACCCATATGTATGCGTCCACAGTACTTACTTCTTATCAACAAACACGTTTTGTGCACTCCTTAAACTTTGGGCAACGTCGACGCCAACACAATTAAACCGTTCTATTCTTTAAACGGTCTATTTAAAGTAATTTTCTAAAATTATTTCTATCGCGCAATTGTTTTTGCTATGTTTTGCACTAGGTATGTGTCTTTATTCGTGAGCATCGAGAGTATGCCTAGTGGTGATATCGATAGCACGACACTGAGTGAGAAAACCAGGGCAAACCAGGGCTACATAGCATAGAACAATCAGCTGTTGTGGTCAGTGTGTACTTATGTGAATAGTCTGAAAAACTACTAATTAATACACAGGGTGACTCAGTGTTTAGCGAGTTTTGCCGCTCTTTTAATTTTTTTTTGCAATGACTATGGATGTGTAACCAAGCAGATTACGCTAATTTTTTTGGTATATCCTATCGTCATTAAAACTTTTTTATAGAAAATACCATGGAACCAAAAATTATGAAAGAATAATTTTTTTTTATAAAAATTGGAAAACATCAGACTCTATGGAAGTTCGATTGATAGGTTAATAGTTGCAGAGGTTTAAATCCAAATCAAATCAACGGCTCCGCACTACTTTGGCCTATAAAGCCTATTTAGCATTAATTTGATTAGGTTTTATAGTATGATTTGCATCGGGTTTTAGGGTTTTAACTATAAATGAAAATTGAAAACAAGTTTCTAAATTTCTGGACAAATATCTTCACAGGTTTTCATTATGTTTTGTAAATTGTGCCTAAATTAACTATTTAGGAAATGAAAGCAATCCCACATTAATGGATCATAGCAGTCCAATAAATTGGAAGTCAATCGATCTTAAATTGAATATTTAATATATTGATAAAAGCATACATAAATATATTATCAGCCTACAAACAAATATATATTTATTGTAAATAAATAAAAGTTTAAAAGCAATGTGATAAATTCAACAAGTCAAAGCGGGAAATTCTATTTTGTTGTAACACTAGCGGAAACGCAATGAAAACGATCAAAAATTCAAACATAAATAGAGCCGAGCTACAAAAAAGCCGGAAAATGACTCTAACACTCATCGTGCGTCCTAAAACACCAACAACAACAAGACAATGTCGACGACCACAAAACGCTATTTTTATCGTAGTTGCAGATGAATGAATGCATCGGCAAATGAAGATCGTTGGTTAAAGACGAATACGATGGCAAAGACGAAGGCGTAGACGACTGTGACGTCGACGCAGGCAAGTGGACAGCTGGAGCCGAAACACTTGACAAGCAGACGGTCCAACTTCCCACGTTGGTTACGTTTCGTTGAGCGAAATGATGGAAATGCAAATGACATTTAGACGCACGCAACTCACGCACGAAAGCGTAAGAAGTCGACTAGAAAATACCCTTACCACTGCCACTGTAGTTGGCATTTTAAATTTTTACACACGTATTGAAATAACACATAAGGCATCAACTGTAAAATTAAAAATAATTATGGTGTCCAATATTGTAATTATAATTGAAAATATTTTATTAAAATAAAATAAAAGAAAATATTTAGCATAATCGCATTCGTATTCGATATTCCGTATTCCATAGCTGCGTATGCAATGTAAACACACACACAGACACACAAACACAAAATGAGAACACATTCGAAAATAACAACAACTGCAAATGCCGATGCACAACCACTTGTGCACATCCACTTATTGGTGGCGTCGGCATTGCCTAATGAATGTGTAGCAGTTGGTGATAAGACGCATCGTTGCTGTTGTTGTTATGTGTCTGTGTGGCTGTGGAAGCAGCAGCAGAGCACATTTTCAATGAATGAGAGTAAATTTAACATGCTTTTATTTTGTGTGTTTTTAATGTAGTTGGCCGGTTTATGTTTTTGTCGGCGTATAAATTTAAAACGCCCACGTAAATGAGCTACAATCCAGCCAGTGTGGCATATGGCCATTATGAAAACAATAGCGTAAAGTAAACAGTAGATAAGTGCACAGAGGCACCATGTGTATTTATGTATAAAAATTATTTGATGAGATCCCACTGAAGTTCACTCTGTTTACAGTGCTGACCACCTGTAGCGCACTTGATGTAGCCAAAACACCCGAAACTTTCCCGGAACACACTTTGCTTCCGCTTGGCGCTAGCGCAACATGTGTGGACCAGTCTCGTTTTGTCGACTGTGTAAGTATTTGTAGACACATGTATATGTTTGCATGTGTTTGGGTTTGCCGGCGCATCCCCTGTGTGATTGTACATACATATGTATGTATGTATACGTGCATTTGTTGCTGGGCCATTTCGATTTCATTCATAAATTTTAAATATTTGTATGTGTGCGTATACTCTGTTATTTATATGCCTGTGAATGTGGTTAGTTAAGGCAGCTTTTGAGACTGGCTGAATTTTGTCTTATGAGCAAATTATATTTTATAGAATCCTTCAATTAAATTTATTAAATGTATGTATACTTTTTAATTACTCTTCGAACACATTGGCGCCGTCACACAGCTGTTACTTTGAAAGCGGCTTAAGTGTTGGAAAGCATTCTCGATCACGAGTAGAATTATGCTCATCGTTTTATTATTTAAATAAATAAAAGCCGTTAATGTTCATTACTTTAGTCAAAAAATAAGGATTTCATTTTTACGAATTGTCGTCATACTTTTAACATAACATAGTTCAATTAATGAGTGGTATGTTTTCCGTCATTTTATAGTATATTTTGAAATACCACTTGTGGTCACCCTGTTGTCTACTACTCGAGTATCATTGTCGTTTCATTTTTCGTTGCAAGCGGACGTGTTGCGCGCGGTCGAATTTTCTGTTGCGTTTTCCTCGCTCTTCTCAACAAGTCGAAGTCGGGATATTACTATTTTGCTCATTGTAGCATTTCAAACGCATACGTATTTTTCGGTTTTATTCAATGTTGAATAGAAACGCAAAAGTGGTGTACGCACATGCAATAATTGTATGCGAATGTGGTGCTTAAAACAACAGTAAAGTGATGTTAAACGCATTTATCAATCAAAAACAACGAAAAAAATCTTATGCTAATCGCTCACAACTTAGTTTAGCAGTTTAGTGTAGCGGCGTAGCGGCAGAACAACGAAATCGGTTTATTTTCCATTTACAATTCTTATCTAAATGCAACACTGCGAGCCAGCAGCACAAACAACAAGATGCTGTTAAAAAAGAAGCGCTATATGTGCGAAGAGCAGGACGACGCTATTGACATCGTTGCTGTTGCGGACCCAGCAAGCAACAGCAACAACAGAAACACCAACGCGAACAACAACAGCAGCAGTAGTTATGGATCCAACATGGCTGAAACACGCGAAGTCCGAATTGAAGAGCAATTAAAAGTGAAGATTGGTATGTAAACCTGTGCAAATCAATGAAAACTGCAAACTAAACGTAAAACGAACATCGTCTGCGCCCCAACTTGCATTAATTTGCACGCGAACAATAATTTTTCATGTGAAAACTGTATTGGAATGCAAGGCGCGTCGCCAGTGGGCGCCCAAGCAAAGGCTAAAATATATAAAATGAAATCAAAATGAAAGAAATGCCGAAAGCTATGCCATACTTAAAGTGTAAAAGCAGTGACTAAGTGTTTTATGAAATGCGGGAAAAGTATTTAACATTAATAAGAAAAAGTGCAACAGCAAATTCTAATTTTTTTTTGTTGGTTGAAAATGCATTTTGTGTGTGAGTGTGAGGCTGCAACGTGCGGTGCTATTTTCGCGCATTGAACATTCGTATCGCGCCATCTCACTCTACCAACGCTCGCGTGTGTGTGCATGTGCTTGTGTATGTGAATGTTTTTCGATGCAGTGCAAGCAAAGCAAAGCAGCAGCAACAAACCAATTGTTGTTGGTGACTGCTGCCTGGCAAAGCCAACACGAAGCTAGTTCCGCTGGCTGTGCGTTTTGCGTGGACCAGTCTACGAGACATCGACATCGTCGCCGATGCCGTTGCCGTTGCCTGGCTGAATGTTACGGCATCGTGCCCCTGCCCCCACTGCCGTGCATTTGCCCCGTTTTGTGAATGAATTTTCGTTAAAGTGTGTGTGTGTGTGTGAGCGTCGACAACGACGACGCTTTAGCTCCAGCGCATGTGCCAACACATACCTACAGATTTAAACGCACGCACACAGAGAAGCTCACACACCCATACATGCATATGCATATGTATAGAGGCAATGTGTGGGTTTTTTCATGAATGGAATTCGAATTCGGTGTACTTTTCTCTGGCCTGTGGCGCTGCCGCCTACCACACTCACACACACATAGGCACATGTCATCTTGGCAGCAGCAACACCTATACAAGCGCAACATTTGTTGTTTTATGAATGATTATCAAGACCAGCAGATAAATTGCGATGTGCGCTGCTGATAACCTCGTTTTTCATGCCATTTGGTCAATTTCGATAACAGCCGCATCGATTAATGTGCTTGCGCCAATATCGAAATAGTGCTTTCTTCATGGGCATGAATGAATGGGGAGTAGACGTTCTCATCTCATTAACATGATGATGAATGTTGCTATCTCTGCCGCTCTTGCTGTAACACTAGCTATCTATGTATCGGTCTATCGATGTCTGTTGGTCTGCTGACTAGGCGACAGTTTCAGAGCTTTTGTTGCGGTTATTTGGTGTAATTGACTGGTTTTACATTTCCTGTATCGCCTTTTTTGTCGTTGTCGTTGTCGATGTCGTCGTGTGAAACAGAATTATGAAAGCAAAAAAACGACGAAAACAGCAACAACAAGAAGAAAAAAAACCACAGCCAAAACGTGTGCGACACAAACAAAAAAGGGTTGCTTTTATAAGTGTTTGTGTGTATGTATGTGAGTGAGGTGGCCTCATTTGCCTGCCACCATCGCTGTCGTCGTCCGCTCGCGTTTCACACCTGCATGGGCTCCAGCAACTCTCTGCAAAGAAACATATCTTGATAGCATTTATTTTTACCTCTTTTCCATAATACTTATATACTTATGCCCAGCACAATAATAAAAGGGGCCCTTGTTGTTGTTGTTGTTGTCGTTGTTGCTGTGCTGTTGAGTTGATCTGCTTTTACATTTTCCACCTAAACAATTTCAATCTTCCGTCTCCGACCATAAGCTGCTTTTGCTACACTTCTCTTCACTGCCCTGTTTTGCCCTTGGGGTCATAAATTATATGCAAAGCTGCCACTGTTGCAACAACAACATTGTAGCAGCTTTTGATTTCCGTTTCCCATCACATGAATTTCCTTTCTTTCGTGTGTGCGGTTTCGGCTCCGTTTCTGTTTCTGTTCTCTACAACGTTTGCTCCCCTGGTCTTCTGCTTGTGCTTCTAGACGTTGTTGTTACTGTTGTTGCACGCTTCAATTGTTTTCGCATGCGCATGTGTCTTTAACTGCCTGCAGAACTTCTTGTCTCTCCAGCTGTCCTGTTGCTCTGCTTACCGCTTCCTTTCTGCAGGCAGCAACTCAACTCAGCTGTCTTTATTCACGCTTATAGCATGCAGATGTGCTCCTGTTGCTTCATATTGTTGTTGTTGTTTTGCCTGTTTTAAGTTGATATTCGATTTAACTTTACGTTAAGAGTCATTTTGAATACAAAAATTGATTTGCTTAGCCAACATATTGTATAAATTCTAATCAATATAAATATTTGTGATTAATTAATTATTTACACAGTAAATTAATTCACAACTGTATCCTAGACATAATATTTGCCCAATGTTGACTACTAACTAGCTATTTAAAGGAAAAATAGATAAGATACATATTTATTTAAGCACAAACACAAATTCGATAGAAATTCCTAGAAAAAGTGGGAAAACCACCAGCAATGAAATCCCATCGAGAGTTATTGCAGTTATTTTTAGTAATAATGAATTAGTAAACGAAAGCTGCGCATTTCCTTAGCATGGTATTTAATGAGCATGAAGTATGTGCGGATCTGGCAAATACATCATCATCATCACATCATTACAGCGTGTCAGCAAAGAGCCAAGGCATTAGCATAGTCACCTCACTCCGTCTCTTCTTTTCTTGTTGTTGTCGTGTCCAACCATCCATCTATCCGTTCATTCTTCACCAAGCTGTCTGGGTACAACACATACACATACATATATTTCTCTCAAGTTTCATATTTCCACTTCATTATGCTTTGCATGCTTAATAATAATACTTCCACTTCGTGCTCAGTTTCAATTACACAAAGTTTCGCTTTTGTTGCTGTCGTTGCTGCTTGTGCTGCTCTTGTTGTTGTTGTTGGAGCTTTCCATTTTGTTAGCTGTTGCGATTTCTACATCAGGCAGCAGACAGGCAACACTGACCGAAATTGGCGTAATACTTTTCCACTTAATTAAAATGTTTAGCGCATAACCTAAATTTCATTTTCTATCACAAAGCTTGCCACATGCAAAGAGAGTTGCAAAACTGTTGCAGCTATTGGGCATCAGAGGGCGCCACTGCATTCTACTATGTCTATGCCATGAGTCATAAAATTGAGTCATAAGTATGAGCGTCAGACATAAGACGAAATACACAGCTTATGCTGAAATATTGATGACAATTTACATGACGCGACGCCACTTGATCAACTCTAGATGGGGCACATCGGGAAGGGATAATGAAGGGAGAGAGGGAAGGGCAAATGACACTGTGGGTTAACATGGCCCACACACGCACTGGGGATTCTGTTGAACTTGAAAACCCTAACAAGTAGCTCTGACAGTCCAGTTGTTAGTTGTTGAACAACTAAGTTGTGTGTACTTTTAACATAAATAAGCACGCAGTGCTCTCTGTTTCTATGTGCGTACGTGTGTGTGTGTGTGTGTGTACAACAAGAAATAGTTTTGCCTAAAAAAGGCAATTAATTAAAGCCGGTTGTTGTAGTTGGTCTGACCAGCAAATCCCAAACTGGTTGCCAAGCATTTTCCCTCTTTTGCTTCTTCTACTTTATCTGTTGCCTTCGACTGTGTTCTAGTCTCTTTTTCCACTGATCTCTGCTGATCTTTCTTTGCTGTTGACAATTAGCCTGCACTGTGTTCTTTGTCGTCGTCGTCATCGTTTGTCGGTTTCTTTACACTTTAAATCATTTTTCTAATACATGCTTTTCTTTATAAGCTTCTTGTTATTTTGCTCAACAACAATTAAAATGGCATCTCTTCATTTGAAAAAAGATGTATAAAGCATAAACAAAGATTGAAAGTAAATGTTGTATTTATAAAAGGTCGACGCACACACACCCTTTATTTAATAGTTGGGGAATTAATTTTCCCACATATCCCGTTGACTTATTGATTCTTCTTTAACTAGAATGTAATGAAAAATTTTCTGCTGATAATTCAGTTTTTTGCTCGATACACATATTTTCATCTTTTAGTATGAGCCTTTATACTATTCCAAAGAAAATGTAATCAACTGTAGCTGGGAAATTCCTTGTGACAAATCAATTGAATCACTTTAAGATAGGCTTCAATTGCAAGGTTCAGTAAAGTACAATGTAAGCTTCAATTCCTTCTTTATTCTGTTTCCTTGAGCTTATTACAGATAATGCAATTGAAATCATTTTAACACAAAATACTTCTAACCCTGGACTACAACTGAAATTTGTCGAGACATGCGAAATGACAACACACCTCTTGTAAATAATTCTCAAGTATTTTGCGTAGAAAGTATGAGCAGCTGTTCAATGCATTGGCAGAGAACCTGTTGATTGCAATGAGAATTGCGAATTGAGAGTTAAGAGCTGAGAATTGCTTCTGTTGTAGTCGTACTTGTTGCACTTGTAATTCCAAAGAACAACAATTTTATGTAATTAGCGCGTTACTAAAATGCTTTTTATTCAGGTCGCCTTCGACTGGCCTCACTAAAGTCGAAGCCGAAGCTAAAGCTGAAGCCTTGCCATGGACTTTTGTGGAAATGTTGTTTCGCTGTGGCGTTGACTAACATCAAAAGTTGACAACGTCATCGACAGTCACTGAACGGACTTGATGATGACACTGCTGCTGCTGCTGCTGTGGTGATGACGATCATCGTGAGGTTGCAACTGCCAACTGGCAGATCGGATGATTAACATTTGTCTTGAGTTTTCTCGAGTTTCCCCTTGCAACTGCGGTGTGTCTCTTCACAGCCATGGGGGGCACTGTTTTTTTTTCTTTTTATTTTATGACTTAACGCTTGACCTCTTCTCGCGTCACTTTGATGTGTGTTGACTTTGCTTGGGGTCAGCCATGAGTTTGGGCTTGGGCTCAAGCTGATGTTGTTTCTTCTTCCTCTCTTGATGTGATGGGCACCCCTCCAAGGCTTTTGTTGCTGTGCACTTCACGCTGTGCTGGCGCTTCTCTTGGTCCCCATTTTTATGATTTTATGAGTCGAGTGACGGCGACTGCGACGGCGACATTAAAATACAGAAGTTAACTCGTGTAATTTGTAATTAAAACTCCAAGTTTTTCCCTTTATTACTTACGTTTTGGGTACATAAATAATTTCAATGCAATTATTTGTGCTCGCTTCGCTTCGCTTGTTCCAAGTGTCGTTTTTCTCTTGTCTTACTGCGGCAATAAGAAGACCCGAAATGAGTTGCGCCTCAAAGCAAGGTGTCTTGTGATTAGTTGAAACACAATTATGTATATAGTTTAAATTAGTTGGGGCGCAGCAATAACAGACAGTACTGAGTAAGCATTGTTCAACTTTCTACAGTCGTAAATAAATATGAAATTGTTTGGGTTGCTGTTGACTTTAGCAAGAACTCAACTCAACTCAACTTGCCGCATTGCTTTGCCTCGTCCCACCCACGCTCTATGACAATTGTTTCTCTTGTTAGCTAGGTGAGTGTGTGTGGGCGTGTTGTGTACGAGTATTTTTACAAAAACGTTTATTTATGATTATTTTTCATTATACAAACTTGGCTCAGTTGTTGAGAGGTTTGCCACAGTTAATAGTCAGCTATTTTTGGTCACATCCATGTCAACGACGCCGCGTTTTTAGATGCAAGTCGTGTGTCGCCGTCGTCGTCGTCGTTGTTGTTGAGTTGGTGACAAAGTCACTGACTTAACTGATTGCCAGCCATGGGCAATTGAAGGTTAATGGCGCCAAAAATGAACATGGCATGCCACCACATGAGACCTGTCATAATAATACATTTATAATTAGTCGAAGCTGTAGATAAAAAGCAGAAGCTCTTGATTTCCCACCCTACTCCTCCTTCTCCTGCTGAATGAATAATAAACGTATAGAAAAACAACCGCAACCACAAAAGATGGAGAGCTCCAACTGGAGACTGTCGACCGGCGACTGACGACCGGCAATGACAAGGCACAAAAGCGGTTACTCATTGCCATCCGTATTGATTGTATTGAGGCGCTGACAATAGCCAGACATGAAATTGATAACCAAAACAAGAAAGAAATTCTTTCTTTCTCACACTCAAGAAGAGAAGAGAGGAAAGTACGCTGAAATGATAGCATATCATCATCACTTAAAGCAAAATAAACTTGAAGAAATGGCAATAATAAGCCCTGGCTATGCCCTCTCTAAACGACCATCAACACGAAACGATCGATCGATGACGCTGATGAAAAGCTATAAACATGCAACATGCTGAAGCCAAACAACAGACAAACAGGCCGAGGCCGAAGAACATAAAGATGAAGATGAAGATGATCATGTGGATGAGAAACGTAATCAGACCGGAAATCGATCGACACGTACAGCAGTCGAGAAATGAGTAGAAGATGCCAAAGAGATAGCTGAGAGCTGAGAGAACATATCGAGTTTTTCTCTAAATGAGGCAAAAATATCATCAAAGTGAAAAGCGGGTGGGGGAAAAAACTGGATTGCCGGTTGGTTGGTTGGTAGCTAACCAGTTACTTCCTTTGAGCCCAATTAGATTGGTCTTATCGAGCCCTTTCAGCACATGTGTTTGCCCTGTTACAGGTGGCCAAAAAGGAAGTTACAAACGGGAAAAGGAAGTTGTTTGAAGCAACACAGCTCAGTTCAGTTCAGCTCAGGTGAGGATGTATCAACATTGCACAAATTGCTGACAAAAACAAGTAGCAAAAGTTTCAGCCGAGTGGAATTGACTGTGAAATACCCTTTACCTGATTTTTGGCAATACAGCGACTGAAACTGAAATGCAAATATCTTCATAGAGACTCTGCACCTAAAGTTATTAGTCTCTAGTCCTTAACTTTATACATACCTTCATCTTTGTCACTATCTTGTAATAACCTTCCAGCCAAAGGGAAAGGGTATTATAAAGAGGAGACACACCATAGAACTGGGGGCGAACACCTTTGCCGCAAATCTGCATAAAGTGCAAGTAATCTCTGAAGTTGTTTTTGTTTTTTTGTACGACAGGAAGCTGACGTTTAGACAAACGTCCAGAGACCCAGACATCATCATCATCATCATCATCATCACAATCATCATCATCGTCATGGAAGCAACAGCGACGTCTGTCTGTAAATCTCTCATCCGCTGACGGAGGCAAGGCGAAAACAAATATGTATCCCACTCTGTATGCAAGAGAAGAGAAGAGAATTTATCTCTATTTCCGTTTTCTTTTGCATAAAAGTTTTGCTCGCTTTTAGAATTTATTACCGAAGCCGAAGCAAGCGATTGCTGCTCCAGAACCACATCACGTCTTGGGGTTTTTCTTTCGCTTCCTTTATTTCATTTTGTTTTTTTGCTTTTCCTTTTCGTTGTTGTTGTCGTTGTTTTTTCACTTTTATGCGCTTGAAGTAATCGCCTCATTAATTCGCGCGCGTTTCATGCTGCACTGCATCAATTTGCATATTGTGCAAAAGGCAAATAAGGGAAAATGGGAAAACCAAGCCGACGAGACAGAGATAGAGATAGAGACAGAGACAGAGACACAGGCGGCGACAGCAGACACGCAAATAAAATCTACTTACAAAGTCTTTAAATTTAATTTTGCTTTTGGAAATTGAAAGCATTTAATGAGTCTGTTGAAACACGGCGCCCTCAAAGGCCCCAGTCATCTGTATCAGTGTCTATGTTTAGGTATATGGGTACACTGAGAAAAAAAAAGAATATTTACGTTTTTCATATTTACGGATTTCAATCATTCTATCAATCTTAAAATAAAATATGATTTTTTTGGTATTGGTATTAATCAAACTAAAATGAATATGAATTTCATATCGATTGAATTTTGTCTCGGTGTAAAACATATTCTCTCCTCTTTATAAACAGAGTCTCGATGCTCCTCTTGATGCAGGAATCGTGTCGTAATTTTCTGTGTGCCCATGAATGACATTGACGGGAACACACTCCATGGGCAAATGTCAAAGTTGTTTTTGGCTTGGCTTTCTTCTATTTTTTTTTTTTTTTTTTTTTTTTTTTTTTGGTTTTGGGTAGGGCGGCGTCGGCGGCAACCCTTAGAAGTTGCCACATGGTGTGGCAGCATACACGTGTATTGGCAGCAGCTATTCTTAGTCCACCCAAATCGTGGGGGGCTAAAACAGACATCGCCCTAATCATATAAACTGTTTGAAATTGAACTACCTACTTACTAGAGATATTAGCTGAAGCTGCTCGAGATAATTGGGTAATTGAATTGAGTACATTTGTTTTTCCCCGCCATCCCATTCCCCATCATCATCGTTTTCGATCTCGTAATCATCCTGCGCATTTTCTACAGAAATTTGATTAAACACATGCTCCGGATATGGCCGTAGCATCGTGTCTGCAGAATGCAATGACTTAACTTCCGCTTGGCGTTTATACGAAGAAATCCGAGAGACCTCCCTTGATATATGTATTTCCCCAATCTATCTCTGTCCCTGTTGCTGTTGCTGTGCGGTGCTATGTCATGCCCATTGAAAGCGTTCTGCTCTGAGCGTGCTTGGCATATGTAAAGTGATACAAAATTGATTGTACTATAAGAAAGCAAAAAAAACTAAATATTGGCAATGTCCGGCGATTTCGTTATTATCTTCAAAATTTCCATTCACTAGAAATTTGTTATCTTTTTATGACGATGCCGATTCCGATTTCCTACTATAAGCAATTTCCTCAAACAATCGTTGTTATTAGGTGCTAAAACCCGAAAATGATTTTAATATTGTGGCTAATTTTAGCAAATGCTAAGCAGCTAATTTAAATGGAATATTTCCCAATTTATGTATTGTTAATATTGTGTTGTCATAGGCTATGATAACGAAGCAATGGATAGCAAAAATAAATAAAAACACGCATAAATTAATTAAGTATAAATAAAGCGTCACACGAACAAACCGGGGGAAAAAATATATACACACAAGAATCGTAAAAATTTGGCAGTTTATTTGACTAGCTATGAGACTGGAATTCCCTCGCAACAACAACAATAACAACAAGAAATAAATACAGCGAAAACGGCGAAAAAATGTGAAAACGACGCAAGAGCAGCAGCGCAACGCCAATTCATGAATCATGAATGAATGAATGAATGAAATTGACTGTCGCGGTCAAGAGTGTTAGCCAGAGAGAGATGGCTGCGAACGTGCGACCGAGATAACAGCTTATTGAAATAGTAGGGTAACCAAAGAGTAAAAGCACTTTTGATTTTTTGTCATTTGATTTTCGTATTTCATTTGTAGCCGTTTGTTGTTGCTGTTTTCGTTTCGTATTTGTTGTGTATGTTTTTGCATATAAAAAGCGACTCTGTTCTTCTCTGTTGTTCGCTCCTATTTCATTCATGAAAAGAAACACGGAATGTCACGACACGAAAACAACTACAACATTTACCATAGGGAGAGACGGAGACGGCGACATCGACATCTACGTCTACGTCTTTATGTTATCAATCGTAGTTGTTGTTTCTTCTTCAGCCTACGACGGCAAAGTGAGAGCAACCAGATAGCGAGAGCAGTGTGTGAGCGTAAAAGCAAAGCACCGTTGTTTTGTAACTAATACACTGATGCAAAAACCGCAAGCAAATATGTATAACCCAATTGATTGTTATGTCAACTTAATATCACACACACACGCACATACACACGTATAATAGTAGTAGTTGTAGTTGTGGTAGCCTAGGCAGCTGTGTCAATAGGAAGGCTAAAGAGCCACCTTCTCCAATGTGTTTTTTCCTCTGTAAAAAAGAGGCTCCACAATTTTTGCGCATCGCCTTTGCATGCCTACATGATGTTTAGCACGCTCACAAGCACATGCTCGCTCTCTCACACAAACACACACACACACCACTGACGAATACGCATTATATGTATTTCCGCTCGAGTGCTGCGGCAACTGATGTTAATATTTTTTTCATTGAGCAAACTTCACCCCTGCCTTACACCCCACAGTCCCCCCTGGTGGTCATTGGCTGATTAACTTGGCTTATCAAGGCAGCAGAAGTAACAACAACAACAACAAAAGAAGCACTACATTGTTATTATTAACTTTTTAATTCATTCGCAACAGCGGACAAGCCGTCTAGTCAAGCGCCAGCCATTGTTGTAGTTGTTGTTGCTCCTGCTGGTGCTTTCGATTGCGATTGTTATGCTTTTTGTGACCTGGTGGCAACGCATCGATAATGCAATTTATCGGCACACACATGCACAGGAAGTCACGTTGCTGTTGGCCCTTTGGCGGTTTTCAAAGGGCGCCGACAGCAGCGCAATTTACATTTTATTTCATTTAAGCATAAGACTTTTGCACAATTTGTATGCATAATAGGACGAGTGTATATTGCAGGTGTTAAGGTTAATCAATATGTTTTCGATATAAGTTTACACATTCTTTGACAGATTTAGATTAGTTGGCAATGACTCTTTTATTAAGTATACGCATTGGTTGTTAGCGATGACATTCGTATTGGTTGGCAACAATTGAATTCATATTTACAGTTGGTTGGCAACAATTGAATTCATATTTACAGTTGGTTGGCAATAATTTGAATTCATATTTCTCTTATTAAGTATATGCATTAGTTGGTAGCGATGACATTCGTAACAATTTTAATTCATATTTACATGTGTTCTCTCTTATTAAGTATACGCATTAGTTGGCTACAACGACAGTCGTATTATGTATACGCATTGGTTGGTAGCGATGGCATCCGTATTAAGCATACGGCAACAATTAGAATTCATATTTACATATGTTCTCCGTTTTCCCTTCGATATCTCCGCAGGCGAAGCAAAAAACCTTAGCAGTCGGAATGCGGCAAACACAAGCTGCAGCACACAGGGCACCAGAGATGTCTACTGCACAATCGCATTGGACCAGGAGGAGATATGCCGCACCCCCATCAGCGAACGCACTCTCTCGCCATTCTTTGGCGAGGAGTATCAGTTTAAAATACCGCGTCGTTTTCGTTACCTCACCGTGTATGTGTGGGATCGTGATATGAAGCAGGACAAACCCATTGGCAAGATTGCGATCAAACGCGAGGAATTGCACAAATACAATCACAAGGATCACTGGTTCTCGCTGCGACCCGTCGACTCCGATTCCGAAGTACAAGGCATGGCGCACATTGAGGTCACCTTCGAGGAAGTGACTTCGCAGCAGCTCACGGAGAGCATAGAGCTAGTGCAGCACACGATGCCACATCATCAGCGGGCGCACAACAATGACTACAAGGAGAACAACGAACTGAGCAACATTCAACGAGCTGCCGCCGCAGCAGCTGCAGCTGCCGCCGCAAGTGGCAACAATACGACGGCGGCCATGACACTCAAAACACGAGCGGCGGGTCTCTTTGGGCACGTACAACATCCGCAACACCAGCATCTTCAAATCCAGCAACAACAACTGGCCACATCCTCCAGCGATCAGTTAGCCAATTGGAAGAACTCGCATGCTCGCAATGTGCGTGTGGCTATTCGAGTGCCCGCCTGTGTTGATCTCGCCAAGAAGCAAGGGACGTGCGATCCCTTTGTCATCTGCACCGCCTATTACAGCAACAAGCAAACGAGAACGCTGCGCACCAAGCTGCGCAAGAAGACTGTCGACCCCGAGTTCGATGAAGTCATGTACTTTGATCTCTCCATCGATGCGGACGCCAGCAACACGGGCACCACCAACAGCAACAAATCTGCCACTTCTGTCGAGTCGTCGGCGAATAAGGCGTACTCGATTTACCCATTGGGCGGTGCTGATCTCAGCGAGATTGCGGTGGCGTTGTGGCACGACGCACACGGCGCCATGGCGGACAAAGTGTTTCTGGGCGAGGTGCGTCTGCCCATGCTCAACAAACAGCAGCAGCAGGCGGTGCAGCCAGCTGCTTGGTATTACCTGCAACCACGCACCGCATCGCCCAGTTGCCGTTCCCTCAATGCAACGCCCCGCTCTTGTGCCACGCCTCCCGGGACACGCCTCAGCGTCGACTCGACCATTGGCTCGTTGCGTCTGAATCTGAACTACACCGCCGATCACGTATTCCCGCTGGCCACCTACGATGACCTGCTGAATCTGCTCCTGGAATCTGTGGATCAGCGACCTATTACGCTCTCCTCTGTCTACATCTTGGGTGAACTGGTGTCCGGCAAAACAGAAGTGGCCCAGCCGCTGGTTCGACTCTTCACGCACACAGAACGCATTGCGCCCATCATTAAAGCTCTGGCCGATCACGAAATTTCGAATCTGACTGATCCCACAACCATTTTTCGTGGCAATACACTTGTTTCCAAGATGATGGATGAGGCGATGCGATTGTCGGGTCTGCACTATCTGCATCAGACATTACGCCCTGTGCTTTCGCAAATTGTTGCCGAGAAGAAGCCCTGCGAAATTGATCCCAGCAAGGTTAAGGATCGCTCCGCTGTCGATACGAATCTGCACAATCTCAAAGATTATGTGGAGCGTGTGTTCGAGGCAATCACCAAGAGTGCGGAGCGTTGTCCCAAGGTTCTCTGTCAGATCTTCCACGATCTGCGCGAGTGTGCGGGCAAACATTTCCCTCGGAACCGCGAGGTGCGCTATTCCGTTGTGTCCGGCTTCATATTTCTCCGTTTCTTTGCTCCTGCCATACTGGGTCCCAAGCTCTTTGACCTGACCACAGAGCGATTGGTAAGCTAGAATATATTCTTTACTCTACATTACTTCTTACCAATTTATGATCTTTATCTTGCTAGGATGCGCAAACGAATCGTACGCTGACTCTCATCTCAAAGACGATTCAATCACTGGGCAATTTAGTCAGTTCGAGATCGTCGCAGCAGCCCTGCAAGGAGGAATACACGGGCGAGCTGTACAAAAAGTTTTGCACTGAGAAGCACATGGATGCTGTAAAGCACTTTCTGGAGGTCATTTCGACGCCAAATGCCAGTGAGACTACGACTCCCAGCAGTCAGCTGCAATCATTGCCACAGTTGCCACTAGAACCAGTATTACTAAAGGAGGGGTAAGTTTATGGTTATTCTTTTTTGATTATTGGTAGAACTGGAACATAATTGATAGAATCCCCGGTAATTGTCTGTTGGGCGGACAGTTCATTCTACTTAAATTCATGCTGAAAAAAACTATATGTTTCCAAATAATTCGATTCCCTATCGACAATTACCGCACCCCTATTTTTTATGGGCTATGGTTTCAAGAAAAAGAAAAACAACATAAACTATCTAATCGCCGCTCTGTCAACTATTCCAATTCTATCAGCATTATCCCAAGTTTTGTATACGTACACTACAATTTGGTTCTTGAATTACGCTTTATTTTTATTCTAATACCAACAACTTTCTTTGTCTTTCTCTTCTTTTACGCGCGTGCTGCTTTAAATACGAACAAATCCAATAAAAATCTAAAAATTACAAACAAATCGAAATCGAACCCGAAACCGATAACAAAATCAAACCAAACCCATCTCATCAACAACATCACGCCCAACAAACACATGCACAACAAATATACACATGCACATGCACCCACGCACACATCTAAACCACATTTGCACTCCCAATTAAATACTAACGTCTAGCGAGGGGTAAGAGAAAATTACTGTGCTATTAATTTTGAAAATATTGTTAGTCTGTATTTTTTTTGTTTGGTTTGTTTTTTTTTTTATTAGTGTTGAAACTTTATGAAATTACAAAAACCATAATTTTGATAAGCATAACATTTGCTCATTTGTTTTTGTTCTCTTTCTTTCTTTTGCTATGTGTGTGTGTGTCGCTCTCTCTCTGTTTCCCTCTCTCCCTCGCGCGAACTCACGCTGCAGCATGATGAACAAATATCCGACAAGCCGCAAACGCTTTGGACGCCAGTTTAAGCATCGTTACTTTCGCCTGACAACGCACTCGCTAAGCTATGCCAAGTCGAAGGGCAAACAACCCATCTGTGATATACCGCTCGAGGAGATTGGAAGCGTCGAGCAACTGAAAGATAAAAACTTCAAAATGCAAAACTGCTTCAAGGTAAGTTCTTCATGCATACAATTGAACAGATCAATCGACACGCCTAGTTGTATTGGTGAAGGTGGGAAAAATAAGTGGGAGCACTCTCAGCTAAAAAATACGTATGCAATACTCGATATTCTTATTAATTTCTATAGTTCTGTACTTGACTTCAAGCCAATAAACCCAGATGTGTAGTGAAATTAGGCGTACGGCGACAACAACAACAACAATGCAAAGTCAAAACACCGGAAATGCACAAGTTTACAAATGCATTTATATAAATAAATTGGGCGTAGGCAGCCCACACAACATAAACTTTACTCACAGTCACAGCCAGCGTTCAATTCCACATGCAAAAGAGTTAGGAGTGCGTGTGTAAATGCAGCTGTGACTGTGTGTGTGTGAGTGTGGAGCATGCTGCTGCACTTTTGGGCATTGTAATCGAATATCGATAACTGTCCTCAAAATAGAATTAACAACGCGGATGCATCTGAATGCCAACTAGAAAAAGTGAAAATAAACTTTGTTTCATATACAAAGAGGGCTGGAGAAGCTACAGCAACTTTCACTTATCATTTTCTATCAGTAGACATCTAGACTCGTTGGCAAATGGCAAACTTGCCGCAATTAAATATAATTTGCATTATTATGAAAATGAGTTGGCAATGCGGGCTTAACAGTTTCCAACTGCTGCCTGCCAGCCATTGTTATTTATTATTCTTCATTTTCCTATAGCGACGACAACTACAAAAATAAAAGGGAAATTTCAAAACTACTAAAAAAGTCAAGTCGCGCGCGTTAAAGAAAAGAATTCGGTTACGTTGGACGTAGGCAGAGGTAGAGACCCTCAGCGTGGGATTTATTTTTGCGCGTGTGAATCGTCATTTGTGGCGATTTCACTGTTATTTGTTTGCTGAGCAAATTGTGCGAGAAAAAACAGAAATTATACTGTACGTAGAGTACGTTGAATTTTATAGGCTGAAAGTGAAAAGAATGTGCAAAATAATTACCACTATACTTTCGTATAAACACTTTTATATATTGATATAATAGAAGAGACATACGATTAATAATATCAATAATAGTAATAATAACATTCTAAGTAGACAGAACATACTCGCTCAAAAAGCGAATACTAACATTATAAAATGTAAATCTCAGTCGGGCAAACTCAGTTAGCTTTCTTGAATTCATAGACTGAAAGTAAACCAATTAACATAATTCTCATTTACACGTTTCTCACTCTTCATTTTTTCTTTCTAATTCATTTGCAGATTGTGTACAAAGATCGGCCACTTATTGTACAAACGACGAACTGCGTAGAGGAGCGCGAATGGTTCGACCTACTGCACAAGATCTGCCTAATGAATTCCATCCGCATGCAATACTTTCATCCATCGGCCTTCATCAGCGGCTATTACAGTTGTTGCGGCCGCTCCGATGAGAATGCGCCCGGTTGCAAGAACGTCTCCGCCAAGGAGATGGATTACTTTCAAATGGATTTGGTCACAGCACTTGATCCACCGTTAGATTTGCAGCGCATACACACGCTCATCATGTCCAATATGAATCTACTGGATGCGTTGCTCGATCCGCTTGCCTACCATCAACATCTGCCCGTGCCCCAACAACAACAACAGCAGCAACAGCACAATCCTCTGGTGCCGCTGGCGAGTGCGTTGCAACAGCAATCGCCGCAAGCATTCGTCGAGTTCAAGAAGACTATCGAGAAGCTGCGAGAGAAGGCGTATGCCATTGACAAGGATCATCGCGACTACAAGCAGGGCATCACACGTCAGCTGAAGTATGGCAGTCGGCAGGCACCGATCGGCGATGACAACTACTGGCACATGATGCGTGCTGCCGGCCAATTGAACTTGCAGCATCATCACCAGCAGCAACAACAGCTGCAGCCAGTGCTGCCCCAAATGCAGCATGTGCGTGCGCTGCCAGCAACGACCAACAGCAGCATCAATAGCAACATGAATGTGAACGCTTACTTTATGCAGAATCTCCAGCATCAACAGCAGCGTCTGCAACTGCAACAACAGCAACATCACCATCTCCAGCAGCAGCAACAACTTCAACAGCAACAGTATCAACAGCAATTGCGTCAGCGTCACAACAATAACAATAATAATAACAACAACTGCGGCAATGCATCATCATCCAGCCCCTCATCGACCGCATCCAGTGTGGTGGCTGCCCCACCCAATGTTGCCACAAATGCCCCCGCTGTGGCCACATCTGCTGCTGTACTTTCAAAGCCGGCGCCACCGATTTATTAGCGGTCAAGACTATGCGTATTTGCCATACCCAGAGCGATCGTATTGACGCGGTAAATGCGCATTATCGGAGATAAACGAAAAATACAAATTTTTACTGCCCCCTTCGCCCACCCCACTCACATTCACATAGACATACCCTCTCTCCTGCCCACATTCACCACTAAAATTACTTCAAAACACTTCCAAGCAGCAGCAGCAACACCAGAGAATGTGCTAATGTTAAACTTAATTTTTTTAAGTGTACAACAGCAAGCAGAAGTTGCAAATGTGTAAATCTAAGATTTTTTGAATTAACGATTTTTATACACATTTATATACGGAGTAACAACAACAAACAACAAAAATGCAAGATTTAAATGTTTAAGCCTATTTATTATTTTTTTATATTTAAACACATAAATTTTCTACTTTTATTTTGTAAAGCCGAAAAAACTGATAACTTTGTAAGCCGCTAACAAACTTTGAAAACAAACAAACACAACTCCGAAATTGCTAAGATTTTTTAAATGCCTAGCCTAAGGTCAATCTATAAACCTATTAATATAAATAGAAATATATGTGTACACATAAGATTAGTAGTGAAATGAAACGTTGTATATAGCGAGAATTATGCTTAAGCCTAAAAATATATATACTATATATATATATTTATATATATATGTATATACATATATAAAGAAATACACATAGAGACTACATATACCAGTTATGCTAGGCGTAGACAAATTGCAACTATCTAAATGTGTAGCTAGACTTATAAGCTAAAATATAAGTACACATTAAACACATGAGAAGCAAATATTTCTAACAAATTGTGAACGCTACTATTATACAAAATCCATATGCATATATACATATGTACTTTAACATATACAAACACACATACACATACACACACACGCATATATAGTTATATATATTTAACTGTCATACAGCTAATGTTATACACGCATACTTACATATATGTATTTAAAGCTCTGGCAAACAAAACACATACAAAATGAAGCATTGTTAAGAACAAATTTACTTCCATTTTACATACATAACATACATATTTATTGAATGCATTTAATTTCTCATGTTAAATTTTATAAAGAAAAACAAAAAACAATCAACAAACTAGAAAAGTGAAATTGTTAACGCAAAATTATGTTTGTTAGCTTATTAACTTACTTCCACCGATTTGTTTCCAAAGCTCTTCCAATATTAAATAATTATGTTTAATAATACATTACACAATTATTTTTGTCAATTGCCATATTTAGTTTTGTTTCTTTTATTTTCATATTACCACTTTAATTTCATTTCATAAATGTCTTCCTCTTTCACATAACTTGCGTTTTGTTTAAGCATTCCAATTTGCTTGTGCATTTCTTTGTTCTAATTAAAGCGTAATGTACATACATATATATACATACATAGTACTACTACAGAAAAATAAAACAACAACAAAAAACCAGAGAACATTTTATTGTTTCTAAGAAATTCATTTGCAGTTCGGTTCATTTATAATTTTGTTGTAAGTGCTAAATTTAAGTATCATTTTATTACGTATACGTATCTTAAGTTGTTGGTACAAAGAATCAAAAAGCATATTTTTAGTAAAAACAAAATAAAGCGTATCGCCAATGATTTACACTTTTGTTTCAATTATCGTTCACATTTTATTTATTTTATATTATTATTTTTTTGATTCAATTTAGTACCTCATATTCTTGTGCTTTAGGCAATTTTTTGGCATCCTGTTGTGATATCTTATGCGTACACAATGCATAAATTAAACGTCTCTTTAAGTGTGTGGTAGTTGATTGATTGATTGAAGTGTATATTTGCAATACATTTATTGTACGTTAAAGCTGTTAAGTATTAACATAAATATATATTCATATTGTGACAATTAACAAAGAAGCAATTTTTTCCAATTACGAAACAAAAACTGCGATTACGCTGCGTACCCGCCCAAAAAAAATATATATATTTATATAATTTTTTTTGTTTTGTTTTGGAAATTAATGAATCATTCTCACGATCACCATCCCAAGGATACAAAAATAATAAAAGGCAACAAATGAAACCTTAGCTCTTAAGCCTGAATGACAAATACTGACAAGTGTTGTGGTTGGTTTCAATGCCATGGAACAGACAAAATGGAAAACTTCCGTATTTTTTGTAAACAAACCTTTTGAAATCTACTTTTACGTATAAATAAAAGTATATATTATATATTAAAAAAATGTTTTTTTTTTCGTATATAGAGAAATGCTCCATGGCTCCTCTTATTCGAATTGCGCGCGCATTTGGAAGTTGTTTTTTATATTTACCTAACGCCGTCACTAGGAAATAAATGCGGGCTGCGTGAGCTTTGTTCTTGCTGTGTGCGCGCATCAGTGTGACTGGCAACACACCGTTATCGCTAGTAAAGTTAATAAAAGAATGCTATTTAAATGCTAAATAATTCTATAAAAGGTGAGAAATTGTTGCTGCAGCGTGTATTAAGTGGTGGCATATGTGCAATAGTCGAGTAGCGTCAGCATAGCGTATTTATACATTGTGACGCCCACACTGCTGTTAACTTGGTGTGCGGTACAAATCAGAGTGGGAAAAGGCGGGTAGGCGGAATAAGAACCAGAAGAAGAAGCAATCAAGTGGCAACAACTGCGACAGCGACAACAGCGAGAACAACAACATCAACATAGCTGCCACTGCGGCAGCGCCACGGGCAGAATGCAAAAAGTTAATTAGCGTGAACAAAATCACCACACGGTGGGTGGCAAAGGCAAAGCCGCAAAATTGTGTATGTTGTGTGTTGGTTGGTCAATGATTGTTGAGTGGGCAAGTGAACTGGAAAGGTGGAAGGAAGCAGGCAGAAGGACATGGAGTTTGCTGATCTGATAAAAACACCCAAATTGGATGGGGTGTTTCTGCACACAACAACAGCGAATGCAACAGTTGAGGGCACCCTCTGCATAACCGGTCACCATTTGCTGCTCAGTGCAAGACAGGAGAACAGCCAGGAGCTATGGGTGAGGAATGTTTGTTGGTTCAGTGATTCGGCAAGTTGCCAATTAACCCAATTACACAGCTGCTGCACAAGAACATCGATAGCGTGGAGAAGAAACCGAGCATGGGCCAGAACATTGTCATGGGCGGCATCATAACGCTCAAATGCAAGGATCTGAGAATTATAGCGCTCGAGATTAAATATGCCAAAGACTTCTTCAACGTGTCCGCCTCTTTAGAGGCATTAAGCGCAATACAGAATCCCGAGCTCGACTATCCGTTCTTCTATAGGCCCATGTATTCTATACTAGAGGATGGCTATACTATGTTTCGGTCAGTATCAAGCAAACACATTTCGATGCAGCTTCTTAAACGACTTTTTTTTACAGTCCGGAATTGGAATTCGCACAACTGATTAGCGGCATGAGTGTGGGTGGCGCCTCATCCCCCAATGTGGCAAATATAACCATATGTACGCCTTCAACATCTGCTTTGGCAACGAGCATTCCACATCCGCTGCAAAATGGCTTTGCCTTGGATGCCGCAGCTGCCTTGATGGGTGGTAGCAACATCACCGCCTGTGAGTGGCGCGTGAGCCACGTCAACAAAGACTTTGGTGTCTGTGCTACATATGGCGCCACTCTGATTGTACCTAAAGCAATTAGCGATGAGCAACTGACGCTCTCCGCTGCATTCCGCGATGGCGGCCGTTTCCCTGTGCTAAGCTACAGACATGAGAACGGCGTACGTTTAATTGCACTCATTATAATCAAATTAAGTCTTCATAATTGTATTTTTCTCTGCATCTGTTCCAGGCCACGCTGATGCGTAGCGCACAACCTTTGTCCATACAGGGCATCAAGCGCTGTCGTGCTGACGAAGCTATACTCAACCTGGTGCTGGGTCGTAGTAAAAAAGGCTTTATTGTGGATACATGGGGCAAAGGCAAATCAAATACGGAAACTGACTTGCATTATTCCCAGTGGAAAAAGGTAAATCGCGCTATTGGCAATGTGAGTTCACCGGCAGCCATTCTTGACAGTTTCGCCAAGCTAATTGAGGCATGCAATGACACCGGATGCACCACCGATAAATGGCTAACGCGTCTGGAGAACAGCGGCTGGCTGAGTCTAGTGCTTAACTCTCTGAATGCCTCGTGTGTGGTGGCTCAGTGCCTGGATCAGGAGGGAAGTCCGGTGCTAGTGCATGGCGCCAAGGGATTGGACTCTACGCTGATAGTCACATCGCTGGTGCAAATTATTCTCAATCCGGATTGTCGCACTGTGCGCGGGTTAGTCTCTGTGCCTTAATGACTTTTACTAATTATTTAATTTAAAATTGTGTGTTTAGCTTGCAAGCTTTGATAGAGCGGGAGTGGATTCAGGCGGGCCATCCGTTTGCCTCACGTCACCGATATTCCTGTTATACGCCGCATCAGACACGCAACAAAAACTCTGGCGCTACCTTTGTGCTGTTTTTGGACTGCATCTATCAACTCTACACGCAGTTTCCCTGCAGTTTTGAATTTAGCACCCAGCTGTTGATATTGCTTTTCGAGCACAGCTACTTCTCACAATATGGCACATTCTTATGCGACTCAGAACGGGAGCGACACGAACTACAAGTGCACACTAGAACCACGAGTCTGTGGTCTTACCTTAATCGGCCAGACGTGCTACAAACTCTGCTAAATCCGTTATATGAGCCAAACTCCGCTGTGATTTGGCCTTCTGTGGCACCAATTAGCCTGGAATTGTGGAGCGGTGCTTATTTAATACAAATAATAATTACAAATTAATTGGAACTATCTTAAATACATTTGTAGAACTCTATTTACGTTGGGTGATTGATCAACGCAACTTGGTATCGACAATGACACAAATACAAGAGCTGGTTACAAATGAAAAGGAGCTGAGAACTCAGGTGAGTACTTAATAAATAGCTCAACAAGTGAATTGTAAATTGGTTTTCTTTTCTAGGCTCTGAAACTGCGCAAACAGGCCTTGGAGCTAAGCCAAGAAGTGATGACACTTATCAACGAAGTGGATGATGCATAAAGTTGTTGGCTGCCTCTAGTAGCTGTCTCTCTTACTATATATACACTATTATACACATACAAGATATACACTTATTTTTGATACTTTCTGTAGCCATTTTAAAACAAATTATTTAAGCAAATCTTATTTTGTATACAAAATTCAAGAAGTAACAAATAAGTCTCTAAAAGTTCCATTTAACAAATGTGCTGAAATAACAACAAAAACAAAATCTCAACGTGATCTACTATTGGATCCGAACAGGCTCTCTCAATCGTATTGACAAAAGTCCATTTAATCTATAGAATACTAAATACAGTTTAACTTAAATTGTCTCTCTTACTTTCTAACTCAAGGCGCTCTCTTGCATATTGTATTGTGCTTTAAAACGAAACCCAAACAAAATGGCAAATTATCAAATGTTTAACAATTTGAGTCAATTTTTGACGCATTTACTTATGGAATTTTTAACATGATAAGTCTTCAATTAATTAAATAGTACTTAAAGCATGGTAATTGAAATACAGTTAAGCCAGCGATCAAATTTAGCATTATAAAATTCAAAAGATTTGCCTTTTTCGAAACGTTTGTATTTTGTATATTTTGATTCAATCGCAAAAATGTATTGCTTGAAAAGCGTTTAAAATGAATATATTGATAAAACCAAACAGAGTACATCAATTAAGCTGTAAATGCGTTGCTCTATATATATATATAAATATATATTTAAATGTGTGTTTGTATAAACATAAATGTTTGTAGTTAGTATTGATGCATTATAACTTGTTTGTTTCGAATTGTGATCGTATTTGAAATCATAGTAATTCTTATGTAATTTGTATGCATATTTTATATTTCTATTGTGTGTATTTTGAGTGTACTATGCTAATTAACAATTTAAGTGCAATAAATACGTTTTATTTTGCAGAAATTCATTGAGCGCAATTATTTAAAATTATGCGTTGAATCCCTGACCAGAAATTGCCATTCACCATGTACGTAGACACTGATGCCACCTGTAACGCCTAAATCCAAAATGTTTTTAAAAATAAAGCAAAGTTTTGGTATTGTTAATAAAAATGCAGTCGATTTGCCGTTTTTTATAAAGTAAATTAATTTATTTTCACTATACAAAAATGTCTTGCCTATTGATTTTGTTTTCATACCATTGAATTGTCGGTGTAAATAAGCATTGTATAAAACTCACTTAAAAATGTCGATGGTCGGCTGATCGGTTGTTCGTAATTTTTGATTTTGGGACAACAATAACAAAAGAAATGTTGAAAGCTGTTGTTCATTGTTTAAAAAATGCAAAAAGTGATAATGTAAACTTTTTAGAAAGAAAGAAACGCAGGAGCAATTAAACGAATGAAAAATACGAGTTATCCAACAAACGCTGACGGCATTCATAAAATTACAAATTTTAACCCGAAAATTCATCTTCCAAGAAGAAGAACTGACCAGAGCGTTTCTGTTCCGTATCCTTGACCGAGTTGTTCTTGTTGATTCGCGGTCTAAAATTGTTGGGATCGCGACGGAAAGTAATGCCCAACAGTTCGAGGAAGCGATTCATGCCATTTAGCAGCGATTGCGGTGAGTATGCGGTGGTCTTCACCGACGGTTGACCCTCAATAACAATCACACGATCCGCCAGGTAGGTAGCCATAATGAAATCGTGCTCCACCACAAATCCGGTCTTCTTGGCGTGCAAAATGTAGCTGCAAAATGCGAAGCATAACTTCAGAAAGAGCAAATTTACCCAAAACAAAAAAATAAAAACGAACCGCTTAATAACCTTGGCAGCGACCAGACGCTGCTCGGAATCCAAGTACGCAGAGGGTTCATCAATCAGATAGACATCAGCTGGCTTGCCTAAGCAGAGTACCAAAGCGACACGTTGCAATTCACCACCGGAAAGATTCTGCACCTCTTGATCCATGATCTCCTCAATTTTCATTGGTTTCATCACGTCCGCAATAAACTGTGGATGCACGTAAGCATCGCGAATCTTGTCGTGCAGCAGATGGCGCACATGATTTTGGAATTTGGGTGAAATTTTTTGCGGTTTGTACGAGATGTTCAGCATGGGTAGCTCTACTTCTCCATCCGGTTGCAGATTACCAGCCAGCATTCGAATGAACGTGGTCTTGCCGGTACCATTTTCTCCGAGCAGCACCAAAATCTCCGAGTCACTAAAGTGACCCTTCTCTACCGTCAACTCGAATTTGCCTAGAGTTTTCACCATGGATGGATAAACGTAATGATTCATACGTTTGATTTCCTCCTCAGTGGCCGACTCTGATACCTTAAACGTGAGGGATTCGGTACGGAAACGCATGTTCTCCGTGGGCACGAAGCCGTCGAGGAAAATGTTTATACCTTCGCGTACAGAGAAGGGCATAGTGACAACGCCATAGCAGCCAGGCACGCCATAAAGACAGCAGATGAAATCTGACAAATAATCGAGCACAGATAAATCGTGTTCCACAACAATAATGAATCTGTTGAAAAAATGTGACATGTAATATATATATATATAGATGCTTAGGGAAGCTCATCACTCACTTGGTAGGATGCAGCAATGAACGAATGGTTAAGGCAGCGTTCAAGCGCTGCTTTACATCCAGATACGAGGACGGCTCGTCGAACATGAAGATATCCGCGTTCTGTATGCAGACCATAGCAATGGCGAAACGCTGCAATTCTCCACCAGACAACTGCGAAATCTCACGATCCCGAATATGTGACAAATCCAACATGTCACAGATTTTCGTCTGCAGATCACGTTCATCCTTCTTATCAAGCAACTCACCAACAGCGCCCCGCACTGCCTTGGGGATCTGATCGACATACTGAGGCTTAACCAAAGCTTTTAAGTTGTCCTCCAATATCTTGGTAAAGTAGTTTTGCAATTCCGATCCACGGAAATAAGCAAGAATTTCCGTCCAGTCGGGGGGATTGGCATATTTACCCAAGTTAGGTTTCTGCTTACCGGCTAAAATTTTTAACGCCGTGGACTTGCCAATACCGTTCTGACCAACCAAACCAAGAACTTCACCAGGTCGGGGAATGGGCAGGCGATGAAGCTTGAACGAGTTTTTGCTATAACGATGCGTTGTGTGCTTATCCAAGTTGCTGGGCAAGTTGATGATTGTGATAGCCTCAAATGGACATTTCTGTAATGAAATGAGACAAAGGCGATTACAAACAGCTGTTTCTAGAAAGAAGAATGCTAGCATCACACACCTTGACACAGATACCGCAACCGATGCAGAGCTCCTCGGACAATGAAGCTATCTTCGAGGTGGGCGTCACTTCGATGCAGAGCTTGCCCATGCGCACGACTGGACATGACTTCTTGCACTCCTGCCGACAACGCTTCGGTTTGCATTTGTCATCGCTGACGATGGCAATACGCGTCTGCTTGTCTGTCTCCTCGTTGTCCTTTCTGCGCGACATGACTGGCTGGCTTTGTGGCTGTGAATGGCAAATTGATTCAATTAATTTCACAATACACTTGGGAGTATTGTCAACGTTGCACAAACGATTATAAACGACCGTCAAAACAAAACTAGTGCAATGACGAGGGCGCGGGTGAGGGAACCTGCTGTGCAGTGAAAGTATAACCTCAAACAATAGCTTTCAACACGACTTCCAATGTACTTCGACAATTGTTATGTTCGCCACACTTTATCTGTTAACTTAATACACTAATTAATATTCCATTTACCTACGAACTAGGCTGAAATTTATTTAAAACTGGCGAACGTTCAACGCCACGCTCTTGCGTCGTCAGCCACAAGTTTCAAAGGGAATGCGCAACACTAAATACAAGTGCTGAGTAACTGACTAAGTTGCTGGGAAACATCGATACCTAAAAGTAAACATTTATAAAAAAGTTAAAAAACGTACCCAATTTAAACTAAGTTTTCATGCAAATATTTAAATATTTTTTAAAAAATTGTAATAAGCACATTTGTTTCGATTTGAGTGATTTGACAGCTAATATCATTTCCGATATCGTATAGTTGTTGATAAGTATCGATAGTTTGATTTGTAAATCGAAAACAATGATGACGTTTACGTTTGGCGACGATTCCCCGACGACGACCGTCGTGCATCCGTGTATATTGTTTAATAAATCTCTCGATTTGAACGTCTGCAAGCACCTGGTATAGCAAACATTATGGTCGTTGAGGAGCCGAATAGTGGTGAAAATGTGGAGAAAACTGACAGCGGCACTGCCGTAACAGAACCCACGAAAATCTTCACCATCGAAAGTAAGTGCGTGTGAGCACCCGCTTCCCTCCCTCTCGTTGACCAACCAAAGGGGGAGCTGCACTGACAACTAACCTTAAAAATATAGAAATTGCTGCATATGCAAATTGAATTGAACTTTCACTGTTATTGCAGTTCTCCACATGATAAAGGATGCCCAGCAACAACATGGTCTGCGACATGGTGATTATCAACGCTATCGTGGCTACTGCACACGCCGTATTCGCCGCCTGCGCAAGGCATTGAAGTATCCCCAAGGCGATAAGCGTCACTTCAAGCGTCGCGATGTTACGTTGGCCCATCTCACCGGCAAAAAGGCAGACGAGCGTTACATTCACATACCGCTGATCAGTGCAGAACGTGCTTGGGCCTATGCCATGCAACTGAAACAGGAGGCGAACACTGAGCTGCGAAAGCGCTTTCACTTGATCAACAAGCTGCGGCGCGCTTGCTTCTATGCTCTACAGCTGCAGGAGCTGTGTAATGTAAGTAGAAGTCATAGGTCCAATTGAGCTTTGTACGCATTGTTGCTGTTAATATATAAATTATTTCCATTTGTTAGACTGAGGTGTTTGATGCACGCACCAAGCTGGAGTGCGAGGCCTACGTGGCCTGGATGCATGGTACTCTGCACTTTGAGCTGCAGTTGTGGGATTCTGCCGGTGAGCATTTGAAACGCGCCCAAGTTGTCTACGAGAACCTGGCCAAGGCACTGCCCGAGGATGATCAGGAGCTATATCGCGCCAAGGTGAACGAGTTTACACCGAATTTACGCTATTGCGCCTACAATATTAGTGGCGGCGCTAGTGGCGGCAAGATCGATGAGATACTCGAATTGCGCGCACAGGGAGTTTTGGAGAACCTGGATGTGCTGGTCAGCCAAACGAAGACGGAGAGCAGCGAGGGACTGCAGACGATTGATTGGCGTGGTCGTAAGGTCACCGTACGGCCTGAGAAGGTGCGTCTGTTTCTGCTTAGCACTCAGGAGCTCGACAAATCGCTGGCCAAGACCGCTAAATTGGATGCCAAGATTGAGCTGATCGAACGCATATTGATGGACTGCAAAGATGCCATTCAAGCAGTGCGGGACGAGATCAAACAGGATCCCAAGCTACGCTCTCTGACCACAGGACAGACGGTGTCTGGCGTGCAATATTTGCTGGCATATTTGAGTTATATTCGGCACAGCCGAACGTTGCAGCGCAACTTGTGTTTGGTGGACCAGGTAAGTCGCCCTTTATTCGACTGACTGTAAGCTCAGCTAATTGCTAACATTTTTGCATTCAGGCCAAGCTGAACTTTGATGATCCCAATCAACAGCAACAAACTACGCAAGCTCAGGGCGATGGCAAGCGAGTGCGTCCCCAGGATCTGGCTCGTCTCTATGAGATAATACTGCAGAACGTAACGGAAATGCAGCAAATCACAGGCATGGAAGAGGATGCGCAATATCAGAGTGAAGTAGCTAATTTGGCGCTAACATTCAAGGCCTTCCGCTGCTATTACATTGCACTCACGCTTATCGACATGAAGAAGTGGAAGGAGGCTGTGGCGCTTTACGAACGCGCCTCTAACTATGCGAATGAATCGCTCAAGGGCCACGCATGTGCCGAATTCCAGTTGCAAGCGGAGCTCAAGAAAATGGTGTCTACCATCGATGGCAGCAAGTTCTCGGCGCATGCTTATAGCGTGCTGGAGGATGACAATAGTGAGGATGCAGGTGGTGTGTCCACCAAATCGCAGAAAACAACGAAACCACTGTACGAGCGCCTTTCGCAATACAAGGAGGACCAATCGCTGCACACTCGGGCGCCCAATGTGTTCAAGCTGACGCCTGACATGGAACCGATACCCTGCAAACCGTTGTTCTTCGATCTGGCCATGAACTACGTGGAGTTACCATCGCTAGAGGATAAACTGGAGTCGCCCGACAAAAAGGGTGCATCGATTACAGGCTTTGTCAAGGGCTTTCTTGGTTGGGGCGGTGGCGGTAACAAGTGAAAGATTTCAAGCTACGCTTACATGATCAAAACTATGAGCCCCACTCTATTGAAATTCCATGTTGATGTTGCTTTTATATGAAAAAAAACGTTCAATTTGAAGCGTTTTCTAATTTGTTTTTGCTTTTAGACTCCGGCTTTTTGTTAGTATAATTACCATCAACCCAACAAACACCACAAAAGAAACAAAATACCATAAACATTTGATAACAAAATTCTGTTTAAGTTACAATAGTGAGGAATTATTGGTAATAAAGGAAGCCACAAGTGCTGCAATAGCTATGCGAAATTAATGAAGTTGTGCTGCTTACAGGGTAACTTACGGAATCAGTTATTACTTAAATTTATTAACAAGCAAACAAACTTATGTGCTATGGTTATATAAATACAAATACTACATCATTTTATCCCAGATAGCCATGCTCGTAGAACTCCAGCGCCAATTCCCTGATGCGCACATGATACTCTGGCGTCAACTTCTGGGTACAGTTAATCTCCTTGCCTGTTAGATTCTGTTCACTGATCTCATCTAAATCGGGTATATTGTTTGCATCGAACGTCACCGCCGGGAGTATCCACATGGAGATGGCCAGTCCATAGTGCACATGACGCACATACTCCTCGCTAAGTCGCTGCAGCGAAAAGACTTCGTACAATTCCGGCAGTTGCTTGGCAGACGGCGTCTGGCGCAGCTGGTGAGCAAGCTCCATGTGCAACGCCTCTGCATAGGCAGCCAGCAAGGTATCCGTGTGGATGTCACGGAGTTGTCGGCGTGTGCTAGTGTAGATGAAATGCAGTATATCGAAGACCGGTGAGCTGCGTCTCATGGCCTGCAGATCAAAGAAGATGACCTCTTCGGTTTGTGCACGAAACATCAAATTGTTGAGCCATAAGTCACCATGACAGATCACACTAAATGGAGTGGCTGCTGCCGCATTGATGCTATGCTGCAGCTGGGCAAAGAGCGTCGGTTGCAGTTGCTCAATGAGGCGAATGGCCACCGATAGTTGCCCATCCGTGTTGGAGCCATTCAGACTGTCCAGCGCCTGTTGCACTGATGTGTCCAAGATGCGCGAGTAAAAGTCCGCTGCCTCGGGACAGTATACAATCTCCTTCATCTGTGCGCACTTCTGGGCAAATTGAGCCGCCTCCAGCTGCTGAGCAGCTATCGAAGCTGCATGCAATTGCGCCAGTTTCTAGAAGCGTAGAGGTAGTCATATGGCTACTTGGCAAAATCGGATACCAAAAACCCACCTTCATGACCAATAAACATTGTCGTAGCTCCAGTCCGGCCAGGCGATTCTGCATGCGAAATCCCAGCGCCTTCAGATCCTGCAACACAATGATGGCCTCGCCACTGGAGCTTCCGTCGTTCTTGTCGGCGAGGTGACACTGCGGAAACATGGGCTGACGGCTGTAGCGGCAGAGCAGCGGCACCACATGCTGGTACATCTGAATCTCATTGGTAAATGCCTCTTCGCAGCGATACAGCTGTCGACGCGAGAGACTCGCAATCTGTCGCTTGATGATGACCGACCAGCTGCCAGGGAATGCGCCAGCTAAGTATGTATAATTTGTTTATAGTTAATGTAAAGGCGTGACCCTAATCAATTTGATCTGCGTAGGACTTTTAACAGAAGACATGTTGTAAGGGCAGGCAGCTTCTTAATTTATTGCTACCTTTGAATACGTTTTCGATTGACACTGCATATTCCGTATTAGTCTTTTTGCTCTCCGCCTAATGCGAGACTAAATTCAAATGCGGCATCAAAAACAAAACAGAAAAACGAGAGTCGGAAGAGAGAGAGAGAGAGAGAGACAAGAGAGCAGCGCGCTCCGTTGTGCAGTTCGAACAGCTGGTTTTTGTTTACGCGCTGTAGTAGAATTTATGAATGAAATTGTTTTCTCGCTACTGTTTGTGTGTTGGTGGTGGTGTGTGTTTGTGAGAGAGCCGCTCAGTTGCTGCGTTGCAGTAGTGTATGTGAGTGGGCGAGTGTGCGTGTTGACCTTTAGCAAATGTATATTACGTATACGTCGCCTATATCTACATGTGAGTGTATTGCATTTAGAATGCGTGTTACAAGGTCACTCGACGCTAACAACAATGCAATCAATAAACTGAACAAACACAACTTGCGTTTTTAACTGTATGTGACTGCTCTGCTCTTGTCACTTTGTCACTTACACATCATTTCGCCATCGTTGGCGCCATCTGCCTCGCTGCCAGCAGCAGCCACATCGTAAATTGTCACTCGCTTCACCAAGGACATGTAATTGTCGCCGCTGCTGCTGCCCGCGCTGCATGCGATGCGTCCAATGTCAAAGGTCACCACATTGCGTACACTCAGCAGTTGCCGCAAATGTTCAATGTCCTCCTCATACGGATTGATGCCGGCCAGCTTCTGAAGGATGGCGCCATTGGTCAGTCCTCCTGCTGCTGTTGTCCTTTGTGCAGTCGTTGTGGCCATTGCGCTTCGCTGGCCAACTGAAGATTGATTGAAGTTGCTGTTGCGGTGACCACAAACAATAAATCAGTTTGTGCCCTGACTGCATTTTTGCGACATTGCGCCAGATATCTTGAATTGGGCACAGCGCGCAAGTATTATTATTATTATTGTATAATATTTTGTGCTTATGCTGCGATTGATTTTGCACCGAATTGCAAAATAAAAGTGTTAATTTTAATTTTGTTGTTGTTGCATTTTGTTGCGAATGCTTCACCGACAGACAAACCTCGCGACGCGCTGCACAACGACAACTGAGGCAGAACGACAGCTCGATTTGCCAAAGCGAATGCGAATGCGAATGCACTCACACATCGACAGCAAGTGCAACGGAGAGCGAGCATGACGCTCTCACTCTCTCACTATGCCCTCTCACTGTGCTAATTGCACGCTGCAATTGAAAGCCGGCAATGTCTAATGGAGGCCAACGTGTCTCTCTCTCGCTGTCTCTCTCCTGTTCTCCGTGCTAATATCGTTGTTCAAGGCAGTCAGTGCACTGCGCACTTTCACCCCGTTCGGTGAGAGCGGCACATGGTGCGTATGCTTAACATCGACACTGGCAAAGCGGATGTGATATTGCTCATACGCCGCATGTTCACACATATGTACGGACAAAGTCGTTAGCATTGCACCACAAATTGCGTGCTCTTGAATTTGAAATTGCATAAGGCGTCCTTGGCGTCCACCACCACAACTGCGTCCAGTTGAGTGCGTTTGAGCTCGCTCTCGCTCTAGTCTAAATGTGTCTCTGTGTGTGCAAAGAGTGTGTGTGTGTGTGTATGTCGAGTTTGAATAAATACAACATTAAATGCACTCTGAAGGCTGTCCATAAATACAACTGACTGTATCTGCCAAAAATAACTGCGTAAGGGAAGTAAAACTTGGCTTACTAAATAGATAAAGTAATTCATGTAAATTACAGCAATTAAATTGAGCACTTTTATTAGCATTAATAAAACATTTAAAAGAGCGTATATCTTTCTAACTTCACTAAGTTATTTAAACTTGATGATTAACTTATTTAGCCATTTTATTATCTTTTTATATACGTTATTAACTTATTAAATCTATGAGATGTTTTTAGTTAAAAGCTAAAGTATTTCTAGCATTAATTAATAATGATTACTTAGTTGTACAAATGCAGTAAATTCATTTAATTTTATCTAAAATAGTTTTATTTGCTATTAAATCTTGCATCTTGTTCAAATCGCGCTCATAAAGTTCAGAGATCGAGCTGACAGTTTATCTTTGTGTGTGCGAAACAATGCAGCGTTAACCATTGGCCTGTTTAATATGCAACTACAAAATGTCTATTAATTAAATATCAAATTCGACGCGGGCAATAAATAAAGACAAATTTGTACAAATGGTACCACTCCCAAGAAAATGAAATCAAGATCCGAATCCAAAACAATGTAAATACCACGCCACGCACCTGAGCACCGCCTACACGGCAAAGTTCAAGGCGAGGAAGGGTGATCAAGACTGAGACTCGAAGTTATCCACCCTGGCGCAAAGCTTCCGCATCAGCTGAGATCAGGCGGTTGAATAACCCCCAACTAAAAGCAACCACAACAAATTAGGGTCAAACATGTGCAGCTCGCCACGTAACATAGATGGAGACTGAGACAAAGATTGAGACATCGAGTTGAGCATTAAGTTTTCAGGGTCAATCGAGACTTTCAAAAGCCGAAAGCGTTGCTTGGGATTTGGATTCTAAGCAGATTTTTGTTGTTGTTGTTGTTGTTGTTGTTGTTGCTTGTCGGAGGTGTGTGTGCGTAATAATTGAGCTAACAGCGCCTGCGCCCCGGCAAACTTGCGACCTTTTTTGGCGGGCATTTAGTAGAGCATGAGAAACTGTAGACAACTGAAAAACTCATTGCCTTTAATTGCAAATGCTGAACACTTTTGCCTAGGCCTAGGTCAGATAGGAGTACGGCTTCGAGCTACACATATAGCTCTGCTCTTTTATCCATAATTAATATAATAAAAACAAAATAATTCGCTCGCATTTGGCGACAACTTTTGAGCGAATTCGTTTTATTTTTTTGTGTTTTTTGAGTGCTTCGAGTGTCTCAATGTTGTGAGTGAAACTCGTTCTTGTGGCATTCAACGCCAAACACATAAAAGTACGACAACTCGCTATTCTAGATTCAGTTACAGTTTCAGTTTCAACTCAGCCAGCTGTTGCAGCATCCAAGCATTTGATGTGAGCCAAGTTTACAATACAACAAAAACAAACAAATTGTGGGCGATGTTATGCGATAAAAAAGAATCATTCGAGTGGTGGGCAACCTTGACTTTGGCTTAATGCCAGAGACAAGCTTGTAATATATTGTTTAGCAAGCCAATTGTGTGTGTGACTATGTGAATGTGTGAATTAAATCAGTGCAAAGTGGAGCACACGGCATGACACAACAATTACAGCAAAGACAGCTGCAATTGAGATCAATGCAAACAGTCTAAAGTGTTATCAGCCAGCAAAAAAGGCTATTGCAAAAAGTTCATGGATAAACGCAGCAATAGTTGCAGCTTGCAACAGTTGCTGCAGTAGCAACAGCAGCAACAATGTGGTGCAACCGCAACTTCGGCGGTGTCTAGTCTAGGCTCCACTTGCTCCACATGCTGGCGATAATTGATTTTTCCGTAAATAATTTATGACGCACGT
This sequence comes from Drosophila albomicans, assembly GCF_009650485.2. Classification (NCBI taxonomy): domain Eukaryota; kingdom Metazoa; phylum Arthropoda; class Insecta; order Diptera; family Drosophilidae; genus Drosophila; species Drosophila albomicans. The sequence goes on along the minus strand of NC_047629.2, from coordinate 55,088,528 downwards.
AACTGACAGTTTGCAGCTTGTAGATTAGAAAACTGCCAACTGACCAGCGCCCCATAAATCAGGCCTATCATTTATTAGGTTTCCAAAAATAGAATGCTTTGCCAACTGCACTGCAACTGCAATTGCAAACTCCAACTTCTTGTCCTCTCTTGCAGTGATCATGTTGTCCACCCGCCTAAGTTTCCTGTTCCTTAGCTGCCTAACTCTGGCACACGCCCAGTTCTTCTATCATCAGGCTCTTAGCTTGTCCTCGTCGAAGCCTTCGTATGTGCCGGAATCCCAATATGTAGGATATGCCACAGCCGATGCGCATCCTTCAGTCGTCCAGAATGCCCAATGGGAATCCGAATTGCCCGCAGAACTTTCTAAGAGCGCACGCTTCTACAACGATCCCGTGATTGCAGCCAATTTGGCCAAGGAATCGCTCTTGACGCGCAAAGAGATGGCCGTAGTGCACCGCGAGGCCGAAAGGATTCCACGCGACCAGGTCTACAAGATCTTTAAGAACGCGGGCTTTCTGAGTCGTCGATAGAACCGAAGATCCGCAGATATCTTTCATTCACCAAGTGCCTTGTTGTATTCTAGTTTATAGTATGTTAATAAATCTAAAACGTATCAAAACTGTTTGTTAATGGCTGGATTGTCACTTGCTCAGATGCACACAAACATCATTGATAAGGAAGTACTTTTGGTTTACTAAGTTTATATACAAATTGCTTACAAATTGTGTCTTGATTATTGTACAAAAAGTTCAGCGCCATTGCTGGGCACAGTTGCAAAGACGACTTCATTGAAATCATTGGGCTGATAGCGCTCCAAAAGATGCGTCGGCAACTGAGCGTAGTACTCACGCTTCAACACCTTGACATAATCCGCAGCAGCGTTGACCGAGTCGCACATGGCCACAATGCAGCCCCCCCAGCTGCAAGCCAAAACAATATATGTAATAAAAGACCATTTTTTTGAAGCAAATGAATATTTACCCAGCTCCAGTGACACGTGCGCTGACGCCTTGCTTGACAGAGAGAGCCACCAGTCGCTCAAGATCGGGATGGGAGCATTCGTAGAGCTCGCGGAGGCTGTGATGCGACTGTTGCATGAGTTTGCCCAGTTGCTCAACGTCTTGTTTGCTGGGACGACGCTGCAACTGCTCGCAAATCTGACGGAATTTTACTACACGACCAGATTCTGGAAAAAAAATGGGAATAAATGAATCGAAACAAAACAGACAACTAGGAAACACCTTCTGTATAGTTTGTCAATATATATTGAGAGAGGTTTGATATTCAATCGATATCGAAAAACATGCATCTACAACGTTAATCAGAATGTGTCTAAAATGATCGTCCCCAGACTTACGATTACGCTTGCAATTCAACAAACTTAAACTGCATTGATTGAATTCGCCAAATTGTATAGCGCTAACAGCTTATGGTAAGAGTGAGAGATACGAAATATGGGCCGCAATGCCTTCTTCTTTCCATTCATTAGTTATTACGTCCTTCTACCTTATAACTACTGTTTTAAAAGCTTATTTCAATCTCACCCTGAATGACATGCAGTGCGCGTTGTCGCAGCTTGAACTGCTGCATATGCTGTGTGCTGGGCGTTAAGAAATCCATTTCCAGCTGTTGCTCCGTGATTCCTAAAGCCTCGCAGATGTCTTCGCGTGTATAAAGCAGCTTAGTCAATTGCTTCTCAATTAATTTCGCATACGCAGCATTGTCCAAATTGCACTCTTCTTCGAGATCAATGAATCGTATGAATTCCTGCCAATTGGGCAACTTCTGTGACTTGGCCAGCCAACGAGTGGCCAGCCGGCACTCGACCACGCGCTCGTTGTAGTCCGAGGATGCGGCCTTCTTCTTCTGCACCAGACTATTGGCCACCACAAGCTGCCCGCTGGTAATGTGACCGGTGTGCCCTTAAGTTTCGGATGGAATTCAATGTGCTGGGCACAGCCCTGCTTGGCCAGATAGGCAATAGCCTGATCCATGCCGCCGCTGTGCGTGCCAATATACTGTTCGCAACTTGCCGATATCGAGGCCAACAGCTTGCGATCCAGATGCATGCTCTGCACATGGGCTGTGGCCAGCACAGCTGCGCTGACTAGCGCACTAGAGCTGGAGAGACCTGCAGCGAGGGGCACATTGCCGCTGAGTGCCACCTGCATGCCAATGGGGCGCCACTTCTTGCCCAGCTGCTCCTGTATACCCTTGATGCCGCACAAGTAGTAATTGTACCAAGCTGGGCCGCCAGTCTTGGGCAGCTTAATACTAATAGATAAAATAAAGTTAGTACAATGTCGTAAAACGTATTGGACAGAAATAACCTACTCAAGGGTGTTGAGATCGCTATCGAAGACCTGAAACTTGCCCTCGTCTAGCGGACGCAGCTGCAGTTGATCGTTTTTCGGGTCGCTACCAACAGCCAAGATGATGCTCTGCTCCACCGCCATGGGCAGCACCGAGTAACCGCAATAGTCGACATGCTCACCAATGATATTCACCCTGCAAGCAAATCAATATAATATGCAATTAATTATAATTATATATTGCTGTGCGGACTCACCGACCAGGCACCCGCACATAGAAGTCCGGCTCTTTGCTGAATTGTTCCTTGTAGAAGGCGCCCAGCTTTATTAGGCGCTCATAGAAGTTTGCCTGTGGCTGCAGCTTCTGCACTGCGACGTGCTCATCGCCCAGGCTGGAATTGTTTTCGTCACTTGTCGCCATTTTGCACTGCTGTAATCCAATGTGAAAAATTGCACTTAATAATGTGTTGTGCTAACGTGTCATCAGAGCTCGGTTAAGCCGAAATAACAATAATACCCGCTATTAAAAACGAGTACGTAAACAAATAAAAACACACACTTCCTTACATACTGTGCATACTACATACACACATACATACGTGTGACATACGTAGAGAGGTGTGCAGTTTTGCGTTATCAGCTCTCACCTTATCACAAAGTCATTGATGCCATTAAAATAAGCAACGATTGACTAATATGATTGTTATCGGTTTGGGAAATGTTTTACAGTTGCACTTTATGTGGAATTGATGCAAATTGCAATTAATTTAATTGAAACAATAGCTACAAAGTGCACGAACTTTCGGCTTTTGCCTACTGCGCCGGCGAATACTGAAAGAATTAATTGAAGAGAGCGCCAGTGAGGGAGAGAAAGAAAGCCGTCGATAACAACTGACTTGTGGGCGTTGCCAGACTTAAGATAAATAAAGTTCTAATGGCGGTTTGTTCAAGTGTTGTAGTTATTCATCTAATGTACTTGCTTGTTTTTCATTTGTTTACAGTTCAATGACACTATCTAGTGCTATACGCACCATATACTTTTTATCAACGTTTTCTTCTAAATTATAAAAGTGTCAACGAGGCTGTTACGTTATCAAAGCGGTCAATGAGACTTTTTATATGTTGATACGGGATGTGAACGCGACGACTTCCAACAGGCAACTAAACAGCAATGCGCGTTCAGTTCCGCTTTTGTTTAGTCTGATACCAAGGGAAGCGAAATTGCGACTTTAAAGACGCGACAGCCACTAGTGTTTTGTTTACTTTACATGCTGCTTATCAGTATCAAGTCCCCAAGTAGGTCATGCCCAAGCTTCTGGCCATGCAACAAATAGTCACTTTCTTTGCCAACGATTGTTAATGCGCTTTGTAAAACAGGTTTTTAATTAGTTATGCATCTAAAGAATTTCTTTTATCACAGACGAACTAGTAACGATTGTTAAAGATATACACAAAGTCAAAATTAGGAGCAATCTTAAATACAATATTCCTTTAAATACTTTAATGAATAATATTTTTACTGTTTTGAATATTGATATTTATAAAATAATCTTAAGTTAAAGCAAAATTCAAAAGCGAGCCAAAAATTTTGAAAAATCATCACTATAAATAAAATTTATTATATTATATTATATAAAATTTATAGTTAAATATACCACATTTGGCATCTCACTCGTGATAAAATAGTACGTTTTGAAATGGAAATTGCGGTCACGCTGGCCAGCACAGAAGAGCAACGAAAACGAAACAAGAAAACAAATTTTCATTTGAAATATTCGAAATAGAACGCTTATTTTCCGCAATTTTTGCGCAGACAATCGTACGAAATGTCCAGTTTACAACGTACAATGCTTAAATCCAAGTTGCCACCCACAATTCCGGGTGGTCGCATTGGTAGAGCGTAAGTATTATTTTGAATATTATTTATGTGGGCGGTGGGAGAGATGAGATAGAGAGACACATACAAATATTTAATTGATACATAACATCACTCGCCTTGCAGCGACTCCTTTAAGAAGTCACGAATACGGGATTACAAGCCATGCATGTGGAACGAATTCTTTGCCGAAAAGGAAGATGTAATCGTGGATGGGCAACGCAAATTTCGCGTTTATCGCACCAAAAAGCCCGAGAAACCGGGCCCTGTCTTACTTTTGTTACATGGAGGGGGATATTCGGCGCTTACCTGGGCGCACTTCTGTGTATGTATACTTGATAATATGCAATGCATTCTCTAATTTGATTACACACGCTACGTTGTTGTTGTTGTTATGCAGTCGGAGGTGACGAGCATGATACACTGCCAGTGCCTGTGCGTTGACCTTCGGGGACACGGCGACAGCAAAGTGGATGACGAGGACGACTTGTCGGCCGACACTTTGTCAAAGTAAGTGTACTTGCCTGTTGAATATTTACAAGTGTGTGTGTGTGCTCAAGCTTTCTTCGTTTTCTATGTTTCGTTTATTCATTGTTGCCAGGGACATTGGTGATTTGGTGGCGAAACTGTATCCCGAGGAAGTGCCACAAATATATGTGGTTGGCCATTCAATGGGCGGGGCAATTGCTGTGCACTTCGCCCATATGGCTTTGGTGCCGAGTCTGATCGGCATCACAGTCATCGATGTTGTCGAGGGCACGGCCATGGAAGCTTTGGCCAGCATGCAGAGCTTTTTGCGCTCGCGTCCAAAGTATTTTCAGAGTATACCAAATGCCATCGAATGGTGCATACGCAGCGGTCAAGTCCGTAATGTGGACAGTGCCAAAGTCTCAATGCCAGGGCAGATAATCAAGTAAGTGAAGATGATGTCATTTGCTATAGAAGCAACTTCTCATTGCTATGAATTATCGTATCTCAACAGCTGCACAACGAATCAACTCGCAACGAATGATCTTCCCTTGCCAGATGAAGTGCTCGAAGAGGCGCATCACACTAGTATGTTTCCCAATGCGTTTAGTATTTCCGAGGACGAAGAGGTTGGTAATCCCGGCGAGGATGGCGCCGAAAGCACGGATTTCAAGAAACCCATTACCACCAAGGCAGCTACGGATGCGGCCAAAAAGTAAGTTTTAAACTTCTTCGTTTGAAATACATAATTAATATTTTCTGATTTTAGTTACACTTGGCGTATAGATCTTGCCAAATCAGAAAAGTATTGGGTCGGCTGGTTCTCGGGTCTCAGCGACAAGTTCCTGAATTTGCGATTGCCCAAACAGTTGTTGCTAGCCAGCATCGATGGACTTGATCGCACCCTTACCGTTGGTCAAATGCAGGGCCGCTTCCAAATGCAAGTCTTAGCCCGCTGTGGCCATGCCGTACACGAGGACCGTCCACACGAGGTTGCCGAAGTCATCAGTGGTTATTTGATACGAAATCGTTTCGCTGAAGCTGCTGGCGAATTTCGCTGTCACATGCCATCCTGTTGAGCAGACATCCTTGTACAGTTGTAGCACAAAAATATATCTATTTTTGAGTGGAGCATTACAGTTGCATATAGTATATATTATATATACACAACACACAAAAACCACATAGAGCATAGGACAGATGATATTCTCTAGCCGTATTATCTATATACGTATATACACATATATAAATATAATCCACTAATTTATTCGATTACTTAAACAAATCCATATGAATTTTGTCAACTATTGTAGTATTTTTGCTCGTTTTGCCAAAACTCCATGAGAATAATCAGAAACAACAAGAAAAGATTTAGAGTGTGATGAATACTCGTGAGTGCTTTGCGTTGGGCTTTGTCGAATTGTTAATATGCTGTATGCATTTTTGTATGTATTCATTGATTGTCTGCCAGATTAAGTCAAAATTGAAACGAATTGATTATATATGTATATGTCAAGTGAATAAGTTAAATAAAGTGCTAAAATTATAAAAGTCAACCAGCCGAACACAATAATTTACATTTCCTAAAAGTATGCTTTAAAATTTAAACATATTCATTTACAGTGCCTAAAAGTGTGCTATAATATTTTCTATTTCGCTTTGAATTTGAATACTCGTTGCAACAATTTGTGGAATTTATTTTTGATAACATTAATTCTGTCGCTTAACATTAAACACATTTTATTCATGGACTTCATGCTAGTCCACAAAACGATAGCCACCCTGCGCTTTCATCTTCATCTTCGTCTCTAGTGTGCGAATGCGATGCAGACGCTCCGATATCTGATCATGTATTTCGGCATATTTCTTGCCTTGTCCCAGAGCCTCCATTTCAGCCAGCCAATCAGCACGCTCATTAATTTGATCAAGCACTGTAATAAAATGAAAATTGATAACTGGTCGTGTGGACAACACATTTGATGACTCACGTTCATTTATGATATCAGCCTCGGTAACCAGTCGATCCTCTCGGGGACGTCGCAATGGCTTCACAGCTGGATCCGGCAAATCAATACCAGCCATGGTGAATTGCAGACGTGCCTTGGCCTTATCGCCCACCATGCGATTGTCTGGCTTAGGGCGAAAGTAGCTCTTCTCATATGCGCCGCTTGCCTCAATTTGTCGCAGGTTTTTGCGCTTGGCATTGCGAGCACGCTCAAGAATGGCCTGAGTCTCCTTATCCAGATCATTGTTGGTATTGGGACGGGGTGGCTTGGGCAATGGCAATGGTTCGCCATTGCGCAGGCTTTCATCGATTTGCTTACGCACCATCATCGACATTTTGGACTCTTTCATCAGCACTGTAAATTGACCCCACAAAAAAGAAGCTAAGACACATGTTTAGGAGTATCTTTCTTACTTACACTTGAGCAGATCGGCCGTTTCCTTACTGTACTCCACTTTGGGGGCATGAAAGGCGCCGCTGCCACCAGGAGGAATTCGCTCGCTGGGCCACATTGGCAACTGCTGCTCATTCCCACCGGCATCTTTCTGATGAAGACTCGACTCTGGCATTTGCCGCATCAGGTTTGTGGCCAAGCCATCGAGTTGCACATTATTATAATGATTTCTGTGCATCGTTTTAGTCAATCAAATTTAAAGGAGAATTTTAATTTTTACAAATATGTGGATATATTCTCCGTTTGTGTTTTAAGTGTTTTGTTATTTTTGAGCACAGTCCACATTCTTGATTCTCTAAGGGAGACGCATGGCAACCTTTGTTATGGTTGTTAAGGCAACCGGCAGCCAGTTGTTTAAAATACACTTGTCTTGAATTCTCGAAATAATTTATTTAAAATAAATATATGTATGCTATGTATATGTATTGGTAGTAGGTACACTCTTGAATGCTCACGTTTGATAATTTCCTCTCCAATCTCTTGTTTGCTCTATGTTCCCCGCCCAATCGATTGGCAATCAGTAATTTGCAATACAAACACTTGCGTCAATTTGTTAATTATTGTTGAACGATTTACTTATTAAACAGTTTTCGTAGTTGGTTGGTTGTTGCTGTGAATTTTGAACTCTTTATATGGCTATAAATTTGTTTAATATATTGTATGTATATTTAATTTACATGCATTTCGCAATTCTTGCAATTTAAACAGCTGCAATTTGTGATGTGAATTGTTGTTGTTACTATTTAAATAAAATACATTTTCTCTTTTGTTTTGTCAAACAGTAGCATTAAATATACATTCGCAATTTTAATGCAGTTCATTCAATTTACATACACAAATTTGAAATTAAGCTAACAATTGGTTTTTCATATTTTCTTTGTTTTTTATGTTTTTAAACATGTTCGACTTTTCAGTGGTTTTTCCACTCGTTAAGATTGGTTTAGTTTTAAGCTTAAGCTTAGTTACAAAGCGATCGCAATCGATATAATTTTACACTTATGTGTATATTGTTGTATGTATATAGCAATTCTCAGAAAAAAAAACAATTAAAAAATAACATAACATACTCAATCTTTGATCACCATCGTTATACAGCACATTATTACAAACAATTCACTAAGGCCTAAAAGCGAAACAAAATAATATTACATATAATAATAATTATTGTATACATACATATACATATGCACGTGGCTAGCCATTCATATTTTTGTTGCTTCCTTTTTTTGGCTTATCTCTGCTTACAACTTATACAAAAAATACAATATTTGATTTACTAGTATTAACATCGAGGCTCCTAAACCCTTTCTGCATTTTCTTGTATCAACACAAAGACATTTTCATTTAGATGTTTATAAATTACAATTTTGTTGTTATCTTTTCAGCAATTATGTTCCTTTAAATTTAAAATAAATTATGTGTATATATCATTAATATATATATATATATAGATTTATATATATATTTTGTGTATAAACATAGTTCATTATGTGACTTTTCAGCAAGCAACGTTTTCATTTTTTATTCGCGTGTGTCGTCGTGAATCGTGTGTGCTTCAATCATTTCTTTACTTTTACTTTTAATTTTCGTTTTCCTCTTGTATCCAGCTTTTCTAGTTCTTATAGTTGCGAATATAGTAATCTTAGTCAGTCTCATGGTCACGATGCAGAGTTCATAATATAATTTATTAACATATACATATCTACATATACATATATGTGTTGCTTGTTGCATGTTGCATGTATATTTTCTAGTCAACGTCTGTATTATTTTGTGTTGCGGGGGCAGCGTCAGAATAGCGTAAAATGTTGATCAAATTTGGCCAAATTTTCCTATAGAGAAAAAGGTAATGTTTTTCTGTTGTAGGTTCTAGTTTTGCTTGTGTTCTTGCAGTTTGTCTCAGGATTTTCAACTATATCGAACTACTTTTATGACATTGGTTTCTTCGTCATTGTCTCAACTTAAACATTAATAACATTGGCAGCAAAAAGCGTCGCATCTAGGTCTTGACAGGAGCTGCGCTTAGTCGAGGATGGAGGAAGGGGTTCTTGTTTGTTTGTTATCTACTAGGCCTTACCCGTTGTACACGGCCAGCCGTTGTACTTGGGTTTGCAGCAGCCCCCAAAAGACGAGCTAGAGGACTTACACAAACATTACACTGACACGCACGCGCATTAGAGAGAGAGTGTGTGCAAACTTAACATTTAAACAAACATTTTTGTCAGTATTCTTACATAACTAAAAACGATTACAAAATACAATTCATTGACGATACGAGACACACGCGCACATAACAATCAAAACATCGAAAAAAGCTAATATATTAAGAAAATTTAAATAATATAACAAACACTGCCAACAACTTTAGTTCATTGCCTGCTCAGTCATTTGACGACACAGTGTCTCCAACTGCTCTAGACTCTTGAAGTCATTCATTTTATAGTCATGCGGTGGCATGTTGAAGCTCTCCTTAAGTGTGGCCATGCTCAGATTAATCAGCTGCGGCTGAGTCAGACAATGATCCATATTGTTGTTGTTGTTATTGTTGTGGCTAGTGTTGTTGTTATTGTTAGAATTGTTGTTGTTAATGGGTTGCTGGCAAAGACTATTGCTACAGATACCAGTGCAGGGCACGACATCGCCATTACCAACATCACCAGGACACAAACAGCTTCTGCCATTGCCAACTGCTGCAGCAGCTGCTGCTGCCGCCAGCAATTGCAGTTGCTGTTGATTAATTATATTGTTGTTTAGTATAGTGCTGTTGTTGTTATTGTTATTGCTGTTAATTAAAATCTGAGGCGGCGGCTGCTGCTGCTGCTGTTGTTGCGGGGATTCTGATTGATCTGAATTACTAACCATAACCACAGCGGCCATCGTTTTCTTTGGTTGCTGTTGCTGCTCCACAATTGCTGTTGCACTTAGTCCCGAGCTGAGTCCGTTCAAGCTTGGCTTGCGCTGCTGTTGTTGTTGTTGCAGGTTGTCATTGTTGCTGTTCGTAAGCACGCCTTGACCCGGCTTGAAGATTAGCTGTTGCGGCTGCTGTGGCCCACCAGCGACCACGATCAGGTTGTTCAACGAGCGTCGATGATGTGGCGGCGGTGTCTGCTGTGGCAGCGCGGGAAAGTGTTGCGCATGCTGTTGCAGTATTTGCTGCATCTGCTGGGCATGCTGTGAATGATGCTTTAGCGTTTGCGGCTGTTGCTGCTGCTGCGGATTATTCATGAAGCTGGGATACGATGAGCTCTTGTACTGCTGAGTCTGATAGCCGCCATTGAAATCGAACTGTTGCTGAGGTGGCTGCTGTTGTTGCTGCTGCTGTTGTTGTTGCTGTTGCTGCTGTTGATGATGCGGCAACGGATGCTGCAGACAGTTAAGCGAAAAATTCAGCATATCGTTTGAATTCTTGCGGTGATTGATGCGATCATTGCTCGCATTTTTTGGATCACACTTGCGACTCTTGCCATTCCACCTACGAAATGAAAAGTCAATTAGAAATCAAGCAAGCAAAGTGTTCACAAACTGACTATTTTAATTTCAAACGTAATATTCTGAATCGTTACTCTTAAATATTCTTTAACCACTTACCTGGGCTTGTTCATGTTGTTGGAGGTGCCACCCGTAGTCTTCACGTGATGCAGTTTCGGCACCATCGACATCTTCAGCTTGGACAACTTAAACTTCAGTTCCTTGAGTTGATTGGCATGATTCACAAATGCCTCGTTGTGTATAGAACGATCCAGAATCCACATGAACACACCTAGAGTTTCCTCTTCGGGCGCACAATAGGGATCCTGCTGTAGTGCATTGCTCACCAGATCGATGACTTTGAGGAAACGCAATCCAATGTTCTCTTCACCCGCTATCGTTTCCAATGGCTTCATAGGCGTTAGCACAATGTTGGTAAGCTCTTCGACAGCTGTGCTAATTTTCATCTGACCGGTGTGCAGCTCTTGTTCCACCTTGCTGAGAATATGGGCGCGTTCCTTTAGCTTCTCAATACACAATGCCAGCTTATGCGAGGCGCCTTTAGTGACTCCAACGCTCTGTAGAAACTCTTCGGTAATCTGCAACATCTCCTCGTACGTCATGTTCTTAAACAGTTCAATGTATTTGTGCAGACGCAATGACTTGAGCCACAATCCAATGCCTGACATTCCGACATTGCGCGTCTGGAACTTGATGTAGCTCGGTTTGAAATCATCGAGCCGGGTATCTGAAGTGCTGTTTGCCATGCAATTGTTATTGTGGCGGTGATGCTCAATGGACAGCGAAAAGCTGCGCGGTTTATTGGCAAATTGCGCCAAATTCTCTGTGGAATTGGAGCAATTGTCATTCACCGTAATCACAGACGAATTCGACGAGTTTGACGAGCAGCTAGAAATAGTTTGCGTGGTCAAGCTGTTGGAGCGTCGCGTCTTTAATGCAGCGATTTTACTGTCCAGACTCCAACGGTTAATGTCGCCAAATTGGTCGCCCACATTGCCCATCAGTATGGACGCATAGGGCAGTTGTGGTGGTGGCGGCGGAGGAGGCGGTTGCAACAACTGTGAGTGAACAGGAGGAGCATGTGGTGATGGAGCCTGCATACAAAGCAAATGGAAATGTATTAGAATTTGCTATAGATATGCACTGTATGAATCTTACCTGTTGTTGGCTAAGGCTGCAGCTCCCAATGCCGCTCGTCTCGCCGCCGGTGGCAGCATCACAATTGTTCAGCGGCTCAAAGTCAAGAATTTCGGTGCCATTCTTGCTGAATGAGGTGTCATGATCATCGCTGCCAGCGAGGCCAAGCATGGAGCCAGCGGCGGCGCCAGCGACAACGCCATTCACCAGCGACGAGTTGCTGCCTAGGGATAGGCCTAAGCTATTCTGACTAGATGCTAATTCGTTCAATGTAATACCATTTAAATTATCACAGAGTGGATTGATCGAGCCACAGGATCCGCTAACGCTACCTCGCCATTCACCCGGTTGTCGTGGCAACTGCTTACTATTGTGGTGTCTGCTTGGCGGTGCAATTGTCTGCCAGTCAACGCTGCGCGTCAAGTTGCCCAACGATGACGATGACGACGAAGAACTGTCCGAAATGGTGCCAGCTCCCGCTCCGACTCCCAGTTGCAATTGCAGCTGTAGCTGCTCCGGTTGCCCAAAGTAACTGCTGCAGCTGCCACGCTTGTTTGTCGTCTGCTTGTAATCCTCGAGATGACGCAACCACACATTCAACGCTCGCCGATCTTCGCTGCTAATCGCTGGATGGATGAGCATATACGAAAAGATCTGTTGCACTATCTCTGGCGGCACTTGCTGCTGCACCGTGTCCTTCACAGCCAAGGAGATGAGCGTCATATAGCTGAGTTTGGCATCTTCGTTGCCCGGCTTCAACAGTGGCAGCATATTAAGAACCTCCTGCAAAATATCCTCTTTGCGGGTAAGCAATTTACGATCGTCCAAAGCACATTGATTTGTGCTGCTGGTGATTTGAAAATCACTGCCATAGCATGGCATTGAATCTTTGTCAGATGATGAGGACGCTCCGGCTGCGGCTTCAACCAGATGATCACTGCTGGTGCACGCCTTGTAGGCGGCCAACAAGTTCTGTAGGTAGCTGGGATTGTTGGCGTTGATGTCGATGACAACGCTACTCAGATTGGTTTGGCATGTGCCCAGATTCTGTGTCAGATTGTTGTCGATGGAATACTGTAGAAACTTGAGGCTGGGATAGCGCAAACGCTTGAGCAGTGCATACATGACCACGGTACGTTCACAGTCGTTCCACTTCTCAAACAGATTCGTCACCGTTGTCACCTGTTCGCAAAATAAAGCGTTTTTTGTTGCCCCAGTTGCAGTCGCTGCGGCTGCAGCTGCAACTGCAGCTTGTGTGGCATGTGGCGACGTCTCTCCATTGGTATCACTTTGATTACTATTGTTGCTGCTGCTAGTGCTGCTGGGATTAGGTTTTGTTGTTGTGGATGTGGATGTGGCGGCCGTTGTATTGACGGCACTTGTCGTTGTTGTTGTGGTTACTGCGGCTTGCTGCTGCTCCTGTTGTAGTTGCTGCGACTGTTGCGGCAATTCGTTAAGTGCATTTTGGGAGCTGCTGCTGCCGGAGGGCAGCGCGTTGTCTGTTCCTGTTGTGTACTTCATATCGTCGTTGTGTGTTGGCGTTGCAGTTCTTTAATTGCTCAATAAATAGTATATTTATATAATGTTGATATATAGTTTGTCTCTTTATTATTATATTTGTTGCAGCTTAGCCTTGTTTGCGGTGTTTATTTATTTGTTTTTGGTTCAGTTGCCAGGGCTGCAAAGACAAAATGGAAAACAGCAGAATTAACCAAATGGGGAAAGTACAAAAATATTTTTACTACGGAAAACTTGTTTATTTATTGTTATTGCGATTTGCAATTTTATTCCCTTGTGTGCATGACTTGCTAAAAAAAAATTAGAACCCAAACTTAATAGCTGAGATCGTGCATCGTGATCTTAAGTAATACATGCTTTTAATTTGATCGAGCTTTGATCGTGTTTCACTTCCATCCGTTCCTACGTTCACTATTGAGCTTTTATTCTTGTTCCCCACCCTCTACATGCTAACTTTTTTTTTTGTTTTTCTGTTCTGTTTTACTTTCTAATTAATGAAGTTGGACAAGATGAGGATGCGTGCAGTTCGTGTTTTTTCCCAGCCACGTGATCAGCACGACTCACGTCACAAGCGCGCCAAAGGGAAGAATTCTTCCCCTGTTATATTACGGCAACTTTTGCTGTTGTCGTTGCCGTTGTTGTTGCTCTCGTTTCGGGCGATAATAAACGTCAAGCGACTGCGACTACGACGACAACATTCAAAGTTAATCAAATCAATTTTTTCGCTAATTTATTAAATTTACAAATGCTGCGACAATAACAAAAATTGCAACCTGACAAATATGGCGACAACAACCACAGTAGTATCAAAAGAGAAAAAATAAAATAAAACATGAATTATGATGAAATGTGAAAAAGAAAAAAATTAGCATTCGTTGTAGTCCGATTCGTACCCGATTCCCGTTCCCATTCCGCTCGTCGATCGGAGACCTCAGCTATATGTAGTTGCTCTTATCAGAAAAATAAATAAATAAATAACGAGTTTTGTACATAACACCTTCGCCTCGCATGGCCGAGCTTTGCGCCTGGCGGTGGCGATAAATCAATAATAATACTACACATTTTCAAAATCATTATTTACCTATTAAGTTTAAGCTTGTCTAGACGAAAGGGGCACAACTGATATAGTGCGGAATGAGGGAGGAGAGTGTGGACTGATTCTCAATAAGTTTGGTTAGGTTGGCTTGATTGCGATTTGCGCTTTTCATTTAATTTCGTTACGCTTTATTTTATACATTTTTTTCCATTTCATTTCTTTTCTTCTTTTCTCTTATACGTTGTGCTCATTTCGAACGGGTATCATGAAGCTTGTTTCAGTTGAAGTTGTTGTTGTTGTTTCGCTGACGACTTTCTTCGATTTTTTTTCTTTTCTTACTTATTGTTGTTGTTACAATTTTTAAAGCTCTCTCAGCAATGCAGCTGTGTCAATGTATGCTATGTCTATATATGCGTGTGTGTGTGAGCAAGCATTAAAACATAACGGGCCCCAATTACAGTATTAAAGAGCGGTCAAGTGGAATTTACAACTATTTTTTCCAACAGTCTCTTTTTTAAGGCGAATTTCACATTTTTCTTTAATTGTTGCAGTCAATAACAAATATATATATTTGACTGCTCGCAGGTTAGTTAGAAGCCAATAAAAAGCTTTGCACATGGCGGGCGCCAAAGTAACGGTAACTATGCATGATTAACTAGTTTTGAGGTTATGTGTCAATATCAAAATTGTAACTGTAAATTTCCAAAGCACCCATACATATACAGCCAGACATAACTGCATGTTTACCGGCATAAATTACATACTTGCGTTCGGTTAATAATAGCTGTCAATTCGTTAAAGTTCAATAAACGACGCACACACATACAAAGGCACTCATTTACTGAGAATCTAAAACAATGACGGACGACAAATACAACTACAACTACAACATGTACATAGCTGCTGCTAACCGCAACGATCTTATTCTTTTACCATTTTTTTTTTAAAATATTTTTTTGCTTTACTTTATATTTGTTGCTGCTGTTTTTCTTGCACCGCTCTTGTTGTTGATCTTGCATGTATTTTGCATGCACAATATAAATTTGATTATCTCGTATAAACACACCGCACACACAAATTGCGAATTAAACAAAAACGAAGCCAGGCAGAGACAGTCACAGGCACAGGCAAAGGCACAGGCCAACTAAATGCTGCAGCGAACACGCACTGGGGAGCACTGAGGACAGTGAGAAGAGCAGCAGAGCAACGTTAGCAGCAGCAGAAGCAGAGCAGCAGCAGCAGAGAGAATGACGATGATGATTGGCGCTGGTGGCGTCAGCTAATGTAGCTGGGTCGTTTTATAAAATGGTGAGGCTTGCAAAGTAAAAACTCTCAGCATAGCGCGCGCCTTTTTCAGTCCGTTTCGAAGGAAATTTCCTTGCTGTTGCCGTTGGTGGGGGAGACACGCATATATTAGTGCACAATTACAACTGCGTGTGTGTGTGTGTAGCGGAATGCAAGCAAGCGACACAATATGTCGCGCGCTACAAAACGACCTAGCGACCCCAAAGCAAAGCGCGCACACAGAGATGCACTCATACACACACAGTCACAGCAACATTCTCTCACACACATACACATACACTTACATACGGAAGCGACCAGAATGCACAGCACAGGCAAAAAATGCGGCAAATTACATGAGATTACAAAGCAGGCAGGCATTTTTTTCGCTCTCAGTTACTGTTGTTGTTGCTACTGTCGCGCCTGCTTTCGCCGAGGCACAATTGTTTTCATGTCGCTTCTTTTCAAATTGCACTCACTTTCGGTTCCGTTCCGTCTGCACCTCCCTCAACCCAAAAAAAAAAAAAAATAAAACACCAATATCGCCACAGTCACAGATACAAGCTTGTTGTTTTGTTTTGCTGTTGCGACGACCAGCTGCCCTCAAATCACGCCCCACCCACCTAGTCGTCGCCCAGTCGCAGACACACACTCACAAATCGTTAACAGCAACAACAACAGAATACCCACATACACTATTATACAGTGCGCTTGTGCCAAAATCGTTCTATTTTTCAATTACCTTTTGCTTT
This sequence comes from Drosophila albomicans, assembly GCF_009650485.2. NCBI lineage: Eukaryota > Metazoa > Arthropoda > Insecta > Diptera > Drosophilidae > Drosophila > Drosophila albomicans. The sequence goes on along the minus strand of NC_047629.2, from coordinate 55,072,195 downwards.
CTATTCGCTGCAAACCTTGAAATTATTTTCACATAGTTTTTTGATCGCTCCGACGAAATACGAGAGCATATTTCACTAATTTGATATGGTGTCGATGCTATCGGATCGCGCATCCATTAATTTTTTTCTTTTTGTATAATTGTCACCTTGACTTGGCTTTTATTTTTTGTTTTCGTTTTTCCACACAAACGTCTTGCAAAATCATACTACTAATTCGCCTTTTTTAGCTGACTCTGGCATCACCACGACAAAAGATTTGCGCGTGCACGCAACACATTTTTAGACGAAACGATACACGTCTGCACCCAACTGTATCCGCTCGCAGTTATTTGCATTTTTTCTATTTATTTTTCTTACAAATGTGTACCATAATTTTAATAATTATAAATTAATTATTAATTCACGCAAACGCGACAACAACGACGATAATAAGGAGTCGGAGAAACATCTTAAAGCTGTTTTATTTGTCTATGTGTGACCACAGGAAAGCTAGTTGAAAATATACCTTTTAATACCAATAAATATACCAAAATACAGAAACCTCAAGAGTTGCCAATTGGTTGACTTTTAAGACATTACACAAAATTTGCATATCACATATAAACACTTTATTTTCAACAATTCTTTAACTCCGTGTTTTCCTAAATCTAAACGTTGTGTAGAATATAGTTGTTCGTGTCATTTGATCGGCATTTTCAAGTGATCGTATTTTCGATACAGAAAATTAATTTAAAAAATTCCAGATCGAAAAATTAGTTAATCCAATACTAGCAAAGTTTGAAGCTCGAAAAATTCCGAATCAACTTCTATATATTTTATTATTTAAAAATACATTATTTCTTTTTTGGTCAACTACAGTTTGTATATTTCCAAATGAATTATTAATTCAACCGCGACATTATCGAAGAAAAACATTTGTAGTGCTGTAAAATGTTGTGTAATTAAAGCATACAAATTAACGTTTATCGATTACTTTGAGTCGATGTTAAAAGAGCAATTTTTCTACTAGTTGTTGATCTTTCAGCATGCAAATAAAGATTGTTTATATTTTTATATGCAGTGCAACGAAAATGTTGATGTAGAGATATGCAAATTGGATTAAAGTACATGTATGTTATTGATTAGCTTATTATTTAAGAAAAATAACAGTAATTAAAACAATATCTTTTAATTGACGAGTTATTTTATGTCCAGACAATCTTTTTAAGGTAAATAACTAAAGTGGATTTAGAAAGGATTACAGATTTTTTTTAAATGTATGTACGTATTCAGAAAAACAATCAATTCAAAACATGGCGCGTCTTTTTCTATATTTTCGGTATATTAATCAAAAATATCCGTATATTTTTAACTTTGGCCTGCGGTCACGCTGGCTGTCTTGTGTTTAGTTGAGGATAATGAAAAATTTTTGTTATTGAAAAGTTTTAATGCAAAGCAAGCTGCATAAACAAAATGCACATTAAACTGGAGAGCTTTAAAATCAATGCGAATTGTTAAATTGCCGCGCAAACAACAATATAGCCCATCGAATCGCAATAATATCAAGAAAAACAACAAAATAGTTACAGCCACCCCCGAAACAAGAACAAAAACAACCAAATAACAAAAATGTTTGCACAAGCGGAATCCGAGAAAAGCAGCTTCCTGGAGCAGACAAAGGCAGCACGAGAGGAGCGTGCGCTGGAGAAGCGACGTGAGGAGGGAGCTATTCTATTGCAAGCGACCCTCAAGGGATTCGTCGCACGCAGCAAATACCAAAAGCGCATCATGTAAGTCACTAGATAGAAGAATGGAAAGACCACTTTAGCTAATTTGTGTATTCAATGTGTAGCCAAGACTTTGACGCGCTTTTAACGGACGAGAAAGAATCGGATCCGCTGCTACCCGCCGTGCAGGTTTATCCCGTGCTGCGTCGTTTTCTCACACAAATCAAATTGGACAAAAATGATGGACGCATGCGTGAACGTCTCGAGTCAATTTGTCGCTATGTGAATCGTGCCATGGAGGTGGATAATCCCAAGATTTCCTATGCCGCACTATGTCTGCACAAAGAGCGCAGTTTGCCGTGGATTGGACACATTAAACTACTGCTAACAAACTGCTTACTGCTTTTGCCAGAACTCAAACCCGAGAATCATGCGGACAGCATATCATTGGCCCTCTTTCTGCACACACTAATTGTGTTCACTTCACCCAAGTCGTGGTCCATACTGCGCAATCCGCAGTTTGAGCGTTTGCAGCCGGCCATGCAGAAGATATGTTGCAACATTCAGGGGCATCTAGTGCAGCATGGTTTCTACAAGACAATGCGGGTAACAAATTTGACTAAAATCCAATTGTACGTAAAATTCAATACAGTGTAATTCACAGCTTATACTGCTGCGTGGAACTGCTCGTGAGGAGCTGTCTGTGAAGACTGTGACGCTAGTGGCCATCGTTACACTCTGTCTGCGTCCGCTCATTGATGGCGATTACAGTCGCAATTTATTATCTCAGTTTCTCAGCGAAATTTTTTCGGTGCCCGCTCTCATTTATCATCTACATCAGAGCACGCCGCAGTGTATCGAACAGTTTGGCTCTATGTTGCTGTTGAAGCGTGCGTTGAGCATTTCAACGGATTTTCAATGGTTCGAGGAGTTTGCGGCTAGTATGTCCGGGACCAAAACGCTGGCGTATCTGGGCAACATTGTAAACATGTTTAACATTGACAATCAATCCGAGGCCAAGCAATTGGCCTTTCCACTGCTAACCGTAAGTTACATTGGTCATTTGCCAATTATCTGACTTATGTCTAACTCAACGCATTCCAGGAGACCACCACATCGCTGCTGGAATTAATACCCAACACGGTGACCACCAAGGGCGTTTTTACACAGTGGCACGAGCTACTCGGCTGGCATACACCTTGTGCGGAGCCAGCGCAGAACCAAAATGTGGCCCTTATCAAGAAGCAATTTCATATGCTGTGGGATCATCGCTGCATCAAACTGCTGCTGGGTGATTTGCTTAAGCAGATCAATGAGAACTACGAACGCATTGAGTTCCAATCACCACAACAGCCCTCAACCAGCAATCTTCTGCGTCGCGCCCTGGAACGTAGTCACACTGGCTTGTTGGCTAGCGCAACTTGCAAGCAGACAAAGGTCTCTTGGCGTAAGCTAGACAATAACGATGTGCTGCAAGTGTCACGCATCTGTGGAATGTATTATGCAGCACTTAGCACTCTCTCCCAAATGCGTCTCGACATTCTTACCGGCATTTGTTATAATGATAATGTTTTGTATGACATTTGGCTGTTGCTCACTTCGCTGGGTCCCAACTGTGGCATGAAGGAGTATCTGGAACTGTTGCGCTGCGAGACGGCTGTGCAGAAGCCACAGACAGCCATGCTCATGCTCTTCTGTGACTGCATGACGCACTACGTTACGTGAGTTATCAACAAAGTTGCCACCATTAAAGCTTGTTAATATATTTTAAATTTTAACTGCAGCATTCTGGATGAGTATGAAATGTACACAGAGCAGTCACCCTTCAAACTCAACGACTATGTTATGCTCACGTATTTTCTGAACAATATGCTTTTCAAACTGATCAACGATAACATTTTGGGTAAGCATGGCTCATTACATATCGACGTGGAAAAAGTGCCAAAGAAATACAGTTACAAAAGCTATATATCATAATAGCTTTTTCTAAATGCAACTTATTTATCTCAATTTCCTTCTATTTTTCTAGGTGCCAAGAACATTGTACAAAATCCAGTTTTCGTTTCGCTGCATACGCTGCTGCTGTGTCTATATCGTCGTGACTGTCGTCGTCCCTTTACGCCGCCCAATCATTGGCTCATCCCCGAGGTGAAGCCGTCGACATTCATCAATGATCTGGAAAAGGCCAAACGCAATGCTATGCTGCTGCTGGCAAAGATGCCGCACATTATTCCCCACGAGGATCGGGTCAAGTTATTCCGCAAATTCGTACAGAACGAGAAGGCTGTTATGGGTCTGACGGAGAGCGCCTGTGCCTCGCCACGTTCAGCTCTGATTGTAATTCATCGTGAGCGCATCGTTGAGGATGGCTATCGCCAGTTAGCCGCACAGCCCACACATGCTCTTAAAGGTGTCATTCGAGTGCGATTTATCAATCAACAGGGCTTGCATGAGGCGGGCATTGATCAGGATGGTGTCTTCAAGGAGTTTCTCGAGGAGACCATAAAGAAAGTGTTTGATCCATCGCTTAATCTGTTCAAGACCACATCCGATCAGCGACTGTATCCATCGCCCATCTCCTATGTGCAGGACAATCATCTGCAGCTCTTCGAGTTTGTTGGTCGCATGCTGGGCAAAGCTGTTTACGAGGGGATTGTGGTCGATGTGCCTTTCGCCTCGTTCTTTCTCTCCCAATTGCTGGGACAGACGCAGCAGGCTCTTTACTCATGCATGGATGAGTTGCCTTCGCTGGACAACGAACTCTATCGCAGTCTCACCTTTATCAAGCACTACAAACAAGATGTGGCTGATTTGAATTTAACTTTTTCGGTGGATCAGGATGTTATGGGCAAGATTGTGACGCACGAACTACATCCTGGTGGCAAGGCGCGTGTAGTCAACGATCACAACAAGCTGGTCTACATACATTACATGGCCTACTTTCATATGAACACACAGATTCGTGAGCAAACGCAAGCATTCAATCGTGGCTTCCGCAGCATTGTGAATCCTGAATGGTTGTCGCTGTTCTCGCCACCGGAGCTGCAGCGTCTGATCTCAGGTGATACGGTCCCATTGGATCTGCGAGATTTGCGCAAGCACACACAGTATTATGGTGGTTTTCATGACTCCCACCGCGTTGTTGGCTGGCTGTGGGACATATTGGCAAAAGATTTTACTGAGGACGAGCGCAAATTGTTTCTCAAGGTGCGTTGAATTGCGAGTAAATGGTATGAAGAATTTTACTAATCCGATTTACCTTGCAGTTCGTTACTAGCTGCTCCAAGCCGCCGTTGCTGGGCTTTGCGCATCTGGAGCCTCCATTTTCCATACGCTGCGTGGAGGTTGGCGACGATGAGGACACTGGTGACACCATTGGCAGTGTCATTCGAGGTTTCTTCACTATACGCAAAAAGGATCCACTCAATCGGCTGCCCACCTCGTCCACCTGTTTCAATCTGCTGAAGCTGCCCAACTACCAGAAGAAGTCCACGTTGCGAGACAAACTACGCTATGCTGTGAGCAGTAACACGGGCTTCGAGCTCTCCTAAACTATTGGATTTGAACTTGGAGCTGGAGCTGGATCTGGTTCAAGCAGCCGCTACATATCAGAGCGTGCTGAGCTTTCGGTGTTGTTATCTCTTTCAATTATTATTCTTAACGTTTCTTGCTGAAATGTCGTTATACACATGTAGATATATATGTCCCTTTCCCCCGAACACTCTCCATCTTTTTAATACATTATTATCAACATTTTGGATGTTGAATTGATTTTTTTATGTATGTAAGTAAGTTTCAGGCAATTGTATATTGTGCGTGTGTGTTTTTAGATATTTTATGAAACACATTTTTATCAATTGATGAAAAGCATAAATAATTATTACACATATTAATGAATATATATATATAACTCATTGTATGTATATGTATAAACGTATAGCTGTGATAAACAAATTATAATAAACACAAAAAAACGACAAAATACGAAGCTAAATTAATAAAAAAAAAACAAAAACAATATAGTTAATTTGAAAAACGATAAGCATAAGCATAAACCGAATTAATTGTACTATTTATAATTTGGACGTGCGATAAATATTTAATCCACAAACGTCATAAGTTAATAATGTGAAACACAAGAAAAACAAAAACCAAAACCAAAAGAAACAGCAACAATAAATCTAAATGTCTGATTCGTGTGTAAATTTGGCTTGTTTGTCTCTTAAGCAAATAGATATGTCATTAACAGTATTCCATTCCTAAAGATAACAAACAACAAATTACATGCAACAAACAAGCCAAAAACGGCAGCAATTAGTGAATGGTTGCTTACCGAATTTCCCCGGGTTTTTCCAAGCGCAGGCAATGAATGAAAACCGATGCCGCCGATGCCGTTACAGTCGCGCTAATGACACAAATCCCAAATGCCGTCTGGACACAGCTAATTGCCTGAGTCAGAGTCGGGAGGATCGAGGCGACAGATAGGAAGTGCACTTAGGCTTTGCATTGGATAAGCGGAAATGTTGCGCAGAATTTATGCAAAATGTTCGTCAAATTACCGGAAATTCAGCTGACTAATGACTCTAGTCAGTCATTTGGATTTCGTAATGATAAAAAAGGGTTTCCCAATAACTGAAATATCTTCTAGAAGATCGCGATCGTATTGCCATTTTTAATCTCGGTTTTCTTCAATATTATTTGACATTTTTATGGGGGTTCCGGTTATCCCTTCCTTCAAATAATCGAAAACTGTCGCCCTTTTGTGGTTGAACTATCTTTTTACAATACGCTCCCAAGACAATGCCAACAAATTGTTGTACAGACCCACAAAACATACAAGAATCATAACAATAATATCCAAAACTCTCTCGACTAAGACCAATACTAGGGACAGAGGAAACAGTCGGAGGTCTGTTGTCGGTCGTCAGCTCATCAGAGCCATAAAATCCATTGTTCCCAAGCAGCAGCATCCCTGCGACAAAGTGTGATGATTTTTATGAGTTGCCTGTGAGTTTTTGCCGACAGTGACGCCGTCGTTGTCATTTTTGTCGTCCTGTCGCTGCCAACAACAAGTGGTAACAAGTGAGTTCGTCTCCGACTCCGACTCCGTCTACGACTAACACTCAAGTGGCATTGACTCGACTCTTTTGCGGCAATTCCTTGGCGCCAGTTTGATGTTGTGGTGCCTCAACAATTTGTTACAAGTACCGTTTAATATTTGATTACGGTAACTTATCAAGAGGCGGATCTATATACTTAGTTCCACAACAGGTCCAACTTGTAGTACTCTTATACGGTAGCTCCGTTTATGCTGATTTCAGATAAGCTGAATGTAGTACCTATGTACTATATATCCACTTGAGCCAGCTGCTAGATGATCAGTTGATAGTCGATTTTCTTCTCATTCTGTATGGGATTCGTCTAAAATTGTTCTTGAGTGCCGCTGGGAGTCAGCTGTTAGTGACGATTTACTTGAAAGTATTTGAAACACTTTCAAAACATAAATAAACGTTTGTTTCTTGAAGACTTCGGTTCATCTTAACAATTACAAAAGTTTTCAAAAAATTATTGTAACTAAAAGTAGATTGTTGGTCACATATTATTAAAATAGAAACAATTTTTTTTATTCATAAACTCGTTAAACTAAAACTTTATCAAATACAATTAGGAATGTTAGTGTAGTGTTTCGTTTGTTTGGTTTTTAGAAAACTATTAATTTATCTAGTTTCTTTTAAATGCTAATCCTTTTTTTTTCAGTTTTCTACGCCAAATGTAATGTAATGTTTGCTCTAAGGTACATACATATTTCTTACGTTAAACTCTGTTCTGTTTAATAAAAGTTTCGAAATCAATTTTCGTAGAAAAACATAAAGTCTTTTAAGCTAATCGGCTTTTAATTCTGTTGGCCCAGATGTAAACCATTTCCATGCTGATTTCCAAAAATACCGAAATGTAGTTCAAAGTGATGCCCCCGTAATGCAGTTAATGCTATCAATGATAATATGGGCGCCCATTATTTAGTTCCCGTCACACACGAGATTGCTCAAAATGGCGCTCCAATGCAGCGGAGCGAGACAACCAGAGAGACGGTAGAGCAACAACCAATGCTAAGACAGCAGATTAAAGAGCGCTAGCCGGAGAGATCAATCTGAGAGAGAGTGGGACAGAGTGAGAGAGACTGAGAGTGAAACAGGTCGGGTGAGTACCTGAGACGACGGCATAGAACCAAATCGAGACGAGACAAAAAAAAAAAACTCAACCGACCGGATTCGACTAGCAGCGAGTTAGGGGCAACTGGAATTTAGAGCGCAACAGTTTCAATCTGAACAGCAAAGCGAACGGTTCGTTGACGTTCAAAGAAAGAGAGTGATCGCATTCTACATCAAATATCGAGAGAATTTAGAGTGAGATCCTAAACGCATTTAGTTAACTTCTACTTGGAGTACATACAACATATAACATACACTATGTTGGCACTCTCGAACATTGCCGATCTGCGGCTGCAGCAGCAAATCGCCCATGAGATATATCGCCAGCAGATTATGCAACGTCTACCAGGTAAGCAGAGCGCACTTCCTCGCTTTTGGCTTTGCCGACGGCACTAACAGTTCGATTCTTTGCAGATCCACTGTGCGGTATGTTTGCATCACATTTTGCAGCAGCTCCTTCGCTGCCACCGCCACCGCCACCTCCGCAACCCTCGCTGCCTGGCGTCTCGGCCAAGCTGGAAAACAATGAACTGTGGCAACAATTCCACCACATTGGCACTGAAATGATCATCACCAAGAGCGGCCGGTACGTTAAATGTCTCTACGTGTTGAAGCTTATCTACACAAAGATATGCCCGAAGAATGGGAGCATCAGCAACTATTTGTTATTCTTCTTCTTCTTTGCACTAAGCAACAATTATTATTGCTTCATTTACAGACGCATGTTTCCCTCGATGCGTGTCTCGCTTTCTGGCCTCGAGGAGGAGACCAACTATTGTGTGCTGCTGGAGATGGTGCCCATTGGCGACTGTCGCTACAAGTTCTCCGGCTCCCAATGGGTGCCAGCTGGCGGAGCCGAGCCACAGAGTCCACAGCGCATGTATATGCATCCGGATAGTCCAGCTACAGGCAAACACTGGGAGTCACAGTCGCTGCTCTTCAGCAAAGTCAAGTTGACGAACAACACGCTGGATAACAATGGACATGTAAGTGACAACTGATCTATTACACTGCGATGCAGTTGTTAAGAATCTTTTCTTCACTCTTTAGATCGTTTTGGCCAGCATGCACAAGTATCAGCCACGTTTGCATATCGTACGTGCCGCAGATCTGTCGCAGCTGCATTGGGCGCCACAACAGGCCTTTGTCTTCCCCGAGACAGAGTTCATTGCCGTAACAGCTTATCAGGTGTGTACTCTGCTCTATTTAAGTGTTTGATCGCAACTAAGTTTGAATATTCGACTTACAGAATGATCGCATCACCAAGCTGAAGATCGACAACAATCCCTTTGCAAAGGGCTTTCGAGAGACCGGGCAATCACGCTGCAAGCGCAAGCTCAACGATTCCCCGCCACCTGCTCCGACAAGTGGCTCTGAAGCTGGAGCCAGTGTGGAGCTGACAATTTCGCCGTCGGCGAAACGTCTGCGTCTAGCCGAACAGCGTCCTCAACCATCCGCTGCTGGCTTCGTTGTGCCGCCTCATTATCTGCTGGATACACTGGAGACCAATTGCTATCTCACAGCGTCAGCACCTCAAACACATCGCATTGATTATGCCAGCCACATCGCCAGCTATCCAAGTTGGGCTTATGCGCCGCCATCGCCAGATACGTCGTGTGCCTCCTCCTCTGTTTCATCCTCCGCATCTTCCTCAAGTTGCGACTCAGACACCGATACCATTGTGGACGTTGTGGGCAATGCCACAAGCAATGCGGAGCCCGAGTCGATTAGCCAAGTCACCACAGCAGCTGCTCCGCCAAAGCCAAAACGCAGCAGCTTTAGCATCTTGGACATATTAGGCACGACAGTCGCTCCGTCTAGTTAGTTTAGTTGAGTTTAGTTTTGCAGTTTTGCTCCCATTTCAGCGGTTGCTCCTCACAGTGCCTTATACACATTTAATTAGCGTTTAGTTACCGAGTGTTTAAATTGTGATATTTTGCAGTTCATTAAGATTTCCAGGTATTTACCATCAGTATTTATCTTAAGTATTTATTATGTAATTTTAATTGTTTGAAATGATTTCGTAATGGATTTATTGTCTTTGGCATTTTAATGCGAGTAAATAAAGAATTTTTACAAGTATTTCATAAACGATTTCTTTTTATGGCAATTTTAAAGGGCGTCGGATAGTTGAAATTGCAAGTAAAGTGGTTACGAGATAAGTGGGAAATACTACACGATATATTTATCTGATTTTCATCATATTTTGTTGTAAAGTTTATATTTTCAGTGGAATTTAAGAAAGTGGAAAATGCCTAAATATCGCTCTTTATATTAACATTATACATTTATCTTTCTGTTAGATCATTTCATTCTAAGTAGGGTTATCAACTCAATTACCTAAATCATGGAAATTAAACAAATTAATCCAATTCCTCATTTCAAAAATATTATATAGTGTTGATTAGCTAGTTTTTCCTGTGCTTACAAATTCCATTCTAGAGATAAATTGCTTTGTAATATGTAGAAATCTAACGAAACACTAGCAAATCACGGTAGCGAGCCTCCACTGTGGGGTAATTCACTTTTTAGTGCAGCTTCAGTCGTGCGATAATCTCTCGCAGCCTTGCTTATACATAAGGTATAACTTATTCTTCTCTGCTTACCATTTGGTTTGCTGCTTCTTCGAAAATGCTTCTGCTGTGCTTCTTCCATTTTGCTCACATTCCATTTGTAGTATAACATAATTGCGTCTCATATCTCTCGCACATGTTCTGTCCATAAAACCAGTTCCTCTTTGCGTTCTTCGTTCTCCTCGTTTGTGGAGAGTATGGAGTTGTAGTTGTTGGATGTATAGAGTGCGCTCTCCCAGGCCACGCAAGCAAGAACAACGCCGACGACATGAACGCTTATCAGCAGATCAGAGAGCGCCGCATCTTAAATGCTGGCGCCAGCGCCAATGCGCTGATTGAGCGCGACGATCGCCAGGTAATCCTCTGGTCAGCAAGCCAGCCAACGAGCCAAATGTAATTGATGTTTTCACGTTGTAGTTGTTTGCTATTTACATGCGCCAATTGTAGGAACCAAAGAGCCACTTGCTAAACTTGATGTTGATGTTTTTGGGGCTGGCCAAAAGGAAATGAGAGGGCGACAATGGCGGCATCTTTTGAATGGACGTCGAACTATTGCCAGTTGTTCAAATTGCCAATCTTCGACGGTGGCATTTCATTTCCAATCGCGTTAAGAAACAATTGTTAAACGGCTACCCGATATACATACTCCTCACACCACACACGTAGCAAACAACCTGTTTTGGTTTTGTTGTTGGTTTTTTCTCTCTATCTCTCTCTCGGATGTCGCCATCTGTTGCTTGTCGGCGACTTGGGGCTGCAGCTTCCCATTCATGTTGCCGCTGGAAGTGTTTATGGGCTCCACATTAGCCACGCTGCATATTCATGTTAAACGTCGCCAAAAAGACTAACGATGCCAAACGGCTATTGTGTTGTTTTTGTTGTTGATGCTACGGCTGCGGGTTATTTGCTAAAATTTATTGAATTCTCATTTGCGAACAACCACGGAGACACACAAGCACCAATACCAATACCGATATGAGAGCGAGAGCCAGATCCATTTCCATTTTCAGGTTCAGGTTCACAAACATTCGCATGTCAAAGTCAAATGAGCGCCGTCGCGAGTTTTGATCTGCCAGCGAAGATAAGAAACTTTTTTTTCCTTCCTTTTGTGTCCCAGGCCGTGTATTTTGGTTGAATGCGCTCCTGCTTTGCTGATGCTTGTAGTTCTTCTACTTGTTGTTTTTGCTATGCTCTCTCTTATTGTGTGTGTGTAATTTCGCTGGCAATTAATGTTATGGCGGCCAAAATCAAAGTCATTGGACATTTTTCGCTGGCGACAATTTTATCGGCAACACAACAAAATCATTTGGCCTAGAGATGGGCGCCAGTCCAGTCGTGCTCACATCATCTAACCACAAACTGCTATCCCATATGAAAGCGTTCTTTTATTTCATACAATATTCAACCCGTGCTCGTGCTTCGCACGTACACATCTCCAACCGGCTCGGGGTTTTTGGCGACGCTGGCGGTTCTATGTCTGACGAAACACTTCAATTGTTATAGAAGTGGCAGAGATAAGATATTTATTTAGAAGATCAGCTTATTGGCTCGTATACATATGCATGTATGTATCTCAGATATAACTTAAAATATAATTATATGCAACTTCCTGCGTTGCATTTATGGACGAGTATCGTTACGAGTGGTTTTGCGACGATGCCAATGATTGGGATTGTTATACTCCACTAAGTTTGTCAAATCGAAGCCAGCCGGCACAGTAATACCCTTCTTTTCACCTGGCAATTTCTCCTTTTTCGGCATTTCGGGCACATCTTCGAAAGGCGACACATAGGGCTCAACATCGAGAGAATTCTGATTCGATGCAGCAATAGTAGACTGAAAAAGGAATTTATATATAAAATTCATATTTGTTAATAACGTTAACGTTACTTGGCGTGACTCCATAGAGAGCTGGTTACGGAAACACTTCTGCTGTTCTTTCTCTATTAGTATTTTCTCCGATTGAATGCCCACAGCAGTCTGAAAGCTGCACGATGCAGAAGTAGAGGACTAAAAAAGAAACTTATATGTATATAATATTCATTTTCGTTGATTAAAGGCATAGCATTACTAGGTGTGGTTTCACATAGAACTTGTTGACGACACCCTTCTGCTGCTCTTTCTCTATTAGTTTATCCACCGATTCATTGGGCTTGAAATAGTTTTCCAAATTAGTAGAAAATCTACCCTGCAGCAAAGAATTACTCCTAGGGTGGCACTGCTGTTTAACCCAGATTTCGGTGAATGCAAATTTTTGCAAAACTTCCTTATTTATTTGATTGACCGGTAACTCTTCACTAATCTTAGCAGACATAGTTCGTTTTTTCTGGACGTCCATGTTGAATACGTCGAAGTCAGGAGTGGCGCAGCGTGGTTGTGACACCTCGTATTGATCGGTAAATGATTGGTTAAAGTAAAGCTTGAATATAAAAATAGTAAATACTTAAATTGTTCATTTTAATTGCGGTTGCTGATCTTATAAAATATGATAAGACTGTGACTGCAAACAGAGTGCATTGTAATTTGTAAGATACTTACAAAATTTGCATTATTTTCGATGCCGGAGGCAATGTTGGAGTCACTGGAACTCTCCGAATCACTTTCTGTGTTTAGAGTTATCTGCAACGTGAAACAGAAGAATTGCATAAATTGCGCATTGGATAAATCAAACTTGAACTTGCCTTAACAGCTTCCAAACGATTTGTTAGAGGTTTGTCTGTTTCTTCGTGATTATAGAAGTTATTGGATAAATCCGCCAAACCATCAAGATATTCATTGCTATGCGCGAAGGATTGAAGAAAATCCTTTTCTTTCTCCATTTCAGCTAAATATTTGTTAACCGGCTTTGATTTTTGATTCATTTTACGACTTTCTTTAAGAAAATGTAATTCTGTGACAAAATAGCAAGAAGAAGCTAGTCAGGAGTCAGAGAGAAAGAGATCGACAACAATTTATTGGCCTTCTATCGATATTTCCATAATTCCGATAAATTGGTTGATTGATTTCGTTGTGAATAGATTTTCGTTCAAGTGAACTCGTGTGTGTGTGCAAATAAACATATGTAGTACATACATATATAATTGGTGCACTTGACAGCGGCTTTTGTTGTTGTTCTTCCTTTGGTCTTTAATTGTTTGGCGCGATTTGCAAAAATGATGCGCAGATTGTCTGCCTGCTTGTGTGGGTGGATTTTCATTATCCTGTAATTGTTTGTGCTATTGTTCACACGCTACGTTTGAAAAATTACACGCTTTGTTAATTGTTCCAACCCCGAGCAGGCCCAAGACGCATACCTAATAAATACACATGCATATGTATGTACATACATGTGTAGTCCATTTGCATAAACTGCTACATACATATGTATGTAGGTCCGCTGCCTAGTAGGTTTGGCTTCGCTCTAGTTTAAAACCTCGGCTTAGGGTAAAGCATAAGGACGAGATATAGATTAGGAGCTGGGTTAGGTTTATGGCTTGGCACTGGCGGCACACGACGCTACTCTCTGTATTGTTTCATTTTCTGGATCAGCAAATATGATTTTCGACAATAGCAATCTCAAGTAGCCGTACTTTGTGCGTTTGCTTAACGCCGGCTACGGTGTTAAACCCTGAAGAAGAAAAGAGAAACATAATGTCTTTGCGGACACAGCAAAAACAAGTATACAAAAGCGAGTACACTTGCTGCCTCACTCCCACTCAGATAATGAGAGTGGGAGTGCGCCAACAAGCAGTGCAAGTGAACTGCTTGCTTTCATTTGGCGCACTATTCAAATTGCTTGCCGTGACGCGTAAAACGCTTTTCCACTCATTAGCACTTGTTGTTTACTACTCACCCTCCAATTGTTGCTTGTAATTAACTTTCGTTTAGGAAATGGTAATGGAAATGGTTCAGTTTTGCTCCCCATTTGTGCTGTTTACACACACAAAGTGTATCTAATTTCATGAGGCACCCGTAAAATGCAACAGCCAAATGCATTAATTACGCTCACGCTGCCAACCTGCGACATCTGCTGCTGCCATCGTTGCCTCTGCAGTTTAATGAGGCATTCAATGCACTTACAACCTTGCGCCTGTCAACACATCCACAGCACAGAGGCATAGTCGACTGCAGCTCGACATCTGTCACCCGTTCGTTGTGCTATAAAACCGCAGTTCCCCTTCTGCCTCTGTTCCCTCCCGCCGTCTGTTGAGGCTACAAACTCCCTGGCGACTTCAATTTGTAAATCGATTTGGTGGTAAATTGAAATTATTGTTTGTTTTTTTTTCTTTGTGTTCTTTTGGCTGCTCTTGGCCCCGACTAGAGTCTGAAACACGCCTCCCCCGTCAACGTCGTCCTCGTCGTTTTCGTTTTCGTCGTCTTTGAGACGTGGGTGGTGACGCATGTCATCGTAAACTTCAACATTGGCTACATTCTGTGCCAGCGGAACAAACGCAGAAACAACAACAGCAACTGCAACTTACATAACAATTTCAGTGTTTTTTTTTTTTGGGTTGCTGCTGCTTCTGCTGCCCATTTCATAAACATCTTTAGCTATTATGAGTCTCCGGAGTATTGCGGCGTCTGCTGCCTGTTCTGTTGTTGGGTTGCAACCGAATTTCATGCCTTGTCGAGCTATTTAATTGCAAACAAATTATGTTCTGGCCAAGTCGTTGTGTGGCTAATGGATGAGATGCTGCGTCTTCTGGGGTCTTCCTCCTCTTACTGATGATGTTGTTGAAATTCTAGCGTTTATCTTGTAAATTGTTTGGGATTAATGTCTAGCGGAAGTTGTGATTTGAGAGATGCTGCAGCAATGATGAAATGTCTGCGCAACATGTTCATTTACCTACAGCAAAGTGTGTGGGCGTAGCGGCTTTGAAGCATGCCTCAAATAGTTGCCAATTACCAGTAAATAGGCTTAATGCCAAAGGCGCCTCTGTTATCATCTTAACATATAAAAAAGAGTCTATAAGCTTATTTTTAACTGCACTAAATCTGTGCTAGTCTAAGCAGGCAGGATGAAAATCTCCTTCTGTCTTCTTGGATCATAACTGCTGCAAACAGAGCCCAACTGCACAACTGCATAAGACTATAAATATGTGTATGTACATGCTGATATTGACAAACAAACGCTTAAACCAAAATCATAAACTAATATTATGTATTTCTGAACAATTTAAGACTCTAACTTTACAAAAATATTCAAATCTTAATTCATAACTTTAGATCTTCATCGATCGGCGTCGATGTGGAACGCACTCCGGCTTTAAAGGAGGCGTAATCTTCATCACTTAATTCAAGGTGCATCTCCATTTCTGAGTCGAAGCACATGGTGCTCTTAGGGATTTCCAACGCTGCAGCTTGCCAATCCTCCTCTGAATCATCCGAAATTATTAAAGTATCAGACTTTACTTTGCTACCATTTGGACTATGGGGCAACAATGTTGATGATGCTTGAGATGCCAAGCGACGCCATTTGTCTAAACGCTGATTGTTAACCATCTTCAGTTTGCAGCGTTGAATGTGCACAGCTATTTCAATTTCCTCCGGTTTATAAGGTACCACAATTCCTTTCTCTACCGCCTTGATATACATTTTGTTGATGAAGTCCTTGGAGCGATTTTTGAATCGATCTTCTTTTTCGAAACGTTTCTTTGCCTCCCAGAGGCAATTAAAGCGTGTCATATCGACACGCACTTTGGTGCGCAGACACAGTTGTCGTACATCTTCTGCACTATATGTTCGACTTAGGTCTTCAATGGAAACTCTTTCAGATTTTGATATGCGTTGAATAATGTTTTTTTGTACTCTATTTATTGCATATTTTATCTTCTTAACTTTTGTTTCGTAATCTTTTTGATATTTCATCAGCATTTGCGGTATTCGCGACATTTTGTGTCACTTAATTATGTATTAATTATGAATTATTTACATATAATGTACACGCTTGTTCAACGTTTGAAGAACTACGCTACTCTCGTTTTTTTTGTTTGTTTTGCTATATTGCTCTCTCGCTCTCACTTTAACCACAGCCGAGGCAGAATCTTAGCAGAACAAAAACAAATTTTCGGTTATGTTTTGCTCGCAGATTTTTTGCTTGAGAGCATGTACCCATGAACCTGTATAGCTGTAACTGTAGTTTTTCGTTGTTTTACTCTGGCTCTGCTTCGGCTCGCGTCGAAGTGAATGCGATAGCAATAGCAATAACAAAACGAAATACTGCGAGAGTAACGTAGTTTTTCAAACGGTGATCGCAACCTCTACTGCGAATACAATGCTTGACTTAGTGAGCTTTAAGCTTTTGATGGTTTTAAAAGTTGACATTTCTGAATGTCTCATAATAAAAGCTCAATTATATTTATGCTTCTACGGAAAACTATTTTTATTGTGTCCACTTAAAGATAGCTTAAACATTAATCAGGCCAAATTAAACTTAAATTTGTACAACTTAAAAAAAGAAAGAATCTAAAAAATGTAAACTAACTCCCACCTCCCAGTATAGCCGAAATGCTGAAGCCTTTGCGTTTGCTGGGCGCCTCAGGAGTTGGCTGTTGCTGTTGCTGTTGCTGCTGCTGCTGCAGTGGAGAATGCGATGTAGTTTGTGTTGTCTCGCTGCCCACATCCAGTTCCAGCTCATCGGTTGTCGTCTCATCCACAACGGAAAAGCTGTGCGGCAAACCAAGCACCGGAAGTGCAGGCAAAGCAGCTTGCAAAATCGACGTTGGCCCATACAGATGTGGAGACGACGTCGCAGTCGTCGTCATTGTTGGCCCATTGTACTCGTGTGGTGGCCGGCCAAAATAAGTGCAGGCGAGATCAACGAGCGAGGGTCGCAGCAAGCTCTGCATGTTCTGCTGGAAATGCTGCATGAATGCGCTGGTGGTGGCCTGTTGATGCGGAGGTGGAGGTGGAGGTGGAGGGGAGCCAATGCTGCTGGCGCCAACTGGGAACTGAGCCGCAGGCAACTCAGCGCCATCGAGCGATGATGATAACGAACAGGCGGAACCATTTGATCTCAGTCGCTTAATTTGTGGACCATCCTGTTCGCTGTTGTGCAATGTTATTGCTGTTGCTGTTGCTGTTGAAGTTGCCTCCACTAAGGCCGATGCTGATGTGGATGTGGATGTGAATGTCGAGGCTGATCCCGATCTGGCTGTCGCTGTGAATTTGCCTGGCGACATGTCAAGCGAGCCAGAGGATGTCTGGGCATGGTGATCTTGATCGTCATCTGTTGGCGATGAAGACATTTTGCGTTTGCAGCGTGATTGTCCAGTTTCGCGGAAACCTTTGGCAAATGGATTGTTGTCGATCTTCAGCTTTGTGATGCGATCATTCTGTTGAAAAAGGATAAAACAAGCGAGTGGAAGTTGTGTAAATTGCATGAAATATGACAATTGCTCTAGTCGGAGACGGAGACAGAGACAGAGAAGGAGTCGGAGTCGGAGTCCGAGTCGGAATCGGAGTATTAGCTCGGCGTTAAGTAACAGCGCCACTTGACACCGCAGACGGTGATCGAAGAGAGAGAGAGAAAGGGAGCGGAGCACTTGAATTGACTCGGTTGTCGCTGTCATGACTTGACAACTTTGTGACGATGATCTTGTGGAAGCGATCACGCTAATTAGAGGCAGACGGACGACCGAGCTAAGAGCTGAGAGCTGGCGTCGCTGTCAATGAGTCGAGACATAGACAAAAACACAGCAAGAGGCCAGTCAGTCAGTCCCTCAGTCAGTCAGTCAGTCAGTTAGCAAGGATGTGGCTATCCAACTTCCTAAAATAACAAAAACAGGGTAAAGTGAGCTGAAACTGACTTTTGTTGTAGACAAAGGGCGTTGCATGCTAATTTGAGACGTTGGTCAGGCTACCCACGGCGTGAGTGATCGTTTGCCCAAATTAAACAATTAGCCACAATGCTCAATGAATTGGCAAAATCAGAGTCAGCCTAGAATTGGAGCTGCTGCTCAGCAGGAAAAATGCCAATGTTAAAATTAGTTTGAAAAAATTGAGTATCGAATATTTGGCAATATCACATTGATTTCGACTAGAATTAAGAATTTTTTACTGATCTCAAGAGCAGAAGCAAAGCCTCAAATATATATAGATATTATGGAATACATATTTCCCTATATTATTGATTGGTTTTTCAAAGATCTAAATAGACAAAGCTAACAGATTTGCAAATATTTAAATATTATGGAACATATATTTCCCTATATTATTGATTTAGAAGACAAAGCTGACAGATTTGCCTAAATTATCTCTCTATACAGCAAAAAATTCTGAGCAATCAGTTCTTTAAGATTGCTTATTTCTTGCATTGAGTTTGTCTATTACGAAAGCGTATTGTCTTTTTTTGTTCTCATTGTGCTTACCTGATAAGCTGTCACAGCCACGAATTCCGTTTCGGCAAACACAAAAGCCTGTTGGGGCGCCCAAGGAATCTGGGCCAGGTCCGCGGTGCGTATGACATGCAAACGTGGCTGATACTTGTGCATGCTGGCCAAGACGATCTGCAAGTAAGGCAAAGAACAGAGTTGGGGGCACATTAAGAGCTGTCGCTTTTCGTTTGAAGCTGCGCCATAGTGTAGGTCACTTACATGTCCGCTGTTGTCCAGCGTGTTGTTCGTCAACTTCACTTTGTTGAATAAAATGGGCTGAGCCTGCCAATGGGCGCCCGTTGCCGGACTATCCGGATGCAGATACATGCGTTGAGGACTCTGTGGCTCGGCGCCGCCAGCTGGCACCCATTGGGAGCCGGAGAACTTGTAGCGACAGTCGCCAATGGGCACCATCTCGAGCAGGACACAATAGTTGGTCTCCTCATCGAGACCTGAAACGCTGAGGCGCATCGAGGGAAACATGCGTCTGCAATGGGGAAGGGAGAATTGAGATAGAGTCAACAAGTTGAGGGCATCATTGACGGCAATAAATAATATCGTGAAAGATCCTTTTTCTTTTCTTTTCTTTTCTTTTCTTTTTGTTCTGGGCGTTACAAATATTTAATTGTGCGTTGCTCGTGGTCCATGTAATTAGCCTAGGCAAATGCACAATACAAATAAAGGCCTCGAGTTTGCCCTGTGCTAACAAGGACCAGATAGAGAGAGAATGAGAGAAGAACATATTGGATAGAGACAGAGGAGGATGCTGCTGCAACAGCGACCCTGCCACAGTGGCACAGCAGGTGGTCAGCGCGCTTGGCGCCAGCCTCGAAAATTGTTTGCGCCCCTCCCGATTCTCTTCTGCCTCTGCTTGTTTTTTGTGTTCTTGTTTTTTTTGGCAATGATTCTGTATATTTATATCCGGTGCACACAGTGTAGAGGGTATGATAAGCTAGTCTATAACCAAACAAAATAATTCAATCAATTTGGTGTCCTCAAGGTATTGGACAATTATGAAATGAATAAGAAAAAATTGAACTATTTAATTAAATTAAATATTATTATCGGGTATCTAGTAGTCGAGCAAACTCAACTTTGACCGTTTTTACTTGTTTGTTTCTATTTCATGTTTTTTCTTCTCGTATTTGTGGCGATGATTAATTAATTTAAGTCGACTGCGCTGTGTTTGCCTACATTTAATTTGATTCCTTTTCTGGTTTGTTGAATTCCATTAGAGCAGAGCTAAATATTTCGACATTCGTGCGGTTTAGAATTTCATTTGCAATTCGCCTTTTTTCTCTTCTCTTCTCTTCACGATTTCGAGCTCGTTCTCCATCTACAACTTGATTCTTTTTGTTGTTTTCGCTGCTGCATTTTTGACAAACGATTTGTTAAGATATTGATCTTTGGCGCGTCTGCGCATAATTAACAAATGCGAGAATCCTCGCGAGACTTTCAATGGAATCAGCACCAAAAAACATTTCGAACATTTCATACCACATTCACTTTGGCGCCTCAGGAGAAAAAGGAGCAGCATCAGGTGCATTTTGGAGTACCAATCATGAGTGTTTATGAGATGTTTTTGAGTTTCATTTGTTACATTTTATAAGCACTGTTTAAGTCCTAAACTATAAGGAATAGATTAAAGTAAGGTAGATGGTGCTACACATATTTTTATTATATATAAATTCCACTTTTTCAATATTCAAATTGTTTGAGAAAGGATTCTTAGGATCAAAGTTTGTACGAAAACTTTAGCGAAGTGCTACAGAAACTGACTAGCTAATGTATAAAATCCAATGCTTAAAATCAAGAAAAGCATTTAAAGATTTTGTAGAATAATGGTAGATTTTATGAAACTTTGAGTTCAGCAAGAAACTCAATAGACACAACATTTTTATTACTTTACATTAGCCTGGGATTCCTTACAAGCTCAGTCTTTTGAATACAACTATCAGCGTCAGCGTCAGCGTCACTCTTTACGCTCATTACGAAATGCTTTTTAACTGCTCTCAACGTATCCACTTGCCTTTCTGATCAGATACTGCCAAAAGTGTGAGTTCAGACGCTTTAAAAGTGATTCACCTGAATTACGCTGCAACTCAAGAATTTCTTCGTGTTGCCTTTCTTTGCGATTCTCATGATGTTAACATCGAAGTGGCTATCAATGCAGTTGCTTTTAAAAGCTTCGTGACAAAGCCATTTCATTTAGTTTTTCTTGATGCTTTTGTGTGCTTTGTTTTTGGGACAAAAGTCATGCATTTGTTCTATCTATCTTTTATGGTCGTCTGAGGCATTTGCCACCCATGCGATGCGGTCTCGATTTCAAGTGGAAGGGACAAGCAACTAATTAGTTTTTATGATCGCCACTTGGCAGCAGTTTGGACAGTCATAGTCCGATGTAAAGCTAGCGCCACACGGTGGCACTGTGGCGCCTAATCATTAAAAATTCAAATCGATTGCACGCAGAACAGTCGCCATCGCCATCGTAGTCAATGTCTGGCTGCATTTTTCACATAAAACATTTTTGATGAGCATAAAAACTATTTAATACTCGAATGCGACGCGACTTTATGAATAATTCATGAAATATCTGTTAGTATTCGAAATGCGGAGAAAAGAGTTGAATGCTGTTCTTCGACAATTTCGACAATCGCCCAAAATTTTATGCTAATGTGGAAGGGCGGGGAAAGGATCGATGGACAAACGATCTTATCGGCACTTGTGCATCTCGACGGCCAAAGTGTGAAATTGCTCGTATCTGTCGACGTCGTGGACAAGCTGCGGTCATTGTCAACGAACAACGTGCAGATACAGATACGAGCATAAGAGCCAGATACAGTTGTGATGATGGCAAGAGCGGAGGCAGTGACTGTCTGCAGACAGGCGCCACAATAAAAAAGGAAAAAACGAAAGAAAAAACAACAACAACAACAACAAAACCAACGACATCGCCGAAAGCAACAAAGATGACGACAAAGTATCCTTGACGCGAAGATTTATGCCACAGCAGCCGAAGTAAGTATCTCTTGGCCGCTGTTGAAAAACGCCGACCAAAAGGACGTCCCACAGCGTTCAGTGTCCATACTAGGCCTACAATAAATTACGATGACGCCACTTTACGCACATTTGAGCAAGTGCTTCGGACACTTTTAGGTAGTTTACGAATCAAGCGGCTCACGTAGCTGCTGCTGAGATACAAGATACAATATCTTTGGGCGATTGCGATAGCGCTATGGCGCTTTGATTTTCATTTGACAGCGCTGCGCAGCGAGCACGCAAAGTGAAAAGTGCCAGCGAACTTGTTCGCTTTACGCCTCAGTCAAGATATTCGATATGCGATCGAGGCACGGCACGGCACGGAAAGACAGGCCATGATTATATGGTAGTATGCTATGTTCTACGAGTATACCTGTCGCTGTCTCACATCCTGCATATCCTTCCGCCTGCCGTCGTCGTTTTGTTTGCCTGTGAAAATTGTTGTCGCGACGTCGCTGTAAACAATTTGCAGGCGCCTGCATCTAATGAGCATTTAACAGCGACGCCGCCGTCGACGATGATGAGGACGAGCAATGAAGCTAAGGGCTGAGACGCCGCCTGGCCACTTCACAGTGAACAGGCTCGAACTCGGGAACGGGATCGAGATCGAGAATGAGAACGGCGCTTTAAGTGCCAACGCTGCTGTTGCCATTGGCATGTTGTTGTTTTTCTTTGCTCAACATTTTGTTCGAGTATTATTTTTCACATTCGTGCTAATGCATCTCTCTTTTTCTCCCAGATCAATCCCAGATTTAATTACATTCCAAAAGTTCTTAAAGGCGCGACATCAAAGTCGCTGCTGCTGCATTTGCTTTGGCTGTTGCAGTTGAATCTTACCTGCCGCTTTTTGTGATGATCATTTCCGTGCCAATCTGATGGAATTGCTTCCAGAGCTCATCGTTCTGCAGCGTCATCTCCACGCCGGGCAACGAGACACGCGGAGGCATTATCACGTGTCGCGGCATCGGTATGGGCAACATCGGCGGAAAGGGATCTTTAATGGAATGAGTGTAAAAGCGAGAGATTGTATTAAGTATTTGATTGGATTGGTTGGAATAAGCACTTCATGATACTCTCATATAAAGTGAAGAGATCGTGGTAACAACTTCTGAGTAGCTTGTCAAGTGATTACTTTTATTAGCCTTAGATCAGTCGTCAAATTTTTAATTATTGATATTGCTTTCTTATATTTTAATGTCAATTTATCCTCAACATATTGAATCTAGAATATGTAAGCTAGAGATCGTCTTGAAAAGGATTTTATCTTAAATAAGTTTCAATTTATGTATTTCGATAATTGGGTGTTAGTCCACAGATATATGTAATATACAAATGTGAGTATGCCAGATGTTTCTATATATCAAACATCATCTTTACAGAGTGTTAAGAAACTAGTTAAATGCTAGATTCAACGAGATGTTCTTGTACTACTTAGTAGCGAAATAACTCAATACAAATGCGAAAATGGAAATAGATGTAGGAATCATTATAACCCCCCTCAATAAGTTGATGAAGGAAATCAAAGAGCATAGTAAAATCGCAATCGGAAGCATCTATCAATGTGTTCGTGCAATAACCAGAATAATTTGCATTTCTGTGGCGCATTTAATTTGATTTTCCTGCTGTGTTACGAGCTTGCTGCGAAGAGCGAGCAGCTAAAACACATTTTGTTATCAGTTACCAGTTACCAGTTAACAGTCATCAGGTGGCCCGCTGTGATGTGTCGCTTACATTTGGCTTATGCAAAACCGGCAAACGCTTTCTCACATTACTCAGGTTTATGGTGCGATCGTAAAAACGCTAATAGCACCAACGCCTGCTGCATGAAACCAAAACCAAAAGCAAAAACAAAAACAGAAAGCAAAGCGCCAACTGGGCGGCAAAGCTGAAAGCGTCGATCATTAATGCTAATGATCAATAACAGCTTTTGTGGCGATTACAAAATGGCCAAATTGAATGGCGTACGCGTCGTATGAGTAATGGAAAGCGTCGGTTGGAGTTTAAACTCACCTGGTATGCGTTGCATTATCTGCTGGCGATAAATCTCGTGGGCGATGTGCTGCTGCATGCGCAGATCGACCAGTTCGTTCATGGTGATCATGGTTTATATAGATTTAGGTATATTGTATGCGCTATTGTATATTTCACACTTTTGCAAATTGTTTAAACTTTTCTTTTTGTATTTCTTTTTTGGATTTGGCACAATTTAATCACAGACAACAGCAACAAGAGCAATAATAATAACGAGCAGAAACAACAATAACGTTAGCTGACAGCATGAGTTTTCAGTTCTTTTGTACAAGGCACGAGGCGAATTCGATTAGCGTTAATTATGCAAATCACAGCTAGGCAATAAGGCAAAATAAAGGCAAAAGTGGCGTTGTTATGGCAAATGTCTCATGTGCGTGTGGGTGTTAATTTGATTATGACAATAACAGCAACGAGTTTGAGAATTGTATTGGATTTTAAGTACGATGTCGTGTTGAATTTTGTTATGGTTTTGTCTTGTTTTGTGAGATAGACCGACGCTCGCGTCTTGTGCTCGCCAACTTCGCATTTCAACTGAGCAAGTTCCAACAATATGTCGCTACCGCTGCCGTCGCTCCTCGGCTCTGAACGAGCTTGACGAGTTCAGTTTGCGAGCCATTGATCGACATTCACGGCGGCTGCAGATCTCTGCTAACACTCTCACTCACTCGCTCTCTCCTTCTCTCCCTCTCTGGCAGGTTACCCTAAGCTGCAAACTGATTGGCCAGGCGAGCTGATTGCACGTGCAGCCAGAGCGAGTGCAACATAGCTGACTGTGTGGCTATCTCTGTTGGGCACTTAGCTGCTGCGCTCTCTTTGTTGGCACCTCCATTTTGAAAAAATGACACCAGCTGCCAATGCTCCGCCCTGTATTTGTCCCTCTCCCTCTCGTTCTTTCTAATTGTGTTTAATTTTGAAGTGCGAAGTTGCACAGTCAGCAGCTGAAACAGACAGACAGACACATGCTATGCAGTGTGTGCGTGTGTGTGATTGTATGTTTGCTGCGCTGTTGCTGGTGTTGCCTTTTAATTATACATCATGATCGAAATTGTTTTTTAGTTTTTATTCCTTCGTTCGTTCTTTTTTCTCCCATTTGGCATCTTTTTTTTTTTCTTCTTTTTTGTTACTTATTTATGCTTTGCCCATTTTTAGCCTCTGCCATCATGGTGGTCCTCTTGTCTTCTCTCGAGTTGTTGTTGTTGTTGTTACTCTTGTTGTTGTGGCTGCTGCCGTTTTGCTGTTCATTTATTTGATTTTGGTTTTGACGCTGCGTCATTCGGCGGCATTGATATGGTGGCATACACATGTACCCCAACTCCCCGATATGGACTCCGATTCGAACTCAAACTACTCTGGTATCGAACACAACCGCAATGCACTGCAGATGCAGCTGCTAGATTGTTGTAGTTGCTTCTTCATCATCTGCCTCTTCTCTTTCCTTACTTTTATATTTTATCGGCTTGTTCTGACCTTTTTGAGCTTGACAAAACATTTGTTAAACTACGGAAACGCATGTCGTCTACAAATTTGCGGTCATTCCATTCCACATTTGCTGCGAAGGCGGCAAAACAGGGAACCAAAAGCAGATGAATGTCCCGAGCAGACTCTTTGCAGGGACAAACTATTGCCAATCATGGTTGCAGCTGAAGACAGTTGATTCTAATTATAGTAAATGATTTTAAAGTGAAGCATTAATTATTTATATCGTATTCTTGGCTTTCCTGCCAAACTATATGTTTTTAATAAATTTTGCTGGTATAGAAATTGTATATTGTGTTGTGGATGAATCATTTTGTCCTAAGTACGTCATATTGATAAAATGTTTATCATGTTATCATAATCTTCTCCACAATTTTTGTCTTTTAAAAGAGCTTAAAACCATAATTTATTTATATTTATTCGCAACATATGTGCCTAATGTTTTTGATGTCTGCAACTTTATAAATCATTCTAGAGTGTATTTGGTTTGTTAATGAAAATGAATAATTGAAATTAATTTTCTGTCTTAATAGAGTGGCTACAATTTCAATTCAATACTAATACTTTTTATTGTTTGTTGTTCTTATCTCTATTAAGTAAATTGGTTTAACCTTTGCTAAAATTACACTAATTAATTGATTGCTAAGCCAGTTTTGAACTTTAACATTTTGTTAAGTATACGCAACGTGGTAGAACGAGTGAAACACTTTCGCTTTCGCTTTCGTGTAGAACAACTTGTTTACAAATTGTTTTATTCCCAAGAATCTGGCTGTATATCTACTGGGTAAATATTGCAGCTCGTATCTGGGTATAAACAAAAGCACTTCCGTTAGGCTGGCTCAAATAATTAAACATTACTTAGCTTTGTGTCTTTATCTGCTTCACGTGCAACTACTGCGAAATTCCAGTGTGTCAGTCGGGTAAATAGTTTGGCCAGTTTGCGAGCTAATTTACACAGCACTTTGCTGGCTGACACATCCACTTTGTTTAATGTTGTTGTGGCAGCCTGGCAGCCAATGGCGATAAGCTTCAGAAATTAATTTACTATTAGCAGTTGGCATTGGCATTTCGCCCAAATTGCGTTCCCTCCACTGCTGCATAGGTGTAATCTCTCTCCTTCTGTGTATGTGTGTGTGTGCGTTAATTTATGCTTCGCGTTTTCACATTTGGTCGCGCACGCTTCCGGTTCCTCTTGCCATATGCAATAACCAAACAATTAGCCAAAGGTTTGGGTCGCTGTCTAGGTCTGAGTTCGGTCATGAGTCGACCACGCCAATAGCTGTGCAATTTGTCAGCACCCAGCTAATTGGTGTTGCTCAAAATGATCTGCTGCTGCTGCTTGCTGCTTCTGCCTGCTGTTTGACTAATGCTAGACGGTTTCCTTCCGTTTCTTTCATTTCGCCTCGTTGTGTCTCGTCTCGGGGGAGGTACGAGTGAACCAATCATTGGCCCATCAACAGGTAGCTGTGCAGTTTCTTTCCTATATCAGCCACATTCCGCATTGTTGAATCAGCCAGCACTTTAATTGCAATCCGTATCGAATGAATGAATGGAAGTCCCTTCATAGAGGAAGTGCTCAGCACTTTGAAAAACAATGTATAAACATAGTTTACCTTTAAGATTACTTTTTGCGTGTTTTTTTTTAGAGTATTCACAGAAGTCTCTACAGGATATTTAGAGTTTGCTAAAAACAGGCAGCTATGCTTGTTGGTTGATGCTAACTTCGTCTTTAGATGACCCGATTTTAGTTGGAAATTATATATATATATCATATATATATAAAATGTGCAAATTGTCTTTTATAGATAGCTTACTCAGTCGGTTATTTAACTTGGTTAAATAAGTTCATTTGCTATATATTTTGTTATGTTGCTGTAAGCATTGATAAAGTAATATGCTAGTAGCCATCTTGTAATCCAATTTGAGAAAACTAAAATAAAGTAATTTAAAACAGTAGTCTTCAACTATAATAGTCTTATTAAATATCATCCAAATTTAATAATGTTTTGCTGTATTCACTAGCACGGTTTCATGCTTTTTCTTTTAGTTTTTATATCTACTAATATTTCTCTATTCACCTATGACTTTTCTCCTAAAATATTTAATTTTTTTGTTACATTTTCATTTTCGTGTTCTCTTTTATTCTGCGCTACGTGCCCTTTGGATTGTTTGCGAGGAGACCTTCAAATTGGATTCTCCATTGTAAAGCGTCTGCTCTTGCGAAATTAGACACATAACAGCGATAAGCACGAGCCTTTTTCTCACACGGCGGTTCAAATTAAAATTAGCATAAATTGCCGTACAAAGATAATGTAATTTTCCATGGAAAATAAATGAAATGAGCTCGGAGCAAGTACCATTCCATTTCATTGATCGTGCACAGTTCGGTATTTTTCCCATTTATTTCTTTTTGTTATAATCATTATATCGCTTAAGTGAACCGGAGCGAAACTTATTGATTTAAACTTTTAGCTACATTCGACTTTGTTGCTTGTTATTTGAACAAGCCCCTAGCGCCTCTATAGACTCTATAGACTATTAACGGCTGCCACTTCACGTTTCTTCATTGTTACAGCACCTACGACGAGGATGCCACGATGTCGATGTAGATGTAGTTGTAGATTTGGCTGTGATCTTCGGCTTGGGATAGGAGACTATTTGTTGACGCTCGACTGTCTGGCTGGCATGCAAATCTACTTTTGTATGCAAATTAAGTGACTCAATCAACAAGGCAAAAGTAACAACATCAGCATTAACATTAACAAAACAAAAACAAAACAAGCTTCCTAATGATTGACTAGCAGATACTCTGGTAAGTTGCGCTATAATTTAATTTAAAGTTAGTAGAACATTTAAATCAAAATATAACAACAATTCTATTTTAAAATAATTTACGTTTACACATTTATTTTTTTTGATTAAAATCTAATAATCAATTAAGAGAAGAAATACATTTTAAATTGTGTACATTTAAAAAATATCATTCCGCATTAAAAATATATCAGTTAAAGTAAAATATTGAATAGTTTTCAATTGACTAATTATTATTTCTATGTAATTGTTTAATTTTGGAAAATAAAGATAAGATTGGTTTGCTTCAAAGTAGTTGCTCCAATAGTACTACCCTATGTTAGCGCGTTCTTTTACAGGGTATAGGCAGTTCAAAAAACAGCTAAATCACAACCACCAGTAGCGCTTCGGGGACAGCTAAAAATAAAACAAAATGTAAAGTGAGCAAAGCAAGGCAAAGGCAGAGACATAGGCCAGGTAAAGGTAAAGGCATCATAATCATGTGGGTCCGTCGTCGTCGTCATCGACGTCGTCTAGGCGACCACAATGCTGTGGGGCCCCACAGCAGCCCACTTAGCAGCTTTCAATGGTTCACGTAGGCCCGCCAGCCGAGTTGGAGTCGAACTCGGAGTCGGAGTCGGACTCAGAGTCAAAGTCAGAGAGGGAGTCGCAAGTCTCAAGACCCGTACAGAGCCCATAATAATGCGTGTATACGTATATGTACAATATAATAATTGAGAGGTGTTTAATCGTGTGTTTCGTTTTTAAATATATTTATACGTAGTTTTTTTTTATGTTTTTTTTTGTTTTTTTTTTTTTTTTTTCTGCACATTCACGACCTGTGGCGAGACACAAGTCTTTTTGAGTTACCTTTTTCCATACCACTGTCGATCGCTGTTTGCTCTCAAATTATCATAAGCAAATACGTTGAGAGCTGGGACAGAGAGGGAGAGGGAAGGGGACTGTCTCACTGCCTCACTGACTGACTGTTTCGACTTTACGCGCTTCAGACTTCAACTTAAGTGCTAAAGTTGCTGGCGACGCGACGCGCTGAGAGGCGCTTCTGTTGTGTAGACACTTGAGTTATTACAATATATTCAAAATTCAAGTGCTACTGGCATTCTTCAAGTCTGGGAAGAATCTGCATAAACTCGTTGTCGTAGTCGTTGTAGTACACACACTACACATGTCTTTCTTTGCATACACACAAGCACACACACACACACATTTTGTGCGTTAATAATATTTATTTGTTTGTTTATTCGATCGCTGCTCATTGAGCTGGCACTTGGTTGGTGTTTGATTTCCCTTTTATATGTTTGTCTTTCTTTTTTTATTCAATGGCTGCAAAATGTGCGTGTTATAACAAGATCATCGATTTGAAACAGCCAAATCAGCTTACTAGCCAACAGTTGTTATGACATACTGATTTTTTGGCCAAATCAATTCATTAATATGCAGCTTCTTTTCGGCTGAAAAGTTCAATGGCCACGCGCTGCGGTTGTGTTGACATCAAAGCCAATCGCAACGCGTTGCCGACAAAAGAGCTCAGGCTCGACCTCAGTTTCAGACAAAGAACGAACGAAGAATCTGAATCTAAATCCAAATCCAGAGCCAAGCTAGAGCCAAGTCCAGTAGTCAAGAAATCATTTCGCCTGATAAAAACATCCATTATGCGTAACAATTTGACGGCTTCTTTGGCTACCTTATTTTCCTCCACTGTGCGTCGGCATTTTGGCTTTGATTGAGTAGCTGACCGTCTCTAGCCCGCGGGGTAATTGTTGTCGCACAGTCCTCTCTCTCTCTCTCTCTGTCTATTTCTCTATCTCTCGCTTTGGTCCAGGAAGGCACAGGCCTGAGTGCGCAATTACAATGCCCACTGTGTGATGCCTGATAAACTAAAAACTCGACAAAAAACACTATGTAGAAGCATAAAACGCAGGAGAACTTCAATCTACTATAGTAAAAAGCAAAAGAAGAAAAAAAAAAACATGTTTGACGTCAAAGAGGAAATGCCTTAATCTCCCGCTCAACATAACGTCACAACAACGGCCGCCAGCTTCAGCTTCAGCTCCTCTCCTCCTCTCTCCTCTCTGCTGTTTCGATCTCCATTATCTCTGGCCAGGCACTCTGCCGAGTGTTGTTTGTACTGGCCAATGTCGTGTGGAAGACTCGCCATGCCATACACCCATATCTTTTGGGCCGCAGCCAACATGGCTTCAGCTCGTAGTATTTGACTAGCGCACTATGTCATGTTATGGCTTCTATCTCGGAATCTTCTTTCTTCTTTATTTTTTTTATGCGTTTTTATGTGTACTTATGGCACTAGTCATAGTTGACACTTGTTGCCTCAGAGTGCCAGTCGCCGGTTGCCAGTTGCCAGTGCTGTGGCTGTTGATTACATTTAATGGCGTCAAGACTTTCGCTTTTATGGAGCACTTGCTTCCACGAAGCGTATCTCTTTGGCTCTCCATTAGCTGGAACGTGATGTTCAGCGAGACATTTAATTGTTATATAATGTTTGAGAGGCTTTTACAAGAATTTAACAATTTTAATTGACTCAATTTACTTAGCACAGTCCATTTCATCATTTACTCAAAGCTGATTTGTGGAAAGTCTTAATTTTCGAGTTCTTGTTTATATTTATAGTTTCAAAAGTATAGAACTTGTAGAGTATTCAGAAAGTAATTACTTCTCAATAGTTATATTATAGTTTTGTTTTTGTTCTTTTTACTCTACAAGTATTTGTGCCAGCCAAATCTCTGTTGTTATTATAAAACCAACAAACTACATAGTAATCTAGCTAAAACTAGCACAGCATCTGGCGCCGCAACCGCGTTACCCACACACAAAAAATTAACCCGTTAGCTACAGCTACTGGTATCTGCCACCCTAAAACCCAAAGAGTATAAAAAACCAGACACGCATATAGAAAAACAAGTTAAAAAGTAACAA
Source organism: Drosophila albomicans (assembly GCF_009650485.2). Classification (NCBI taxonomy): domain Eukaryota; kingdom Metazoa; phylum Arthropoda; class Insecta; order Diptera; family Drosophilidae; genus Drosophila; species Drosophila albomicans. The sequence continues at coordinate 55,041,062 of NC_047629.2, read as the reverse complement.
CTACGATATGATAGACTTCAACATGCTCACTACTTTTCAAAATATTCGAGTGAAAGAATAATAAGAATAATAAAATGTGGTTATTAATGAATTAATATTTAAAGTATGATGTTGTATGCAATCTGTTATATTACTCTGCTATTTCCCTAGTGGTATCTGCCACCCTAAAAACCCAAAGAGTATAAAAAACTAGACATCCATATAAAAAAACGAGTTAAAAAGTAACAACTATAAAATGATAGACTTCAACATGCTCACTACTTTTCATAATATTCGAGAGAAAGAATAAAAATGTGATTATTAATGAATCAATATTTAAAGTATGCAATCTGTTATACCACTCTGCTATTTCCCAAGTGGTATCTGCCACCCTAAAACCCAAAGAGTATAAAAAACTAGACACGCATATAGAAAAACAAGTTAAAACGTAACAACTACAAAATGATAGACTTGAACGTGCTCACTACTTTGCATAATATTTCAGAGAAAGCATAAGAACGTAGAAAATGTGATCTTCAATACTTAAAGTATGTTCTCCTATGATTCTGTATGCAATCTGTTATACCACTCTGTTACTTCCCAAGTGCTGGGTATGATGGTAAAAATGGCGCAAAGTCAACAGTCATTCATTATACAGCCATTACTCAAAGCGAGACACAATTTATACCACCACTGCAATGGGTCTTTGTTTAGGGTCGTTCCAGCCTCAGTCCCTGGGCACAATTCCAAGCTCAGCATCTTATGTGAGGCGTCAAAAGCTTAAATATTTACAATTATCCCAACAAAAACACACTCGTAAATGAGATAGAGCGAAAGCGAAAAACATATTTGTTAAAGAGGCAAATAAATTGCAGCTGATAAAGATCTAATTTTGATTAAAATTTAAGCTTTTTCACAACCTTAGCAGCTACTGGGCAAGAGCTCTTCTCTCGAAAAGAAGACCAGCTAAAGGCAGATCGCGAGCTGATCTCAGCCAGAGTCAAAGAAGAAATTATAAGTTGTCTCTGGGGCAATTTATGTTTGACTTCGTTTTTTCTTATTTTTTTTGGTGCTTCGTTGACAACGCACACAAAGCCAAGCACATGGACGTAGGGACGGACGACGGAGGGAGAGTCAACGGTTGAAACATTTAATAAATTAGCCTCGGTGAGTTGTCGTTGTTATCTGTTGTTGCTTTTTGGAGTCGCAGAGCATGTTGTTTTTATAATTTTCATAGACTTTTAGATGCTCCTATATATGGCAAACAATACGGTACTTTTAACACCACGACCAAAAACAGGGCCCGATTGTAATAAAAGGCCAAGACAGCACAGAAGCGACAGACGCATGGCTGCTGTTCGAGCAGCAGCTGGCCCTTATGGCCCTGCTATAGATACTAGGCAACAGATTCAGATACAGATACAGCTACTGATACCGATACTCGTTTAGAGATACAGATACATTGCCACGGATACGCAGATACAACGACTATGGAGCACATGTAGGAAACGCATTTGCATATGAATGTGGCAATGATTACAAATTTCGCTCGTAAAAATGTTTAGTTCGTTTTTTTTTTGTTTTAACCTTTTTTTTGGGGGGCATAATTAACTATGGATCGATGTTGTGTGCGTTGCGGTTGCGGCAATTTACAGACATGTTGTTGTAACTGATTGTGAGATACGATCTTGTATCTTGGTTTTTATAGATACTACGCATACATCCATATATCGATGGATGTATCCGACTCTATAAATGAGCAATCGAATTTGATGTCAATGGACTTTTGGGTGTTTTTTGTTTTTTTTGGTGGGAAAGTGTTGAGCCGTTTGCATTATGCTGATTAAGTTTTTCATTGAGTGAACCGAAGCTGAACCCGAACCCGAACCTTTCACAGCCAATTAATAGCGGCTAACAAGATCGATGCTGCTGCCTGATAAGCTGCTATCAACAGCATGGTAACTGCCTAGTTAATAGATTAGCCATGCCATGTTTCCCACCTTTTTATTCACTCTACCCACTCTCTATTTCCCTCTCACTCTCTCTCTCTCTCTTTCGGTCAACGCCCACTTTATGTGAAAGACCAGGATCATATAGGAGTATATGCACACAGCGATCTACAGCATTGATCCTACAGCCTCCAGGCCTCGGATGTGTGTTTATTATGGCGCGTTTCGTTAATTTCTTGGCGCCATCATCATCGTCTCCGTCCGTCCCTGTCCCTGTCTCCGTCTCCTCCTGCTGCGTCATAAAATTAAAACTCTTCACTCCATCATTTTCGTGTGCGAGTGCAACATTTGACAGGTAAACGTCTGGGAAAAAAATATATAGCTTACCAACTGGCAACTGACCGCCGGTTAACGCAGGCGCGCCTTCCAGCCTGCAACTTTTGCATACAACCTGTGAAGAATTCTGAATGCTCTCTGCCTAGTTCAAATCTCAGATTCTCTCGTTACTTAGTGTTTCAATTTCCTTTCCAAATAAAGTAAGAAAGCTTCAGTCGAGTATGCTCGAACAAATAGCATGGCTTTATTCTTAAAAAATACCGAAATCATATACCAAAAATATACCAAATTATATATTTGCTATATTGATATAGTATTACATTCAAAATGTATCATAGATTGAAAATCTACTAAGATTCCTAGTAAGTAGTATAAAATATATTTTTATATGTATTTATATTACTAAGTAATTTTCTTAAAATTATTTTTAGTTTTCTCTATGTTGCTCAGTTAAAAAAGAGTCTTCCGACGGTGCTCGCCCGCATCGATTACATTTTTCTAAAATTAGGCTGTACTGATATGGTTTTATTTAGACAGATGTATAATTATTTTTATCATCTCAATATTCTCGCATGAAAATAAAGTCTGAGTTTCATCAGAATTATATATCTCTTTTAAAAGCTTTACAGTGATTGACAATCATAAGCATAAATTTCTCGAAAGCTATGATAAACTATCCAAAGTAAATTTACTTCTTGACATTTATACTTTTCGTTAAGAGTATTTAAAATTCGTCAGTCTTCAAATTTCGTTTGTGAACATTCTCGTGAATAACATTTTTTCTCAGCGTTTGGCTTGTTGCCCTTTTTGTTGATGTGCAGTTAGCCATATTTTTGACAGATTTATTAGGCAATATTAATTTTTATACGTGACGAGGCATGCGGCATGGGAGCTGCCATTATCACCTGGGTGAGACCGAATAGATCTGCTGTAGGTCAGAAAGCGAATCCAAGTAGAAGAAGGAAGCACTAAGTAAATGTTTGTGAAATGCAGCAAAGTGCAGATCTTTCAGATCAGAACGGATAACACACTAGAGATCTTCTCTCGCTGTTTACTATAGTAGTCATTGTTGTCGACTCTGTTTGCCTTTGTCTGCTGACTGTTTGGAAGCTCTGGTGGCTCGAACGTGTGAAAATGCATTTGCATATTCAATCAACGGCACAATAAATACGGCTGACTTGACTTTACGAATATGAATACCAATACGTCTACGAATACGAATACGACTATGAATACTACATACGAATTCATACAGAGTTGTTAAACAACATTTACATACGAAAATAACAAAAATATTTAACAGCAGTCGTTGTCGCAGACGAGCTGACTGGGAAGACCTCTTCGATCTGCTGTCGATCTGTTGTCTGTTGTATTTCTCCCTGTGTGTGCGGATAGTTCGATGATTTCAGCCCGTGACTTTTGCATTCAAATTGAAAGTGTCAACACTCGAACTTGGTAGCGCTTTTTTTTCGAGACTCAGCGACCCATAAATTTCATGTCCAAATTCAAAACGCAAACTCCGCAGGTGAGCAATGAAGAGTGGGTGGCCCCGACGGGGGCATGGGCTAGGGGGGCGTATACTTGTCGTTGGCTTGCTGTCTCGAACAACGACAAAAAAAAAAGCCCAAACTCATGCTCTCACTCGTCGGGCGATCTGTTAATAGCCACAATGACTGGAAGATTTGCGTGGGCAGGCAGATGGAATATTTTCATCATCAACACATTTATTTCTCTTTGATCTATTTTCGATTCGAAATTTGTACTAAAATTAACAGTTTGGCCAATTTGGCAAAACAAATACAAAATATTTGTCGTGCTCTCGACTCGTGCTCAAAAATTCCATTATTATGCGACTGCCTGTATCTGTGTGCGTGTACGCGTGTGTGTGTGGGCTTATCTATGAGTACGCGACTCTTACTTACAATATGTTTTGTGGCGCCACGCAGTTGACATTTGCTGCAGCCACGCGCTGTGGCAGCCACTTTCGGTTTCCGTTCACAATGCGCGCCAGATAAGCGCCAATTAATGTTGCAGTTGCGGTTGCGGGTGCCACTGCTCTTGCAGCTGTAGGTTACACTGAGAGAAAAATCAATCAGTTTTGTTATGGGAGAAAAAGTATTTAGAGTATATAGTACATTTAGGTCTGACTTTCTCAATCCGACAAGTCTCAAATTATTATTATATTAATACAAATTTAGTTTAATTTTTATGAGTTCATGAGGTCAGCTTTCTTTTTTCGCATATTTTGTTTGCAACATATTATTTTAATATTTTGTACTCAATGTGTGCTATAAACTAACAAGAAAAACGTAGTTAGTTAGTTACCAACATATTCGGTATTTATCGAATTTTTGTCGAAATTTGAAAGTTACGTTTTAAGTACAACATATTTGGAATGAGAATTGTTCTGAATTGATTTTAGATACTTATTTCTCTCTCTGTTTAGTAATCTGACTGCATGCCCCGTGCCGCGCTCTAATGCAAAACCATAAAAACAAATTATGAGCGATACGCTAAATCAACGAAATGCATTCAAGCGCTTCCCCCGCGCTCCTCTCTCTGAAAGTCGCTTCCTCCAACTGCTTTGCTTGGCACAACAATCACAGAAGAATCTTTTTGGGAGGTACGTGGCACATTTGACTTAATGAAAATGTTGGCACTACAAGTCAAGTGCTTCGAGGCGCAGCCAAGCGCATGCACACACACACACACACACACTCTTGGGCTTACACACACTTATGCACTCACTTGAGCTGCCGTCGCGCTTGCAGCACGCAAGTGAAAAATGCTGGCGCCAGGCGCCACTAAAAAATCTTATGAATGAAGTAGACACATTTTTTGTCGATGCTTTCTTTCCCCGTTCCCGTTCCCGTTCCCGTCCCCCCTCTGACGCCACCAGCCCCTTCGGGCTCTGTTCGTTGCTGCTGTGTGGGGCTTAAGCGTTGACCGGAATCGCGTTTGAAGTGCACACAACAGAAAATCTCTTGTCTCTTGGCTCTTCACTCATCGCATCGCGTCGCTTGATAGTTTAGTCTGTCTTCCAATCATTATAATAATTTTCTTAGAAAGTTCTCGTATTTATTAAGTTATTAAAATGTAATTAACGGCTACTTAGAATACCAGACATTCTTTGCTAATTATAACATTTCGTTCTTTTGGAGAATTGAAACGTCATTGAAAATTGAAATAAACTAAGAAAAACAGTCTTTCATAATATTCCAATTCAATTTTATAATATAGTCGTTAAATTATACTTGAAGTCAAAAATATTAAGATGCAAATAAACTAAGAAAGACATTCTTTGGTATCTTAAATTTATTAAGTAAATTTATTTTATATTGTAATTGAATGAACATAATATTTCAATTCAATTTTATAATATTGATGTTAAATTATACTTGTTCATAGTTTTGTATTATAACTTAAGAAACACATAATAGACTGCTCCATATACTAATAAAGATATTCTTGGATTTTATTAAGAAAACATCTGTTATATTGAAATTGAATGAACATAATACATATATCAATTAAATTTTATAATATTGTAGTTAAATTATGCTTGTTGATGGTATTATATTACAACTTTAGAACAAAATAATATACTGCTAAATATGCTAATAACATTCCTAATGAAATTAGTAATGCAGTTAGGTAGGCAAACTGAAGTTTATTACAATGCAATGCCCGCAGGCATCCCTTTATCAATCGCACTTGTCAGGGGCTTTCCAAAATCCAAATTCATTCCGTTTCTAGTTACCTGATCAGCCACAAGGAGTGGGAGAGAAAGGCCAAGAAGAAGAAGAAGAAGAAGGAGCAGGAGTAGGCGCAACAGTCGTAGCTTGGCAAGCGTGTGCGATCCATATTAAATCCACGCAGTAAAAGCATTAATCACCATTTTCACGCGACGCGCCTGCCACTGCGCTGTTGCCCTCTGGGCCACGTTTAGAGTATGCTGTTGCTCGTTAGAGAGAGAGAGTGCGAGAAGGAAAGAGAGCGAGAATCAGAATCAGAGAAATGAGCCTGACACGTTTCGTGTTGTGGTGGTGCTTCCTGGAAAAGTGCAGCGCCGCCGAAGCCGAAGCCGAAGCCGCGTGTTGACTAATGACGCGCATTTAGCAGCGATTAATGAATTTTATGAGCCGCCATAATTTTATGGCACATCAACTGGTCGCTGGCAGGGAAATTCCAGCGAATTTCCCCGCACCTAACCATTGAAGAGGCGAATGCCTTGGAAAATGCAAAGCTGTTGCTGCTGCTCCTGCTGCCTGCGGTTTTATTATCGTACCTGTGGCGACCTCGACCTTAGCCTGGACATGGATATGGGATATATGGCATCCGGGATGGCACCGGCGTTAAGCGTACAATGCGAAAGGTACTTGAGATTTTATGATCGTGTAGTATGCACTATTTGTGCGTGTCTAGGCGGCTTCATTGTTCATTGCTTGAGTACTTGAATGCGTATTCAAAAACAAAAAAAAAAAAAGTATTCAAATGGTAATCAAGTGCTTTGGTGCGCCGGTTGTGCGCCCTTAGGTTTGAATAGGGCGTTTGTATGACAGCTAATGTCTCGCATAATAGAAATCACCTACTTACAAATCAAGTGCAAATTGTTAGCCCACTTGAGATCTGGACCAGGAGACAAAGACAACAGCAAAGCATATGGGATGTGGATAATGGAATATGGGATAGAGATAGATAGATGGCTAAGCACATCCATGTAATCCTTGTATAATTGAAACAAAAACGCAATTTGTTTTTACAGTTTGTCGCAGCCTTTAAGATCCCATTTTCGGTTTGTTTTCATTGCATCTCAAAGACAACGACGACAGATACGAGCTGAAGATACAGAATTTGCTCAAAGGATTTGCCTTCCCATCGCTTTGTGAGAGATCCTTCTTTGACATGTGTGTGCAGTTTGTCTCTTCGTCTTCGTTTTGTCGTTTCGTTTATTTTTACTGCTGCTTAAACAATTTGCGCTTAAATTGTTTGTGGCAAATGGGATTTGGGTTCACCACAAGAGGTTTGGTTAAAGGATAACAATCATTTTGCCATTGTTGACAATTTTTGCTTATCGTTCAACAAAAGGGGGACAATTGCCAGCTCGGCATGTTGTTGTCATCTGTGTTTAACGATCTGTTTACGCTCCTTATGGAGCTATCCATAAACAGATACAGATACAAATACAGCTGCCACAGTTGTTGTTCCCAGCAGATTCCATCATGATCAACTTTTGGGGGTTTTTGGAAAATGTTTTATGATCTTTGCATTTGTTTGAACAAAATCTTTGAAGAATAAATATTTTAATAAGAACAATAATTACAATCTCTTAGATATGGTCGAATCATGTTTGTTATCACTGACATCGTATGTTGTTGTATGTTTGTGAATATCGTGAACTCTGTTTATTTGTATGTGTGGCTTCGTATTCAAGGCCATATAGAACCAAATCGCAGTTTATAAGCAAAGCAATACATAATATAGATTTTACTACTTGTAAGTTACCTTAGATATTGGAAATGTGGGATAAATAATAGAAATCTAGGAAAATGATTTCTAATTATTAATCAATAGACTAACTGTTAAAATATTAACACTGTCATTAAGACACTACACATTGGATGCAATGTGTTTCAGTGTTTAACTTTTGGTGGTGTAAATATGATCTCAAAATTCATACTGCATAATTGTTTAAACCATAATTCATAATTAAATTATTGTTATTCGTTCCCTGGCCTAAGGCTATGATATTAACTTTTCCATTATTTACTGTCGTTTAGAAAACAACTTAATATTCGAAATCAAAACCTAACTATAGTTTATAAAGTAAAACAAATTTTTGTAAAACAAAATGCAAAATTGATTCGCATAATAAACACTGGATGAACAAAGGAATTAAGTACTCAAAGTGAAGTTGCCGCACAACTAAATCAGTTGACTGTCTCTTCGTTCACATTGGGAAGATGTTCGCAGGTTGCTGTGAAGAATTCGATTCCCAACGCAAGGCAAGGGGCTTTTTACCTTATGATAATCACGCCCAGCTCTTGTGTTGGGGTAATGCATATTGAGAACTGTTCGTCCGCTTTCGGCATACCACAAACGATTATCTGCATCGAAGCACACTCATCGATCGCTGGACAAGGTACGAGTACTCGAGGTACTCGTCTCTGGCCAATGGCTGAGAACAATGGCAGCGGTTAAAGTACAAAGCATCGCACTTTATTAACTACTTGAGATTAAGGCTGATAAAGAGATAATCCTCGTCGGTCGGACGGTCGGCAACTGAACTCAAAGTGCACCGCATACTCCTACAACGACAGAGGCAGAGACAGAGACACTGAGTTGGAGGGTCCAACATACGAGTACAACACACACAACATTTTCGGTAGCTGTTGCCGGTGTAATAAGCATAACAATATCGTTGTCCGCCCAATTGACAGACACTGAGCCAAGGAAAAGGGAAGAGTGTGTGTTGTTATCTGGAGCGCTGGTCGTGATGATGTTTGCCGTGTAAAATGGATCACAGGTACTACTCAGGTGAGATCAATAGCAACCCAGCCAGAGACACATAGATGAGGCTTATCGCTCTCCTCACTCGCCTCGCCTCACCTCACCTCATCGAACTCAATCCACACGTCACTGCACTTTCGCTAGCATCGTGTCTTGTCTCATCTCATCAATGCCGTCATCCCATCATCCCGTCATCGTCGTCGTCATCCACACACTCGCTATCTGCCGCAGCTGCCTTTGATCAGTGTAGCGTAATTTTAAGCCAAATTGCTGAGCCCTTTGCATTCTGCCGCATTCAACTGTTGTCTTGTGTTGTGCTCTGTTATTGCCTGTGATCATTGTGTGATCATTGAGCCGCGTTCATGCTGCGATCTCCCTTTCTTTGAGTCCTTGCTCGTGGTGCCAATGTCAGGGATCCTTTGGCGTTGCGCTGCCGCACTTATTCAATGCTTTAGTGTGAACTTCTAACATCTTTTTGCGTGTCGACATATACTAAGGGTACTAAGGGTAGTTCCCAACTTTCTCTATAGACTTGCTCCGTGCTCTTGTTTTCTGTTCTGTTCATTTCTCTGCTCTTTTGAGGCGTGGAGCTGCTTCTGTCTAATGGGATTTAACAGCGATCCATTGTCTTGCTAGGCATATTTTTTTTTATAATTTGCTATTTTTTACAAGAACCTCATTATAAATTGTATACTAGAGAGTTTTATTAGTAGCAGCTGATGAAGAGACTTCTTAAAGACAGTTTGTATGGAGAGACTTCTTAGAGATTTTTCATTTTAGCAGCCATGTCCGTCTGTCCCTATGAACATCTAGATCTTAGAGAATATAGGAGATATAGTATAATTTATTTCGACAGCACTTGTCATGTGCCCACGCCCACGCCCACTTTTGCCCCCTCAAATCTACCTTATTTAAATAAGGTTTATTTGGTATATGTTTAGTATTTATGTGGTATACCAAATACTTTTAAATGAATACTTCACTGTTTTGCTATTACTCACAATGGGTAGCGGGTATCTCACAGTCGAGCACACTCGACTGTAGCTTTCATACTTCCTATAAAAAGCTTTCCATATATTTCAGAAGCGCTACTGGAATTTTCTATTAAGTAACTTGTTTTTACTGGACTCTATTATATTTTCTGTGGGAGGTCTATAAGTCTATAGAGTTAGGCAAGGCAAAAAACAAATGTGAAATTTTCAAAGAAACAAATATTAAGAAGTTTGTTTACTATTAGTTCCATTGTTCTAACTTTTGGCAATATTAGCATATATGCAAATCTGGCTTTGAATTCGCAAATTAATGTTTAGAAGAAGTTTAAGTCGCAGCACATTGATCTATGTATGTTAAAGCTAATTATGAGTTGGATCAGCGACCTGCTCAATAAGTTTGTTCAAGCCACAGCAGCTGCTTCTTCTGCTTCTGCTTCTCCTGCTGCTGCTGCAATTGACAGACAGATCAGTCACGCAGTTGCAAAAGGCCAAATGAGGCATGACAACGCTTCAAGTGTTTATGCAAATGCATTTTAACACCTCGCTGCACAAATATTTTCGAACTGCTCACAATAATATTGATAATTTTTTTCTAAATACCAGAAGCAGATAGGGAATGCGATGGTAGTGGTGATGATGACAATAGTTACAACGCAACACGTAAATATAAATATGCTTAGTAGTCGTATATATAGTTATACATACAGATATATATACATATAGTATGTGTAACTGTGCGTTCGTTCAAACGTGAGGCGTAAATTAATTCTATTGAAGTGGCTTACAGTTCCATGGAATGGATACGACGATAACCAACGGATCGCACAACTCTCTGGAGGCACTGAGAGTAAACAAACACAAACAGAAACAGAAACAGAAAAAAGTGTTGCTGTTGGGGTTTTGCTCTCTGTTTGCTTGTTTGCAACTTGTGCTGCGATGACCGAGTCCAAGTCGGAAGGCTGGCTGGAGTCTGGAGTCGCTAAAGCTCATTATGCGATCGCGTTAAGCTGTGAAATTTATTGTTTGTCTAGCCATAATAGGGGGGCAATAGCAGCGAAGTAGAAGCAGCAGCAGCAGGAGCTAAAGTTACGGGTCTCTAATCTGTCGACTATTGACAAAAACTCAATACCAGTAGTTGTTGGCAGTTCGCATTGGCATTTATGAATTATGGAAATGAAAACATAGCGTTTAGAAGACGCCACTTTATGCTGGTCAGCTTCAGCTCAGCTCAGCTTCAGAGCAAGGGACTCTTCAAGCGAACAAATGTTTTATTAATGAAACGTTGATCATCAGCTTCGTTTGTTTTGAACTGTTCATAAGCTGAGTGTAGTGTGTATGGGTGTGTGTGTGTGTATTTGTGTGGTGTGGGCAGTCGACACAACGTTGGCGAGTTGTTGTCTCTAAGCGAGACAAATTACCACATTTCAACACATACTCAAAACTGGCGCTGGCTCTGCCCCATGCCCCATACCCCATACCCCATGCTGCATGCCCCATGGAACATGTAAGCTGTGCATTGCGATCTCTCTCTCTCTCTCTCGCCACCAGTTGGAGACTGGCAACTGGTAACCAGTCAAGTGGCCCTTTTGGCGCCCCATTGCAATTGTGTGGCATCTCGATTCTTTTCGTTGTTGCTGCTTCGCTCGTTCGGTGGTCATTAATAAAAATGTTTTTTCTTGCTTTTGGGTTAACTCCCATAAGCCATAAGCTATAAGCTATACGGAAAACAAACAAATGGACATGCGGAGTCAAACTGCTGGTTAGTTTGTTGGTCAGTTGACTGGTGGCCCAGACACATATGTATGGACAGGCCCCTACTTTGGGTCAAATAAGCCAAGTCAGCGACGTGAGCATGAATCAACCTGTCAAAAGTCTCGTTAACGCCAACAGCACACCGATTTTTACTTATTTGGCCTTCTTGCTATCGACAGGGTCACAACGAACTAGCCATGAGCTACGCTCCAACTTCAATCGAAGAAAAAAACAGAGAAACAAGAGAAATAAGTAAGATAGACTTTGAGACAATATATACTATCCAATTTAGGGAAGATATACAAGAAACACAGATGCAAATACGCTGTGAGTCATTATCTAATCAATTGTATTATTTACTATTAAGATTATGATTGTAATTATGAATGCCAATAATATTTATCCCACGCTTTAGCATTTAACATCATCTATCTCTGAAATGTAGGTGTTTAAGCAGACAAATACTACTAGTAAACGTCTTTGAATATAAATTTTTGTATCTTATATACTTCTAACATAAGTTTACTCTAATATCTGAGCATCCTACAAACCCTGTGAAAGTCTTCAAGTTTGCCCATTTTCTGCTCCCCTACGCACGCAAAGTGCTGCTAACGAAAAGAAAAAAATTATATTGGTTTCAAGCCAGCCGAAAACCCTAAGGGGCTGTGGGGAAATTTTCATTAAATGCCACATTTGGGCAGCCCAAAAACTGGCGCCAGGCCCTGGCAGATCAACACACACACACACACACACGCGTAGAGGAACAGCAGCAGCATGTCCACAACCCATGTCCATATAATCTGGACACACAGCAAATGCAACGAGGGCAAGCCGAAACAAATAAGCAGCAATTTCTTCATGTTGCGAGCAAATTTGGCTGGAATGCGAACAAACGAACGAACGAAGGAACGAACGATCGATCGGCCATGGGATGATGACGATGTAGGCCGGTCTGGGCCAGATCAGACTGAGACTGAGGCTGAAGCTGATGCTGGGACTGTGGCTGAGACTCGAACCTAGAGCCAGCAGGCAATGAAGTGCGCCGTCGCGCTGCTAAACGATCTTGCCACCGCCCGTCCACACCATGCCACACACATACACTCGAATACAAATACATGCGGCGCACGCACGAACTCCGAACTTGAAAACAGCGCCAGTTAGCCAAAGTATGCCAGAGTACCACACGGAACTTTGGGGGCCCTTCACCTGGTCTTGTTGCCTCTGTTGCTGTTGCTGTTGCTGCTGTGCTGTGCTGTGGCAGCCGACTGGCGCTATCACCGTCGTCTGGGTCTTTCTCTGTCTGGCTCTGGGCTTGAGCCAAGTTGTTGTTGTTGCTTCTGCTGTGCCCACACCGAATTCAGAGGTGCAAATACGTTCAGACCAGTCTCCAATTTGTGCTGGAAAGTGATCATTCATGCGCCGTAGCTGTTTCCATAGTTGTTATGTGCTCATGTTGTGCTACCCTCGATAAGAAGAGAAGAGATGCGGGTAGTCACATCAATACGGAATAATTCATTACTACTATACTATAATTCATTTATGAGCTTATATTATGATCAATATATTAAATCTCTTCAATATTTAGAATAACATTATTGAAATGTAAGCTCTCTTAAAAATTATACATAATTTGATTTATATTATTATTTACTTATTTACATGTTAATTATTATACAAAATAATATAATAACTAAAAGAAGGGAGAGCAAGCTTCTAAGGCCATCGACTCAACTTTTAATGAAACTAAATGTCTGCTTGTGTATTCAAATTAGATTACTTCTTTTTTCTAAAATCAAACTCTACTCCTTAGAACTTCATTTTTAGAATTTACAGGGTATACAAGCCTCGTTATTGTTGTGTAGTGAGCTTGTTATCTTCTTTTAACTTGATGATGATTTTACGTTTCTGTCTTTGCCCTCTGGTCGTCTCTTGTCGTTCTCGTTGTCGTCGTCGTCGTCGTTGTTGGCTCTCGGTCGCCGCCATCGTCGAGAGAAGGAAATGAAATATTTGTCTGGTCTAAAAGTTATCATTTTATTAAAAAGCAGAGGCAATCAACGCATTCACATATTAAAACCGATTTCAACTCGACTTGTGGGATCTTAAAACAAAAAAACAGACTCGAAGCAAAAGAAGAAAAACAAAAAAATCAAATAAAACCTGAGGAATCACGTTAAGTTTATAGGTCGCATCACACACAAACACACATGTTTATCTGTGGACAGTGATTCACTTGGTCTTGGGTTTAGGCCAGTCGACTGCTGCACTGGAGACAGGGGCGTGTCGCGCCAGTCGCCGCTCGCCTCGTCAACTGGCCTCCGTCTGGCTGTATACAATTATAACCGAGGATATATGAGAGTATTTTTGGACAAAATCGAGGGCGGATCTGTCCTAGTTACGATGACATTTTGGGGGCGTGTTTGACTCTGGTTTTGATTGCGCTAAAGCATCAAGCTGCAAATGGAATTGTCTAGTTAGGAGTTGACTAATGTGCGACATCAACAAATCTTTTACCAAGGTTGCAGTTTCAGTTCAGGTTACAAACTACTGCAATGGGCGTTTTGTATGCTTGTCGTGTCAAAGTGCAATATCATGTCAGTGTGGAACATCTTCCAAGTTGTGACTCTTTAGTAGACAATCAACGCATCAAATGGCATTTGCATTCATAACTTAATCAACCTCGAATGCCGGCAATAAACCACTTGAGGCAAGAAGTTCAGCCCACGGCCATTTCAGAGGTTCATAAACTGCCAATATAAATGTTTTAAATTAATTATAGTTTTACCATCAAAGATGTTTAATTGTGGTCTGCAAAGGACCCACCACACATCTACAATGCAAGAAACTTTGAATCGTTGAATCGTAGCTGATGCCATATAAAAGACAAAACATTGAAATCCAATTAAATGGGGAGTCATTAAACTGCCAGCATGATGTTGACTCAAATTCATTTTTAATTGCTTATTTCATAAAAATGAGAAAAGAGAAAGAGTTGGATAACCAAAATCTAGACAGAGGTGCATATTATCATATTAACGCGTCGCTTAAAGCCCCCCACAAAACTAAAGAAAACCTCTTTAATTATCCAACATTTCTAATGTCCATCAAATTGAACCCACACTCTGTTGTGTCAATGTCGTAAATATGTATAAACACACAAAACGAAAAGAAAAGAAAAGAAAGAAAAAAGCAACCAAATCTCTGAATTTTTGATGATTGATGTCCTTGGTTGTGGAAGGTTCGCCTAAACGGCTGCAATAAAAAATTTACCACGTTTGGGGCACAGCGGGCGGTGCCTTGGCGCCAGTGATATATTTCACCCTTTTTTGATATGACTGAGAACTCGGCTTGTGGCCAAGCCAGCGGGCCTGAGAATCTCTCAGAGACAGAGACAGAGACTGAGACGTAGATGGAGGCGACATTCGCTGCACTCCGATCGCAGCAAACAGATTCGAACAGAATACAAAAAGGTGGAAATGTTAAAATTTAATTATGGGTTCAGTTTCGGACTACATGCATATAAAGATACACACTCACGCACACACATACACACACACACTAATACACCTATCACTGCAATAAAACACTGCGCAGCAGAGTGTAGAAAAGTCAACAAAAATTTGTTTTTAATTTACAATTTAATATGCGTTATAAAATTGGACTCAATGACGAGACATAAATATTTATGAAGGCTGCGCCAGAAAGGCACACAACCAAAAAACAGTCAGGAAAACGATCTAAGTTTGGGCTCTGCTGGAAGCATTGAATGCTCTACAGGACATAGGGTAGAGTCGACAAGCTGCGTGAAGATAACTTTTATTTGGGGTTTGATTTGTAACCAGATTGCAATTGATACCGTTTGAGACAATTCTTTGCTTGATACTATATTCGTTGTTATTTACAAACCTTTTTTAGAAACAAAATTAAAATACCTATTCTGATTAGTGAACTAAATATTTATTTATAGTTTGAATAATGTAATAAATAAAATGGAATTGGAGAAAAACATAATATATTATAAATACTATTTATTGAATATAGATTTGCCTTATGTTTATTTTTATTATTTTCGCCACCTGTTGAAAAACGAACCTGTTGACAAACTGATCTGAGCAAGGGGCATGCCCCATTCGGAGATTTCCCACTTGCGCTGTTGTGGACACACTCTAAAGAATTTGTCAAAAGGCAACTAGCAACATTTTCGACGCGACTCGCTTCAAATACTTATGCCACACACATATCTCGACTCGATCCTAACTCGCCAAATTGCGAGTCGCATAAATTGCCAAACTTGGTGGAGTTGTTGTCGTTGTCGTCGTCGTCGTCGTCCAAGTTGACAAGATTGTGGCTCCTTTGTGGAGTGTTTTGACATTTAGAGGCGTTCGTTGGAGCTGAAAACGTGAAACGCCACTGCGCCTCATTATTTATTATGAATTCTATAAATATTAATGGATTTTTAAATGCAATTATAACAACTAATTAATAATGTGCATTTTTAATCATTAGCCACAAACGAATCAAGTCCGAGTTCAACATGGACAGCGACTGTGACTGCGGCTGTGACTGCTGCTTGCTTGGAGCACATTTGACGTATTGCTTGACGTATTTATTGCATGTTTTCTCGCTTTCGACTGCGACTTGAGCGCTGAGAGACTCCAAATGGAGGTGCGCGAAAAAATTAAACGAGAATGTCTGACAGAATTTATTTTAATTAGTGCGATGGCGCTGTGAGTGGCATGCTAAATGAGAAAAGGAGAGAAACAGACAGAGACAGAGACAGACAGAGAAAGAAGAGAGATAGAGAGGCAACAGTTGTGTTTAGCTCTTTATCGATTCGTTGGCCATGCAAAACAAGACTTGTCAAATGGCCAATTCAAACTGGCCTGACACAAAGATCACAGCGCATAAAGCCGCCAGGAAGAGGCTGCCAAATGGCCAATACAATACATATTATTTGTACATATGTATCCCTTGGCTTGCCGTTTGCCGATTGCAGGATTGCGATTTTGGGATAACGTATCGATTACATAGATCGACTTCTGTGCCCAGGTCAATTGCTGGCAGGCCGAAGCCAAATAATAAAGAGAAGCCGCCGCCTGAGTTGTAATCGATATGGCAGAAAACGCTACGCTAAACGGCGCCCGGACGGAAAAAATGTACGATACTCGCATGTATCTTAAGTAGCAATGTAATGTGTCCCGAGATGCCGAAGCGCTGATAGGAAAGCGCCCCGGTGGCGACGTCTAGATGATCACAGCGATCAGTAGCTGTGGCTGCAGCTATCTCGCTTGCTGCATCTGCATCAGCATCAGCATCACCGCTTGGGCCACTTGTCGATAATGTGTATCTCACAGATACTTATTGATTTTCGTAGTCTTGTGACAGACAGCGATCCGACCAGGGGGTAGCCCGTTAAAGTGGAGCCAAGTGGACGGTGAGAAATATTGTTGGAGTGTATGCAAACGACGACAGAGCGAGAGAGAGAGTGAGAGAGAGGAATCAGTCCGTCGATCAATCGCGTTCAAACAAACATCTTAACAAATTATAATGCCTGTCTGGGGTCTCGACCTCTCGCTACGTCGTCGTCGTTAAGTATCTCAACTAGTAGCCGCTAGGCAGCCACAGAAAGTGATCATCTCAACGACAGGCCATCGATCATTCACAAAAAAAGAAAAAAAAACTCAACTCAAGACTGAGAGCTCATGCTGGCGTTGCTTTTACACTGCCTTCCTTTTTTCGTGTTGCTTTTTGGCTACAACTTTGGTTTAAGCGTGGTAGAAAGCGTGTTGGAAAATTAAATCATCGTTGTGGTTGTCTGTCTTGAGGCTCTTGCTGTTGCTGTTGTTGTCTTTCGCCTTTTTGGCTGCTGCCTTAATGATGGGCAACGCACCTTGAGCTACAGCAACAGTAACAGCAACAGCAACACGGCTTAGTATTTACCCAAAAGATCTCTATCAGCGAGTTAACTCGTTTAGCATTTAGTTGCAGACGCCTAAGACACTCACTCTTCTTGCTCTTCCAAACTGGTCTGAGTTTGAGTCTGAGTCTCAGACTTATCGCATAGTTTGCATCTTTATGCATTTTTTCTCAGGATTCGGGGCGCGGCAACGCCTCGCAATGGTTGCTTATTAGGCGCAGACAGTGTCGTTTATATCATTTATATTATTTTATGATCATCATTTTTTTCTGTTTCTGTTTCTGTTCGTTGTTTTTTCTTTCTCTCTCGTTTAGTTTTCATAAATTATGTGTAACCTGTTGTATTTCGTTTTGAGATGCAGGTGACAATCCAGCAGACCTTTGTCTTATTTTTTTCTGCTTTTGGTATGGGTTAATTAGGGTTATACAGCATGATTTATTGATTTGTCTGCCTCTGTCTCTGCCTCTGCCTCGGGGGGCAATATTAACTGCAAGCTGTCTGCCCCCATTGCCCATTGATTATGGCCTCCCAAAATGGTAGTTGATGATCTTTTAATACACGCATTTCGTTAGCTGATTTATATTTTAATTAGCCCAATGATTTTGATGTGGATCTGTCTGCAACTCTAGCGTGGGCTGCAGCCCGCAGCATCCACAAACTATGCTTACAAGCTTCCCTTTTCGCTGCCCCAAAACGGTAGCTGCCTCGAGTCTCTTATCAAATCCTAACAACACATGTCGGGCTACCGGGCAACGTTTGCCAGAGCAGATGCGCTGTCGGCAGATAAGGCACAAAGGCGGGCACAGTCAGTGCACCAGCATGAGAGGCTGCAAGGATTGTCTGGCGCCAGCCAAGCAGCCAAGCAGCCAAGCAACCAAGCAACCAAGCAGCCACTTGTCGCGTCGCGCGACAACTGAACAATACAAAATTATTACTGGTACTTGAATTGGCGACAACCTTATGCCTCATGCCCTCTGCCTCTGCCGAATGCCGCATGCCGCACGTTCTAGTCAGGTACAAATACACAGAAAGAAAAATTCAATGCATTCTGAAATTCGTTGTTGATGCTTGAAATAATTATTATTTATTTCAATTTAAACAGACTCTCTTCAAAATAAACAACTTATCTTTCTCATGCATTCTATTGGTTTTATTTATACTTAGTTATTTTTACTTCTAAGGAATTACCTATAATTAATAATTCCAAATTTTTTTCTTCGGTTTTTAATATTTTGTAATAACAAAGACAATTTTTATGTGAATTTAATTCTAAAATTGGAACTAAAATATGTAATTATTACTTGACTTTAGATTTCTCTCGGTGTACTCGTTGAACATCTTAAGTTGGTTAAGGCAATGAAAAGAGATGCCCGCCTACGGATCAGTTCACACCATGTCCGCAACTTACCGCAAAATGTGGCACAGACAGTCGTCGCAGTCGTTGTCGATGTCGTTGTCGCAATCGTGCAACCCATGCACTTTGTGTTGTCGCCGCTGTCGTCGCTGTCGACGCTGTTGACCTTGCAACGTTTAGTGACGCAATTACACCTGACCTTTAACTGTACTATCTGCACCTAGCATCGACCATAAAACTGCCAGCAAACGCCCCAGCTGGTCAGCATCCCTTCATCTAGCATCGACTACTGTCTCAAGTTGCCTGTTTTGTTTCCCACATATCGACTTCTGCTTTTTGGCAGAACCTTTGTCGGTTCTTGGCCCTGCATGCAGGCGTGAAGCGTTACAATTTTCATATCTTTTGTTCGCATTTTGTATATTGTATATTTGAGTTTATTCTTTTTTGTGTGTCAAATAAAATTTGGCTGCTATTTGTAGCAGCATATTTTACGATCCTCTGGCGCCCGTCGCTCTGTCACCAGCCAAGCCAAACATATGCAATCCAGACTGCAAACTCCTACTTGACTCTCGTCGCGACTCCTGACTTGCCTCTTGGCTCGCCTTGTCTGTCTGCCCACCGGAGATATGCTGTCTACGCCTGGCAAAAACGTGCTAATGTGTCCAAAATCTCAATTTAATGAGTGCGTCGACTGACGCGATTTCGCATCGCATCTCTTCTTGCATTTAGTTGGAATCCATGCCTCTTTCTAGTCCGTTGACAGTCAACTCAAGCCAGAAATTATTCGCTGTCGTCGCGATTATGTGATTCCACTGCAACGCTTGAATTGAAGTGCAAATTGTTTTCATCGCATTCGCCGGAAAGTGTCACTGCTGCGACAATATGGAGAGCTCCATCAAGTTCTAATTTCCTTGGATTGTAAATTGTGCGGAAGGTGTTTGTGTGGGCTAAGACGACACTATATTTAGTTCAAGATCAATGTTAAACTACAGACATTAAATTGCTAAATTGCAAATTAAATATAGCAGCTGCTTACGATCTAAAATTAAATAGGCTTTTGACTTGGCTTCTCCTTAAATTTATTTTTGCTATTTTGTTAAATACATAGTTGCATTTTTTCAGTCCAAAATAAAGTACCTTATTTCCTCATAAGTCTGTTACAAAATAATAAATTTAAGATACAAAGAAAAACGCGTAAGCCAATCTGTATTTAGATTACATATAAATACAGAAACTCTCTTAAGAGATTGTAAACTACTCATAAAGTTTCTATATAAAAATGATTTTTAAGCATTATATACAATAAACTTTTTAATTTGTACTGTTCTTAACTAATATCCACAATATAAAATTATAAAAATATTTTGAAATTAGTAAATTTTATGAATAATGTTCAAGCTCTTCAAAATAAGGATACTTCATGATGATCTTTCTAGAATGGATTGCATCTGCTAGAAATTAAAGTGATCTATGCATACAAAATTCCCTTGACTATGAATCATAAACAGCTTATCCATTTCACATTCACGCTGACTTCCTGTGGCAGCCGTGTACAGCGATTAGGTTTCGGGAAAATGTATATCAGCATTCTTGGAGCACTTCTTGCTGCGATTAGCAGCAATTTTCAGTGCTGACAAGCACTAATCAATAGTTGAGAGCCCAAAAAATGTATCAATTTTCAGGCAGCAATCTGGCAAAAAAAATAAAACACCAACTGAAAGTAAAGTGAGGAAGAGAGATGGGATAGGGGAGGGACAAACGGACGGACTGACTCGCAGTATGTCGAAAGATCGAAACGGGCAATTAAGAAAACCAACAAAATTTATGTTTCACCTGTCTGCATAAAATACATAAATACAAAATGCCAGACAATGCCAACAAGAGGCCCAAAATGGTGGCTAATTACACGCCACGAAATGCAGCGAAATGCCCAAAAGATACTCGGTAAAAGCGGCAAAGGCAGAGGCAAACACATGTAGCCAAAGACACTCGACAGAAGGCAAAATAGCAAACGAGCATTTTTCCAGCCGTCTACCCATAAGACTGCTGTATTGCTGCTGCTGCTGCTGCTGCAGACAGGCGCGCTGTGGAAAATCTCACTTCTGAATTACAAAGCATGGCACATGCGAGCAGAGTGCGCTAGAGCGGGACAGCAAGCGGCGACGGAGCGGGAGCAGAGTCAGTGGCGCAGAAAAACACTGCGGCTGATGAAAATCAACAGCGCTAAGCGTTAACTTCGCCACTCGCAGCGACGCAGACGCAGCACGGCCCAAATACTTACTCTAATGTTACTTCTTGCTGCTCTCGACTCTCGACTCTCACGACACACACAAAATGGCGCTGTGATCGTCGTCAGAGCGAGTACGCCATAGTCGAAGTTGCCGAAGTGTTGTTGTTGCTGTCGCCCTTTGCTATTCTTGTTACTGTCGGCGTAGGCGTCGTCGTCGGCGTCGGCGTCGTTGCTGTCAGCCAATCAGATTGCGTCGTTTACCCGAACTGGTTTGGCAGGTAGTTTTTGTGTTGCTTGCTACTGAATCTGAAACTGGAAGTGGAACTGAAACCGGCTACGACGGGCACGCAGCTAAGCGGCTCACTCGCTCAACTCAAGATCAGTTCGTTGCGAAACGTCGTGCGTGACAGAACTTCGAGAGCGCAGCGCAGTATATAAAAAAATACAATACAAACACAAGAGCAAAAATATCTAGAGAAAGAAAATAAATAACTATAAAAGAACTAACCAAAGTGCAGTGCAGTTTTAAGTGAAATTGATTTTGAAAATGTTGTCCATGCACGAATTAATGGATATGAGAATGCAGCAGCAGCTGGCCCATGAGCTGTACCGTCAACAGATCATGCAACGTATACCGGGTAAGTTGTCGTCAAAGTGCCGACGGCAAAATTGGAGCTAGTGTGGAGTATTTAATCTTAGACGGGAATTAGAAGGAAGAGAGCTAAAACTAATTACAGTTACCATTTATTATCAGCAATAGTACGAAAAACTCCAATAAAAATAAAAAATAATTAGAGCTATTTTTAAATAACCTTGTTTAAAGCTCTTGCTATTCACAACTTCAATCAATTTGAGATAATTTACAATAATTCCTTACATTTCTGTCAAAGTTTAATTATGTAATTATATCATATTAAATGTCAAATCGAAGCAGCTACAGTTATTGCTTGCAAATTTTTTTATAATTAATTTGTGGTTGCAAAAGTTTAGTTTCCCGTATAATTAGAAATGGCTTATAATTTTCTAAGTTAAATATGGGCCTTCTCGGCAGCAACGATTTGATATAATATAAGTGTTATATATTGCATAATAACAGGCAAAGATAGCAAACAAGACAGCAATAGCGATGCATTCATAATTGAGGATTCTAACAAATTGTTATAGCACGGAAAAAACTAACGAACTAACCAAACAACTTCTGAGCAACTCAAACTAAAATTACATCTCTTCTCTCTCTCTTTCTTCTTTTGCTTCAGATCCGTTCCCGAGTATGCTGCCGTTGCACATGGCGCAGCATCAGCCACAGACGATGATGATGCCAAGTCCGCGACCAACTCTGCCGGGCGTGGAGGCCAAGTTGGAGAATAACGATTTGTGGCAGCAATTCCATCAGATTGGAACCGAGATGATCATCACCAAGAGTGGCAGGTAGGTGGTGTCTTCTTCTTCTCCCAAGAATTCAACGGAATTGTGCCACGCAGCATCCTATGCAAATATCGCCGTCGCTCTCTCCCATTCGATCAGCTTGAGAAGTCAAGTGCACTCGCACTCAAACTCGGGGCCTATACAAATATTTGCCATGACCCGTCGGCTCACTCACTAATGTGGCGCCTAGCGATAATTCAAAACGCAGCAGGAGCACAAAAACCGAGCAGTGACAACAAGAACAACAAGTGCAACAACGTAGCGCAGTCGCAGTCGCAGTTTGGTATCGATGCCGCCGTCCTGGCGCCGCTGCCCTCATAAAAACCTTCTTCTCTCTGTGCGCGTTGACACAATGCCGCATCAGACCCAG
Organism: Drosophila albomicans; assembly: GCF_009650485.2. Lineage (NCBI taxonomy): Eukaryota > Metazoa > Arthropoda > Insecta > Diptera > Drosophilidae > Drosophila > Drosophila albomicans. The sequence goes on along the minus strand of NC_047629.2, from coordinate 55,018,251 downwards.
ATCTGGGAAACGAACTCAAGTGAAGTCCCTCTCTCTTTCTCTGACACTGTCTACCTGCATTTTCACACTTTTGCCTACAATGAAACGCTTTGTCGCTGTTGCTGTTGATGTCGAAGTTGAGACAGTCTCTCGTTCCATATCTTATGCATATTTTGAGAATCTAGCGACCATCGACTACCGACTATTGAAATTAACATAATTATGAGTCTGGGAGCTGCTGCTGTGGCTGCTGCTGCTGCAGCGATGTGGTGTCCACTTTCTCGGCTCATTAGCCATGCATTGACTGCTCGTAGCGCCACATTTGGAAGCCGTTAAGCCGCGACAGCGACAGCTTCGGATCTTGTCTAATTGCTTGGCGCCAGCTTCTCTGGTGTTGCGCCCAGTTGCGAGGGCAATTAATCATCTACGGCTCAAGCGTGCATTGTTGTGAGTGCGAGGCTCGTTATACCTGTTACACAAGAAGGTAGAAGGGCGTGATGGCTTAGTGGTAATTGCAAACTTGCTCATATATTAATCTATCTATCTGATGTCAGTCGAAGAAATTCGAAACTTCTGACAATACTTTAGAAGTTAGAAACTAGAATTGCTAACGCGTATATCACAGTCGAGCACGCTTCTCACGTTCGATGGCATTTGTTTTTGTTACCTTTTAAATCGATGCAACAACGCCATCGCCCTCGCCCTCGCCCTCCTGCTGTTCATAATTACACACTTGTTAGCCGTGGCCACAAATCAAAGTACCTGGCAACGCCTTCGTCTTCGCCTTTGACCTTGATTTATGTATAGTTTTATGCCATCTTTGTGCTGCTCACTTAATCAACTTCTATTCTTTCGCTTACCTTTTACAGACGCATGTTCCCCTCGATGCGCGTTTCCCTCTCCGGCCTCGAGGATGAGACCAACTATTGTGTGCTGCTCGAGATGGTGCCCATTGGCGACTGTCGCTACAAGTTCTCCGGCTCCCAATGGGTGCCAGCTGGCGGTGCCGAGCCACAGAGTCCTCAACGCATGTATCTGCATCCGGATAGTCCGGCAACGGGCGCGCATTGGCAATCACAGGCGCTGCTCTTCAACAAGGTCAAGCTGACGAACAACACACTGGACAGCAATGGACACGTAAGTGACAACTGATCTGTCAGACTGCAATGCAGTTACTAACGAGATGTTTCCTCTCTCTTCAGATTGTCTTGGCTAGCATGCACAAGTATCAACCGCGTCTGCACATCATTCGCAGTAGCGAGCTGACTCAGCTGCCCTGGGCACCACAGCAGGCATTTGTGTTTCCGGAGACGGAGTTTGTGGCCGTGACAGCCTATCAGGTGGGTAACTCGTCCATCCACTTGAGCAGTAGACACTCAAGTGCCTGCTAGCTGCTCTACTTGCTGTCGCCAGCTAGCTCGGATTACAGTTGCTACTCAGTCAGCTAACTAATCTAAATTCTTATTTTGTGTTGCAGAACGATCGCATTACCAAACTGAAGATCGACAACAATCCATTTGCCAAGGGTTTCCGCGAGACAGGCCAGTCCCGTTGCAAACGCAAGTTGAACAGCAGCTCCAACTCCAGTGCTGATTCCGAGGACGATGGATCTAGCGTCAGCAGCTGTGACTCGCCACAAGCGAAGCGTCAACGCTCCGACTTTGAGCTGGATTCACAGCGCAGTCTTTCGCCGGCTTACTACGCTGCTCCCACAGCTCCAGCAGCGATGGCATCTCCCCCCACACTGGCAGCTCCTCTTCCATCGTATTCTCATGCACTTGGCTACGCGCCGAGCGCAGCCTTGTTGCAGGCCGCCTACTTTGCTGCAGTTCCTCCGCTCTCCGCACTGCCGCCACCCACGCCAACCTATGTGCCAGCTTCTACACCCCAAGAGACCATCAGCTCCAACTCCAGCTCCACTTCGAGTTCGTCAGCAACAAGTTCGCCACGCACCACAACTTCTAAGAAACGCAACAGCTTCAGCATTTCAGCGATTTTAGCTTATTAATGAACATTTGTTGTTGTTGCGTCTTTTAACTTTGTTGTGATTACCGTGTGCATTATATTAGTTTTAAGTTTTCTACACTGTTAATTAGTTTTAAGCGCAGCTTTCTAAATAAAGCCAAACATTCAATCAACAAAAACAAAAAGTCACCATATTGGTTTTTTTCCCTCATTCTTATAGCCTTGTTTAACACTGTGCATTATGCGTAATTATCGAAAGCTCAAGTGTTATCGATAACAGGCCCACGCAACTGTCGCCCGCCATTGTTGTTGTTGTTGTTGCTGCTGCACTCAACGGCAAAGCCAAAGCGCGCGCAACCTTCGCAGCTTCCGTTTTTACAGGTTTTGCAAGTTGTTTGGAAACAACTTTGGCGGGCCCCACAGCAAATTAATGTGCTCCATCAGCGCCACTCGAAAGCCACCCGAACTCAAACTGGCCTAAAACGAACTCCGGTAGTAGTTAAAACAATTCTCGCAGATAACGCATCCATTATGAGCACCGATTTGACGGCTTTTCGACGGCGTTTGGTCTTTGCCGACTTTGTCAGGCACCTTTTGATGACGCAGCGGCTGCTGCTGCTGCTGCTGTTGTGCATCTTTGGCTGGCTTGTGAAATTTTCGTTTTTATCGCACCTTTTATGGGAATCGAGAGAATGGGGGAGAATCAGGCATCCAAGTGCCGGTGTGGCCAATGGCCATTTCTCGTGCAGAGTCTGTTTATCGCGTCAAATGCGACAAATCTGTCTGCGCAGTTGTCGGCTGCCTTTTTAGCCTGCATAATTGCTTCGATAAGGCTGCCAGTTGTGGCAGGGGCAACATTCATGGGGCATGCGTGTGCGGTCCAAGCTGGCGGGCTTCCTAAACGGTGGCGCCAAACGTTTCCACTTTAATAACTTTAATTAAGTTTTAAGCTAGCAAGAAGAAGTTCGTTCTCCTAGTGAGTTCAAACAACGCTGCCGCTTTCCAAATCGGTATAATCCATATGCATAGAGAATAACTATGGCTGAGCTTCGTTTATTGCTGTTTGTTCATCAGTTAATTTTCATTCATAGAAATCTTAGCATATCATGTGCATAAATTAAATTAGCGCGAAATAATTCACTAACGTCCACTGTATTATTATTTTTATAGTTGAAGCTGCTTTGACTAATTTTGGGCTTAGTCTGTTTAAGCCTCAGTTCGTTGTTTTTTCTCCTTTCGTGTTTTAATTTTTGTCACATAAATTTGGCTTTTAAATGTTGAAACAATTAAATTATGGGATTTGCACGTTTTCACCCCGAAATTAGCTGATGATGTTGCTATTTATTTCGAATGTTGTTGTTGTCGGCATCGGCATCGGCATTTTGGGCTTTGGAAGTGTTTTTTAAACGCCAAACGACGTTGAGCCTTAATTTGTTGGCTTTTTTGTAAATAAATGTATGTGCATATTAATATCGTTGTTTTCTTTTTAAAAACGGTGGCAAAAAGCGTCAAAATTCGTAGATTATGCGATAAATATGTAAATGTTTTTCGCTCACGTTTCTAATTTGTGCTTGTTTTAATATACTTAATGAATTTTTATGTGCGTTGTTGGCCCGACCAATCGGAATCCGGTTTTTGCGGTCAAAGCTGTTGATAATGATGATATTGAGGATAATGATGCTTTATTGTTATTGTAAAGGTGTTGCCGATTTTGCTGGCTTTATATTAAAAATTTGTTAATGTATGCATATGATTTCGTATTTAAGCATTTTGACCATAAAATCTGCTGGCGTGCCAAACAACAATACAATGTTTAATTTCATTTCAAAGCGAACGAAAAACCTGTTAGTAGCACTTCAAATTCAACAGCGATCGCGGCAGGTTTGTATCTCGACTTACCAGTGTTGAAAAACATGCCGATTATCAACGAATATGTGGCTCCACTCACCATATCTACAGATGGCGCCACTTCACTGCAACAACAATTGTGAACTTCAGTGCCACCACTAACCATACATAGATAGTATCTATTAGATACTTTAACCTGTAACCATATACGTTATGGATCTGAGGCAACAGTACTTTCTGATTGAAAGAGTTTATTAAAATTCTTTATTTTAAAATGATTCTTCCTTCTCGTTTACATTAATAGTACTTTATTATTTTATTGGTCATTTATTGGTCGTTCCCTTTTATTAGATGCGTGTTACTGATAATTACCATATACGCATCAATTCAGAAATAATTCCTAATAAATACTAGAAAAACATTTATTTTTAATCACACTATTGTATGATTAATTGTAATTCTCTCTTACCCAAGCAGAAGAACAAAACTCTTTTGCCAAATGAAATTTTTTAAATTTCAATCACTCTCAGAAGGTAGTTATAGAAATAAGAGTATTAAATGTTACGGTGCATTTGCATCATTGTTCACTCCTCATCTGCATATCGTGGATTCGTTAGTAGGTCTAACAGCACCAGCATTTCAGTTGATTCGCCCGGATTCATGGCGTATATCTCTACCAGACCACTTGCGAATACTTTGGCAAATACACCTTCTAGATTCTTGTGCACATAATAGCCAATCTTGCGGTCATTCTCCAAGACGGGGTCAGACAATCCATAATATTTACAGAATTTGTCCACGTCAATCGGCCAAGGAAAACGCAGAACTCGACCTATGTGGGAATGGCGTATTCTCGGCTTGGTTTTGCAGCCCAAGAACTTCCCAATTTCCAAGATTTGGGCCACTAAACGCTCATTTGCATTGGGGATAAGGCAGGCGCCATTCTCCCAGAACCAAGCGTTCTTATTATCCTTGATCCAAAGCCTTACCACATGAATATATTTGTCGTACTCTACCTGCTCGGGAAGTTTTTTGTCCGTCAGACTGCATAGATCTATATGATGATCCAGATCGATTCTGGTATACATATCAAGACGCTCAAAATTGACGCTGCATTCTGTCCGCAACATTTTGGGCAGTTCTTCAAATGGAGTTGGTGTCATCGATGCCTCTCTCAATACGGCTTTCACACCATCTTTGGATTCATCCTGCAATTCTTGCTTTACCTTGTTACGGACTTTTGCTTTGAGCCTCACACTTACGTCGGATACGCCACTTTCTGTTGCACACATATTCAGCATTTGGACATATTCTGAGTTGTAAATTAGCGCGGTACTTAGTCCTAGTGATTGGTAAAAAGTTTCGACTTTTAGTTGTTCGGCCTGGTCGTAAATCTGGTCCTGTGTCTGCTCCGGTTTCTCATCTGATTTCTTATCTGTTTTCCTCTCTGATTTCTCATTAGGTTTTTCATTCGTTTTCTCTTCCGCATTCTCGTTCGATTTCTCATCCGCCTGCTGATCATCTTTCGAATTCGGTATATTCTCTTCCTCATCTGACGATGACTCTGGCACATAGACTTTCCAATCCTCAAAGTCGCCACTTATCGATAACACAGCCGCCTGCAACTGCTTCTCTGCAGAAATCCTGGGAACTTTTTCAGCTTTCTGTCTAAGCAATCGTTTTGGCGTTGCTTCCTCAATGTCATCCGTTGAAGTAGCTTTTTCTATGCGACAGGTGACAGGCCAAACGGCCTTGCCACCTGCCTCAAAATCCTTAAACATTTCCCATATCTCTTCGGAGCTTGGTCTCATCTTTTCATGTGTACACCTGACTTGTGCAGTCCGTTCATACGGAAGGGGCGCCAGACACTGTTGCACGCTCTCCACTCGTCCCGGCTCAAATCTAGTATCTTCCTCAATTGGAGGATCATGTGATAAATATGATGAATTATTATAATCATCTGGAGGAGTGTCTGTTGCTTCTGTCTTCGGAGCATCGTCAAGGTTTAGAAAATGTCGCCTTTGCTCATCGTGAATGTTAAATCTATATAATGTACTTATATGTTAGACACTTCTTCCTAGATAGAAAAAAAAATCCTTAAAACGTATTTCTACGATTTGCTTACCTTGCCATTTTCTCAGCTAGGGTTTCTCTTTTCTCACACTGCCATATTGCTGTCTTGTCGCTGATGGTAGTAAAACTTTCAAATGAAGTAGATAATTATTAAATATTTATGTTTATGTATTTATTAAAATAAAAACAATTTTTAATTCGATGAATTCCTAGTGCCTACGCAAAATGTTAAGTATTTAGATTAAAAGAAAATTACCCTAATCAATACTGAATATCACATATAGTTTGCAAGAAAATCAGTCAGAGTATGAATTACTGTTTTTTCGCAAAAGAAAATTACTTTACTTTAACAATGTTCATGACAAATATCAGTCTCCTAACTCTTGCGTTATGCGTCGATAGTTCAATCAGTGAATACAGAATATGAACATACAATATATAAATAAATATCATTATTAGAAGAAATATTTACCTGTTAGTATTTCTCTGACGTTTGATGTAAGTCCTTTCAAAAAGATATCTATTAATTTTTAAAATTCTTAAATGAAATATTGCTTACCTGGGAATTTTCGGAGGATTCTCTTCCATTGCAGTTGCCTTGCGCTTCGTGTGGGGCCTTTGATCACATATGTATATGTCGATTAAATTAGAGTTAGTTTTTTAATCAATAATTCTAAACCTGCGTGTTCTCTCAGCTGGTAATTAATTTGAGAATTTTATACTCATTCGGATAGTAAGCATATTTTTACATCTAAATTTTGCAACACACAATAATAGCTACAGACTTAATTAAATAATGCTATATGACAAAATCAGGGTGCTCCTATCGGATCTTTCGTTGAAAATATGATCAATTTTGTACTCTACTATATTTGATATGATTTTACGATAATAGCATACTCTCGAGCACATCATACTGCATCTTCCTTAATTATTTTCAAATCAAAAATTGCTTACCTGGATTTTCTTGAGTCTTGTTCGAAATCCGGATTAGGAAGCTGTACTTCGTTTTTATGATTTTCAGATTGCGAAGATTCCATATAATTCTTATTATATTGCCATGCTCTCATGTTATTTTTACAATACATTAATCCTTCTCTATAGTTTTCATAATATTGTGGCATTACCATATTTTCATTATATTGTGAGTCTTCAAATTTTTGACCGATTTGCGATTCTTCTTTTTCATCATCTTGGGTCCCCATATCACAATATTGTGATTCTTCGTCAAATTGACTAAATTTCGAAGATATTTTAGAAATAAAGTTATTAGCCGAATTCACAAAAGTATAAAATTTTATTTTGTTTATAAACGGTGAATAAAAATGACTCAAATTCGATGATATGTTATATTCGATGCTTACCTGGTTTCTTCATTATTTTGTGATTCTTCCGCAACATAATTACAATCACTTGAAGCTTCCTTTAGCTTTCGTTTCTTTTTCTTCGATTTTTTCTTGCTCTTCGTGGAACTTCTTTAATATAAAGATTTTTATTAGCTGCTACTCTCAAATTCAGGCATAAGTTCATTGCTTACTTAGATTGTATTTGATATGTTGGTTCACCTTCTTTCATAGTGTCTTCGTTACATTCTGATCCTTCTTCAAAGTTCTTCTTTTTCTTCTTGTTCTTCTTGGATTTTTTCTTGTGTCTGTTACAAAATTTCAATTTTAAAACTTATTAATAGTGTAAATATAAAATTAGTTTATATTCATATAAGCTTCAACAAAATATTTTTAATTTCAAATTAAATTGATTTTAAATAAGAAAACGTATATTAATTAAAACAATTTAAAGACGTAAACGAAGCATGCGACATATTTAAAGTACCAAAACGCAACATTTAACAATTTATGAGGGAAGTGGAGTATTATTAATAAATGTTTACTTATGCTTTTTATGGCAATGTCGTTCTTTTCCTTTTTCGCCTTCTTCTGCGATATCAAATTGGCCATATCTTGATGGTTCCATGTTGTATTGCCCGTATTGTAATTCTTGTGCCACGTATTCATTATATTTCGATTGTTGTTGTTGTTTCTCGTAGAATGCCGCATCCTCCACTATTTTCATTCGCTTCTTTTCTTGCCTCTTCAACTTGTGCCTTAAGAATATTTAATTACTGCGACTTTTAAATTGACAGATTGATTTTGTATTTACCTAACTTTTCTCTCATAAGATGTTTCTTCTTGACCATATTCTGATTGATCCATATTGTGATATTGTGATTCTTTTATATTATATTCATAACATTGAGATTCTTTACGCCATTGTGAATCTTCAACATTTTCACCAATTTGCGATTCTTCCATTCTATTATTTTCACCATCACCCATGTCACAATATTGTGATTCTTCGTCAGATTGACTAAATCTCAAAGATATTTTAGAAATAATGTTAGTATACTAACTATAGTCAAACTCACAAAAGTATTCAAATTTTGTTGTATATAAACGGTGAATAAGAATGACTCTAAAATTCGAAGATATAATCGATGCTCACCTGGTTTCTTCATTATTTTGTAATTCCTCCGCAACATAATTATAATCACTTGAATCTTCCTTTCGTTTTCGTTTCTTTTTCTTCGATTTTTTCTTGATCTTCGTTGAAGTCCTTCAATTTAGAGATTTTTAATAGCTGCTACTCTTAAATTCAGGCATAAGATCATTGCTTACTTGGATTGTATTTGATAACCTTCTTTCATAGTGTCTTCATTAGATTCTGATCCTTCTTCGAAGTTCTTCTTTTTCTTCTTGGATTTTTTCTTGCGTCTGTTAAAAAGTTTTAATTTTAAAAATAAAATTAATTTATATTCATTTAAGCTTCAACGTAAATACGTAAAAACGAAGCGTGCGACGTATTCGAAGTACCAAAGCGCAACATATTATAATTTGTTTTGAGCATGAGGAAAGTGTAGTATTATTAATAAATGTTTACTTATGTGTTTTATTGTATGTTGCCTCTTTTCCTTCTTCGCCTTCTTCTTTGATATCAAAATGGCCATATGTTGATGGTTGCATGGTTCGAATCGCATTATTCTGCGATTGCTCCATATTATAATATTGTGATTCTACCGTTTCGCTAAGTTGTTGCTCCTCCATTTCCTGAAGCCTGCACATTTTCATTCGTTCCTCTTGCTTTTTCAACTTGCGCCTTCAGAATATTGAATAATTGCAACTTTTAATTTGAAAGATTTATTTTATAGTTACCTTGCTTTTCTCTGATATGATGTTTCTTCTTGAGTATATTCTAATTTATTTTCAACATTATATTCGGATTTCTCAAAAGTGTTTTCTGTATTATTTTCTTTCTTGAATTCATCAACTTCATATTCATCATATTGAGATTGTTCCATTTTACTATATTGTACATTTTGCATTTCGTTTCCGCTAAATTGTGATTCCTCAATAGTATTTTCATAATTTTCTGAATAATGATGATGATGATGAAATATGTCATTTTCCATTTCTTCAGCTTGAAGTTGACGTTTTGCCTTTAGTTCAGCTTTCTCTCCCTCTCTATGGCATATTGTATAACTGCGATTCCCAAATTCAGATATTAAATTAATACTTACCGAACTTTTCTCTGAGAGGATGATTCTACATCTTCATCATCAGTAAATTGATCGTATTCAGATTGGTCCATACTAAAGTAATACAATATTCTAGCAAACTTCAAATTCAGAGGCTGATTTAATATATACCTGACTCTTTTCTGATATGATGTTTCTTCTACGGCTTTATCCATAGATAATAGATTATCTTCAACATATTCTGATTCTTCGGAAGTGCTTTCATTACTGTAATTAAGTTGTTGCTCATACAATCTTGCATTTTCCACTCCTTCAATAGCTTGAAGTCGCAATCTAGAATTATTTAATAACATCGACTCTTGATTCATTTATTGAATTCATTTATTATTTACCTAACTTTTCTCTGATATGATGATTTTTCTACATCTTCATCCATGATGTATTCAAATTCCTCCTCATTAAATCAATTCTCGAAATTAAAATCAGACAAATATTCAACAGACTTTACAATTATGACTGTCACTCGGAAATGTTGCAAATTACTGCGAAGACAAGTTTATTTAAGTTACTTTATCGATTTATCTATTTGACAGCTATCGATTATACATGCATTTCATATATAACTAATCGAGCAGTTTATCTGTTCTGCATTGAAAAACAAACTTAATGAGCTTGAATCTTCTTACTCATATTTGTATTTATTTTATTTGATTGAAGAATAGTGTAACACTCTTTATAATTCCTGAAAACTTGTATCTAACAAATTCCCGAAATTGCAGTCGCGTGTTATCTGCATTGGTTGACAATGGGCGGAAGTGGGCGGGTAAAACTTTAAAACAAGCTTGATCTGCGTGCAAACATAACAACGCTTGATTTGGACAGATGTTGCCACTTCTACAAAAATAATTTCACGGGTTTATTGAACAGATGTCGCCACTGCTAACGATAAGTTTTGATATTTTTCGATAGATAGCGCCACTGCTTTGATTACCAGTTCTTTTAACAGATGGCGCTACCGCAATTTAACGACAACCAGTATTGGACTTATTTGGATATTTAAATGTTTTCATACATTTCTCGAGTTTATTTTAGATGACTTAAAATGCAGTTATGCGGACAATTTGGCCAGCTCCTCACGCAGCTCAGAGGCATCAATGGGCGCCTTGGGCTGATCCTTTTTTCCGGCCAGAACGGCGGCCAACAGACGTGGACAACTCTTCTTGTGCATGAACCAATGGAGACGCTGGCACTCTCGATCGCAGTACTGCACCGCTTTACACTTGGAGCACTTCTTGTCGGGTTTCTCCTGTCCGCATGTACTGCAGTAGCTCGTCTCGTCCTGAAAAAACATATGACATTAATATTACACTCTTGTAGCTGGCAATAAAACTTACCACAAAACCTCTCAAGCCGTTGATGGCATTGCGCAGGATTACCAAAGCAGGAGCTGCATCTTTGCCACCCAGTTGGGTGGCTATCTGCCGGAATACAGTGCACTCTCGGTAAGGAAACTCCCGCGCACATTCGCGTACCGTAAACTCCACATAGTCCAGCTGCCCTAGCTTGTTCTCCTTAAGCACACGCTTTACAAACACCTCGACAAAATCGCCGCCTTTGTTAGCGGCATCGCCTTCCGCTGGTTTGTCCTTGTGCTGCGCCTTGAATTGCTCCTCGCAACGCAACAGCTCTCCCACAATCCAGCCCAGATAGTGATACTTGAATGCCATCAGCTCATTGATATCGTGTGTTTTTTGCATCTCCTTCTCGCACATCAGCGTCAAAGCCTTGCGCAGATTGGCCAGCAGCTTAAGTAACCCCAGTGATTGGGCATTGAGCGTGATGCGAACGGGATGCAGATTGATTTCCGTGACAAAGGTGTGAAAAGATTTTAAAAGGGCAGGCGGGATTTGTGGCTCCTGCTGCTGCCCATGCAGCTGTGTATAATACTCCAGACTTGCCAGCGAAACGTAGTTATTGATGGTCTCAACACAGGCGTGGTTGCCTACGAAGGCGGCCATCTGGGATGCAGTACGATTTACGCTGTTGATGCTATTCGCATTGATACCCGCGTCTAGCAGCTGGCGGCAAACGTTCGTGTTGCCCGAAAGGGCGGCAAAATGCAAAGGTGTATAATCCGCGCCATGCTGATTCAGATTGATGTCTGCTCCCTGTGCATATAAGGAATCAAAGTATTTTTCGAAGTCTTCACTTCCCCGTAGACAAAACTTACCATGTCCAACAGCAGCTGCACCGCCTCCTTATTGCCCTTGAAGCTCGCATGCGCCAATATCGACATGCCACTGTCGTCCACAAAGTTGACGCCTCCTTTGAGCTGACCCAGGAGCTGCTTGAAGCCATTGGTGTCATTCTTGGAAATCCGCTCGATCAGCTGCAGCTGTATGTCGTCCAGTTGCGACTTTTTGCCGTCCTCGCTCATTGTTTTTTACTTCAAAATAATGCAAACGCAAAACGTGTTCCTCACACGAATAAAAACATATGTTTTTTGGCATTCATAAAATTAACATTTTTCACCAATGTTATCAACAGTAAGCAAAGAACTTTGGCTGTTATGGATTATTTGGCTTATCTAAAGCAATAGGTGATAATTAAGTTTACAGAATATAAAGAGGAAAATGAGTTATTTATAATAATGATTTAAACTAATTTTAATTTTAATTTCATTTAATTTCTTTAAATACTAAAATATGAATTCAAATTTAGCAGATGTTAAGCGGTTGCGATGTTAGGTGTGTGAAACAAGACGCTTCTGTAACTAACAGAAACCAAATCGATTTTATGTCTTCAACTACATATTTTATAATTTAGATTATTCTGATTATCTTAAATCGCATTTTATAATATAATTTTTTAATCTCCATTGATAATTCGTTAAATTAAAAATGGTACTTTTATTTGCTGCAAGTGCAAGTCCCAACGTTAAATCTTTTATAAATACTAAAAATACCAAAAGTGTTTCATGCGTATTTTTTTAACTTGCTCAATATTATTTTTTGCTGTACCTTCAAAAACTTTAATGATAAGAATGAAAAGTGGAAGGCGGCCTTTAGATATTTGTGTCGAACACTTTAGTAAAGAGATGTTTAAAAAGACGCGCTACTAAATCAACTGTAACCAGGGTGACCATTTTTGTACTTGCCGTATTTTGAATAATGTTTTAATCGTGAAAACGAAAACGATACTGCGGTCACACTGCATCACAGGTGTTAGAAAACGTCTAGCCGTTAGTACGTTTTCAACTGCCGTTAAGGGAAGTGGTCGCGCGTTTATTTGCGGCGTGTGTGAATTCGGTGCGTGTTTTTATATTTTTATGCATAAAGAATTCTTGTGTAAAGCCACAAATGTTCTAAAAGCAAATGTGCGAAATCGCTACATATAATCGAATTTAACAAACCGCAAAAAGGGCAGCTCCAAGAATACGTGAGTTCGTCAGCTTACAAATAAATATGCACATACACACACAAACATACATATGCAAAAGGCAGTAATACCAACACAAACACATGCGAAAGTGCTGCGAAAAAGAAGGTGATAAGCGCGCAATGCCCTGCGTGCGTCTGTGTGTGTGCGAGTGTGTTGTATGTTTTTTTATACGAAGGAAATTCTTGTTTTGCTGAAATTCCAATGCAGGCAAGGCAGGAACACACAGTGCACGACGAATCAACCCTAAAAAAGCAATTGAGGAATAATAAAACTGTGTGCATATAAAAATATAACAGATAAGCCCGCAAATACTAACAACAACATCGGGAACAGAAACGAACAGTTAAAGCTTGAATAATTGTGTTTGACCAAAATTATAGTCCGTACTGTGCTCATAAATGTGACTTTGGGGATTTCAATTGTCCTTGGTGTTGGCAACTTTACAAAATTAATAGTGGCATACCCTGTGGACATTGGGTGTGCAGGGTATGCAAGAACAAGAGAGCGAAGTGACAGCCAGATAAGCAGGCAGTACAGATAAACAAAGCCAAAGTGTTGGTCTCAAGCGGCAGGCGGCGTCAGCGGCAGCAACAGCGCCACTCACACACACATACAGATACAACAAATTATTAATAAAAAAAACTCGCGCAATGTCTTGGCCGCTTTATTTTTCGCAATTAACTTGAATGTGAGTGTGTGCGAAGGAGAGGGAAACCTAAAATGTTTACATGTGGCTGCGTGGCGAGGAAAATTGCCTTTTTTCCTGCCTGCCTGGCGTGAACATTGGCCTTGCGTTGTCTACATGTGTATGGGTAGCTGTATTAGTGTGTACATGTGTGTGTGCGTTGTTTACTAATTTCGATAAGTTTCTGTTTCGCATCATTTCCTGCGCACAAGCAGCTCTCACAAGAACAAACACACGCACACTCTTGCAGACGCACTCACACATAGAGACAGTGAGACACATGGCAAACAGCCTCGGTCCATGCTCATGTCTCCACCCCCCGCATTGCAAGCAAAAGCAAGGGCAACACTTTGGTTTTGTTGGCTTTTCTGGAGTTGCAGGCCATTTCACATGCTGAGCATTTGTTAGTGTATGTCTGAGAATGAAAAACAGTTTTCTTTGTCCACAATGCGATCCGAGATCGAGGCAGCTGTTTACCGCCATAATTTATTAACCCTTAAGATGTCAACAACAGGTGCATGAACAGCATCTTTTGTTTTCTTCTTCAGTCGCTCAGCTAGAGCAGCTGTTAATGTATTTATCGTTATCGCCATTGTTATCGGTATCGTTTCTTTTGCAGCTTCATAAAGTGTATGACAAAAAAACGCAATCAAAAGTGCTGACAAATCAATAAAAGCAAAGATCAAATTAAACACACAAAATCAAAAGCAAAGTAAAAAAGTAAATATAAATATTTAAAACAACATCAACTCCAACTATAACTACAACTACGATACACAACCAATAATAAATTAATCAAGAAAATGGGCAAACTGCTGAGTCTGTTGTCACGCGACGATTCAAATTGTTGCGCCGCCAAATCCTACGATGTGTTCCTGGACTTTGAGAATGCCGCGCCCACGGATACGGAGCGTGAGGTGTACGACGAGGTGGAGCGTGTGCTCAAGGAATCCGAAATTGTGCTAGATGAGATACAAATCTATAAGGTGAGTGTGTGTCATTAACCCGTTTTCTTCACTCCTCTAGGAGGGTAAAGTCCCTGTAACGACTATGAACCGGTTAGCTGGGGTAGTGTAAGATTTTCCAAGTATTTTTCTATCTAATATCTGTTTAAATGGAACTAATTGACGCATTGTTGCCATATTTACTTAAGAAGCGTTTAAATATTTACGCTTCGCTCTCTTTGGACTGTGCACTCAGCTGATAAGTGCAAGCGAGCGAGCAATAATCAAATGAAAATGTGCGAAATATAACGGGAGGGGGCCAGTCAACAAATTGAGCATTTAACCTTTGCCAGTGCCATAACAGTAGTTGATCTTACACTTGCGCTCTCGCTCTCTTTTAGCAAAAGCAAAGCGCACTCTCTTTGCTCAGTTTTTGGTCTGACTCACGTGCGTCGTCGTCGTCGTCGTTGTCGCGTCTCTTCGTTTTGATCGGCGCCCAAACGACTTTCTTCATGTTCGGGCATATCGTTATCGTTGTTGTTGTTGTTTTTGTTTTTGTTTTGTCTGCTGTGACGTCAGTGAGTAACTAGCAAGCAGTTTACACTTCTTGTTCTTCTTTGAGTGCGGATTAGTCAGCATTTGGCTGTTGTTGTTGTTGCTGACCTTTGCTAAGCGTGCGACGTGCGAGTTCGAATTCGAAATTCGAATACGAATTGGATTTTAGTGTCGCGTGGTGCGAATTATTAATTGGCTTTCAGTCAAACCAAATGAAATGTTTGTCCAGGGCGTTAATCAACGCAAATGAACTGGAAAATGTCAACGAAATGAGCTCATTTCCCTTTTACTTGACCAATGCACAGCACAGCACAACATAGCAAACACAAAGACGACCTCGTAACCATTTTAAAGCCTTTAAAAGCTCACCCCGCTGTTGCCCTTTTCCTTTTTTGGTTTTTTGGAGAGGGGAAACAACTTAAAATGCGCCTCAATTCTTCTGTGGTTCACATTTATTTTCATTTCAATTTTTAGTGGCGCGGTTTTTGCTCCCGCTGTAGTGCTGTGGCACTGAGTTTGCTGTGGTGCTGTGGGTGAGTGACTTGGGTGGTGGACTGGTTAGCAAGGCAGTAAACTGGTTATATACAGTTTGTGTATGTGATGCCCGGCCGGGCCCCCCGTCGCCTCCTGGCACACAAATCTTTGGCCAGGCGCCAAATGCAGCCAAAGAAAAAGGAAAACTTCACGTTCTGCATTTTTCTTTGCAAATGCTAAAAATAGAGTGAAAACTGCGCCTCGCAAAAATCGTGCAGCGTCGTCGTTGTTGTTGTTGTTGTTGTTGCTTGATTTTCATTTCGAGCTCGATAAGGGAGAAAGCATTTAAAGTCTCGATCGTTGTATAGGCGACTTTCCCAATTAGTGAGTGAATCTATTTATCGTTCTATTTCTACTTCTATTGTCCACTGAGCGCAGATAAAGTCAACAAATGTTTGTTGGCCATTGTGTATGAGCAATAAACAAGAACAACGAGAGCTTTAACTACATATGAGTGCGACTCATTGAAAGCGCATGACAAGATCAACAATGAGAGTAGACAACAAATATAGTATATCAATAACAATAAACGCCAACGCTACGCACACCTCTAACAATAATAACAACAACAACAATAATAACAACAATAATAATAATCATAAAAGTATTATTATGATGACAACGTGCAAAGCAAAGAGGAGGAGGAGGAGGAAGAGGGTCCATAAGTAAGCCAAAAAGCCATTGAAACCTGATGAACTAAACTCGTAAATACAATACTACGAGTATATATGTTATATACATAATACAAAAACTTGCACACAGAATGTGTGGTTAATTGGGTAATGCAATACAATCCATCCGCTTGTAATTATATTTGAGACTAGGGGGAAGTAATCGAAGACCCAACCTTGTAACTGCACTTGACTGAATTGCGCTGAATTTGAATACGAAATTGTGGTTTGTGAGCAGCTCAACAATGCAGATAATATGCAAAGTGCATACACTACATATACGATTAGAGTGTATATAATATGAATGGTATATAATGCGAGTTCAATGAGTTCACACGCAAATTGAGTCATCGAAAATGTGAGCGAAACATTGAGGAACACTTCAGTGAAGCAATCAAATGTGAAGGCGTGCGGCGGGGGCGGGGGCGTGTGGCGTGATGAAGTTTCCTATAGCCATCGAAACAAAGAGTGTTTCTTGTGTAATAATAATCCATACTCATAACACCTCTGAAGTACTGCGATAAATTCATCACTTCCTCAATATATAACATGCTATTTTTGTAGGCTGAGAAATACTCTATACTCTATACTCCATATTCCTACGATTAAAGTTGATATCCATTTATGAGCTTTGTCGTTGCCTTGATTTGTTCTTCAGCTGTTTCATTGACTATTAATCTCTCTAATGAAACCTACGACCTACATTTAAGAACGCATTTGACTCCAGCTGGCAGCAGTAATCACTTTGCAGCTAATTGTCATTATTTACTAAAGCGTTTAGTTTATTTAATGGATATTCCAGCTGTGCTAGACTTTTTTTTCAGCTTCGTTTTAGAAGTATTAGCTTGTGAGTAGAGTCAATTAATCTAATCATAAGCACAGGTTCAATTCTCATTTTATCTTTTCTATTGGTATTCATTAAAATTGTATCCTGTAGGTAATTTTGCTGTTGTGATTGTTCGATTTTTATAGAACTATTTCTCAATAGTTTATTCCCAAATTCAGAGCCAACTTCCCCTCAAATTTGTGTCACAGCAGCGACCCATTTATCAAATGCTGATCCATATAAAAATGACAATACTTTGTGTGCATATGAATAAATAAACACTTAAATGTTTAATGTCGGTTTTATAATGAAAGCGAGAGGCAGCAGCAATCAGAATAATGACAAAATGAGCAGTCATTAGAGACTGAGAGGCAGCCCCTGTACTCTTACCTCCCCTCCCCTCCCTTTGGCACATCTCGTTGCAGTTGCCCACAAACTCAACGATTTCCAGTTCCACGAATATTTTTTAAACGATGTGCGACCAATGCGAAAAAAAAGCCGCTCGACGCGTCTCCACACTTCCGGTTATGGGGCAGTCAGCCAGTCAGTCAGTCAGTCAGGCAGTTAACCAGTTAGCCAGTTGGTCATTCATTGAGACATTCTATAACATATAGTCGTATAAGTAATTGCTATAATGTGCGTGCCCAACGCGACTGTTTGCATATTATACAAAATGATATTTGTTTGTGCTCGGAACCCTTTTGTCCGTTGTTGTCTAAGTCTCTCTAGAAATGGTCAAGCCAACAATGTCGCTGTCGCTGTCAGTTTTGTTGTTGCTGTTGCTGTTGTTTATTGTGTGACAATTCAATTTCCGCAGTCGCAGTCGCATTTCAACTATTTCTCACATCAATCCAATCCAATCCGTTGTTCGATATCTGCACCCAAAAGAGGCAAACACAAGTTTCTTAAATTTGGTTTTTTATTGCCCAATCGTAAATTCGCTTTCAACTCGTTGTAATTGCATTTGCGTTGACCTTATTGGATGTTTAACGATTCGGTTGCATGGCCCAAATTAGCGACAAATTAAATTACAAATTACGAATTTATATTATTTATGATTTGTATTTTTACTTTTCATTTTGAATGCGTTTTCACTTTCCATGCATCGCTGCTAACATTTGTAACATTTTACGGCTCATTTGTATTTGTTTATGATTATACACTATTCAGAGTATCCATGAATGTATCTCTCTCTCTCTCTGTCTCTCTGTCTCTACGTGTGTATTTATATTCGTATTTGAATTTCCGACGTCATCCGCTGCAAATTAATTGCGCTAAAAAAAAAGAAACGCAAAATAAAATAACAAAAACAATGAGTAAAAAAGCAAGAAAAATACTGTAGAGTAAACAACAATTTTGAACAGTTTACGTTTACAAGCGCAATGCGAAATTTGGTTCATAATTTATTGTTGATTTTTACGTAAATACCCTTTAGCTCACAGATTGAAGGAGACTTTTGTTTTGCGGATGAAAAGCAGAGAGATTTTCCATCCTGTCATTAAAGATTGAATAAATTGTACTCAATGATCTCACAATCAGTTCAGACGCTGTCAATAAAATTAGGGAAATCCGATTACGTGGCATTTTCTAGCCGCACATCACCTGGCAAAAGCTTTTAGTTTATTCATTATCCATAGTTTGCCATAATTAAATTTCGCTTCGCCTCCTCATCCTCCTCCTCCATCCGCCCGCCCACTTGAAGTGGAGCACTCGAAACACTCGTGCGCGTATTTGATGATGATGCCTCATTATGTTCTCCTCTCAGGTGGCAATTGAGGCACAAATTTTGCATAAAATTATTTGGCCTCCGTCTGCCCCAATCTCGAATCTCGCATCTCACATCTCGCATAGTCGCCTCTGTCGTCGACTCATTCAATCGAAACTGTGTCTGGCTGGGCACAATTATTTGCTGAATTGAAATGACACTGAACAGGCTTTGTTGGCTTGGTTAACCGAATTTAACTCATTTCAATTGAATAAAACATTCCCAACGACATTCAATTATGTTGTTCTGCATTCTCTGTCTTATTCCCCAGTCCATTCATCCATCCATCCACCAACTGATCTAATGCTTGCCACTTGGCTTTTTTGTCTAGCCCAGGATTAGGTGGCAATGTCTTTAGCATTTGCTTTGTCTTCGCTTTGCCACTCGACTTTTGCTTTGTTTACTACTCGTAGCTTCTGTCTGCTTGCCACCTGCCTTGAACTTGGCGTCGTTGTGGCTGTAATTGCTTTGCTAACAGTTTTCAAGTGCCACTAAAAATGCCAATGGCCATTTTACTAAAGCACACACACACACATACACAAATAGCTTTGTGTCTGGTCTCTTTGGGGCAGCTAAGAAACTGCAAGTGCTTTGTGCAAATTGCAAAGACTCGCATTCTTTTCTTCAATTTTTATACCCGCTACCCATAGGGTAAAAGGGTATTATAACTTTGTGCCGACACGTAATGTATGTAACAGGTAGAAGAAGGCATCTCCAACCCTATAAAGTATATATATTCTTGATCAGCGTCAACAGCCGAGGCGATCTAGCCATGTCCGTCTGTCTGTCTGTCCGTCTGTCCGTATGAACACCTAGATCTCAGAGACTATAAGAGATAGAGCTATAATTTTTTTTCGACAGCATTTGTTATGTTTGCACGCAGATCAAGTTTGTTTCAAAATTTTGCCACGCCCACTTCCGCCCCCGCAAATCAAAAAAATCGAATAACAAGCGTAAAGCTAGAGTTGCGAATTTTGGTATATACAATAATTACTATAGTAGTTATGATTCCTGAAAATTTGGTTGCGATCAGATAGAAATTGTCGAAGTTATTAAAGAAATACTTTTGTATGGGCAAAAACGCCTACTTACTAGGGGTCTGAGTTGCTTTGGGTGACAACCTGATATATTGTGCCGTCAATGGTATATTTTGAATGCGGCACTATATCGATATACCAAATATACCATTTGGTATATTTTTAGTATTTTTGCAATATATTCGGTATATTTTGAAAATGATACCTCAATATTTTAAAAATGGGTTGCGGGTATCTCACAGTCGAGTATCTCACAGTCGAGCTCTTTTTATATTATTATTCTTTACTGCCAAATGTAATATGTAAATGCTCGCAGGTTGGTTCATCAATCTTACTTATATATACATATATATATATATATATATTATAGTACACATCATATTTACAAATGTACATTTGCATATATATCTTCGCATTCTGACTTTGTTAGAGGCATCAAACAGGCCACAGCATGTCAAATGCTTCAGGAATTTTTCATTCCTTGTTTTTCTTCGATTTTCGTCTGTCTGCTGTTTGTATCTTCAGCGTGTGCGTGTCGTCAAACTCAATTAAAATGCCAGCAATTCTGTTCTGTTCTGTTCTGTACTGTTGATTTTCCGCTGTACTAACCCAATTTTTAACAGCTGAATGTGTGAATCAATAAACATCTTGCCAGCTACAATGTAAAGACATTAAATTGAGTTTTCCCAATTTCTCGATGCATATCAAATTTGATGTGCAGAGTTAACAGTAAAACGTCGAAGTGCTTTCAGTATCAATATTATTATGAATTGGTGTTGTGAGACTATTTATTTATGAATTGTCAACAGAGGAAACTAATTGTTTTTTGCCTTTCCCACCATTCCAAATAATATCAAATTAACCTAGAGAAGTCAAATGTTACAGATAATCTGGTTGTGTAATAAATAAACATACAAATTTATGTCGCTATCTGTGACTAAACTTAATCCCTTTGGGGTAATATCGATTAATTCTATAGCTCGATGGATTTATTACTGGGAATCGTGAGAGAACATTCGGAATTGCAGCTCTTTCCATAATCTGGAGCCAGCTGTAAGTTGTAAAGATAATAAATCTGAAATTGAGATATAGATTTGTCAGTCAATGACCACACGCAGCTGCTGCCTCTCTCCCTCTCTCCTCTCTCTATGTCTCTCCCCGCCATACACCCACACACAATCTCACGTCACACATACGCAGTGTTGGCTGCGTCAAAGGCATGTTGTGACATTGTTTGGTGATAAGCAAATGATGGTCGATAATTAAATGCAATCATTGTGGCATATCCTATACACAATATTGTATCGGGGGTACTTACGTTATTGATGCCCCATCTCGTTCACACTTTCGCTCCCTCTCTCGCTCGCACTCTTTCTTTCACTCACGCCATTGATAATCGACATGTGTTTATCTTATCTTTATGGCATTGTTGTTGCTATTGCACTTGGCTGCTTATTTCGATTATCTTGATAAATTACGACGCTCGTGACATCCAACTGGCAACTGGCAAGGGGCAACGGGAGGGGGCAGCGGGAGGGGGCAACTGGCGGCATTATAACGCCATATTTAGTTGTTGTCGCTCTGCTGTGTTTTACTGTAGTACTGTAGTTGTTGCTGTTGCTGTTATTTATGCTATAATGGCCCCACGGAGCCCTTGAAAAGCTCGCCGAAAATTAGGCCATTGTCGTTATTTTTAAATGTGTTAACTGACAAAATTTACGCATCATTTGACAGTTGAAACTGAAACAAGTATGACCTATGCAGAGAAGAAAGAGAGAAGAGAAGAGAGAATGAGCTGAAATTAGCAAGAGTGTTTACTGCGCAGTTCACTGGTCCACACAACTCCTTTGTTCTCATGCCTGCATGGGCATTAAGTATACGCCGCGTAGATGTAATGCAGACAGTTAGTCAGCCAGCCAGTTGGCCCATGATCATCATCATCATCATCGTCGTTAACATGAGTGATGCTTGTGAATCACAGCACTAAGCAGCTGTTTCTGTTTCTCTTTTCGTTGTTGTTGTTTCCCTTCACACTCACTCTCACTCTCTGCGGGCTGTGCCCATATTGAGAGTCAATTTCAAATGAAATTTGAATGCTTGAGATTGCCTTGCGACGTCGCGTCAAGTATATTTATAAAGACCTGCATCACCTGCAGATTTCGTCAATGTGCAGGTCATGATGCAGCATTGCATTCCCTTGAAAATCGAAAGCAATTCTAAGTCAACAAATAGCAAGCAGCAACTGAGACAACAACAAACTACAAAGTTACCGCCACGACATAGCTTCAATGGAAGTTGGGAACTTTCAACGATCATTTTCAGTGAGTCACAGTTGTGTTGTCGATTGCTGTTGTTGTTAGTGTTGTTGTGTTAGTGTTACAGCTACTGTCAGCAGTCAGCATTTGTACACAAAGTACACAAAGAGCGCTTTTGCAATACGCAAACATATGTTCTACTCGTTGTCGTCTTTGTTGTTGTATTTTGATATCAAGTCGAGTCCATTGAATAATTAAGCAGCGGAAGACGATTTACACACAGAGAGAGAGAGAGAGAGAGAGAGAGAGAGCAAGCAAGACTGAGATAGAGAGGCAAAAAGTGGCGAGAGTCATAATACAAATTGTTATGAAATATTTATGATTATGTAGTCAACACAGCGGCGCTTGAGTTCAGTTCAGACTTCAGTTGGGGGCGTCGCAACGTCGATCCACCACTCTGGGAAAATCGTGTCACCAGAGGCATCCCAAGCAGCAGGCGACCCAGTGTCTGTCGTCTGTCGTCTGTGGCAGCTGCCGCACTTCACTCTTCCAATTCTCTCAATTGGGTCTCCCTTGCTTTATAAAAATAAATTATGAGCATTTAATAGTCATCGGCTCTACCACGTCTCTTTTTTTTTTTAATTTTTAAGCAGAATTCAAGTTTTCATCTTTCGGGGAATTTCTGCTAGATTTTTAGCATTGACTTTGTTTGGCCTCAACATCAACAGAGCTTCGTCATCTTCGATTGCGTATCGTATGTTTGTCTCTGATGTTCTCGTAAAAAGTTCGATTTGTATTCCGATTGCGACGTGACTCGAATTTAAGGTGCGCGCATTTCTGATGGGAAAAGGGAAAAGTTGAAAATGGAAAATGGAAAATGGAAAATAGAAAAGCACAAAAGTTTTCGCGGTATGCAAATATCTATGAAAATTGCTTTGATTAATAGTTGCATTGCTGTTGCTGCTGCTTCTGTTCTCACTGTGGCAGTTGCAGCTGTTGTTGCATGACTCTTTAAATTAAAACAACAGTTCGACTGTCACGACGCGTCAACAAACAAAAACCAAACAAAACAAAACTCCTGTATTTGCCAGACGACACACCTCCCAAGAGTGTTGTTTGTTTGCAGCGCATGTTGGAATTTGTGTGACTCCTGCAGGTTAAGAAGATTCCAAATGCTCGACTTGGAAATGCCCTAGAGTTCTAAAACATGCTGACAGTCTAGTCTCTATAAAGCACGTGACTGTAAAGCATTGTGACTACTGCAACAAAAACATGTCTGTGGAGAGGCAGACAAGCAAACAAAAATATAACCAACTCTTGGAATACCCGATGCATATTGGATTATATTCATTATTCAATTAGAATAGATTTGGAAATACAAAGAAACGCAAGTATTGAGATTTTAAATGAAATTAAGTATTTTCATTGGTATCGAAAAACAGACTAAAATCTGGAATATATTTAATACCAAGTTGATACGATTCAGTATTCAATTAAAATAGATTTGGAATTACAAAGAAACGCAAGTATTGAGGTTTTAAATTAAATTAGTCGGAAAACAGACTGAAATCTGGAATATATTTAATACCAAGTTGATATGAGACCAACTTTTAGTAATACTTTTAAAGCTGCAAATCTAATGGTATCCATAATCGAAAAAATAGATTAAATAAACTCAGAAGGTAATAATAATCGAGATATATTTAAATACTTTCTATGATTAGAAAAATGTGCTTTATATTATAATCGAGATATATTTAAATACTTTCTTTGATTAGAAATATGTGCTTCTCTTATAATAACATCCTTATATTATAATCGAGATATATTCAAATACTTTCTATGATTAGAAATATGTGCTTCTCTTATAATAACACCCTTATATTCTAAGAGTGCCGGGTATAAAGACAACAACTCAGCATTTTTTGCGACATGCATTTCATGCACACTTAGTTAAAACGTCGTGTATGTACACACATACATACATACAAATGTTTGATATATGAACATTCATTTGAGCGCTGGCCACCCACACTTTCCTGTTTGTCGCGCACTTAAGCTGCTTGCTCAGTTCAAATGCAGTGCGTCGAAGAGCGAAAGAGAGAGGGAGATGTGTTGCGTTAAGCAGTTCGTCAGTCAATCGTCAAGGCAAGCAGTTTCATGCAGCGATTACATGGCGCTGTCATTACTGCGAAGCTTTAATTATCGATAGGCAGCTGTAGCACACTAATCGAAATGGCTGTAATTTGTTATCGTTGCTGTTGTGGTTGTTGTTGCTGTTTTTGTTGTTATGCTAACGAGCGAAGTGTCATCAATGGCTGGCCATCAAAGCGACCGCATAAAGAGCAACACACTCATTTCCGCGTCGAATTTAATTTAATTTTCAATTAAACAGCAGTAGCAGCAGCCATTGACTGACAACATTAACAACGCTTTTACTTCTTCTCTGCAGAGCTGCAGCAGCAATTCGCCAATTTAATTAACTATGCATCTCTCTATCTCTCTCTCTGTCTCTCTATCGCACTCTCTATGAATAAATTGAAACGCTGAATGATTGCGATTTGTATGTGGCCAACGTTGTCTGTGGTCGATGTTGTTGTTGCTGTTGTTGTTGTTGTTGTTGCCAAACAGCGTTAAGCTGGGCGTCTTAAGTGTTAATTAAAAACGTAGAAACAGTTACAGCAAAATGAAAACTGCTTTTACCAACAACCGCACAGCATAAAAGTCATGCAAGTTCAAGTTTGTTGTTCTCTTTCCATCCACTTGTGCTGTGTGCTGTGTGGGTGAGAAGTGCTGAAGAGTTTTACTTGGTAAAATGCATGAAACAGCCTGAGACACAGCACGTGCTTTGTTATTGGAGCATGCAACGCTTTATGCGATGCGTTGCGATGCTGCGCTGACGAGAGGAGAAACGCGATGAATCAACAAATGCGGCTGAGTAAAGAGATTGAAAGAGCGAGAGGCGAGTGGTGAGTGGTGAGTGGCGAGAGAGAGGGGCGAAGGGCGTCCGGCCAGTTCGTTGCATGTTTCCTGTGACAAAACGCAAGTTGCAGCTTCCAAGTTGCAAGTTGCAAGTTACAAACTGCAAACTGAAAGATGCCAACTCCACCTACGCCTGTTTTGTCGCTTTGTTTCTGACGTGCACATGTCGCGATGTGAGATAAATGCTTGAAAAATAAGCAAAGGGGGCTGAATCACACACTGAGAGAAATCAGTTCGGAATTTGCTAAAATAAACTGCGGGTACTCCGCACAATTATGTTGACTCACTCTTATTCTTTTCGCAACCTCTGAAATCATGATTTGATATTTAAAATTCAATATATAACATATTCATACATATATGTATATGGTAGATGAATAATTGCAAATATAATTATTCATCTATACATATATGTATGTATAAGTTATATATTAAATGGTGTTCAATAATCAAACATTAAATATCTTTTCGGTTTTACTTTCGCAATTTATCGTTGATCAACAATTCCTTAATGTTGGCTGTTTCTCAAATTTGTATTTCCACAAACATTGGCCAAGCTTGGATAGCCAATTTTCTCGCTGTGCACAGACACACTCATGCTCATGCTGCAGAGAGACGCAATCTCGGCCTCTAAATCTGTCTGCCTACACACGGAGCAGCAGCTGCAGAAGGAGCGCAGTTTCCGCTGCATGACCGGCCATAAGAGTCCTTAGAGAGTCGCTGGCGTAAACAAGACAATGCGACAACACACATACCAACAAAGCACGCAGACTTTCCTGTCAGTTTCCCACTCTCTCCGCTCCGCTCTCATATGCTTCGTTTGTTGACTTGTTTGTGCGCGTTAAACATTCGTGCAGCTTCAAGTGCAGCATCAGCAGTAGCAGAAGCAGCTGCTGGCCAAGGACATGACTTGACTTTGCTACACAAAACAGGTGTAAATGATGTGGAGCGCAAAGAAATGCGGCAACGTGTCGAAGGAGAAGGGGAATGAGAAGGAGGAGAAGACACGCGGTCTGCTGCTATGTGTTGATTTAGATGCAGACAGTTGCATTTTTATTATGGCAAAGCACTCGTCGATGGACTTGCAACCAAACAAATAAACAGTAAACAGAGAGCACAAAACATGTCTGAGGGTGTTTTGTAATTACTTATGCATGTTGTTGCTACTGATTCTGTTTCTGCTTCTGCTGCCACTGCTTATTATGGTTCTGCGCTGCAATTTAATTATAAACACACAGCACGTGCTAACCTGAGCCCATTACATTACAGCACAGAACAGCACAACAGCAAGCCAAAGGTGTGCAAACCAAAAATAACATCAGCTAGAAAAAACTCTGCGTATACGCAATGTTGGTTAGCTGGGAGTCGAGTCTATGTATAATGCTGAAATTTATGCTAATGTTGCTTTAAAAGGTTAGACACGCGATGTGTCTGTCCGTTGTGGGTTCTTACTGTTCTGTTGTTGATTAGCCAAAAACAGAGAACCGAAAATTAGGGGTGTGGCATGTGGCACTTTGGCTATCACTCTCAGAGTGAGAGGCGACCAAGAAAGCGACTGTGTGAAAACAGCTATCTAAATTTAGAAAAGACAACTAAATTATGTCGGACCAACCTTAAAACTAAACATTCAAGCTAAAGGGATTGTAATGAAATTTGAAAAGAACAACTTGTGTACTAATACTATTAGTAAGTGAAACTAAACTTTTAGAATTTGTATGTTGTTGCCAGCTCTTATGGTTTCTGAGTTCTGTCTCGATGTTTGATTAAGAATATATTAGAAAGACATTAAATTTATATTCCTATGGCAATTATATATATTATTGAGATAACATATATGAACATCATTTCGGTTGGCATCAAGTTTATTACATCCCTCACCAGTCAAAGCCAAGACTAATCAAAGGCGGAAGATTTACTTGGTCGTTGCAATTGTTATCTATTGCTGCACTCATTATCTGCTTATTGGCATACGAATAGTAAATAAACGTATTAAATTGGTCTGAAAGTCATTCACTTGTTTTTAGTCACGGCGCTTAATTGTCATTAGTGGCACTTAAAAGCTGAACTCAACACATATGTACATATGTATGTGGCATGCACACGCATCGTATACGTATTTAGAGAAACCGAAATGCATCAATTGATATAATCAACGCCATTTGCTGATTGCTGCTGCTGCTGCGCCAATGTACAATAAAAAATATCACAAAACATAGCTGGCGAGGCAAAATAAAGTTTTGAAAACATGCAATGACCGTTCGTTAGGCTTTGTTATGCTCGTTATTTTTGTTGTTGTTGTTGTTTTGTTTTATTATTATTATGTATTTTTCTTCTTTTTTTGTTGTTGTTGCTGCCTGCCTGCCTTTCTGTTTTTAGATTATGAAGCGTCGATAAAAATCGCAGAGCGCGTTATTCGCTGTTGCATGTGGCATAGAAATAATAATAGCAAAAAGAGCAACAACAACAACACAAAGAATTGAAAGCCGCAATGCCTTATGGTTTGTAGTTTGTAGTTTGTAGTTTGTTGTTGGATTGCGTTACAGTTCTGCTGTGGTCAACGGCAGGAAAATGAAAAGGAAAAATGCATAAAACACGAGGAAAATCAAAATCGTTTGTTTGCTTCGTTCGTTTAGAAAAGTTGCCTCCACGCGCTCGACGTTTATTGTGTTTGCATGCCAAGCGCACATTTGCCGCAGAACAGAACAAAACAGAACTTTAACTTGGCTCAAATACATCTACCTACATACTCGTACATATTAACAATGTGCTTTATTCCAATCTCGTTGTTTCAGGGAGCCAACAAAGAAATCCGCGAAGCCATCGCCGATCCCTCGCCAGAAGTACAGGCCAAAGCCTGGGCGGCTGTTCTTCCGTTGGTCACCAAGCTGAAGCGTTGCTACGAACACTCCTTGGAGCTGGACAAAATAGTGCCCAAGCTGCTGGGTCAACTGGTTGGCGGCAAGCTGAATCCGACACAGCACCTGGAGACACAGCAGGCGCTGGTCAAGCAGCTGGCCGAGATACTGGAATTTGTGTTGAAATTCGATGAGTACAAGGTGAGTAGCAGTCAAACACAGACACACACAAAACCACAAATATATCTCACTGCCAGTGTTTGTTGTGTTATTACAACTGCTGCCAGATTTGGGCACAAGCCAGCGCAGAGGCGTCGCCCACAATATTTGTTCGTTGCTCGTTGTTCGTTGCTCGTTCTCTATGTCTTCTTTAAGAGCAGGCCAAGCTGAGCCAAGAGAGAAGACCGAAGACAGAGACACGTTGGCTGCCTTATGTGGGAGCTGGCACAGTCAACAAACCGTCAACAGCCTGTGGCAGTCTTAGCCAACCCGAGTCATTGCCAACTCATTGTGCGCGTGGTTGCATTTTTAATTGATTGTCTGTCTGTCTCTCTGTTTGTCCGCCCGAGACGAGCGCGTGCTGCGGCTCATTGATGAAAAATCTTCGACTCAATTGCTGCAGCAAACAACTGATACAGTAAACTCTCATTAGAGTCTACACACGCATCCAATCTCCATTCATTGGCCCCTGCCCAATTGTCGGCGCTTCAGTGAGCACGCAAAGGCGGAACGCAGGGCCTCCTTGAACTGTAAATAAATAACCTATGTAGATAATGTTCGTAAATAATTTAAGAGCAAAAAGGTAGCAGGCATTTTCAATTGCCTGTAAAACTGGGTTAAACTTGAACTCGCATTGCGCGTTGCGAGTTAAATGCTCCTGCTGCATTTAACTGTTGTGTTTGGCCCCAAACAAATCGATTAATTCGCTGCCAAATCAGAGTATGCTCGTTTTCCCATGGCTCGTTTCCGTTTTGTAAAACTTTTATGAATTCGATTCGATTGAGATTGAGGCTGAGGCTGAGACTGACTGGCAAACGCAAAAGTCGCCAGAGAGTAGTGTTCGGTTTTAGCCTGGCTGCTAGCTGGCTGGCGGAGGAAGTCAACGTCATCGGTCGCTCTCGGCTCTCAGCTCGCAGCCACTTTTATGTGTGCTAAACTTGATAATGATGTTGATGATGCCGCCGTTGTCGTTGCCTCTGTTTGCACGTTCATTGTGTGTCTAAGTGTCAGTTCAAATACACACACACATGCGCGCCTGCCTGCATTATGTATGTGCAGTTAATATATAAGGCCCAAACGTGCCTTACCAACTAGCAGTAACAGTAACAGTGTAACAGCCACTTCCGTTGCCAGGCAATAGCCCCACTTGGCCCCACTTTGTTATTGTTGTCTTTTGGTCTTTTCTTTATTTTTTTGTTTTTTGTCTGTGCCGCAAAGTATGCTACAGAATTTATTGACTTTTGCTGGCGAAGCAGTGAACTCCAGTCGCTAAATCGCGAAGCGAGTTTATGAAGCAATCATTTAAAACGCCTGCAGCTCAGTAAGTTGTTAATTTTTCAACAATTAGCCAAATTCTTTACCATGTGGCAGTTTTCTCTATTTTATTATCAAAACGGTTAGAAACAGTACCAATTGACTGTAACTTCTCATTTACATCAGCACCTCAAAGTATGCTACAGAATTTATTAACTTTTGCTGGCGAAGCAGTGAACTCCAGTCGCTAAATCGCGAACCGAGTTTATGAAGCAATCATTTAAAACTGCAGCTCGATAAGTTGTTAATTTTTCAATAATTAGTTAAATTCTTTACCATGTGGCAGTTTTCTCTATTTTATTATCAAAACGGTTAGAAAAAGAGTACCAATTGACTGTAACTTCTCATTTACATCAGCACCTCAAAGTATGCTACAGAATTTATTGAGGCTGAAGCAGTGAGCCAAGTCAAGCAAGCGAATTTCTAAAGCAGTCATTTAAAACGCAGCTGTTTATCGCTGCAGCGATTGATCTGATCTCTTACGGCAATTAGTGAAATTCTTGGCACACGCACAGCATTTTTGTTTGGCCCTGGGGATGCATTCAATTTACATTTATTTGCGTTTTATTGAATAAAGTAGAGGAATTTATTTGAAATTGCTGACCCAAATTGATTTGTTGTTGTTGTTGTTGCTCACTTGTCAACATATGGTGTGCCAGTGTTGAACACCGGCTGCAATCGTTGTGGATATTTGCGCACATAGTCGGCAAAGTGCTTGGCATATTTAGCCTCAAAGTCGCGACGTTGCAACGACTGAGGTGCATCAAAGTAATCATTGGGAATGGGGGACAGTGAGCGACTGCCACCAATGCGAACGATTTGCTCCTCCTCCCGATGGGAATCGGCCACCGCAAGCAGTTCACGTTGCTCCACTTCTTGTTGGGATTGTGGTTGCATTTGATGTTGAATTTGTTGTTGTGTGGGGTAAAAGTAGCCTGGCACATTGTTGTAATTGTGATTGGCAGCACGTGTAGTCGGCACATTGTAGTTGTAGTTCTCGTTGTCGTTCATCCAATTGGTCTGCCGTCTGTCCGTCTCTCTATTGCTGTAGTAATTAATGGGCAAATAATGGCGATCCTGTTGCTGGTGCTGCTGCTGCTCCAGCTGAAGGCTATTGGCCTCGTCGTTAACAACAATGGGAGCACTCGACCATACGGACTGACCAGTTGCAGGATATTGCTGATTGTAGGTCACTGGTGCGTCCGGATAGACAAAGCCTTGTTGTTGCTGTACCTGCTGTTGATTGTGGTCATAAAACTGTCTGTTATACAACGATGACGCAAATTGGGTTGTTGTAAAGCTCGGCAATATCAACATTAACAGCAGTGAAATCTGAAAATAGTATTGTTATTGGTTATATGATAACTAATTAATCATCTCGCCAACCAATTGCATCAATAGTCAAATAAACACTCACCCACTCACAGCTAAAGCTGTTGTTGATGCTCGTCCGTCCTGCTTGAGGCATTGTTACTTACTGTTAGAATGATTTATGCTAATAACGTATTTATATAAAGTATTGAGGTAGTACACATATAGTATATAAAACGCTTGCGAGTTTCAAGCTCTCCCCAAGGTAAATGATGAGACACTACACGAGTTTTGTTGGACGGGGCAAAGCGCAGCAAAGCAGGCAGGCGGCTAGCTCTCAGAAGTTTTTCTCACGCACGACTCCACGTTGTGAGTTGTGGCAGCCCTGACAGTTAAATAGACTATGTGCTGAGTCTGGGCCGGGCTGACGAATTATAAAAATTAAGTCAGATTGCGGTGTCACGTACTGCAATTAGAGATAAATAAATTAATGCTGGCTGGCTGGCTGGTGTCAATTACGCCCGCCTTGCCAAGCAGTGCAACACAGTTTAATTAATATAGCAAGCAGTGCATTGCACTGCTATGCCCAGTAAACTGCTTACCTACCTGTCTGATGTTCCATTTCCGCCTCATTCCATTTGCAGATGAAAACACCCGCCATACAGAACGACTTCAGTTACTACAGACGCATTGTCAGCCGACAGCGCGTGGACTCCACAGAAAACATGCTGGTCAGCACAGAGCTGGCCAATCGCATGTCCCTCTTCTATGCACACGCCACGCCCATGCTCAAGGTGCTGAGCGAGGCCACATCCAAGTTTGTCAACGACAATGCGGACGATGTGCAAAACACAACAGAAACGCTTGGCACCATGGCCAAGGTCTGCCTACGCATGCTGGAGAATCCGTAAGCATCCCTAACGACTAAATAATGTTTATTTTGAATTTATCATGTGGCATTTCCCCTTGCAGAAAACTGCTGCAACAGATTGAACGCGAGGAGACACAAATGCTGGTGCTGCGCGTGATGGTCGGCCTTGTCATACTCTACGATCATGTGCATCCCGTGGGCGCGTTTGCTCGTGGCGCTCATGTGGATGTCAAGGGATGCGTGCGATTGCTGCAGGCGCAGCCGGCGATAAAGGCGGAGCCACTGCTGAATGCCCTGCGCTACACGACGAAGCATCTCAATGAGGAGAACACGCCGAAGAACATACGCAATATGCTGGCTGCATAATGACATCTCTCTGGATGGTGGATCTGGATCTCGATGTCGGTGGGGGCGGGGGCGGGGTATAAAGCCAAATGCGAATGCACGAAGCGCCCACAAAACGTGTGTTTTGTTTATCATGTGTACAATTTGTAACGTTAACCTTATTGTTTTTACAAGTTTAAAGATTAATAATAACGGTTTTCTTTTTAATTTATGTATGTAATTAATAGGCTTCAATACGAGTTACGACTATATATATAATAATATATATATAAATTACTTATGTTTATCATGTGTGAATGTTG
The DNA here is from genome assembly GCF_009650485.2 of Drosophila albomicans. Taxonomy (NCBI): domain Eukaryota; kingdom Metazoa; phylum Arthropoda; class Insecta; order Diptera; family Drosophilidae; genus Drosophila; species Drosophila albomicans. The sequence continues at coordinate 54,985,945 of NC_047629.2, read as the reverse complement.
TGCAACAAAAAGGAGGCAGCCTCTAGTTTTATATTTATGCAATGCAAATGCATTTCCAGCGCTTGTATTAATTTCTATTTTGTAATTTGTAATTTCGCCAATTGTGTATTGTTTAGCGCCTCCTTATGCAATGAATGCAACATGCAACAAATATCAGCACCAACAACAGCAACAACAACAACAACAACCACAATATTTAGCTCATAATTTAGCACTAATATTAAGTAATGAACAAATCTAATACAAATTGATAACAAGAAGCAAGAAAATGATAAAAGAAATTAGCGCAAAGTAAAAATATAGAAATTATAGAAATGAATATCCTAAATTTCCATTTCAAACTACTAAAAGAGAAAGAAAAAATGATAAACAGAGATTATAAATATTAAATACGTTTTTTAAATCAAATTTAGCATATTTTTTTGTACATGACTACATATATAAATCTATATGAATAACAAATTCTATGATAAATTATGAAACAATTACAATACATACCAACTAAAATGGCCTGAACAAAACTGATACTGATGATGATGACGATGACGATGAACACGCAGTAAGAACGCAGATGCATTTATATTTCCACACTGAATGAACATTTGATAAACGTATTTAAACAAAAACAAAACCTTTATACATATACATACTTACATCTGTCCGATCAGGACAGAAAGCTGCGCAATAATAGTATTTATTTTTAAGATTTACAAATAGAAATTTATGAAATCACAAAATTTGTACCAAAAAATCAAAAATCATAAAAAAAAAAACAAGAACAACTGCAACAAAATGATATGAAAAACTGATGAAAACACAAGAAAGCAAAGCGATAAGAGCAGCAACAGAAAGAAAAACGACACTATAGAGAATGCTGAATCCAGAATAAATTAGTTATCACACAACATCAACCAATATGATGTCAATTTATTTATCTAACCACTCTTTGATCTCTACTTTATATGTGGCAAGTGGACATGCCAATGAACCCACCCAATATAATTACGAAGTCCATTTTCATTTGGATTTTCAAAATATTGCTGCTTTATTCAAAATTAGAGGTGCTGGGTAAAGCCATGAGAAACACCTTTGCCATGTTGATGGCTAATGACTGTGGACGAGCTGCTTAACCGCAACAGGCTTTGGGGTCGTCCTTGTGCACGTGCTCGTGGACAACTGGGATGGTGCCTGGGCTGCGAACAAACCTCTGCTGTCCAGGAGAAGGAAGTTTCAGGTCCGTGTCATCGGCCAGCATTTCACCTGTTATATATTGGGATTAGTAGAGTAACTTTCTATTTCTTATGAACACTTGCCTGTGGTCATGCTAAGGACAATGCCCAGCATTAGAACGGCGAATAGGAAAACTTTCATCATTGGAACTTGGTTGCTTGGTGAGCTGCTTCTGCTTCTGATGCCCTCTGCAGTTGCAACCTCAACTATTTATACCCGCTCTGTAGGGCACCTTTCATTAACTACTAATGGGGGTGCAAAACACTTGGACACTAAATGCCCAGCTTTCAATTAAGAACGTCATTTATTTGTCGCTTTGTTTGGCAGCCGCAATGAATAACGCCATTACTAAATAATATAGTAAACAAAACAAAAAACAATAGAACAAGATTATGAACAGGGCATTTTGTACAATGGAGGAGCTTCTATATAATTTAACCAAATCATGAAAGGTACACGTACTTAAGATTTTAATTGTAATTGTATATTATTGAATTAAACTAAATTGGTTTCTTATTTTTTTCTTTTTCCGATGCGAATAAGCCATCTCGTCTTGGAAGTATGCATCGTCATTAGGGGGCAAGGCTTTTAAATGTTAATTATTAACTAAATCGATCGATCAATGTGGTGCCTCACAAACAAGAAGGTTCTCATGTGTTTCCGTTGTTATTGCTTTGGCGGGGCTTCAGTATCAATTTGCCAGTGTGTGGCTCCAGATCGAGGGCAAAGTCTGTGAGCACAGTGCGTGTGCGCGACGTGATTATCTGTGGCGCGACCACCAGCTTCTGGATGCCCAGTATGAAGAGCACAATCAACGTGACTGTGGCCACCGTGAAGATCGGATGTATCCATAATGATTCCGTCAATGGCACAACTGTAGTCCGAGGATCTTTGAGCCAATACCAAGCGCTTATTGCCGTGCACACTGATAATGCGGATAGTATAACTGCAATAGTGATAAGATACGCGTTAGTACATTGGTTAGTTATGCGGCATTTTAATTCTTACGACGCCAGCGGAGCGTGGATGGCCTGTAGGATGAAACCACTTCGGTGAGTCGCCGCTCGAATGCCTTTAGATCTTCACAAGCTGATGGTTCCATCGCGCCAATTTCCTCGATGCTCGTGGCTGTCTTGATGTGTTGAAAATTGTCCAGCTTATATGTGTAATTTTTGCCTTATTTTGATAAGATTTCACATTTGATTTGTTTTTGTTTCCTATTTTGATTAGAGGTGGAAAGACATCGGAAGCACTATCGATGTATCGATATTTTTGAAAAACATCGATTGAATACCGAAAAATACTTAGAATTCTGTACGTAACGTAAATAATTAACGTAATCTATAGCGCTTGCGTTAAAGAACAGCTGTTTAACTACATTATCTTTGCGACGGTTTTCAGCACTAAAATGCTTAAGAGCATTTTTAAACACTGCCGCGAGTCCGCCAGAAAAAATTGTGCTGTGCGAAAGAATTTAATTAAATAATATGAGTAGCAAGGAATGGAAACGTGTAGTGAAGTTAGAATACATGAAAATCCGACAGCAAAAGCGCTACAAACGTGCCGATGAAATCAAAGAGGCCTGGATAAAGAATTGGTAAATAAAATCAAACACAGACAGCCAGCCACGCAAATTGCCGCCTCATTGTTTGGCATTTTTTTTTATGTCTCTTTCGCACTTCGCAGGGATGAGCACAATCACAATGTGCAGGATTTATATTGCGAGTCGAAAGTATGGCAGGCCAAACCATATGATCCTCCCCACGTAGATTGCGTGAAACGGGCCGAAGTCACGAGCTACAATGGCGCCACAAGTGGCCCTCAACGTGTTCCCATCTGCGTGATTAATGCAGTCACTCCGATTCCCACGATGTATACTTGGGCGCCTACGCAGCAGAATTTTATGGTGGAGGACGAAACAGTGTTACACAATATTCCTTACATGGGCGACGAAGTGCTCGACAAGGATGGCAAGTTCATTGAGGAATTGATCAAGAATTACGATGGCAAAGTGCATGGTGACAAGGATCCGTCGTTTATGGATGATGCCATATTTGTGGAGCTGGTGCATGCTCTGATGCGTTCGCATAGCAAAGAGCTCGAGGAAACTGTAGTCACTGCAACTGCAGTTAAATCTGAGTCTCCTACAATCAGCAAAGCTAAAGAGGATGATGAGAAGAAGGAAACGTCTGCGATTGAAGAATCCTCAGCTGAAACTGCATCTACTAATCTTGTGGACACCAAGAAGGATATGTTGGTCACTGAGACGACAGTCAACGACGGCGACACCAAACCCAAAGTAGAGGATGTCAAGGAGAAGTTACCATTTCCGGCACCCATCATATTTCAAGCAATTAGCGCCAACTTTCCGGATAAGGGTACTGCTCAAGAGTTAAAAGAGAAGTGAGTTATTTTAGATATTAAAAATGTTTGCTAAAGCAATAAATTGACATCCTTTAGGTATATTGAACTCACGGAACATCAGGACCCAGAAAGGCCACAAGAGTGTACGCCCAACATTGATGGCATTAAGGCGGAGAGTGTCTCCCGTGAACGTACAATGCATTCCTTCCATACGCTGTTCTGTCGACGCTGCTTTAAATACGATTGTTTTCTGCATCGTAAGTAGATCTCTAGTTGTTTGTGGGACATAGCGTCCAGTCTGGGTTGTTTACTCTTTAATAACTTTATCGTTTTGTTTTTTGCTTTTTCTCTTTATTTGGAAATTTATTGCAAAACAATTTCTATTGTCCAAAACAAACACAAAAACAAAAACCTCTTAAAAATGTTGTATTAAAATAACTGCAATTTAGGTCACCATGTACAGGGTGAGTCGTTGTTGTAGTTGTTGTTATCGATAACCACACGCACACACACTCATGCCGCCGCCGTCCAGGCCCCAACAAAATGTCGCCATGCTCCCCCACATCATCATCAATCTCTTTTTCTCTCGATCGCTATTTTAATGTATAACTTATGCTATAAAATAACTGAATGTTTGTGGAAAATTGGCAAAACAAAAATATGTCTTGACTCAAAATTGTTTCTTGGTGTTTTCACCTCATTTCGTGCGGCTTTGGCCTTCAACATCCATGTTGCATCCACTGTTAAGTAACGTATCTGCCTCATTCTCTCTAACCTTTCCTTCCCACCGCGTGCGTCTCATAGTCATGCTTATCGGAATTCGCTTTGAAATTGAGTTTTACTGTAATTTCACTCTACCTTCGCAGGTCTACAAGGACATGCGGGACCCAATCTACAGAAGCGTCGCTATCCGGAGCTTAAGACCTTCGCTGAGCCCTGCAGCAATTCATGCTACATGCTGATTGTAAGAACACATTCATTAGAGGCTACCAACATGTTACAAATTGTTGTATCTATTGCAGGACGGCATGAAGGAGAAGTTGGCAGCAGACAGCAAAACGCCGCCTATTGATTCGTGTAACGAGGCAAGCTCGGAGGACAGCAACGATAGCAACAGTCAGTTTAGCAACAAGGATTTTAACCATGAGAATGGCAAGGACAACGGAATTGCTGTCAATAGTGCGGAGATCAACTCCATTATGGGTGAGCAACTGCTTAGCAACTGCGAAGGTTTTTATCTAAAGTTTTTTTTCTATTTGATCCAGCCGGCATGATGAATATCACAAGTACGCAGTGCGTCTGGACTGGCGCCGATCAGGCGCTCTTTCGTGTCCTGCACAAGGTGTATCTGAAGAACTACTGCGCTGTCGCCCACAATATGCTCACAAAGACTTGTCGCCAGGTCTATGAGTTCGCCCAGAAGGAGGCAGCCGAGTTTAGTTTCGAAGACTTGCGCCAGGACTTTACGCCGCCCCGCAAGAAGAAGAAGAAGCAGCGTCTTTGGTCGCTGCACTGTCGCAAGATCCAACTGAAAAAGGACTCGTCCTCCAATCACGTCTACAATTACACGCCCTGCGATCATGCCGGTCCCTGCGATATGAACTGTTCGTGTATCCAGACGCAGAACTTTTGCGAGAAGTTCTGCAATTGCAGCAGTGATTGTCAAAATCGTTTCCCTGGTTGCCGCTGCAAGGCGCAGTGCAACACGAAGCAATGTCCTTGCTACTTGGCTGTGCGAGAGTGTGATCCGGATTTGTGTCAGGCGTGCGGCGCCGATCAATTCAAGCTTACCAAAATAACATGCAAGAATGTGTGCGTGCAGCGTGGATTACGTGAGTGTCTTCTACTTTATATGGTAGTCATTGTAATGTGTAATAATTTTGCTTCAAATTGCAGACAAGCATCTGCTGATGGCACCCTCGGACATTGCAGGCTGGGGCATATTCCTCAAGGAGGGCGCACAAAAGAATGAATTCATATCAGAGTATTGCGGCGAGATCATATCACAGGATGAGGCCGATCGTCGTGGCAAGGTGTATGACAAATACATGTGCTCATTTCTGTTCAATTTGAACAACGATTTCGTTGTGGATGCCACGCGAAAAGGCAACAAAATTCGCTTTGCCAATCATTCCATTAATCCCAACTGCTATGCCAAGGTTATGATGGTAACCGGGGATCATCGCATTGGCATATTTGCCAAGCGTGCTATTCAGCCAGGCGAGGAGCTCTTCTTCGATTATAGATACGGACCCACCGAACAGTTGAAATTCGTGGGCATCGAGCGTGAGATGGAAATCGTTTAATTTACTCAACTATATTTATCACTTATGCTACGCTATGTGGGAATCGTCTGCGCAAACTACACACTGCATTACACAGACTTTGCCACATTGGCTATAATTGGCTTAGGACGAGATTTAAAGATCAGCTTCTTTGTGCAAATAGCACGCACTGTATACTCGGTTCGTTGGCGACTCTTGTGCTCCAGGGCCACGGTATCATCAAGCAAGGTCCGCTCAGCTCCAGCGGTGGCATTCAACGTGCTAGCATCAAGCGTTACATTTGTGGCATTCAACAATTGCTGTCCCTCATTTGTCTTTGACTTCTCCAGCACCGCAAAAGGTTTGTCCAGCTTCTGTTCACGTCCTTGCAAAATGTGATGGCCTATTATCAGAATCTAAAAGTAGTAGCATCGTTTCATATATGCTTATGCATGTATTTGATTTTAATAAGGTGCACAACTTACGGGTTGTCCGTATTTGTTGTAATATAAGTCTCCTATAAATTGATCGTGCATGCTTTGATTGGTGCGCACCTCTAAATCGCCCTGCAGCTCGATGATCGCCCACTCGCCAGTGCCAGCGCTGTGACTGCAAAGAACATCAAAGTAATCAACAAAATAATTTTTGAGAAATATAGATTATATATAATACATGATTTTAACAATAAACAATTTACTGAAAAATTACAAGTGTTGGATCCTTAGATGACCCCAATATTTTTTGATGCCATACGATAGAGTTGGTCCTTGTGAGCATTGCAATACAAGTCCTTTAAAAATACGGCAGGATATGACGGAGATATTGTTTTTTTTCGAAAAACAACCACCTCGAGCACCCTCGAAGTATGCTACAAAACATGTAATTTTCACCTGAAATTTTTCAAAGGGTCAAGTATAGAAAAATGGCCAAAAATGCCAAGAATCCACTGTATCTCGGACATTTGAAGGACGATCGTGATGTCCTTTGGCACAAGTATTATCCTTTGGAAGGCAAACTGATTGGTGCACTCAAAAGGACGAATATCCTTGCAGGACCTGAGATATAACGATCTATTTGTATACAGAAAATATCGTATATCTCAGTCATATCCTGTCTGATCCTTGCGGGTCCTATGTCAAACGGAGTCCTTTGATGAGATCTACCTTCATGCCAAAGGACATTCCAATCGTCCTTGTGGTTCTCCAGTTATCCTGTACTTTACGATTTTCGCACGTTTTCTTTGGTCCTCGGACTGAAAAATTACAAGTGTTGGATCTTTAGATGACCCCAATTTTTTTTATACCAATCGATAGAGTTGGTCCTTGCGAGCATTGCAATACAAGTCCTTTTTAAATGCGGCAGGATATGGCCGAGATATAGCTTGTTTTTGAAAAACGACCCCCTCGTGCACCCTCAAAGTATGCTACAAAAATGTTTTTTTTGTTAGGCGCCAAATTCAAATTTGTATGCGCTTAACATGATGCACCAGGCCAACAGAAATGAGCAGAACGTGGATATTTGGTTTCAGTCACTTGTGTAAATTTTGGTTTGTGGCATGTCCCGGAAATTATGCGAACTAAATTTTGGGGAATTTATCAAACGCAACAGAAATTCTATGCTCATCCGCATTAAAACAAATCTCTTGTCACTGACATACTTTTATTCGACTGAGCAAAGGATACAAAAATGGATGCGCTTAACCTCTAAACTTCTTGAACAATGGATGTACGCTGCCGACGTTCTTGCGACGATGCTCATAGTAGATGGCATCATCGCCACCAGACATGGAGCTAAGTGCACCAGGACGTCTGGTGGTGCCAGAGCCACCTGGACGATAACCCGGCTCGCCAGGCATCTTCTCGTCCTCGCAGTCCAAGTCGGAGGCGGACAACACCAGTTGCAGCAACTGGCCCTGTTCCTCCTGTGTTCCGTACATTAGATCCGCCTCGGTATCCATGCCCTTGAGATGTGTGATAACCTTGTAGCTGTAGCCCTGATTGACAAGGAAACGCTGTCGCTTGCGGGAATAGCTCATCTCCATGGTGTCCTGTGAGACGAGTGTGTAAAAGAAGGCATTATATTCCTCAGCAATGGCGCCTTTTTTAGCACGCAGAATACGGCCCAAACGCTGGGCTTCCTGACGACGCGAACCGCCATGCGACGAAATCTGAATCAATACATTTGCCTCTGGCAAATCGAAACTTGTGTCGGCCACTTTGGAGACAAAGATTGTGTTGACCTACAAAAGTAGAGAGTCAGATAAGTGGAACATTTGAGTTAAGCAGCTAGTAAATTACCTTGGAATTGAACTTGAAATTCTGCAGAATTTGAATACGTTCATTCTGGGACGTGGGACCATAGATGAAGGGTTTGTTCATCTTGATGGCATAGTGCTTCAGGGCAAACACATTGTCCGAGAAAACAATGGTCTTGTCGCCACGCTGCTCATGGTATTTGATCAGAAACTGGCAGCTGCGAAACTTCGAAGGGTTCATCACATACAACAGCATTTTTTTCGATGTCTTGGTGGTCAGATACTCGCGGTAGAACTCTGGCGACATGGGACACCATACCTCGGCGCACTGGACACGCGCAATGAAGCCCTTCTTCTGTAGCTCCAACCAATTGGCCTCATACAGCTTGGGACCAATCAGGAAATTTAGATCCGCAATTTTGTCATCCTCACGCAACAATGTCGCAGTCAAGCCAAGCTTGCAATGCGACTGTACAATGGTCAGGACACGTCGGAACATCTTGGCGGGAATTGTGTGTACTTCGTCGAGCACCATGATGCCCCACTCCTGCTCCTGAAGCCAACGCATGGTTTGCTCTGCCTCCCAGGAACGTTTCTGTGTGTGCGTTATCATAGAGTATGTGGTCACCAGTATGCCGCAGCCCATGGGCTTGTCCTTGGCCTCAGAAGTGAACCGACAAATCATGCTGTCATCTGCCGTGGACCACATTTTGAACTGTTGCTTCCATTGCTCCACCGAGACGCCGCTGTTGCACAGTACCAAAGCACGCTTGCGCACTGTGCAGCAGGCAGTGACACCCACAAGAGATTTTCCAGCACCGCAGGGCAACACAATGACACCAGAGCGGGCGCGACCATTGCCAAACATCTTGCGCAGACTCTTCTCCTGATATGGACGCAGCACAGCGGCTGGCTTGAGGTCAATGTTGATGTCCGGATTGTTGGTATCATTGCGAAAATCGTATTCGGCAAGCAGCGGATGCTCGATTTCGATGCAACGCTTTTGTATCACTTCTATCTTTTCTTGGGCCACTTCAAATGAAACTGTTTTGAGATTGGCCTCGTCTTCATCCTCCTCCTCCTTATCGATTTTCTCGTAGAAGTCCGTAATGTCATCGGGTATGGCAACTGCACCTTCTGCCGTTGCTGCTCCTGCGGCACTGGAAGTGCTGGCTCCCGCATCCTCGGGCTTGTCGCTAGCTGGTGGCAACTTGGTGCCGAATTGTGTGATGGCCTTGCCATCCATTGTGCCCTGAATAAAGCCATCTCCTTCGCCCTCGCCTTCGCTCCGTATTAAGCGACATTTCTGGATGACCGGATCTTTGAGCAGCTTTTGCAGCACTTCCGGATGTGGCGACTCAATAAAGTATTTATTGTGCTTGAGCACAAGTTTCACCTTGCCGTAGGAGAGCGTACAGAGACGTATAAACTCCAAGATACCCTCAGGAATGCTCGTCTTGCTCAAGCGTTTGAGATATTCAACGATGTCGTGGGTTTGGAGGCCTACAGACACCGCAGCATACAGACTGTAGGCGGTTAGCTTGTACTCGTGTATATGCTCGGGTCGACACACTGGCTCCGAGATGGCAATGAGAAAGTCATGGGCATGCTTGTATACCGGTGAGAAGGACTCGAGAAACACATGTCCATTGGGCGCCACCCACAATGGGCGATTTCCGTGATCGGGACGAAGTTGCATCTGTGCACGATAATCTTTCGCGCCGTACTCATCGGTGTTGATATTCTCGTCGTTGGTCTCCGCGTTTTTGGACGCTGCACCCGGCACACCGTCCGATTCGCTGGCATTGTCCATGCTGTCATTGTCATCCACCAGTTGCGTGTAGGCATCGTCTTCAGCGCGGCGCTTCTTGGCTGTTTTGTTGGAAATTGCCTTTAAGTCTTAGCAGGCAATACACTAAGTTAATACTTACCAAATTTATCACTGCCGCTGCGATCCTTTTTTGATTTCTTTGGCGGACCCATTTTGTGCACGTCCGCTTCGGCGAAACTTTGTTTCAGCTATGCGCACAAACAGCTGATTACACAGTGTTGTGAAATACAACAAATCACAATCAAGAAAAGGCGCGAATAATGACGACAATTGCACAAGTTTCAGCTCGGTTTTACATTATTTTTACTAAATAACTTTAATAAATGCAGTACTACTTACGTTTTTACAATGATGGGCATGTTTTTGATTATAGAAATGTACTGAAATCTACTGTTTTTAGAACCTTGTAAACACTTTATCACGTATGTAGATGAGCAACGACGTGACCACACCGACTGCGCTGAAAATACCGATAACGCCAAAAAGTAAACACCATAAAATACCATATGAATTCCTAAATAATATACTAAAAATATGAAAATATATAAAAAGAAATATACTAAAAAGAAATCTACCTTTTATTTAACAGATATGTTGGAGTGTGTTTAAAAATGTGTGATTTAACCTTAAGATAATGAGACACCCATAATTGGTATATATATATATATCTAAAATTCTTACAAATATTACTACTTTGACGAAGAGTTGCCACATCAATATATAAAGATTAGATGTTACCATATTCAATTAAAATTTTACCCAACCGTCATTTTTTTTAAATTGCTTGCGTAATGTCCGCCGGAGAGAATTTTATTTACTTTTGTTAGAAATGTAGTACTCAAATCTCCGATGCCTTGTTCTAGTACTCACCTTTATTACTGAAATATAACAATAAATTCACTATTGGACCTTGAAAAATGTCAGCAACCAAGAAGAACAAGAAATCATCAACTAAAAAGAAAATCTTGAAAAGAGAATCCATTGTTGCAAAATTCTTTGAAAATAATCTAGGAAGAATATGTCTTATCATTGCAATATTCGATCTCGCCCATGCGCTCTTCTTCGTACTTCAAGCGACTATTTCATTGGTTACAAGCGTCAGTATTTCTACTAGTTAAATATTTATAAGCTTTTTCTGATATTTTAACCAGCAGTTCAACTTATATACATCATTGGCGCTCTTGGGAACTATATTCTGGGTGCTAATCGTCATACTGCTGATTGTGGGGCTTAGTAAGGTTCGTATAGAATTTTATAAGTTCTCTAAATGAAAAATTGAAAAGAAATATTTTGGAATATAGCGTCGACCCGTCTTGGTTAAAGCCTGGCTTATTTTCTCTATAGCTGGTTTCATTGCGGATACTCTCTTTTTAATTTGGGGAATTGTTTCCTCAGTGTCCATAGACTGGGATCATTTAAGGGAGTTTTCCATTATTTTTATTGGAATATGTACGTCAGACGTAACTTCCGATTTGTCTACTCTTTTAACAACCCTTCAATTGCAGTTATCGAGAGTTTGTGCATATATCTTGTCTATAGATATTACTTGGTTATGGATCCCTGTCGTATAGTTTATGAACCGGAAAAAGGATCAAAGAGGCAGAGAAAGAAATATCTGAATGCAAAGGAATGCCGAGGTAGTAAAAAAGAATATAAGATATATAATCATGAATCTTAAAACGCTTCATCTTTGCAGAGAGCCAGAGGTCAGCCAGAAAGAGCAGCAAGAAGTCGGAGAAGTCAAAGAAAAATAAACCAGTGAAGAAGAAAAAATAAACTTTTCATAATTTATAGGGTCATAGTTGTTTATAAATATTGTGGATTTCAATTTATGCTAGTAAGCATCTCTAGCTACTTCAAATATATTTTAATTATTATCTGAAAAAACAGCACATCAAATTATATTAACATGGACAATCTGGTTAAGTCGGAAAGCATTTCTCTTAAAGAGCATATTTTTACTCCGATTTGTAGTCACCTATTAAAAATTTGTTATTCCATTGCTGTAATCGATTTAATTCAATCCTTATACTTTCTGGTACAGTCATTTATTTTGTTGGCAGCTAATGTTTGTATTATTTATATTAGTTTTTTTCGTGTTCGCTTATAACTAATCGTGCAGGTAAATTTGTATTCAATCATTGCATTTCTGGGCTCTATATTTTGGATATTTATGGTTGGACTACTTTTTATGGGTCTTTGGAAGGTTTGCATCAACAATATAATATAATATATTGAAGTGGTTTAACAAAATATTGCTATACAGAGTCGCCTACCATTTATCATTGCTTGGTTGTGTTTTTCGATTGTTGGAGTTATTCTGGACGTATTTTTCTTTATTTGGACAATTTCCATTTCAGACTATATAACATGGATGAAAATTATACAGTTTACGTTTCTCTATGTTGGCATAGGTAAGAAGAATATTATATTTTTAATATAACAAAATTAAAGTAATGATCTGATTTTGCAGTAATTGAATGGCTTTGTATTTATATGGTTTATAAATATTGTTTCAGTATGAAATCTACGTCAACCATCAATGTACCCGAGGATGGCTATATCCGTGGATCTCAACTACATCGATCAAGTGAGCTGTTGTCTATTGAGCAGTCACGAAGAGGAAAATCAATGTCGAGTAAATTAGAGTCCATTGATCAGATTGAGAAAACACGTTTAAGTAAAACTGAATCAATTGCGGAGCCCGAGCAAGGCAAAGAGTAAGGTTTTAATCCTTCAAAAGAGAATAATTCAAATAATTTCATTTTTCAGTCAAAGAAATAGCCAATTGGAAGCATCTGATAAATCAGGTCGTGCTTCGAAATCACAAAAACCAAAAGAAAAGGATATAAACCAGTCGAAGAAAAACGACAAAGCCATAAAACGCAAAAGGAAACAAAAAACAGATAATGAAAACAAGAAAAGCAGAAGCTCAAAAAAATGAAAACCAAATATTTAGATTATATTTTACGTTTATCTGCCAACATTTATAAGAAAATATGTTTAAATAAAAAGACAGAAAATTCCCAATGGCATTTGCAGGCCATTTCAATTTACGGACTAACGCCAATGCCCAAAATCAATCCGCATCCACCAGCACAAACAATAATAATAATTGAGTTAGATAGTTTTTTCGTTTTTTCGTATGCTGCTTGTCCTGGTGAACTGCGACTTGGGAAAGTCACGTTGTCAATGGGGCAAAATCTAATCTCCAAGCGACGATGAGGCGGCAGCTGACAAAACAAATGCCGTAAATGAAAGATGGCCAAAGGACAGGGCACTTGTCGCCAGTCTGCGCAGCCTACGGACAGTGGGATGAATGTCGGAAAGCATGTATTACAAATGTATGTCAGTGTAATATAAATATTTCATTTGGTATCGTCGTATTTAAGGGAGATGCACCCCACTGTGCAGGCGTTTGGCAATCAAACGGCATTGATTAACAAGCAGCATGAGCATTGACCATAACCAACAACCTCTCCACTTGGGCCAACCCACACCTTCGATTGTATTGAAACTACGTGCTTATCATCATTATAGCTTTGATTTAGTGACCAAGTTTACGCTTTGCTTCAACAATTGCCGAAACATTTGCTAGGCGAGCGTTGGACAACATGTCGGATGGATATTTGGTGATTTGCAGCTATGCGATTGCATTACTGGATCTCATCTCAGCGGTGCTCTTTGCTAGTGTCTCAGGAATGCTTTATGCTCAGCACGTAAGTACTTGTATTGCTTGAACTTGAGTTAAGTTAAGTGACTGCGTCCAAGTAAATACGAATAGCATCACTGGACATCGCTGGCAGCCTTGATCTTCTCGCTGATGTGGATGCTCATCATTCTGTTGCTGTTGGTTGGCATCTATCAGCGTAATTTAACCTATGTGCGATACTGGCTGGTCTTCACCTGTCTCGGAATTATGCTGGATGCCGTATTGCTACTTTATGGCTTAACCCTGGCTATATCTATTAATTGGGAGGGTGTTAAGATTACAGTGCTGCCATTTGTTGGGTTGGGTGAGATGCTTTTGCAGCAGCGTGCAATTTTTGAGCTACATTTTTAAACTCTCACTTAGCTGTGGAAATGACTTTCGTGTATATAATTTATGTATTTTATTTGGACATGATAAGTCGCGAGCAATGGATACCGGTGGCCAGGAGGTATACAGGTGGCTGCAATCAGCGGGAAGTCAAAGATGCTTCGAGCAGTGATAACACCAAACGCAAGGAACGAAAGCGACTCAAGAAGTTGTACAAGCGCGAGGAGAAAGCTGCTTTGAAGCAACTGGCACGCAAGTTGCGCAGAGGTCAAGTCTAGAATGTAATTTTAACGTTACATTTATTAAATGATGAGAAGCAGGCTTAGCTTTAATTCGTCAAACTTCTTGAAAAATCTCTACTTCGAAATAAAAGAGTCATGGTGCTGCAAGAAGAATCGCTACTTTACTGTGCCTATGCAATTGCCATCTTTGATCTGTTATGTGCTGTGCTCTGCTGTACTCAGCCTGTGTTTAATCTTGACTCATGTAAGCTCCATATTCGCCTTGAATTGCTGATCTTTTAAAGGTCTCTCTTAGTTGAGTTGGCTAACAATTTTCTGCGCTTGCTTTGGCGTTTTTTGGATCACCCTCATTCTGCTGCTGATCTCGGGCATCTACAGGGTAAGCTACTCTACTTCTCTAGCTGCGAACTCTGAGAAAATGTGTCTTCATAGCGTGATTCGGATATGGTGCGATATTGGTTAATGTTCTCGTGTTTTGGAATAATGATTGAGACGATACTGATTGTGTATGCCTTTATGAGTCACACAACTTTCCAGTCTGGCGTCGTTCGCAATAGTTTCATATTGTGTCTTGGCCTATGTGAGCTGTGCGGTTAATTTAACAAAATTTACTTTCACTGATGTGATTCTCTTTGCTGCAGTTGTTGAAGCAATTTTTGCATTCATTATCTATCAGTTCTATTTGACGGTGTCCAGCTGCAATGTGTGTCTTGACAGACGCTCCTCGCCCGATTGTTCCTGCACACCGACGTACTCGGAGACTGTGCCACAGGTGGAACCTGATGATAGCAGACAATATCAAAGGCTTAGCCGCAAAACTTCTAAGTCCTACAGACACAACATACTGCAGAGCAGACATTTGGGGAGTCCTTACACTTGTGGTGTCAAATCGTCTACCTCGGCCTTCAAAAGAAACTCCGAAGAGTATTAAAATGTTAAGGAATTGTTAAAGGTTCAGTTGTATATATTTTATATGTGTTGTTGAAACGGAAAAATCTTTTTGGTTCTCTTGTTGTTCCTAAAGAAGTGTAAAATTTCCATTTTTCAAGTGTTTGTTGTTCCGTATGTTGGCAAGTTATTGACAAGATCTTTCAACTGGATCTTTCAATACGAGTATTTTATGTATTTCTGCTTGCTGTTGATTTATGTTCGCCTGGTATTTTACCTACTGATTTGGCGCTTTTATTTAAAAATTGTATCCCACAGTTCTGCACAATTTGAAGGCATTGCAAGTGATCTTTGATTGGCTTGTCAAAAATTGTTGTGTAGGGCTGCCAAATTGTGTGTGTGTGCTTAACTAGACGGCGCACCGAGATATTAGAATGAAATTAGTGGGCGTGGAAGAAGTGATTTGAACAATATTTTATGAAATTAATTTATTGCTTTAACTCGCGGTATATCAGCGGCCCCATCCGTTAGGCATGGGTGGAGCTGCTGGGCTAGGAGGTCTAGCTGGGCTAGGAGTTCGAGGAGGAGGAGGTGGAGAAGGTGGAGAAAAAGGTCCACGTGCAGTTACATCGTCGGCATCGTTGCCCTCAGATATGGCATCGTCGCTCTCAGGAGCGTCTAAAAAAGAAACAATAACTAATTGTGTAAAATTAAAATGTAGGGTACTTACCTAGGTCAGCCAATGCAACAGCACATAGAAGTGCGAAAAGAAATATATACTTAATCCACTTCATTCTAAACTGATATCATCTGTTAGGAGATCCGCGGTCTATTTATACCTCTTGCCAGACGTAGTTCTGACATAATCACCTCAAGTGAGACTAATTGGAAATTGGATACGCTTTCACGTTGTAAATCAGGGGAAAAGTGCATTGTAAATTGTTGACTATCATTAATATCCGAGAACAACTATATGAACAACTAGAACCTAAAGAATACAAGATATTTAATAAAACGAAAGAGTCGCTTTAATATTATATATTGAAATATACTAAAAATACACCTAATGATATTTTAGGTATATTGATACAGTACTACATCCAAAATATACCAAATTGTCAGCCAAAGCAATTAAGATCCCTAGTAAGTGGGAGTATTCCCACGTGTTCGATGAAGCACTGTGAACAGGGATCTTTGCGTGAATTATCAGCTTTTATTGTCTTTTGGCTGTCTAGCCAGTCAAATACGCTTTAATTTAATAGTATTTAATATGCACACATATATGTTAAAACAAAATCCTTTTAAAATAATTTGCACAGCAACGAAAAGTTGCGAAAGAAATGTGTAAGATAAAGTATATGAAATAAAACGGAAACGGAAACAGCAACTCGCAACTGAAAACTGGCAGCTCGCGAGTTTCGAGCCTGAGCCTTGAGCTTCCAGTCATGGGGAGCTCGGGGTTCGAAGCTCGGGAGCTCGACGTTGACTTGGCAGGCAGCGTGTCTCTTGTCTATTTATGCAAAAAATGTGTGTGCATATTTGCATATACTTATATGCTTATGTGTATGTTTGTGTATGTATATGTATGCATATACTTATAATGCCGCACTGATGAAATACGTGCGGCGACTAAGCACACACACGCACACGCACACACACTCACACACTCACACAGCCACAGACCACTCACATCGAGTGACTTCCCCGATGTCAAATATAATTTACTTTTTTCGCGCTCTCTCATTTTTCCACACAGGCAGACAGTATTATTCCCCTGCGAGCCATAAAATCTCTTTCAACAGTTTTAACTTTAAGTTTTCGTTGTCAAAAAATCTAAATAGATAAAGACAACGTACAAAATATTAGAATATATACATATGTATTTGTTAGCACAATGGTTAGCGCTTTGAATGGCTTTGGTCTGGCTATTGGCACTATGGATATTATTGGAGCTGTCTTCTTTGAGCTGATGATCATTTGCATGCTGTGGCGTAGCAGGGTCACTGTTAAAAAGACTGCCAGCAAGCAGGCAAAGAAGATGAGTAAGAATTTGGCAACGACAATTGACAGAGTCATGATCAGCAATAATCAATTCATTCCAGCATTCCAAGGCAAAGAAGTTGGTCGTCGAATGTTGTGGATCTATGTGTTTCTCTTGAATATATGGATATTGGCTTCAGTGCTTTTAATTTGTGGCATTTTCTTGGTAAGTAGACTTTCGATATCATTCATCTGCATTAATTAAGAACTGTCTTTTGCAGAATAAACCTCAGCTGTTGATCTTCTGGCTGATCTGGTGTCTAGGGGGACTGATATTGGATATAGTATTTATGCTCTGGTGGCTGTGGGAGTTGCTCACTGGCGATGCTATTGATGCCTTGACTAACATTCTAATATCAATACTAACAATGGGCAAGTCATGTCACTCAAAATCCACATATATTCGCAAGTTAATTTTTTTTTATTCCTGTAGCAATTGAGTTTTGTTTTGTCTATGCAGTTTACAATATTTATATTAACCTATCAAGTTCAGGTGATGGAGCATCGAATTACATTCACCCGTTATTGCGCTTTTCATATTTTTTATTTTAAACAAACCATTTATCTATTTTGCAAATATAAATCATTGGAAATTATTATTTGGCTATTCTCAGGGGTTCCGTAAATGTAATAGGACCGCGGATTTTTACTGGTGGTTGCAGGGATTGATAGTATCTGTAAATTGTCAAAATTATGCCAATCCTTGCCATCACCTCACCCATTAGTGGACAATATGTGTCTCTAATCTCGAGTATGAACTCTGACTTATCGGGGTACTTGTTGGTAAAGAAATATTCAAATAATTTTGCAAAACATTTACAAATTGAGGTCAAATCAATGAGAGTGTAGGACATCAGTAGCCAGATCCTTACAAACAATATATTATGCTGTGTAGGTTAAATTAGATTCATTTTTGTGGTATTCTACTGTCTTGAGTACATACAGTAATAACGCCATAGGCCAGAATAACGAAGCATACCAATTTGATCATATACCCAAAAAGAACCACAAGAGCCTGCACCTCCAGCTATTATATGGAAATTAGTTCATATTTTGTTTATTTTATTTTATATGCAGCAAATATTGGCTATTGATAGATGCTTACCTGCATAGATTTAGCAAAGTTTACCATATTCAGAATCTTTAAAAATGAAGCCCATCCTTCATGTGCCAGTGCTGTGTAAGCAGCACATTTAATAAAGCCGCTCATTGTGAGTAAAAAGGTCTAATATATATTTGCAGCTCATTTATTTCAATTCACTCTATTTCAATTTAAATGGTTTTTGCTCTCTGACCGCAAGTGGACAGCCTACTTTTTTATTTAGAATGTTTAGAATACATTCTTTAATAAAATACGACCGTGTCCAATATAATAGCCGATACTAATAGTATTAGTTTAAATTAGAAAATGCAATAGACGAATGTTATAATAAACAAAATATTAGTTTTAATTTATATACAAAAAAAAAGGACCAAACAGCTCATCTATTTGTTAGATTAGTATCCTGTTGGTTAGCTTTGTTTGCCTTCAGAGTCTCCCGCTGTTATCCCTGCTTCAGTGCGAGACTGACGACTTTCATGAATAACAAAAAAACTGTTTGAATAATATTTTATAAAATTCATTTATTGTCTGAATTCGTGGTATATCAGCGGCCCCATCCGTTAGGTGCAGGTGGTCCGTTAGGTCTAGGTGGGGGAGGATTTCGAGGACCTAGAGGAGATGGAGGACGAGGTGGAGGAGATCGGCCTGTTGCAGTTACATCGTCGGCATCGTCGTTCTGAGGTGCGTCTAAAAGTGAAAAAATAATTAATTGTAATAAATTAAAATGTACTTACTAGGTACTTACCTAGGTCAGCCAATGCAACAGCACATAGAAGTGCGAAAAGAAATATATACTTAATCCACTTCATTCTAAACTGATATCATCTGTTAGGAGAGCCGCGGTCTATTTATACCTCTTGCCAGACGTAGTTCTGACATAATCACCTCAAGTGAGACTAATTGGAAATTGGATACGCCTTACACGTTGTAAATCAGGGGAAAAGTGCATTGTATATTGTTGACTATCATTAATATCCGAGAACAACTATATGAACAACTAGAACCTAAAGAATACAAAATATTTAATATAACGAAAGTGTCGCTTTCGGTTAGTGCTCAGTCGAGTATTCTTAATGAATCTCGTAATTGTTTTTTAGTATTATATATAAATGTAAATAGAAAAGTTATGAATTCCACATAAATAAAATAGAATAGAGGGTATAGTTATGTATTTAAGCCGTGTCATTTGCGTCCCAAAACAATGCCAATGCAATAGTACATAGACGTGTGTATAGAGAATAGAAGGTGGCGTGACTGAAATAAAACATATTATACGCTAGTAACTGATTGTCTAACTCATTGTCAAACACTCTCGAATAGAGTTTTTACTTGCTTAAAAGTTCAGTTGGTCCATCAGTCAGAATTGAGAGTTTTACTTATACTATATGTGTATGCTCAAAACTTAATTGCCATTGCAGAAAACGCGTTGCTTGCTGCTTCGATGGCCGGACACTAAAGGTCTCCAGCATAGCTGCTACCGGCGCCATTTATTTTTTATTTTATTTCGTTCTCTGCTACTTCTTTCAAGTGCTTTGTAGTTTATAATGGTCTGCTGCGCGGAAATTGATTCATTTCCTTTTTTTGTTTTTCACATCCGTTTTAATGTCTGCGGCTTATGAGGCCGACAAGACGAGACAAGAAAACAGCTTAAGTTGACTTTAGCGTCACGAAATCCTCATTAAAAAGTCGCTCTATTCAAATCAAATTCATATGCGAATCAAAGAAAATCATGGATATTATAATAACCAAAAATGTCATTTGCA
Source organism: Drosophila albomicans (assembly GCF_009650485.2). Taxonomy (NCBI): domain Eukaryota; kingdom Metazoa; phylum Arthropoda; class Insecta; order Diptera; family Drosophilidae; genus Drosophila; species Drosophila albomicans. Next base: position 54,965,928 of record NC_047629.2, on the reverse strand, counting down.
AATCGATGCTAATAAATAGCATAAATATAATTATTCCTCAATAACTTGGGGTTCTTTTTTTTTGGTTGCTAGGGACTTGAGTTTCTTATATATGTTTCTTATTGAGTGAATACTCGTGCTCATCAAATTTATTGTCTCCAAATTGAAATTGTGAAATCTACTAAGACAGGCAACAAAAAGTTGCTGCTCGACTTGGACAACGGCTTTGCTAGCCACCGTGGATTTACACTTTAAAAAATTTAATTTTTTACAGAAAACTAAGTTAATTTACCAAGACATAGCGAGTTTTATAATTAGCACGGAAATTTAGCATAACAAAATGGTAACTGAGAATCTTGAACTTTAATATTTGACTTTAACCTGGTATATTTATGTAGAATATCTAATTTATTTTTGCTTACAAAAGCTACCTAAATTGCAATGTCTGTGCAGGAAATTGATTGATTTCCGCTGTGCAAAGTGAATAACTGAGAAAAATAACAATAAACATCGAATGAAATGGCGACAAAGTAATCTAAACATTTTTCTACGTCACCTTGATGGTTAGATTTTCAAATACATACTTAAATATTGAGACTTTGTAGCGCTAATTTTAGTTTGTAATCAGATGATTTGTAGTCGGACATTCTCAAAGCATTATTAGCTGTTGTCCTCGTTGACCGTGGCAACACGAAAATCGAGTACTGCTCTCTTAGTGTGTGAGTGCATTTTGTGTTTATATTTGGCCTGCAGCTGATACGCTAGTTGGGAATATAAACTCAGACAAAACATATAACGCGTCGCACATGTTTTTGGCAAATGAAGCCAATGGCTGGCAGGATATAGCAGGATATAGCAGGATGTGCGTGCAAGCCAGCTGCCTGAGCTGCTATCCGGTTATGTTTGCATATCTCGCAACAACCCTGGGCATGCATGTGTGTGACTAAAAGCAAAAGCTTGACTTGTTACATGCTCAATTAAGCCGGAAATGACACCAGAGCCAACTAAAGTCACGCTTTGTATAGTTTTACAATTGACGCCACTACTACACACATATTTTTGTATAATACACACACACACACACATACCAGCACACATATGTATAGTGCGTATGGCAAACAGCCAGGCAAACAGGAGGAGACACACATATATTTCATATTGTAACCAGGCTAAGGGAACTTTAAACGGAAAATATTAGACTTGCAATTTCCGCATCTGCTTTTGAGACGAAAATAAATATGGTAAATGGTATGAATATGCATCTAGCATGTAGTTGTGCGAATTGAATTCATATTTTGCTTCAACAGTTATTGAGTTTGTCATTTTTTCGGAATTTGTTACCAAATTGACGCTTAAAATTGAGCCAAAAGAATTATGTTGCATGAATTGCTTTTAAAATCAATTATTTTGGGAAATTGTGAATAACAATTTTAATATGCATATATTCAATTTAGGTTGAATGCCTTAAATATTTTTAAAGCATTTTTAAATACATGTATGTTGCCTTGGCAGTTCGAATGGCTTGTGTTGAATAAACCTGTCACATGTTTATTAAGCAATTTAAAAATATGTCACCATAATTACGGCCGCATCCTTTGGCCTTAAGCAAATTATCGAGGCACGCAAAATTGCTTTAGCAAGTCGAGCAGGACAAAGGCTCTGGCAATTAGCGCAGCTCGGCACGCAGCAGTCTTGCTAATATGCTTAGTCAGGCCAAGTCCTTTGCAGAATGGCACAAGACACGTGCCACACACACATACATAGAAGTGTCTTACCCAGCTATACAGCGTCTATGTGTGAGTGTGTTGCTTAGAATAAAACAAGGCTGACATTGTTTTGGAGCACATAGTAGTGAAAAGTTGTGCTTTGGCACAGAATTTGAGACGAAGGCGCGAAGGACATCAACACACTGGAACATTAACACTGACACACAACAACAACAACAACAACAAAAACAGGGGCAACATATACACTGACACACTTGGAATTGCAAATCAGTCGACTAATGTGTACATAATCAGTCATGTCCCAACATGCGAATTCCATTAGTGGATACACGGCACATGTAAACAAACAGGCATTAATCAGCACAGGACACGAGTCTGACAAGGACCGAACGACAGCGAGATCAAGTCCAATTCTACTATACTCGTATGTACTATGTGGCCTGCCCTCACTTGATACAATGTCGCCAAACCGTTTCGTTATTTATGCTTTTTGTCTAGCCATTTACAATATAGAAGAGCACAACAAAAAAAGTAAAACAGGAGAATGAATTGTGGGCGAAGACCCTTACAAATAAGGACATTCGCATCCGCATGCGACTTACAAATTACCCCAACCACCTTGATTTATACGCAGATATCAATGCAATGTAGCACAGTGCCACTGAAAGCCGACATCTTATTAATATGCCATTCATTTGGCCGCTTCATACTTCATTAAAGCAGGAGCTGAGCGTTCGAGCAGCGCATCCTGCCGCCTTGGCCACAAAGTGCAGCCAGCAAAAATTATGCGCCTCGTTTGCTATTGCCATTGCCCACGAAAGTAACTCGGCAAGGAGTGGCTCCGTCTCCGCCTCCGTCTCTGTCGCTGAGTCCGGGCCATTCGTTTATCCTTTTGTTCTCATTTATTTGCATGTCATTTGCTTCGCCTTCACTCTGTGTGAGTGTTGCTGCATCCTGTCTGTCTGTGTTTGTGTGTGTATGTATGCGGTTGCTCCTTGGGTCACGTTTGCCAGGACGCCAGTTACTTATGACTGTTGTGTGCATTATCAATATGCATTGTACATTGTACGACTATACTCTGCTCTTAATATTTTCCCAACGTTTGCATACCCTACGCCAAAGAGTCGTGTAGTGTTTATAGGCTGGTATGGTCCACATAACCAAATTACAAATATACATTAATCATTTCTATACAATTTATTAATATATTATACATATAATTATTTAAGTTTACTACCATTATTTTAGTTTGGAGACGCCTTTAATATTCTAGGCAGAGTATTCACAGTGTCAGTTTTTTATTGTCACATAAATGGGAAATATATTTTAGGATTATCGCATATACCTGTTTTGTTGTTGTTTTTGTTTTAATGCTTCCACAGACTTCCACTTTCTGCATTGCAGTTTTAATAAGGAATTGCTTTTTTATGGTTTCCGGCTTATGGAAAATGCAGAGAAGAAATTGGCAAAGAAAACAGAATCGTAGCAGAGCAAATTCTTTAATCATGTTTTGTCTTCTTCATTCTTTTTTTTATTTTTAAAGCTGCATTTGATATTTTTTTTTGTGTTGCTGCATTCCGCCCACTGTCGTTGCTGTTGATGCTGCGGCATTGTTGTTGTTGCTTTGTTAGCCAAGTGAAGTCTGCGCCAACTTCCGTTTTGCCAGAGTCACTGTTAATGTCGCCACAGTTGCCATTGCCTGGTGATGTTGCCGGTGTGGCTGCCATTGCCACTGGCCATGGCGTTACCGTTGATATTTGTGCGCCAGGCGTAATTAGTGCTCATGGCATAAGGCGTACTTCCTCTCTACTCTGCTCTGCTCCTGTTGTTCTATTTCTATTTCTATCTCAGTCCATGGCATTCTGGCTGGCATTCGTTGGCTTTGCTGGCATTGCGTTGCTTTCCATTTGTAATCACTTTCTGCTGGCTCCAGCGCTTTGTTCCAAGGATTTACTAACTGGACAGCGGCAGAGGCAAACACACACCCACACCCACACACCCACACACATAATAATATAACTTAGTCCTAGCTGTGCTTTCGTCATCATGGCTGGCCCATTGTTGTAATTTTAATGTTAACAAATTTGTAATTTAGGACGCATTGAATTGCTGCTAATTAAGGACGTGCCTGGGTATCAAGAGGTTGTTAAATGCAATGAAATTAAATGAGCCTGCCGGCAAAACAGCTTCCTAAATTAACAAGGATTTGCCAGAACTTGAGACATTTTCCCATAAGTTGTATTATTGTTGAAATATTAAGTTCCCTGTTGGTTTGCACTTGAGAATGTTGAAAGGAATTTTGATTTAGTTAACAACTCATTTGCAATGAATGCAAATTTATACTCTGTTCTATTACTACAAACATTTACATTTTGCTAAAGCTGATTTATTCTCAATGCCATCGACAAATTCTAAAAAAAAACTAAATTAAACAAATTTCAGGCACTCAATGGTCAGCTTTTTGTGATAATTATGGCAACAACTGATGCTTATTGGGATGAGTGGAAATATCTACGCACTTAATCAAGATTTTAACCTATCCTATTACCTTGCTGTTTAGTAAATGTTTCTAATAATAATTGGGGGATGTGTAGAGTTGCATTTCGAAGATTCTTGACTTATTGCTCGATCCTAACGCATTGATAGTAGATTCAGATAGTGAATGGAAAACCTCTTTTAAGTTGTCATTTGAATGCAATTATGTAGTGCTCCTTCTACTTTTATCAAGCAGCTTTCTTTGCGTTCGCGTTGTCTTTATGATTTGCACATAGTTTGCGCTTGAAGAATAAAATACACTTCTATTCGTATACGCAATTGTCGCTATGCTCTCCAGCTGATTCAACTTTCCATGCTAATTGCCATTTGGCAACTTTCGCGACTTGATTCAAACTTTGTTTCCCACTGGACTGTGAAAGCATTTAGTTTTAGTTGTCGGTGAAAGTGTGTGTGTGAGTGCGTTTCGATTGTCGCTGGCTTTTGTCCATTGTTTGAGTTCACGCAGACTGGCCATTAATTTCACAATTAGTGGAGAACAGACGAAAACTCGTCCATCTAGGGAAACCACCTGACGCCCAATTCCAGAGAAAAGTTCAAGAAGCTTTAATTAATTTTCGTTAGTGTTCGCGTCGATGTGAGTATTTGTCCATTGTCTGCTAATGTTGTGCAACTATTTGCCAACAATTTGTGAGAAAGATCTCAAAATGGCTAAGAAAACACTCCAAAAACTAGGGAGAGAAAGAGACTACAGCTAACAAAATTGCCAACTGGCGCAGCTGTTGATTGTCCAGTTGTGTGCTTAGCTGTTGCTTCCCAACATATCGTACACTCTCTGTCTCTCTCTCATTCAATCTTTTACTTTGGCTAGTTCTCTTTCTCTTCCTCTTTGCTGCCTGACGAATTTTGCTGACTAACTTTGCCCAACAACAGCAGCAGCAACAACAAGTCGAGCGGGCGAAAAATTTAAATTTATGTATTTGAGGGCTGCCTGGCAGCTGGCGGGCTCAATATTTTATTTATGTGTGTTGCCACCTTTTGCATTTTGCCTGGCATTTGCTGCCAACAGCAACAGCAACGGCAACAGCAACAACAACAACAACTGGGCAATGTGCGTCGCTTGCTACGTGAGCTCAAAGCAAAAATTTCTGCTGACGCCGCGTTGTCAACTTTCACTTCAGTTGCAGCTGGTGACAACAGAGGGGAAGAGCGTCGGAGAGAGTGATAGAGAGAGAGAGAGAGAGAGGGATATCGCTGACATGCTATTCCATATCCTTGGTATATCCTAGCGAAATATTCTGGCATTAGCAGCGAGTAGTAGTCAAATATTGTGGATCACTCATACGCAACGTTGTACACGGCATTCGCATTCCCATTCGCATTTCAGCTTCAACTTCAATTGTGTTCAATGCCAAAAATGAAAAAAAGAAGCAGAAAAAGAAAAGTTGTGTAAAAGTTCTCGTTGTTGCTGCTGCTTTTTGGCTACCCTCGCTTGATGTAATGAAATTTGTGCAATTGTGTGGCAACAAGAAATCCATTAAAGCGTATTTTTCGAGCTAAAGTTTTCGGGTCCGACCATTTCACTGATTGATTGGCATCAACAATGTGCCACTGCCACTGCCACTGCCATTGCCATCGGGTGGCGTAGTCTGTGGAGGAAGGGCCAGACTGACCCAGGCCGGGAGACATTTGGGGATGTGGGTGGAGCACTCCACTGTTAATGCTGCCAAATTTGTTGAGCGTGTGTAAGACAATAAAAATAATTGAGTGCGTTGTTGTTGTTGTTGTTGTTTTCGCTTGTTACAGTTGCCCTTGTACTTGTATTTTGATTGTCAATGTAGTGTAAATTGTGTCGCCTGCCCGCCTGGCAATTGGGTGTGTGCCGGCAACTGCAGATTGCGACCCAAAAGATAAGCCTTAGTCATTACCGTGTATAGCAGAGGGTCGTTGGTTGTCCTTATCCCAGCTACGGGCTACTCCTATCAACTACGATTGTTCGCCTGTATGTTCCCTGTCAAATTGTCCGTCCAAAGTTGGTATTGCGTTTGCGGATGGCTATTTGCTATTTGGCTGTAACAGCAATTCCGGGATGCCATAAACCAAGAAACTCATTAAAGGTATGTGATTCCTTTCCCCATTTTTTTCGTTGTTTTTCCTTTTTTGTGTGGGTTTTTTTTTTGTTTGTTGTTATTGTTATTAGTAGCACTTCAAAGCATTACACTTATCGCTGAAGTTAAAGTCGTCGCTTTGTAAGTGCTGCTTATGACTCGCACTTAATTTAGCTAATAAACAAGCGAATTATGCTTTAATTTAATGAAGAATTTATAGGAGTATATTCCAAGGACAATATATGTTCTATTGCTATTAAATAGAAATAGAAACTTCTTCGTTGAATTCAATAACTTTGTATATACTAAATTTCTTACAAAGTTTTACATCTACAATATACAATTGATACTTTGTGTTAAAAATGTAACGCGATTTGAAATACTTATTTTGATCTGCTCATTCTGATTTCAACACCACTGTGCCACACACGCAATCTCGCACACGCACTGAAATCCAAGTGAATTGCGCAGCGCATCATTAAATTGCTCAAAATTGCGTGCAAAATTGCCAACTTGCTCTCTCTCTCTTCTCCCCTCTCCACTCTCACATTTACCCCTTCACTTTTGGTTCGTCTCTGCGTGGCTCAAAGCCGTTGACATTTGTTCTTTTTGCGCTATTTATTTTTGCCGCCTCAACAAACAAAGCCAACGTCCACAATCCGCTGCACCCCATCTCCCCCATCTCTGTCAACCCCTCGCCCCTCTCTCTGCTCTTTGTCTCGCTGCCCAGCACTTGCATAATTTGCATAGCTAAGTGAGCAAAGAGTCGTCAAAATAAAGCGGATTGCTGTCTCGTTCACTCCACCCCCGCCTCGTCTCATCGTCAGACGCTTTGCCATCCGCTTGGACGCTTCCTCCCTCTCCTCCCTCAGAGTCCGCCATGTTGCCGAAATGTGCGTCCGTTTCATAACTTAATTTTAATTGAATTATGTAAATCGCCGGACTAAAAATTAGCAGGCGCAAACTATTTTTTAATGATGCATTGTACGCGTTTAATTAAAAGCGAGCGCAAATTAAATTTAATGAGAGCATTTTGCATAGCTGTTGCCCGCCTTGTGGCCAACCCTGGCAAGCCAAGCTTGCAGGCCAAAGTTACATAGCCCATAGTCTGACTGCGGACTTTAACCATTTATCATCGTTGGCAAGATTAGCCTTCATCCACCCAGACTCCTCTGATGCTCTGGTCTGGAACGAGGACGAGGACGACTAAGACCACAGAGCCCCTTGGCTGTGGTTCACTTGCAAATGATGTCCACTTTGTCTGCCAGAATGAACTACGCTTCGTCGGTGTGCGAGTATACGTGTGTGTTGGTCTGTGTGTGTTGGTGTGTGTGTGTGTTGGGTGTGTCAGTATGTTGTCTGTTTGTTGGGAAATTATGCAATAATCTATAGCTATAGCTATGGCGATGCATCGGAACTGTTGCCATTGGCAGCGTTAGGCGAGGCGACCAGCTCAAAGGAGTCATACAATGAGCTAACATCGACACACACACACACACACAACGAGTTGGAGCAGCGACAGCTTCCTGCTAATCTGCTGCATACGTTACGGCGCTCATTTGCACTATACACGAGACCATCCGAGTGTGTGTGTGTGTGTGTGAGTGTGTGTGACAATCGGTTTAAGCGTTTCAGTCGCTTGCTTGTAAAGTGGAACTTCAACTTGTCCAGCTCGCAAACGCTTTTCCAGATGGACATTAACCTGCTACTCTTTCGCCCTCTCTTTCTCTGTCCGCCTTGGTTGACAGACCTTAGTGCAATTTAACGTCACGTTCATTGCCCTTTAGCCTAGAGGGCTGTCTTTTAATCACGTTTAATTTTAATAGCAAATGTACGCAGGCAGCACAAAAAAAAGGAATACAAAAATAATAATCAGGGAAAAAATGAATGGAATAAAAAAATGTTGTTAATGCCATTACAAAAGCTTGTTAGCACTGCATTAAAATTGTTTGTTGTAGTGCGAGGAGATTTCAACATAAATATTTAAAAATTATGTTTAACAAGCGGTTTTTAAAGCCAACAACAATACAATAGTATGTATAGACAGCTCGAGATAAATGTGATATTAAGTATACGCACCGTACCCACAACTATAGTAAGTTTAAACAGCACTAGACACAAGAAATAAACGCACAATCACATGCATTTTGATTTATTTAATATGCCATTATCAATTTCGATTAGTTGGCCCTCTACATTCAGTTGTTCGCTCAATTGAAGCCACATTTATTAAGCAATTATGTACGTGCGTTAATTAAAATGAATTGAGTATTGCAAATGCTCTATGACAACCAAATAAATAGGCGTGTTAATCGCCTTAATGTGCAAATGAGTATCCACTAATAAAACGCAAAATGAAAATAATGCAAAAAAATGCAAAAAAAAAGAAACCAAAAACACAAAAAAAAAATTAATAACTAAAAGGAGATGAGAAAAGATTTATGCGGTATTTTAATAGAATTTAATTTGCATATCATATTGGTTGCACGAGTATTCATTTCACTTATGGCCATGCTGCGTGTGCTATCATTTAATCAATGAAGCGTAACAATTACATTTTAGCCATTAAATTATCTCCCAACACCTCCTGCAGCTGCCCGAAAAACGGATTCTGCCAAACGATTCGCGATTGTGTCCTTTATGCAAATGCGCATTGTAATTTGCATACAAGCTGAAGTGGAACATAAATACGTAATACATAAGTACTGAACAATAAACATATTTTATTTCGCCATTTACCACATAAATTATTGTGATTATTTTCTCCTATAATTTCACAAAAACACACCTGTCACTAGGATCTTATATGATTTTGATTTGATTGCTTCCCACGCGAATTGAAATTAATGTGCAAATTGTTTCTAACCAATTTATATCAAAAAAGAGAGACGAATGCAATAAATTTCATTTGCATACATTTCATTTATTATACAAATAACAATTGCAGTTGATTAGCGCAAGAGGGCAATATGACTAATTACGCATACGCCGTGTGGTTTATGCATGATGTGAATGCTGCCACAAAACAAAACAAGTAAGAAAGTTACAGTCGAGTGTGCTCGACTGTGAGATACCCGCTACCCATTTTAAATAAAGGCAAAATATTGCGGTATCATTTTCAAAATATACCGAAAATACTAAAAAAATACTAAAAAATATACCAAATGGTATATGTGGTATATCGATATAGTACCGCATTCAAAATATACCATAGACGGCACAATGTACCAGATTGTCGGCCAAAGCAACTCAGACCCCTAGTAAGTAGGAGTTTTTGCCCATACAAAAGTATTTCTTTAATAACTTCCACAATTTGTATCTGATCGCAACCAAATTTTCAGGAATCATAACTATTACAGTAATTATTGCATATACCAAAATTCGTAACTCTAGCTTTAAAATTACGCTTGTTATTCGATTTTTTTGATTTGCGGGGGCGGAAGTGGGCGTGGCAAAAATTTGAAACAAACTTGATCTGCGTGCAAACATAACAAATGCTGTCGAAAAAAAATTATAGCTCTATCTCTTATAGTCTCTGAGATCCAGTGTTTCATACGGACGGACAGACACACAGACGGACAGACGGACAGACGGACATGGCTATATCGACTCGGCTGTTGACGCTGATCAAGAATATATATACTTTATAGGGTCGGAGATGCCTCCTTCTACCTGTTACATACATTTCCTGCCGGCACAAAGTTATAATACCCTTCTACCCTATGGGTAGCGGGTATAAAAATATAGCAAAAATGGGAAAAATAGGAATAAATCAAACACAGAATATACCATATTTGAGTGTATCTGTGGCATCACAGTGTATATATTGCACACTCACACAGCGAGCCAAGTCAGGGGCACGAACTATGACGGCGTGATGGATTTAAGCGTCGACCACAGTGGTCATTGCAGCATTGACTGCGCTGTCTGCATATAGATTTGTCGATAAAAAATAACAATGCAATGTTATATAGAAATGGCAGTTCGGGAGTTGAGGTTGCAACACGCTTGATTTGTAATATGCAACGCGTAGCTGAAGGGAATGGGAAATGATAGAAAAAAAGCACAAGCGAATTGACATGACGTGACATGGCAATCGTGCGGCACAATATTTTATTTGTAGCTAACAATTTTTAATTTATTTTTGCAATCTAGCAAAGCGCTCATCCCTCAACTCAAAGTCTCGTCCCCGAAAAAAAAGTGATTGCAACTGCAGCTGAGCTGCTTCAACACTCTACCATGCACACACATACACACACTTAACGATAATTGCAAGCACTCAAGTGGCAGCATTGTGCTCAGCAAGTGCTGCAAGTGTGGGTCAGCAGACGAGGAGCATTCAAGTGTTGCAACTTGCAACGTTTTAAAATAATTTAACAGCATTTTGAAGCGCATTCAAGTCAACTTCCGTTGCCATTGCATTTGTCGTTTGCCATTTGCTGACTTGTTCTCTGGCCATGCTGTCTTCTCTTGGCCAGCTCCAGACTCTAGACTCTGGACTCCAGATTCAGCAATTTGTCATTTTGCCCAAATACACATTGAGAACTCGAACGAACGGTGTGTTCAATGATGTGTGCGTTTCTCTGTGCCTCTGTGTGTGTGCCAAAGGGTTGTGCTGCAAGTAATTGAATGAATTATTGTTGTCATGCTTAGCGCACTTCAACAGCTGTTCAAGTAGCTTTGCAATATTTCAAGCAAAGTCGATAAAAATCGACTGCATGACATTTATGCGATTCGAAGAAAATCGCAGCTACTCTTAGTTCCATTGCATAATTAACACTTTGCTTAAGATTATCACGGCGAGTATTTCGCAAAGAAAAATAAATGCTCTTCATGAAAATCCACTATCCACCATCATGATGAGCACTTTTGCTGAAAACTCTTGCAAACTAATTGAGTAAAAATTGCACTACGCTATTCGTAGATTTTTGCACAATTTAGCGTTCAATTAAAACTCACTTCCGCATAAGGAGCCAGTGAAGGGATCAGCAGCAGCATAGCGTAGCAGTGAGTAGCAAAAGTTGAAGCTGCATGCAATTGCAAGTGGCCAAGGAAATTGCACTTGAGTAATTTTTGTAAAAAATTAATTGCTTTCATTATCGTCAACGGGCAGTCAAACTGGAGCATCATCCGCTTTTGCATTCACATCAGTATCAGCTGCAGCCAACTTCTGCTCCGGCTCCGGCTCCATCAGCATCTCCATATCGAGCTCCTGGCTGGCTGGCTCATCTCCTGTTTCGAGGCAATGTTTAAATATTCATTGTGAACAGAGAAAAAGGTTCTCCCTTGCTTCTCGCTGCTGCTTCTGATGCTGTCTCACGCCCAGTTGTCAAGCGTACTATGCAAATAAGTTTGGGCATACAAATTGGCTATTGGTTAAAGAGTTTGGTCTAAAGGGCAAGGGTAAGTTGCGAGTACAGCAATAGCTACGTGACCTGTCCTCATTCTAGCTCTTCAGCCCGTCCCTCTGCAGACGAGAGCATGATGCCAATTGAGCTGCTTTGAGTTTAATATTGATCTTTGTTGCTTTGTTTTTCATTTGTCTCTTTGCAAATAGCTCAATTTCATTGGTTGCGCTTTGCTCTGTTTACTGTGAATAAACTGCAGCTATTTTGAGAGACGAGTAGGCGAAGTGACGGGGGCTACAGAATGGAAGCAGCTCCCAACTGTATCGTTTTGTAGCCAAGCTAAGTGCTTCATAATAATTTAACACGCTTGCCACTTCCCACCCAGCCAGGTGTTTTCAAACTTTTCACCAAGTTTTTCGCGCTGTCTCGCGTTCAAGCTCGCGCTCGCTTTTCGCGCTGAGCCCTGAAGAAGATGAAGAGAGCCCAAGTCGAAGTCGAAGCATTGCGTTCCCTGCTTTGTCTTTGGTATTTTAATTAAAAAACTGTCGTTAGTTGTGCTTCAAGTTTAAATTAAACAACTCCCTCTCCCCAATCCCGCTCTATTTCCGCGGAGCTGCGGCCAGGTCGTGGCCATAAAGCTGCCAACGATATCAGACCATGCTTCAAGTTTCATTGAAGTTTTTAGCACTCGAATTTGTGTTTCGACCAAGAGTGTAGACTTGTTGAAAAAAGCACATCCTGCTCAATAAACTGCTGTGGCTATGGCGGTGGCGGTGGCGGTGGTGGGAAGTAATCAACATTCTCTAGGGGAATTAAGTTTCAAATGTGTTGACAACCAGACTGTCAATGTCCAATGGGGCCTAAGCTACTCTCTTGCCTGGCCCCCAACTTCATTAGAACTCATTTGATTATGCCAGAATGATACATTTAAATTTAATTAAATTTGGATAACGCAATTTCCAATCAAAACTAGTATTCAAATTCGAAGTACACTTATCAAAAGATAAGATATCTACGCTATAAATAACTGCCAACGATGGAAAGACATAAATCTAGTCGAGCAGGAGCAGCTGAGAGACAATTTGAATTGGAAAATAGCGAAGGCATGTTAACAAATATTTCATGAAGACTTTTTAGAAGTTATTATAATCTATTGTCAATTATCTAGTGTTCAAATATTAGTTGCTAATATTAATTTCTTATAAAATAATCAACACCTTAATTACATTTTATATAATTAAGAACATTTTAAAATATTATGAAGAATCTTTTATACATTATTTCTTATTAATATATCCCTATTTCAGTTAATAAAAAAGGCAATTTAAAACAACTTAACTCACTTTTATGTAACTGGTATTAGAATATTTATAATTAAGATACAATAATTTGAATTTGAGTATCAAATATTCGTCCTGCTCTTTTCAGTGTAGTCGCCATTGAGATGAGTGAACAGGTTTGAAATCAGTTGTGGTTCCTGGAAAAGTGATTAAAACATATTGATGAAATGGAGTATCGCCTTTGCTAGCCAGCCTGACTTAATGATTGCTAATTATGGAAAATATTACTAATCAGTGAGCACTAATCGCTTTATTAATCGGATTACGTGCACTACGACATACACATGCTTACGCTCACGCAAAGCTTTCAGTTCAAAGCTGTGTCTTGTGGGCGTGGCAGTGTGTGTGAGTGTGTAAGTTTGTGTGTTTGGCACTGTGCGGCTGATTAGCCATCAGTCGACTAATTTGCACATTGATGGCGTCTTTTATTGAAACACTTTGGTAAGGAAACTCGAAGAAAGGAGCCGAGGCCAAGTCACGGCCAAGCAATGTTGATTGGCATAATTAGAGCCGTGTGTTCTTCATGTGCACTCCACTCTGCATGTGTGAGTGAGTGTGTGAGAGTGTATGCGTGCGGTTTAATGATGTTTCATTAGTTTTGCAGCTGAGCTGCATTATTTTTGTGTAGTAGTAGCACTTGAGAAGGCAACAGAAACAAGTGTGGTGAGTGTTAGTTAAACTTGAAGTAGATACATGTATACACACACTAATACGTAGAATCACTCGCACACATAGACATGTACATACATGTCTCACACACACGTATGGGCAGACAACTATTTAACAAGCAAAATCTAATGAAAGCCTGGCAATAAAAGATAAGCGCTCTCAACTTTGTGGGTGTGTTTTATATGCGAACCTTTGTCTCAGTGAGAGAGAGAGTGTGTGTGTGTGTGTTTGTGTGAGTCTATTGTTGTGGCGCTAGATAAGAAACCCAACTCATTTGAGTAAAGTGCTCGACGCAAATTGTATCGAGCAGCACTCTGCCAGGCACTCGAGGCGCATATTAACTGAAATTCAGTTTCGAAACTAAACTCATTAGTTGCTCAAATAGCGAGAGAGAGAGAAGGTGGGAGGAGGGCAATAGACAGAGAGCAAAATGCAGCTGGTAAAAGTTCACATTGTAATCACACCTGCCCGAGGATTTACATGCAGCAATTAAATGAATGAAAATACTTTGCTGCTGCTTTCGACTAAAGTTGAATCGTTGCATTCGAGTGAATGAATTTCTTGTGCAGCTACAAGAATTTGACTGATTAGCCGTTTTTGGAAATGACAAATGCTACAAATGGCAGCACGTGATGCAGCAACAAAAGGGGAGACGCCACCTGCCCTCCTGTCCTCCTGCTGCCTGGAAACCTGGCTAAAAGGCAGCTGTGAAGCGTTTGTTCGGCAAGTGCACGTTTTGAAACGAATTGTGAAAACATTGTCGTCGCCCTATTCATGAACAGTAGTGAGTGCCCTGCGAATGCTTTTGCTTTTTGTGCATTCAACCTGTCACTCATTCACTGGCTCATTCATTCATTCATTCATTTGCTGCAACATTGTTGCTCGCTGCTGTCCGACAATGGCAACAACAACATCTAATGAACATGGCAACAAAACGCTTGTAACGTTTTATTTCGTAGTCAGACAGAGTTGAATGTCGTTGGAAGAGTTGAACAGACGTCCCCCTGATATTTCTATCAATTAAAGCGAGATATTTGGAGAGTGCTGTGTCGAGGTTATGCGTGGAAGATAACAGCATGCAGGTTCTTAATCCTCGGGGGTATTCAACGCAAATGAATTCGAGTATTCACAACTAAAGTGCTATGGAATTCGTATTCATATTATATGCAATCTATCTTTAGCCCAGAGCGTGTCAGCAGAGCACAATGCAAATTTCTGGATATGCAGCTAAGTAGCACACAAAGCCAAAGCCAAACTCGCAGGCCAAAAGTAGCAAAAACGACAGGCAAAGGGGGAAGGAGAGAGTGCTAGAAATAGAGGAAATAAAAGGAATTGCAAATAGCAGCAAAGTTCAAACAAATGTAAAAAATGGAAAAATTTCGACCATTCGCAACTTTTGTTGATTTTTGGGTTGCCACCGAGCATGTGACGTATCCATTAGCATAGCTCTCCCTCTTTCCCTTTCCCTCTCTCTCTCTCTCAATATGTATAGTTGTCTCTCTCCATCACTGTCTGATTCTCTGGGTTGCCTGCGTTTTTTTGTTAATTTAGCATAAGTGACGAGTGAGCGACTTTTGGCAAGCGCTTTGGGCAAAAAGTTCGATTTAGATTGATTAGAGCGTGAAAATTGTTGGCGTTTCGTTTTCACAGTTTTCAGCATTTCACATTTCACAATTCACAATTTTTATTGCATGCTTCACATCCTTTGATGACTGCTGTCAATGCAGCAATAATCTATATGCACTCTGAATCCCTTCGCGAGTTTATTATCAAAGTACTACATAAATGTAATGAAAATGTTTTCATTTATTATAATTATGCTTCTGACAGTTTTTGGCATTTATTATATATTTCATTTCACATTTTTTTGTTATTCATTAAAATGAAATCAATTCAATGCAAATGTGTTCAGCTTTGTAGTGCCGACGTGGCGTATGATTAATAATTATGCATAATTGTAGACATTGTTATTCAATACCCTCTGCCCGATAGGCCATATCATTGGCACATTAATTAAACCTGCTTTGCAATTGTATTTCCTCAAAATGTCTGGCATTATTTTATGATTCCTCTTTTTTTTTGTTATTAAATTTTGCACTGGCTTTTAATAGAAATGACTGCAGGTCATTATAGCCTTTGCAACATGCCAGAGCATGTCTGATGCCACAAAATGTTGCTTAATGGCCAACCAGCAGACAAGCAGAAAAGCAGACAGCAGACAGCCGAGTGCTGCCGCAGCATCGCCCGAGTGGCATCAATCATACGCTACGTAAACCGCATTCCGAAAGCCGCCAGTCGAAAGCCATTTTAAGCTGCATATTTATGGCTAAGCTGAGCGGGCAACAGACAAAAAAAAAAACAAGCAGGAAAGTATAGAGGAAATGCAACAGCCGAATGAGTGGCGAGGGGCAACATGCAAAATGTTGCAGCTGCATGTGCAGCGAGCGATAAGCGTAAAGCAGAGCAGAGTGCGAGGCAAAAAAGAGGAGCATGCAATGCTGGGACGACTCCCAAGGGTTGCTGCCGACGAGATATGCATGTTAAGTTGAGTAAACCAAAGTTATAGCCAGGCTGGAGCGGGAGCTGGAGCAGAAGCTGGAGCTGAAGCTGGAGCTGCGTTGTAACTGTAACTGCGGTTAAGTCAACAAATTAAAACTTTTTTTAAGCCCCTTTCCCGCAAGTGAAACAGCAACTCATCTAATGTAAAGCTGCTGGGCGAGAAGTGAAAATGAGCTGAGCGGGGCAGAGGCAGAGGCAGAGAGCTCAGAACTTATGCACGAGTTATGCGCATAAACCTGGCAGGGCAACCTGCAGCAGCAGTCGACGCAGCCAGCGCAGCAGCAGCGAAAATAAAATAGTATTTAATTAAAGTTTTGCACGTGGCTTGTTTGTCTGTCAGACACTCGAGCTGCCTGTCTGCCTCTTGGGCAGATATAATACAGTAATTTTAATTCAATTCACAGTCAACTCTCATTTGCAAATTGACTGCCAAAGCTGCCGTCAGGTTCTCAGCTTCAAGGATTTTAATTTAGCAGCTCATTTCGGGTGCCGAATGTGGAAATGTGGGAATGTGGCTGAAGCTACGCCACGTGTATTTAAGCCATATAAATAACAACTTGTGGTCCGAGCGTGTTGCTCATTTGTACAGCTGGAATCTGGACCACGCCCACATCTCCCTTACGCTGTGGGTATATAAATTGTTTATACGAGCATTGCAGTCAGCTCCAAAAAAAGGGGTTCCTCTGCTCCCTCTGCACCCCCTGTGTTCCGCTCCACTCTTGGCTCCTTTGCTGCTCTGCTGCTCCTCGGCTATATAAATTGCTTGTGAAATTGAATCTTTATGGTTCAGCTGGAATATTTTGGCAGATAGTCTATAAATTATGGCCACAAAGGGCATACACGCAAAAGTTGTTCATTTTTTTTCTGGTTTTTATTTTTAGGGCGGGTGTCCTGCTCCTTTCCCCTCTCCTCTCTTATTCCTTGCTCAGCTGGGATTCGTTTGGGGGTTTTGTTTTTGCTTGTCTGGCCGTGTAACGTCTCTCTTCTCTCATATGTTACTCGCAATTGCGAGTCGAGCCGTCGTTGTCCTTTGCCATTTGGCATTGTTTGTGAATGCTGTGAATACTTGTTGTTTCTTGGGCCCATGTCGTTGAATTGTGCGTTGAAATGCCGCAGTATTCGGGTGGAAGGGGAAGGGTGGGGGGCTCTATATAGTTTTGTGGCTGCCAAATAGTTGCCAAATTAGTTTGCAAATGTTTTTGTCGACTGTAACGTTGTTTAAGGTTAGCATGTGGCGTATACGCAATATTTCCGCAATACTTTGCCTCTTGCCCTTGCGTTTGCGTTTGATGAGTTTTCGGCCGTCTGGGACATAAAACTCGACGGCATTGTTATACTCATGCAGAAGTATTTAGGCTTCAACCGATTTGTTTTCACTGCTGCATATTAAACAGAGAATTCAATTAATTTCCAAGTCAAAACATTCCCTTGGACGTTCACCATTTACGAGATGTTAACTTTAACTTGTGTTCAACAAAATATGCAACACTTGTTTCTTGTCGACCACGCAAACCTAAAGTTGGCTACAATTTACACAATTTCCAGCAGTAAAAAAAAAGAAAACTGCGCTGCTGGTGTGGAAAAATGCTAATCAAATTTTCATAGCGTACTTTGCTGCTCATTTGCATGTGTGCGACTGTGTGTGTGTGTGTCTGTGTGTGTGCTGCTTGGCTCATTTTGTTGCTCCAGCAGGTAGTTGGCACATTTGCGCGAAACACTCTTTATTTTTTTATGGCTTAAACGTGACGCATGTATCATAAGTTGAACTCATTTTGCCAGGCTGTCTGTCTAGTTGATGGCATGATTGATAGCCAGCATATGCAACATTACCCAAGGGACACGCGTATTTCAAAAAGTCATTCAAAATTGCCATTAGCTCATTATAATTAAGCATATGCGTTTGCTCCCTCTACTCCTCCCTCCTCCCTTGCAGTTGCTGCACACCTTTAACTTTTTCTTTTGCCTCATTGCTTCCATTTGCTTCCACGCTTGCAATATTCATTCAGCTTTCAGTTGCCACCAATTCAAACTCTAACTCTAACAAACGAGCCTGTTGGGGAACCTTTGGGCCTCGAGTCTGGGGTTCTGTGCTCGTTTACAGCTGTAAGTGTAATAAGTGAAGTGTATTTGCTGGCAAGGCAACAGGAGCATCAACAGGAGCCACATTAACAGGCCGATACAACCTCGAACCTCGAACCTTATCTCGTGGCTTCTTCCCTCGCTCTGTTCTGTTCTTGTCTTGACTTGTCTCTCAGCTTGTGGCTATTTTCATTGAAAAGTTTACGAAACGTTGCAAAATTGTTTGCGGCCATAAAATTGTGTGTTGGCCAGCCCACAGCCAACATAGCCAACATAGCCAACACAGCTCAGCTCAAGCTGAGGCTCAGACCAAAGCAGCTCAGGACTGATGGGGAGGAAAAGCGAAATGCAAAAGCAAAGCCAAAAACTCCTAAAGGGGCCCTTTCTCAAATTGTAAACTTGAATGGCCCGCCAGGCTGTTTCACATGATGCCGACAGCTCCCCAAAGGCATTTGGCAGCACTTTGGCTCTTTAGCTCTTTGGATCTCTGTCCTTTTTCACTCAGTTTTCTCTGTTCGTTGAGTTTATCTTTGGCTATCAAGTTATTAAGTTTATGTAATTGCTGTTGCATTTTCTGCCCCCTTCCTCTGCCTTCGCAAATTGTGCGTTATGGGTCCTGTCTGTGTCTGTGTTTGTATTTTGAATTTGATTTGAAATGTTTTGTGGCAGCTTACGAAGGCGTTGTTCATCTCTCCACTTCAGCTTCTTTCTTTCTCTTCTTTATCTTCTCTGTTGGGTTTTGCTGGCTGTCTGTCGTGTTCGATTTCAAGTTCAAAGTTCTTTGTTAGCTCGTTTTTAATCAGGCTCAGCTGTGCACTGCACTGCAAAATAAAGTGTCAAAGTGTTGATTCTCAGCTATTTGTTAGGGAAGCCTTCTCCTTCGTCGCAGGTGGCAAAAACTCATAGTGAAGTTATAACACACACAAGGCTTAAGAGTCGGCATTTGCTCACATTGCTTCTGCTTTTGCTTTTGCTTTTGTCAATCGTCACGACGACAGTTGATTAATGATGACAAAAAGTGTATGCTCCCGTTCCCAGACGTATCCTTAATCAACGAAATGCGGCAGCAGCAGCAGCTCAACCTGTATCCAAGTTCTAGCTCAAACTCCAGTCTTGCAGTTCCCATTGGCAGCACTCCCTTTGCTGACTCTCGTCATCATCAAGCGCGTCGTGTGGCCTCGAGCGTAAAAAGTGGGCGCGTCTCCTGGTTACTTTGATGTACCTCACGTAATCGCCCCGCCCACTAGCATTTCTCCATTTTTCCCATCAGAGGGAATACGCACGCGGCACGCATAAACATAAAAAATGCTGCTCGACATAAATACGAAATTAGCGGACCATGAACTCTTTTTTTTCCAATGGCAAACTCAAATTTAAAGGGGTCAAAGAAGCGAGCAGAGTTTAATAGGCTTACAATATATTTGAAATTAATCAAAGTAAAATATTGAGCATTAAAAAAATAGAATTTTAATATTGTGTAATTAAAGGGAATGTGTAATAATGAATTATAATTGAATTAATGTGAAATATATAACATTTTGTTGCATTTCAAATATAGTAATTAAGTAACTAAAAGTAAATGATTTCAAATGTTTGCGCTTTAAAGTCAATAAATTTTTATTACTTTAATAAAAGCGCGGAGTTGTAAAAATCCTGAATTAATATTTGATGATTTTGTTACTAAACCCTCTGATCTTTCGATTCATTTTCATTTGAAGTGGAAGCCTGGATTCGGTTGACCCTAAAAAAAAGAGGTTTGTGGAACAATTTTTATGCGTCCTTGCGATTTCCGCTGGGCGATAGCTGTGTCAAATTTTTTGATAGAAATCGCAATCAATATGTAAAAATGAGCTTTACATTTCGTTTATTTAATTTCATTTTATGGCATTTTATGGCGCATAAGTCAAAAAAGAGAGGCTATAAAACCCGTACGTCGCACAGTCTGCATGTCCTGCCAACTGCCAACTGGCAACTGGCAGCCTTGTACTCGAATTACGCATTCGCCGTGTTGAGCACGCAATAAAAATACCAATTGCAGTTTATACGCCCACACCGGAGCAAGGGTCTCGGTAAAAGGGGAGACGGAGACAATGAAAGAAAATAAGAGGCAGAAAAAGAGTGGAGCGGGGAGGAGGAAGGCTTCGCTATTGTTTCGTAATGTTGCTGCATGCAAAATTTATTGTTGATTTTATTTTCAGCGTCGTCCCTTTTACACAACACATTTTCCGCTTGCTTCTCTTTTATACGTTTTTATGGACATAAATTTACAAGCAGCTGCCGGGCAAGAGTTGAAACTGGAACTGGCAATGTGACTGGAGCTTGGACAGCGAGAAGATGCCCAGGTGCGTTGTCAGCCTTGACCGCCAGTGAAATCAGTGGCCAGCATAAATCCTGCAGACAAACAGCTGCTGCCGCTACCGTTGTTGCTGCTGCTCGGTTGTAGGTTGCAAGTTGCAACTTGCGAGTTGAAAAGTTAAATACTCAAACACACACACACACATAACTGGTAATGCTCTTAGCAGAAAGTAATGCAAAGACTTCAAGATGCTTGTCTTTTTTCTTTTTTTTTTTGTGTTTTAGCTCGTCCTAGTCACAGTGGCATATTGTGACCCAGTCTATGGGTCGTTTTGTCAGCCTGTTTTCGGTTTTCGGTTTTCTGTTCGCTGTCCCTTGCTCTGTGCTTGCGTGTTGTGCAGCCATTAGAGAGAGGCACGACTACGACTGCTGAGCACGTGGCTGTGGCACAAGGTGAACGCAAAAATATCCTTATCCTTAGCAGACGCCTTGAAAACGAGCGTGAAAGTATTTGCAGCCTTTTTGGTGTAACGCCGCCCAATTAATAAGCCATATCCCTCTCCCTCTGCTGTTGGCTATTGATTTTCCTGAACTTGTTGAGGGCACATCTTTTACCTGTTTTTTCTTTTGTTTTTTTGGGGCGCGCTTGCACAACAATTAAGCCATTGCGAGGCTGTTGGCTGTTTGGGGGCCTCGCTTAGTTACACTTCAAGTACACGCAATTTATTTCGCCCCATTGCATTGCTCGTGTAATTGTTGTAATATGTAATTGTCTGATTGGACGGGCGAACAAATCGCGATGTTGCTGCCACGTTTGCTTAGATGGCGGCAAGGATTGTGTTTGTTGTGTGGGGGATGAAATTGAGGGTGAGGTGTCCCACTTTATGAGCCGTTATAATGCGCTTATGGTGACTGATAGCCAGAAACGGAGGCAGCTAATACAATTACGCAGATAGCAGACATCAGACACAGATAGGAGAGCAGAAGCAGAAGCAGAAGCAAAAGCGCGTCCAGCCATGTCAATTGCAATGGCAGCTTGTCAAATTACACGACTGCAATGAATCTGCTTGAAATGAGCAGCAAATGTCTGTGTCTATCTAATTGGAAAATCAAATTACACGAAATTGTCGAAATTGTAATTGTTACTTAATGCCACTGAAAGATGCCAACAGATTACAATTGATGGCTTTTGTTCAACATAATGCTAGCCATAACTATGTCATGCTTTTGGCAAGCTTACGAGTATTTCGGGCAATCTTGCTGCCAAGTTCATAAGACACATGTTTTTTTTTTTTGTTTTTTTGACTGCACACACAGACAACCACGCACATTTCCAACAGACAATTGACAACTTGTTGAGTGTTGGCCCTTTGGCAACGAGTTTGCGTTGACCAAAAACTCTGGATAAGCTGCTTGGGGCGTTGTCAATTATTTTAAATGACTCGACATGGAAATTAAAAATGCAATAATTGCATAATGCAAGTGCTTGTGTTTGTGATTGTGCCAACAGCCAGCAGCCAACAAAAGGGAATGACAATAGAAATGGATTGGGCAAATGGCCAAATCGAGTGGAGCTTGCCAGAAAAGGTAGTGAATAATTTAGACAGTTATGATGGCAAAACGGTGCAAAAAGCAACGCATTCAAAGAGGCCTTTTATTAAATGCTCACCAGGAGTAAAAAATGTTGTGTGCTGGTAAGCATGAGAATCAGAATCACAACGTGAATGAGAGTGAGAGTGAGAGTGGATGTGACAGCGAGAACAGCTAAATCCAAAGCCGCTTAAATTGTGTGCTAAGTGCCGTTGAGCTTATAATGAAACACACATAAAAACACAAACACAAACACAAAAGCGAAACTCAAACACAAAGTCGGGTTCAGGTACAGGTAGCATACAATATATAGTATAACATATATATATATATAGTCGCTCCCGTCGTATATCCTGGAAACGGTCATACGCAGCCAAGTGGACTTCCCACGCAGCGACCACGCCCAGTTCCGGCAAAAGAGGCAGCGGCTAAAGGGGCTGAGGTGTGTGTGCTCTAAAAGCGTCAACCACTGCCAGCAACCACAAAACCACCAACACAGACAGACATCGGCACAAACACCGACACCCAACTACACACACACACACACACACACACATACAGTTGCACATTGAGCTGGATCTTTGGCTAAGCGCCTGGCGACCGCAGTCAGGACAACGCTTAGAGCTTTGTTTTTGTGTTCGCTGTTGTTGTTACTGTTGTTGTTGCTGTGCTTTTTATGATTTATTTAGAAACGAGCAAGCGCACAGTTTCAGTGATTGATGGCCACAGAGTTGTGGCCAGTGCTTGGCACTAAGGTTGTGGTGTTCGCTGTCTGCCCGTCGCATCCTTATATTAATATGACTGGCTCGCGTAATTAGCGTAATTATTCGGCCATTTACTTGACAGCAGCAGCAACAGCAGCAGTAGCTGTATAAAAGCAAGCCATACTTCTCGTTGAGAGCTTCAATCACACCACGTCTCCGCTTCTCCTTCTCCTCAACATCAAAGTGCTTTGTAACGCTGTTAGAGTTTTGACGCCTGATATGTGCGTCCGCCCCCCGAGGGCCTGTCAATGTCGACGTTGTTGATCACACAAATTGAATTGTATATACAATTGAATTTTTTTTGAAAAATTGCTGCACGGCAGCGTTGCATAATGCCGCAGACAGACAGCCGAAGCAGCTGCAGTTTGAGATCGAGGGAGGTTTGAGTTATGACATTCCTTTAAGGTCAGAGAGAGCTGTGGCAGCTGTGTGTGACGCAGCAGCAGGCAGCAGGCACTTAGCGCAGCCAGTGGGAATTGTTGTACTCGTATGCATGGCAAATGACAGTTGAGCTGTCTAAGGAGTTTGCTGCCTCTCCTCCTCCCCTCATGCAATGATGCGGCAATTGCAATGGGTCAAGCCAAAGGCCACTGAGAATAGATGGTGGAAGCAGATGAGAAGAAATGCTTGTGGTAAGCATAAACCATCACGTATTCAATCAATAAAGGATAAAGCCAAGGAATTGCATTTTTTTTTTTTGTTCGTTTTCGTTTTTGTAAAGCGGAAACATAACAGGGGAAGTCATACTACAATCTTGCAATCATGTTCACTGTGAATAAATCATTTGGAACATTTCAAAACATACTCTTAGGCGTTCGACTCAATGCCAATACCCATTTTAGAAGAGCACCCAAAGAATCCTACAAATTGTGGGTAGATTCGAAATTGAAATTTCGAAATGAAAGCTTAAATGGGGCAAATTAAATATCAAAATGCAAAATTCAATAGGTTCTACCATATTTTATACAGAGATTTTGTCAACAGAAATGTTTGGATTATTTTGTTGATTTTTGTATAAAACTAAAAAAAAATTGATGATATATTTGTGTCTGCATTGTAGGCAATTGCAAAATGAAAACCACAGAATTTTGCTGAATTTATTTTTGCGGTAATAAATTTTGTGAATTGAATCAAAACAAAACAATTGTGGGAAAATTGGCATTGGAAATGCTTTGGGTAATGTTGTTGTCAATTGTCCAAGGGGCCAACTAAATATTTATACAATCAAACAAGATTTGAGGCAGGCGAGGCATTTATTTTGTGGCTAAGATGCTGATGGCATCGATTTGCCCAGCAGCAGCAGCAGCAACAGCAACAGCAACAGCAGTGGCAGCAACAACGTTACTATAGACAAGTGGAAATGTGGTCAAGGTGCCAAATGCCAAAACAAACAGAAACGGAAGCACATAGACACAACCAGACAGACACCCTCAAACACACACACATAGATTTGGGACGTATACTATAGATGAAGCATGCAGAGCTTGTGGTGTGGCTAATGTTGCTTTGATGGAAATTTCGTTTACACATTGCCTCGAAAGGGGGATTTTGCGGTCTTGAGCGGAACAATTTGGTTGCATCGGTTGTTTTGGTAGCCGATCGTTTTGCTTTGCCCCACAAAACAGTGAAGAGAAAGCCAACATGCAAATGCA
The DNA here is from genome assembly GCF_009650485.2 of Drosophila albomicans. Taxonomy (NCBI): domain Eukaryota; kingdom Metazoa; phylum Arthropoda; class Insecta; order Diptera; family Drosophilidae; genus Drosophila; species Drosophila albomicans. Next base: position 54,941,325 of record NC_047629.2, on the reverse strand, counting down.
AGCTGAGCTCACAGCGAAATTTCATGTTTTTTAATTAAAAAGCGCAAAGCGGAAATTGGCGAATAAAGTGAAAACGAGGTGAGGCGACTAGAAAGGGCAAAGGGCAAAGTGCAAAAAAATGCAGACACAGCACAAAGCGAAGGCTTCTTCTATACTTGAGTGTGCAGCAATGTTCGATTAATTAGACATTTGGGCCATTTGCTGTTGCCACAGAAATGTCTTTAATCGATGGCATTTGGTCTAATTAAAGATGCATTCAAATGTGTTTAATTGAAAGGCTGAAATCCTTTCTTTAACTCCAACTGTTGGTGCTTGCTTTTAGGCCGTGCATTTTTATTGCCGACGCAGCGACAATTAACAGACAAATACAAATGTCCAATAACGACAACAACAAGAACCACATGAACAATAAATAGCGACGAGCCTTGTGCTGCAGCTGTTGCGTTTTTTATGCTCAACCTTTGCCACTGAATTATTGGTGGTTCATCGTCTGTGTTGCCACAATGGGGCATGTTGTTATTGCTGCTCAAGCGTAACGCAGCTGGCAGCATTAATCCAACAAACACACACAATCAGAGCACACATTTGCAGGCACTGTGAGTGGCACTGCCACCACTCGTAAAGCAGCCAACAATGGCGCGTTGCCAGCTTCCGTTGGTTGTATGTGGCTGTTGCTGATCTCCAATCCCCAATCCCCAATCGCCAATCCCGAATTCCGAATCCCCAATCTGCAATCTCAAGCGCCCCACCAAAAACCGTAGCTCGTTTGTCCGCTGCATTTTTGCAGTGATTTGCATGCTCTGCCATGTCCCACAATGCTGTGGCATGTCCGAGTTTGTTTATGTGTGCGTGTGTGTGCATGTGTGCGGGTTTTTTACCCCCAGCTCAGAGTTTCAATTGAACCGTAACCGTGTATTACCTTTGGGGTCAGCTCTTGGGGGAAGAGGAGGCATACACGCATACGCACACTCTGATTGCATCAACTTGAAATAATGTAATTAGTTTTCGTGCCGCGGTTAGCAACGGTTTAGCAATTGGTACGAAGTGCGCGGCAACCGCTCGGTAAAATCTCTATTTTCCCGCATTGAATGCGCTGCTGCCTTCAGCTGCATGTTATGGTGTTTGTAAACAGTCTGTAAAAGCTCTTTTATCTGATGGATATTGCCATGTTTTGGGCATTTCGTTAATTGCTCGCATGCAAAGCACTCGCAGCCAACTGGCTTCAAAGTCTTCCTTCCACCCACAGTTCGAATATAATAAATTGCTGCCATGGAAATTTTATGTAGCATACTTTTAGGATATCCCAAAATAAACTGATAAATGATTCTCTTAGACAAAAGGCAATATATTTGCCAGTCCCGCGGGTCTGAAAAGCTATAAATACACCTCGATTTCGCAACGACCTGAGGGAGATTTTTATCTCAACACATACTTGTAATATATCCATGTCATTAATAAACTGTCATCGGTTATTGATTAAAGCTTTCAAGCGAAAATGTATCCTTAGTTTAGTTTGTTATCTTCGATCTTATGGTGCTGTCCATTTCGAAAATTGGCCTACTTCATTTACGGCCAACATACTTAATATTTAAGTAGCTCTTATATTAACTTTGCTGCACAAGATGCAGAAGAAGGAGAAAAGGGAGGGAGGAGAGAAACCCATTTGGCCGCATTCCCTATTGCCCATTGCCGAGAATCAGAATCAGAATCAGAGAGCAGCAGCAGCATCCGCCAATTTAATGGTTGCCATTAGGGGTATATGCTCCATAGTCAATGCTGAAATTATCACAGCATGGTGTCGTTCGCAACGCTGTCAAATAATTAATTAGAAAATAATTGCACGTAATAATTCATTGGACCCTGCGGGACATTCAAATACACACACACACACACACACATACAGACTAATAGAAAGAGAAAATGTGAGAAGACTCCGCACACAAATAGCCAATATCCAACGGGCAAACTTTGATTTCTTTTTGGCCCAAACTGGAAACTGGACCGACAGCCTGTTTGCGTGTCTCTCCCCATTGTAGATGTGTGTGTGTGTTGTGTCTGTGTTAGCCAATTCCAAGTACTCATTCCGTATGCATTTGATTGGGTGGCCCACACCTCGCGGCCTGTCATGTCACATGCAGAACTCAAATTAATCATTGCTATGCAGCATAATTTATTATGTCACACTGTTGGCCGCAGCGGCAGCCACAAAGCGCCAATGGGGCAGTGGCACAGACTGCGGCAAGAGCTCTGCTCTGCTCTGCTATGCCTCAAACTGAACACAAGTGGACTGCCGCATTGAAAGCCCCGTTTCGGGTTTGGGGCGTTTACTTCCTGTGGTCGACTGGTTTGTCATGGCCCATTTAAAAACAGCCCCCCAACTACATGTCGGATGTGCGTGCGTGTATCTGTGTAAGCCACTGAGTTTGTGTGCGAGTGTGCGGGTGTTGTGGGTGTTGTGTGTGTATGTGTGGGTGTTGGCGACTCTTCAATCAAATGTGAAAGTTTGTATAATTAGAGGCCTTTTGCAAACTCGCTGCGTGGCCCATTTGATTTAATCGGGGTAATAGCGTTTGCATGTCGCGCACTCTGTGGACTTAGGAGGTGTTAAATGTTTGTAATGACCGCACATCAACTTTAATAGCCATGGAATGGCATAATGAAGAAAAGGTGCAAATTGTTGATTGATCGCCCATTGTTGTGCGTTTGAAATGTGAGGCTGAAACTTCGAAAAGTTTCCTGGAACTTTGCATATTTATCAAACAGAGCGGCAGCAGCACTTCTCATTTCGGTCGAAATTAATGACATCACTCATACGTCATGTAGTGCGCTTTCAAATCCCAAGCACTTAACCTGTAAACTGTCAATAGTCAAAAGTGTTGATCAATTGACATTAGTACTCCATCAACATTTGCAAATAACAAAGAAATAAAAAACGCCAGGTTTCAAATTGTATTTCATATTTTAAAATTTATTTTTATTGCATTTTTTCTTTTTTTCGTTTGTATGAATTTCAAATATTTTTTTGTGTTATGTTTCACTTTGCTATTTTACTTGCCATTCGCATACATTATTACATTCTCTGCACGTTTTTCAAGTGATTTCCCATTTTTTTTTTGTTTTGTTTTGCATTTTGGTTTTTCTTTGTTTCATTTTGTTTTTTTTTTGTATGTTTTGTTTACAATTTGTCACAACCTTACAAATTGAAAATTGATATAAACCAATATATAGTTTTTGCTTAATGAAATTTGTCTCTGGTTTATAGCCATTTCTGCTGTGTCATTCTGTGTTTGTGTATGTGTGTGTGTGTGTGTAAATGAATGTGATAAAGGGGAATAAGATTACGATTATTGAGCATTTTTTCATTTCCCTCATTGGGGGAACTGTACTGTTTGTGTGTGTGTGTGTGTTTCTGTTTGTGTGAGTGATTGTTGCGGGAGTCCGCTAATATAATACTATTCGTCTCATCTGTTCTATTATCAATTTTGTTTGTAAGGAAGCGTCTGCCTTGGATGGGGGACGCTCGACTCCTAACTCTCGTCTCTATACACAATGCTAAATTTTAAAAATATTTTCCATTATCATCTAAATGTCGAAAATCAAAATAGGTTCATCCATCATTTCTGCTGTTGTTGTTCATTGTTCATTGTTGTTGTTGTTGTTCTCTGTTCTCTTTGAATTTATATAGGTATTTCATTTATTTTCAATTACATTTTATTTCAATTTGCGTTTTGCATTTTGCATTTGTTTGCTTTGCACATTCATAAAAACAAATGGTACAACTTACAATTTGGCACATCATTAAAGATTAGAGTTTTCTCATATAATATATATATATGTTCATATATATATATGTATACATACATACATATATATTTTTAGTTTATATTTATACTTTATATAACGCCTATGCGTACGCTCTATGTGAAAGTGAACAAAAGCGGCGTAGGCTTATGGTTAGACTACACAGATTACAGTTTATAGCTTACAGATTTTCATCGTCATTCTCATTCTTGATCTTGTTCTTATTCTTGCTCTTGTACTGGGTGTTCAAATGGCTTGACTGCTGACTGGGTGAGAAGATGAGGAGGGGTGGACATTGGAAGGAGGGGATGGGGGCGCACAGAAAAATTCTAATTTTAAATAATAATTAAAATATTATCGTTTATAAGTAGGTATGTATGTATATTTATATATATATATAGCTGCAGTGTTTGATTGAGTTGCAATTGCATTTGCATTTTACATATTTATAGGTTGATTTTCGGATCATACCTTTTGCTTAAGACAAAAATTGTGTTATCATTTTGTTTTTGTTTTAAAAAATTTGCGGTGGAAGTTGAGTTTATTAAATTTTTATATATGTATCTATTATCTGTAAGTTTATTTTAATAACTACTTGGTTTATTTCTTGCCTTGTTTTCTTTATCAAACCCAAAGGTGTTGTTCTCTTTATAATTCAGTGTTATTTTGTTCTGTGTGCGGCCAAAAAGTATGCTATACTTTTCGTATGTCTATTTTGTTAATATCATTGCTATTTTAAAAATTTATTAAATTTAATTACGTGTCTATTTAATTCACTTGAAAGCTACATTTAATTTGGCAATTGTTGGGTTTGATTTTATTTATTCATACTTCTTTTTTTTTTTGTTTTTTGTTTGTTAATCTTTCACTTTTCGTACATTGATTTTGTGTGTCTGTCAGCATAAAAACTAAATCTAACTAAAAATCATTTTATAAATATAAACTTTGGCTTGAAAAATGTCAACGTAATTATGCTTAAAACATTGTATATATATAATTTTTTTTTTTTTAGTATTTTTTCTTTTTATAATATTTAAAGAAACATTGTGAAAACATTTCAAAACTGAGTATGACATAAATTGCTTCAAGTTTCTGTTGTTGTTGTTCGTGTGTGTGTGTGCGAATAAGATCGTGTGTGTGTGCGTGTTTGTTATTTTAAAGAAATGTCATAATTAATATGTACAATCTGAGACAGTGTGTGACTGTTGTAAGTAGAAGCTCTTTGGACTCTGGCTCTTGAATGGAGCATAAACGTATGTGTGACGTGTATGTTAGAGTATTCGAGTATTTTAATGAATCTAGTTGTAAGGAGATATTCGAAAGCAACACCTAAAGAACGATTGCACAATTACCACACACACAATAACTAATGAAAGGTATTTGTTTGTTCTAGCGTAGGTTTGTTTTTAAACAACTAGTATAAATTTGACGACAGTAGCTGTCTAAGAATCGAAATAGAGAAAGACTTCGTATTATTTATTTGAGCAGAGAGAGTTTTCACATCCATTTCTCATTTCTCCAACAAACATTTCAAAATACACAACGTTTAAAGTTAATTGTGTGCATTATATAGACTTTTATAGTGTGTGTCAAATAAATTCTTAGCTTGTTTGTAGGGAAGTTTCGTGGTCTAGGCCGAAAAAAGAACAACACTGAAACGACGTGAAGTTTTATAATTTATAAATTTTAGTTTTTTTTTCTCATTTTGTTTGTAATTTTTTTTGTTTAGTTTTTTTTTGCACAACACACAAAGAAAGTGCTACGGAGTTAAGAGCTAAAAATTTACTTTTTTACTTGTTACTTTTTTTAATGTTTAAATTTAATGCTTACTACACAATTTTCACGATTTCTTTTCTGAGGATTTTCTTTCTGTCACTGGAAGCTTGAAGTTAAAAACTATCATGTATTATTATTTGTAGTTTATTTTTCTCATTATTCTTTAGCTAGCTGCTAGGGCCGCATTAAAGTAATTATTATTGTATATTCCAAGGATATGTCTACGTGTTGATCTTTTGCATTTACGAGTACCTATGCGCTACGTGTTGAGCAATTTTATTGAGTTGACTTTGCATTTTAGCTGCCAAATAAAATACTAGGAACAATTAGAAAGCAAAAGCAAATGTATTAAAACATTAAATATTAAAAATAAATTCGTTGATAAAAGGATCTTTTGCAAAATGTACATGTAATAAAACGAGTATTCTTTGGAGTTGTCAAATTGTAAAAAGGAAAGTATGTTCGTGGATAAAATCTGTTTGTGCTCCAAAAGTGAATATATATAATATATATGTATGTTGTATATACTTGGATAATCGTATTTTTGTTGTTTGTTTTGGCAACTTTTTTTCCATAGCTTTTGCGTATATTATAGAAAAATAATGTAGAATTTGTTTTTGTTGCTTTTGGTTGACTACAAACTACAATGCTAAATGTAACAATTACATGAAACAGAAATAATCATAAATATAAAGCTAACTTATTGAACAAAAAAGTGTTTCTTTCGTTTTTGTTGCTTTTTCTTTTTCTTTTTTTTTTGAGTATGCAGCTTGAAAATACATAAAAATTGCTCATTTTTGATATACAAATACAATATCTATAGGTATAATAATTATACATATATCCCGTGGGTATATATTTTATATATATATATATATATTTATATATAAATTCTGATTTGCCGCACAAAAATTTCAGCTTTTGTTTTTGTTAAAAATCTACGCATGAAGCACGTTTTGCAAACTAATTGCCATTTAAATATCTTGTTTATACTGCATTTGCTTTCTTCTCTTCTTTCTTTTCTTTTTTTTTTATCTTTTTTTGGACGACATTGATTTGTTTTTTGTTTTGCTTAATTTGCCACAGTTTGCATGTTGTTTTTTTTTTTGTTTTTTTTCGAGTTTTTGTTTTTTGATGTGGCTGCTTTTAGCTTTGATTTTCAACTCTCCATATTGAGTGTGGATTTCAATTTGTATTAGTTTCATCTTTGAGCGTCTGTTCAGTGTGGATTGAGTATCTGCATCTATCAGTTTAGAGTTAACTGCTACTTACTGCACTGTAGAGGAGGAGTACGAGTATTTACGTCTAATTTTTGTTCATACATTGAGCATTTTCGAGAGGAGTCCAAGTGCATTATTTGGCTGACTTGTGTAGCTTTTTAATATGGCATGAATCGTCCACCGCGATACATTGTTGCCTGTGTGTTGAGAAAACGACACAAAAGAGACAATAGACAGTAGAAAATATATTAAATTCCGCAAAAAACAATTTATTTTCGAACAGTGACTGCTTGTCATTCAAGAGACACACTTACCCCATAGCCAGGCACGGGTCCAATTCCATGGCCTAGATAAGGTTCCGCATATTCGCGCGCATATCTAGAAATATTTCGTTGACATTCGATTAGTCGAATATAAAATTACAATTTAAATGAAGTGGCATGAAAGTGTTTAGTATCGCGATGAGTGAGTCCAGTCTGTGTTAGGTTTGCTTTTAATTAATTGTGTTAGTTCCTTAATCTTTATATCTTCTTCATTATCTTCGTCTCAAATGGATTTACAATTATTGTCATCATCTTCCAATTATTACAGTAAGTAATAATTATAATAATGTATTATTATTAGCAAGTTTTAGTTATGTTAGCGCTAATTAATTGTGTTAGTTGGTTAATCCTCTTATCTTCTTCATTGACTTCATCTCAAATATACAATTATAGTCATCATCTAATTTTTTTAAGTTTTAGTTTTGTTAGCGATAATTAATTGTGTTAGTTCGTAAATCCTTATATCTTCTCCATTGCCTTCATCTCAAATTTGTTTACAATTATCGTCATCATCTTTTAATTATTAGTAAGATTTAGTTTTGTTAGCATTTTAAAAAGTTTGTGGTTTGTTAGTTTCAATTCTTTAGCCTTCGTTGTTACAATTCCTTGATAAGTAAGTTTATAAGAGTTAATTTGGTACCAAAGAAAATAAAATCAAGAATAATTAGTAATGAAAATATGCTTGTTAATAAATAAAAAAAAAGTTTAAATTAAATAAGAAAACCAATTCATATCATACATAAAAACTTGATAAACTTATTGATTTCAAATAAAATAATAAGTTCCAAAAATAATATAACAGCAATAACCCATAATGCAAAAATGAAGATTTCAAATAAAATTGTATACAAAATAATATAAAGTCAATAATCTATAACTCGCAAAAATATATAGAATTTTTCAAATAAAATAATATGCAAAATAATAAGTATACAAAATAATATACACTCAATAATTTAAAATTAAAATTATGAATTCCTAATTTATGTTAAAACAATTCTAAACTAAATGTTTTATATAAATGCACTTAAATATTAATCGAGCCCTTCTTCGACTTTGCAACAGGGTTCTCGACCTACCTACATTATCATAAACAATAGAGCCCATACATTTGAACCATTTTTAGTAGATTTAGAATTATAGTTGGAGGTTAAGGTTAGACTGAATTCAGTGTGTTAATTGTGAATGTCGTGAACAATGATGGAAATGGAAGGAAGTATCGGATGACCATGTCACCCAACAACCAACATCCAACAGGTTAACAGGCACTCTGTCAGATCGCATGCTGTGAAGGAAACTTACCCCGCTACGGTGGCGTAGCCAGCGAGTGCTGGTTGGGCGGCGGCAGCTGCGGCGGCGCCATACCGGGCAGCGACCGCCGTGTAAGTGGTGGCCGCTGTGGCGTATGCCTGCTGCTGGGCCTGAGACAGGGGTGTCTTTAACAGCGGAGCTGTGGCCTGGAATAATGTGAAGCAGATTGTGTGTTAAAGGGGGCGAAGTTCGAACGTCGGCAACGTCAACGACACTACTAGCGACAGGTGATAGAGAGACAGAGAGAGAGCAAAATGGCAAAAAGAGTTAAGAACCTAAACCGAACCAAATAATAAAGGTAACGTAAAAGGAGTGCAAACAAATTAAAATCAGAGTGTGTTCTTTTTTTTCTTTTCGTTTTGTGATATTATTAGGTTTAAGTATAATTGAGGGCGGTGACCAGCGAATCTGAACTACAAAACCCAAGATGCCAAAGATCCGTTGGATATAAATCAGTAATATATAAGTACGAGTATTAAATAAATGCTACAAACAAAAGCGCCAAATGTGCAGGGGTATCGTAAAGAACTTATACCATATCGATTAATAGCTAAGGTTAAGATCGTAACTTAAATGAACGGGTGCAATACATAGAGCGTAGATATAGATAGATATACGAGTAAATACATATATTGTGGAGTATATTGTGACAAACACACGCACAAATCAAAAAATCAAAAAATAATGGGGGCACAACAACAAACAAACGGATCTAATACACGAACGATTATTGAATGCATTTATCAAAAGTTTGTTGCTAGCTAAAAATGATTATTTTTACCAAAACATTCTGTGGTACCGGAATGCGGTTGATCGTATGTGGGGTACTGTTTAGCGTAGTCACAGTGCGGCGCTGTAAGTTTTTCGATATATATTTGGTATAATTTTTGTATTCGTTTTTTTTTTTAATTTTTGATTTATATAGATTTCGATTTTGGTTTGTTGTAGTTGTAGTTGTGGTGGTTGTTGTTGCGTTTTGTTGTAACAGTCGTGAAAAAAGTAACCAAAAAGAAGAATCATTCTTAGTATTTACGAAAAATGTTTACAGCATTGAAGAATATTTATTTATAGTATGCTACTTAAGATTATTAATTTGTATGTAGAATATAGACCAACAAATATATATTTAGAGATTGATTGCAAAAGCAAAAGAGAAGGAAATAAACGAAAAGTAGCGTGAGAAATGTAAAAACTAATTTTATTTTCTCTTTCCAAATTAAGATTAACTAGAGAGAGAGAGCATCATTGAAAGAGAGAAAGTGGCATGCAGCCTGAAAGTATGCAATTCGCCTTTTTGTTGGCTGCTGATCATCAAAGCACTTTTGTTACAGTTTTTGTTTGTTGTAAGAAGAAAGAAATTTGGTTAACAAAAAAACAAATGAATCAAGGATGCAAATAAGTAATCGCTGCATATGTGAGTAAGTTGAGAATCAAGTTCAAGTCCAAGTTGACTTGGGTGTTTCAATCACAATGGATAAATACATACATAAATACAAGTATGTAAATACATAAAAGCAGTTATATTGATGTACGGTGATTAGTAAATGACACTTAGCACTTGGCCTATTAACAAATGTTTGTTTATTTGTTGTATTGTTTTGTGATGATTTATGTAAGTACGAGTACGAGTACAATAAATACAGTATGTATTATACGCTTGTGTATCACCAAAATTTTACAGACGCATTTGCACGACCAGATACCAAAGGAAATCAAAAGTGAGTAACGTAAGTAATAATAAATTGATAGAGAAGTGTTTCTCATTGCGTGTGAGTGTGTGTGTCTGTGTGTGTTTGTAGATACATAAAACAGTGTGGGTGTTTTATAGTTGTCTGTGTTACACATCTCAATCAAAAGAAACGCGTCGTTAGTTCATTGAAATGCAAAAGAAACAAAATCTGCTCGAAAAGAAAAACCATGTCAAAAATGTGTGTAAATTATCAATCGATCAATTGGTGTCTTTTCACAGGCTACCATCAAAATGTCAAAATGTAAAAGTATAAATAATATAAAATGTATGTAGTAAATGTACGAGATAATATGTTCAATAAATACAAGTACGAGTAGTTTAAATAGCGTTCTTAATTCGGTATTGTTTGGTACGAATAGCGTATTAATTTGAATAAGTTTCATTACATTTAATATGGCGGCTGGCTGTGCGGCTGGAACTTCAGTGACCGGTTTGGCGGCTGCCTGTAAAATTTATATATAACATATATATATTTTTATATATATTGCTTAATCTTTCTTTGTTTCAATGTTCAATGTTAGAGTTTTAGTTTAGCTAGCCAGCCAGCTTTAAACTATGTGGACTAACAATAGCTTAGCAAATTCTATAAATAATTCTAAATCTAACTCGATCGGGGAATTCAGGGAGATTTTTCTGTTCAACTTACCTGGAAGCGTAGATTTGGATCAGCGGCGGCTGCTAAGAAGGGATGATCATAGTATACGCTGTTTGTGTTGAGAAGAGGAATAAAGTGAAATGAATACATTAATAATGGTTCAACTTACGACTTTCAATTGTGATTTGGAATGACAGTCGAGACAGATGGATTTTTGGCCAATTGGATACAGTTAATCAATCTGATTCGGCTGCCATTTGCTGGCACTTAAAAGCAAAATTCAAAAATTGTTATTTATTTTAATTTACGTTGCATAGTTTGATTTATTTTTTAACGCACTTGTGTGTGGGTTTTTGGGGAGTTTGGGACGCTATGAGCAGGCTCGCAGGTTGAAAGGGCAAAGCTTTGGCTTACCAATTACCGAAAAACAATATTTGAATTTATGCCAAAACTTTGCCGCTTCCCATCGGCCTGTTATTGTAGTTGTTGTTGTTGAAGTTTTGTACCGGGTGCATTGGGTATAAAATGGCTGAAACTTAAGGCGTAACTGAAAACGTAACAAAGTCGTACCATATCCCATTCCCTAGCACGAATCCCAAACATACCTAAACAGCCTAATCACTAGTCACAAACTGATCTACCTGACTATCATCTTTGTCTGTATGTTCCATATAGTTTTCCCTATAGTTGTTGATGACGAGCTGATTTAGCTGATTGTTAGGTAATGCATATGCATATAAGTAAAATGATAAGTAGAAAAAACGCTAGCAAGGATAACCAACCATACAATTAGGTGTAATACACATTCCATTTGTCCTGCGACAACTAAAGTACATTAAAACATTTCTTGCTCGATTGCTTTTCGATTCATTATTCATTTCGACAGAACAGACACTCATGCACCTAGCTAATTAGTTTTTGGTATTTTGATAGTTTGTTTGCTTTTTGATAGTGTATAATTTGTAATTTGGTTATCATCATTCGTACGCTAGTTTAATGTAGTTATTTAGAGAACAGCAGCCACAGTAATGAACAAAGGAAACATTTGTGTATAATATAGTTTGTAAATAATAAGAATATAGAGAGGAAACATGCGCGACAGCAGCAGCATCAGCAGCAGACGCATCAAGAAAAAACGAAAAACAGAAAAAAACATAAAAAAAATACGTATCAATATCAAATTCATTATACGCCTAGTGGTACACAATATATAAAATACGCAGTTCCCTTTAACCAAATTAGTCCAAGAAACAACAAAAATATTTAGATATATTCGTACATAAATATATATATGTGTGTGTAAATAAATGGTATTAAACGATGCCAAAAACTGCTCTCAGTCAAGGAATAGAATATTTATGAGATATGTATGTTTAAAGTAATTAATTTTTTTTTGGTTTTTTTGATGCCGTGCTTTAATTGGTTGCTGCTTTTAATTGATTGAGTTGCTGTTGAGTTGAGTAGTTGGAGTTTTGTTGAGTAGTTTGTTGTTTTTATACAAGAGAGAGAGAGACAAGTCTAAACTTGCGATTCAATTAGATGGTAGTACATTAGGCAAATGTGACGCTATGCATAAGATATTACGAGTACGAGTACGAGTACTTATAAAAACGTTACACACACAAGGTAGCTAATATCAAAAATTCACCGCATAGACCATTAAAAAAGAGAGAGAGACAAAAAAAAACAACGTTAAAGCTATGAAACAAATTGACGCTCGACGATGTGGGGAGCGGGCTCGGAGCTGGGGGGAAGGAGGCTTAGCTGGGAAGGATGTGTGTTGTAAGTTAAGTGTATCAAATGATGTGTGTGTGTGTGTATGAGGAGGCAGTGTTTGGTATGCGTGTCTAACCAACAGCAGCATGGCCAACAGAAGCAGCGGCAACAACAGCAACAGCAGCAGGGATGACATGGCGTATGCGTGATAATTTGTTTGCATGCAAGAGGCAATGAGCTGCCAGTTGTTTCTAACTGCTGTTGCTGTTGCTGCTGCGACGACTGTTGTTGTTGTGGCTGCTGTTGTTTTTCTGAGTAAGCAATTTGAGAACGAGCGAGCGAGCGTAGACACCACATAAACAAAAATTAAGTGCGCTAAAACTACATTCAAAATGTATAAGATTATTTAACTAAAAAAAAATAAATAATCAAGATACAACTAAGAACTACATTTGTTGTTTTTCTTTTCATTTTTTTGTGTTATCTTTTTTCGACGTCGACGATTTGTGGGACAACGTGGAGGAGTCTCTACTTACGGCGCAAATCCATGCAAAGCTGCAGCGCTGTTGGCCGCATTGGCCGACGCAGCCATGGAAGCAGCAGCCGCAGCAGCAGCGGCCGGCGTTTGGGAAGCCGTTGCAGCAGCGGAGAGGCGAGCCGCATACGCGGCGGCAGCGGCATTGCCCGCCACGCCCTGATTCTGTGCGGCAGCAGCCGCTGCCAGTGATTGTTGCAGCACCGATTGCTGCTGGGCAGCAGCTGCCGCAGCGCTGCCAGCGCCAGCGGGCACGGCGACGGCCTGGAGCGTTGGCTGCAGCTGGGCCAGCTGGGGGGCGAGGGCGTGCGCATGGGCATGCGGATGTGTGTGGCCAGCAGCGGCGGCTGCGGCGGCGGCGACAGCGGCGTGCTGTGAGTGTTGGGCAGCGGCGGCGGCGGCGACTGCGGCATGTTGTTGCTGTTGTTGTTGTTGCTGCTGCTGCTGTTGTTGTTGGTGTTGCTGCTGTTGCTGTTGGTGTTGCTGCTGCTGTTGTTGCTGGTGCTGCTGCTGTTGGGCGGCTGCTGCGGCCACGGCGGCGGCGGCCACTTGACGTTGCTGTTGCTGCTGGGCGGCGGCAGCGACGGCTGCCAGCGCCTGATGATGGTGCGGATGATGGGGATGATGGTAGGGTGCGGCACCGACCACGCCCACGTGTCCACGCTGTATGGCAACTCCACGCATGGCAGCGGCGGCTACGGCTGTGAGGCGGCCAAACGAGTTTTGTTTTTTGCATTTTCATTTTCGTTTTGTTTTGGTTTTTATATAGATTGATTTTTTTTTTTTTTGGATTTGTATTTTTGCAACGATTTGTACACAACATTTTACCAGAGTGTGAGTATGTGTATTGTAAGTGTGTGTGTGTGTACAGTAGATATTTTATACACACGCATTACATTGTGTCATGTGTGTGTTTTGGTTTTGTTTTGTATTCGTGTGCAAAAAGTAGAAAAAAGGAAAAGAAAAGAACATAAAACGCATGCGGTTAGTTTTCTCTCTTTTGATATAAGTAAATATATAATTCATTTATATATAAATGTATATAGTATATGTTTAGCAAATACTAGGCAATATGTAGTAACTGTATGTATATATATAGTATATAGCGCTGAGATGATGTTTGGTATATACATATAACATTACGAGTACATAAGACATACGTGAAGTCAGTCATATAAAGGGGAATTCAGTTCGAAACATACTTAACATTATAACATTTAAAATACCAAGAAACGCTACTCATTTGCTTTGTTTTTTTTTTTTTTTTTTTTGGTTTATAGTATACGTTGTCTTTGATCATCCATCAACAATACGAAAAACATTAGACCGATCTGCAGTTTAGTATAAACATTTACATATAATAAATTCAATTCAATATTTAACTTGTGTACTTTTATAAGTGTGTGTGTGTTTGTTTGTGTGTGGCAAGACATTTTTAAGAAACTTGCTTGCTTGCTTTTGGTAAATGTACAGATTATGTTAGAGACTTTCGTATACAAAGCATAATCAAAAGATATACATAAATATATTTTGTAAATATATATAGGAAATTTTAAGATCAGCTAAAGTTAACGTTAACCCTTGAACCTTTTTTAAATACAATCAAAAACCAGCAATAAAAACATTTATGTATATTTATAACTATTTAAATAGTGCAAAGTTAGAAGAAAGTTTACAGATGTAAGAGAGAGAGGAAAACAGACAGGCAAAATGATGAGTGCTTTGTTTCTCGATCGACATTCTGACTGCTATAAGAATCGTTTTTGCATAAATATCAATATATATATTATAGCAATCAGCTTTCGCAATCAGGCAACATGGATAACCATTAATTCGCCACATAGCCTGGCATTGCAATTAAAAGCGAATTTATTGGCCTCATAATAAACAATTACCAGCCGGGCCAGTGGCGACCTCGGTGAAAATTGCGACAACTTTTCCGCAGTTTGCACAGTTGGAAAATCAACATACGCAGACACACACACACATATACGAAAAATTATAATTGAAATGTGTGAATTGCTTCGGCCCAAACAAAATTTGGAGAATTTATTTAACTAGCATCTAATTAAAATTGGAATTGTGCAGTTCGCATACAAAATGCTGAACAAATTTCAAAAGTTTCGAGTTAGCAACAAAATTAATTTCGGTATTTACAGAAACAAAAAAAAAAAAAAAAAGGCATTAGAAACTAGAAATACGCAATCAAAACAGTAACATCCGAATCTTTCTGTCGCATGCAACAAAACAAACGAGTTTTCAGATTCAATTGCAATTTGCTATATCATTTCGATATTCGATTTTCATGTTCATTTAGATTTTTGATTTTCCATTTGAATTTTGTGAGTTTTTTGCTGACTTGGGCCTGGGCCAAAAGCGATGAGAACACAAAAACGAAATACGTGCAAAATAACAGAGATAGCAAAATAGTAATAGATAGAAACAGATGTAGTATGTAGTATACAGAGAGAGAAAGTAGATAAATAACTAAATGCTCTAGAAGAAATGCCTTAAGAAAATGCTGGCTGCACAAAGAAAATTGTCTACCGTCACACGATACGATATTAAAGGGGGAACGTTGTAAATTACGATATACGGTATACAAGATAAATATTGATATGTATGTTTATATATAGTATATAGAGTAAGTAGACTATTTGTTAAAGCTAGAGAAAACCTTTTCATACTTAACAGCTAATTACAGTTGTCAGGTAAGTTGCCACTATTTGGTCAGTTTTATTGATTGATTGATTGGTTTGATTGATCGGTTCTTGGGTACGTGGGTAGATTGATTGGTTTGTACGTGTGTGTGAATGTGTGTGTCTGTGCCTAGCCGTAGAACAATGCAATCTCAAGGGCGCCAAAAAGTATGCAATATATTATAATATTATACTTAGCATATAGTCAAACCCAAATGCGTAACCAAACAAGACAACAAATATATAGTAGGTGTGTACGAGTATGTATGCATATGGTACAGATCTCATAGCTAAGAATTTGTATTGTCTTTCTGTGTGTCTCTCTGTTTGTGTGTGTGTGTGTTTGTGTGAATCAACTGATAGATTGTGGTCAATTTTTGAATTCTGCTTTTTTGTTGTATATTTTCTTTTTTGGTTTTTTTTAGATATGCCGCACACACTCAACAAGAATTTTGATTCGTGACTTTTCAATGTACCTCCGCCGTGTCGTTGCTGCTGCAGTTTGCCCCGTTACAGCCGTTACAGCTGGCACAGCGCTGTGCGGCGGATGGCGTGGCGCCAACACAATGGGCGTGGCAGCTGGGGCAGCCTGGGGTGCGGGTGCACCACCGTTGTGCGCCACCGATGGTGCCACCGCTGCAGCTTGCGCCACAGGCAGTGCCACCGGCAGCGGCATGGGCGTCAGCGTCGGCGCTCCAGCCCCAATGGGCGCCCCCAAATATGGCCAGGCTGCGGCCACTGGGAGGCGATAACCTTAAGGTTTCATATATATATACACGTTCATAAATTTCGTTAGATTTTGCGTATCATTCGATGATTGGATGAGCTCAAAGTAAATGTGTGTGTGTGTGTCTGGGTGTAAGTGTGTGTGTGTGTTGTATTTACATATCGAATTTCTGGGGGATGCAGTGAATTGCGGTTTGGTTTTTGTGGTTTTGCTTAGATCTAGTGCTAAGTTAAGCTGCTTGAAACGCGTCGAAATTTACCAGTTACATACATTCTGTGTGTGTGTGAGTGTGGTTTGTGTGTAAGTGTGTGTGTGTGTGTGTGTGAATACATAAGTAATAAGTAATTACGCTAAGGAGCATTTCCGACAATGTTCAGACCAAAGTACCAGACCATTAAATGTCAAAACGTAAAACAAACTCAGGACATAAGAAAGAAAAAAAAAAAAAACGAAACGCACATACAACAAAACTGGTTAAAGAAAAGTGACAAACGCAATAATATTGATTGTTTTAGATATATATATAATTAATATATATATTTATAGATAGTATATATTTATATATAGTATGCATAAGACAACACAGCCGCAATATGCTAAATTCATAACCATTATCAGATGATCTCAATATCGTCATCATCATCATCATCATCAATTAAGACTAGAAAAGAAAATGGTGACGCGTCTGTTTGGAAATCAACAGTTTGTCGAACGATATGTTAATGTTTATTATATTTTTTTCTTGAATTTGCATCTCATTTCAGTTACTAGTTTTTTGTTTGAATTGTTGTTGTATTCTTTGGGTTATATGCAAAAGAAAGTTGGACGTAAAACGAAAAAAACAATTACAAACAGTCATCAAAAATGTATTATTATAGTAATTATTTGGGTATATATAATATATGCATACAGTTTATATATGGATCAACGCGGAACCTAGCGACAAAATTAAATATATATATATAAATATAAATACAAATACAAATGGAAAAACAATGAAATTGAATAAATTTGTAGTTAGGTGACAAATTGAATGCAATTTCGAAATGATTCCTCGACCTGTCTGTCAGAAAACAAACCCATCATCATCATCATTGATAGATATATTATATATATAGAGTATGTGTGTATGTAGTAGGGATACTAGAGATAGATAATATATATAATTGTATACCATATAGCCCTGCCTGATATAATAATTCTCTTAATGTGATTTTGTTTTTGTCATATATTAAGTATTTAGTCGCTTACATGCTAAAAGGTAATCCATGGCTTATAGTTAGATTTGATAACTGAAAATGGTTTCGTATTTACTTTAAAGATAACTTATTGTTTTTGTATGTGACTCTGTGAGTGTGTGTGTGAGTGTGTTTGTGTGTTTATTATTTAAAACAAAATACTGCAGGCAATAAATACAAAATACAAATACATCAAAAAAACGTAATAAACTTGACAAAAAACTCACCTTCAGGCCATTGCACACAAACTGCATCCATTTGATTTATCGATGTAAATTTCCAATATTTCGTTTATTTTTTTTGTATTTTGAATGATTGTTGTTTTACACATTTTGTTTTGTCGAGGTAGGCATGTAAAAGGCAAGAGAAAATATTTGCATTAGTTTTGCATTTAAATTGGTTATTTCATTGAAATAAAATCGCTTTCATTTTTATACATGACACGCAGCTCAATTACATTTACAAGTTTTTGGGCCGTGCTAATGCATTTACAGAGAGTACAAAATACGAGTACAAGTATAGCTTGTTTTGTGATGCTAGGATATACATATATATATAGATATATAGAGAGTGTGGTGGAGGATTTTGATTTAGCACAGAACATGCATATTTTATTTGCATTTAAACATTTTGTCTATTCTTTATTTTTTATTATTATTTGCATTTAAAACCAAAATTTATTTTATTTTTAATTTTTTGTTGCATTTAAACAAACATTTATTTTGTTTATCTATCTATTGTTTAGTCTGAGAAACGATATCATTTTGCATTTTTGTGCAAACAACCAAACAGTCGAAAAGTTGCCTGCGAGCGCATTTTTATTTATATTTTTTTTTTTTATGTATATTTGCTTTGATTTAGCAATTGTTTTAGTTGCACTTAGCGTTTTGCATGCTTTATATAATTCCATTGTATTTTTTGTTTGTTTTGTTCATTCTTCTAGTTGACGGAAAGTTGTGCAATGCAAAATGTCATCTGAGTGACACAAATGCTAGTTAAATAACAACTAAGCTCAAATGCTTCCTGTCGCCCTTTGGTTATTTCCAATGCAATCTGCTTACGATCGACTCTCTAAATAAATAGCAGACACACAAATAAAATGGGAAGGGTTATAACTAGCGAAAAATGCAGTAAAATACATGTCAGCTAGACAGACAGACTGGCAGAGCAAGGCAGGCAGGCAGGCAGGAAGACAGGAAGACAGGCAGTGAGTTGTTGTTTTTGCTCCCGCTTGTTGGCTGGAGCGCATTAAGTTTAACATGTCAAAGGATCAACGAAAAAAAGAGGAGAGAAAAAAAATAAAGGAGCTACACATACATATGAACTGTCGTTGGGAGTTAGTTTGGGGAAGGAGACACAGAGGGGAGTGCCAAGTGCCGTGCAGCGTTGAAATCAACATACGAAGTAGAAGACAAACTTTCTTCCAAATGCACAAGGAGTGTGTGTAAGGGTGTGCGTATAATGTGTGCGAATGTGCCACTGTGTGTGTGTGTGTGTGTGCGTATATGCGAAACGAACACATTTGCATAACACACAACAGCCGTAGAGTAAAAATAAAACGTTTCTACAACAGCCAAAGGACATGAAGGCATCACGACTTCAAGGAAAACTTTTCTCTTTTATTTCTCCATTTTGTTTTTTTCCTCCTCGCTTTATTTTTCTCGAAATTTATGTGTGACTCCATATGTGTGTGTGCGAGTGTGCCACAACATGTTTGCAACTTTGTGGTTTATTTGTAATTATCCTGCCTGCTAAGCCCCCAACCTCTAACATCACAACGAGCCAGGAGCAGCATAACAACAACAATTCCAACTACAACTACAACTACAACTACATCCATTCCTGTGTGCACTGGCTAATGCTGAGACCCATTTGCCGTTTTCCGTTTTGTTCGAAACGTGCTAAAGTGAATGCCAGTTGCCAGTTGGTAGTTGGTAGTTGGTCCAACAGTCTGGGTGTATTTCTATAATATGCCGGTAACCGCATAAATACTTGGCCATCCCAATGGACACACTTCGCTTTGCTCTTTTTGCTGTCTGTCGCATTTAGTGCAACGCAAATGAAGCGCATTACGTGCACGTGCCACAAGGACAACAGGACGAATCAATGCAAGAAATGGCAGCTGAGCAAAAAATGAAGAAAATATCAGCTAAAGATGCTGCTGCAGCAGCTCATGTCTGGTCCGAGTGGCTGCTTGTCTCTGCATCTCTGCATCTGAATCCAAAGTTTGTTGGCGATACAAAAGCATTTTGCATGTCCTGTTCACATGGATGAGGCAAAAACTCTCTCTCTCTCTATGGCGAGAGCAGCAGCTGCAGTTTGTGCTTCTCGGTTGAGCTGTTTTCCCTTTTGCCAGTTGGGCCTCAGTTCTGAGTTCTGGGCTCTGGGCTTTGGCTGCTTGGTAAGCGGCTTATCGTATTTGAGCGAAACTAAAGTATAGATTTTGCGCTGTGAATACTTTTTAATGGCAACTTGCAGGAGAAAATACGATTTAATCAGTCGTATTATTTATTATACATGGCATGGACAACTTTCTAGCTGCTTCCTTGGATTCTCGTCTTCTTTTTCCTTTACGCTCTTCTTAGTCTTCGTCTTCGTTTTCATCTTTATTTTTTTGCACCCTGAGAAAAGTTTTAAGCAACCGCAACTTCAAATGAAATTGTGCGCAAATGCAAACACAACATTAAATATCCAAGAACTTGCTCCGCTTCTTCTTTTAACTGACAAAAACTTTGAATGAAATACCACACGATGGCACTAAGAAGCAAGTGGTATAACACCATTTCTATCCCCCAAACCATTTCTGAGATCGATGTTCGGTACAGCTACGGATTCAAACACTTTCAAGTCAAGCGTTAGAGATAACAAAGGATTATTAATGGAAGACAACACAGCTGAAGTTTCATGAATTGCATTTTAGATATATATACGATATACGATATATGTATGTACAGATTATACGAGTTTTAGACAGTTATCATGCTGGGACTGTGAGTAAAATTGCTTATGTTATTTGCAGTTGATTTAAGAGATGTTTTTTTTTTTGTAGTTTAGCCAATTTTAAGGGGTTTGTTTATCATGCCACCATTAGCATGCAACATGCCAGGACAGAGACTATAATAGATTGAGGGGGGTGTTACAATTATCGGTTATGCATGGGAATGTTTTCCGGGTGCCTAAAGTTATAGACAACAACATAGTTTGGTTATTTGCAAGACACATAGAACAAATGCATTTTAATACAATTGAATTCATTGAATTTAATTGATTCTCTGGTTTGCTCACCTAGAGCTGGAGCCGGTATGGCACCGTCTTTGGTCAGTACAACTGTGTGTGGTGTGAGAGAAAAACAAAATAAAGAAAAAGAAATGGTATTTGGTTGGTATATTCAATCTTCAATCATTAAAACGAGCGCAGTAGTAATCAGAGTTTATATATTCGGTTTATAATCAGTATCAAATATCAGTATCAATTTCAAATGCAGACACATTTTAAACATGAACTCAAGAGAACAAAACACAAAACTTGGCGAACACTTAGAGACGCGCTTATAGATGTAAGTTGTGTGTGTGTGTGTGTGTGGGGGTGTGGTGTGTGTAATAGTTTGTGTGTGTGTACTTTGTTTTAGTTAGCAGCCGCAAGCCTGGTAGAAGTTGTTAGTTTTGGCATTGGCAAGTCAGTTAACAAGTTTTTGATTGCCTAACGCCTTGGCATACGTTCGTTCTTCTTCTTCTACGCTCTTCGCTCTCTATTAACAACTTGCTTTCAAATGAAATCAAAAAAGCGAACAACAACATTTTCATTACGAAACATTCGTTGGCACAGAAATTCCTTCCAACAACCAAAAGAAGTTGATGTGAAAAAGTTCAACAAAATAAAAGAAAACGAAACGAGCGAGCACCAAAATCAAGAAAGAAAAAACGAAACGAAAAGTATGGCAAACACTAAACACAACGGCCAGTCAAATGTTATGGCAGTTTCAGTTAAAGTTTTTTATTGTTGTTGTTGTTGTTGTTATTTAAGTTGCCGTTTGCGTGCTTCTCATTTCTTATACTTCTTCTAGGCCAAGAGACGTAATTGCATTTCTTTGTTCAACATTTAAACTTGTTTCGCTACATAGCTTACACTTAGTTCAATGTAGCTGCAGGTGTGTGTATGTGTGCGTGTGTGTGTGTGTATAAGCAGGTGTATATATATATATAAATGTGTATGTGTGTGTGTTAGAGCAACTTACCGTTGGGTACTGCTGTCACTTTTTTGGTTTGTACACGTGCAGTGGCGTTATTCACCTTCACAATTGGTTATTGGTAACGAGATATTCAGAGAGAGAGAGAGAGAGAGTTCAGTTGAGTTGCAGCGAGCGTGGTTGGTTTTTATTTTGTTGTGGTGATTTTTGGTTTGGTTTTTGTTTTGTATTTATATAATTAGATTTATATAGAGAGTTTTTGGTTCACATCGCATTTCGCATGTAGTATAAAGAATGTAGAAATAAATTATGTGTTAGTTAACAATTACAATTGAATGAGTTCTATGTGTGAGTGTGTGTGTGTGTAAATGGCATTTATTTCGAATGGTTAATAATTTTCATTGCGGTCTTTTAGGCGCATCGCTTTCAATTTAACATGAAATTCAACTTTTCAATGGAAATGCTTTTGTGCTTTTGGGCATAATTAGGCGGCTTCCTCTGTATCTGTATGAATATATATTGTTGTTGTTGTTATTTGGTCCTTGTCGTTGTTGCTGACACAGCACAAATGTAAAATATATACATATATATAGAGTATTTTATATGAAAATAAATAAAATCATTTGCGGCCCAGTTAATTTGCTGGCACTTTGCGCATTTTCAGCATATTTTAAATGCCAATTATATGCAGCTGTCCATTTAACATAAATGCGAAATGAAGAAAATCACAGACCAAAAAAATACAACGGACAGCAGACAGAGGCAGAGTGTGTGTGTGGGGAATTGTAATTAATATTTAATTAAAGGCAAATATAAATAAATACGGGGAAAAAAAGGACAGCGTATAATTTGAAAATCAATCAGAATCTCTGAATCACACTCTGATTAAAATGAGAAACCAAAATGCACCGTTAATGCGTGAATTCGATTTTAAATACGCAAGCCAGACACAGACGGATTTAAAATGCCGTGGAAAAACGGAAGTATGGGAAGTGGGGGAAAAGTTGAGGGAAAACTCGTTGCACGTGACGTGGAAAACACGCAAGTGCTTGCCGCAAGTTGAAAGCCAATTTCTTTTCAGTTTTTCCGCTTTTATTCAGTTTTAGTGGTAAATGAGAAACTTGTGATAGTTTTGCAATTAGTTGCAGATAATAGCTTGCCATGTGACCATTATATATATGTGTATGTGTGTGTGTGTGTGTGGTGTGTGTATTGATATTTCTTTTCTTTGTATTCGTATTGGTATTGGTATTGCATGCACCCACCTCGATTTTGCGTCCCTCAACCACGGTGCCGTGAAGACGTTCGCGTGCTCGTTCTGCATCGTTGCTGTTAGCGAATGTTACAAAACCGAATCCCTGCCATTCGCAATCAAACATGCAATTAAAGAAACATATAGAGTATGTATATATATATATAGGTACAGTATATATATAAATTTATATATATATATAGTTTACGATTCAAAGTTCAAAGTAAAAAAAAAAAAGAGACGTAACGCTATGCTACAATATACAAATAAATAGTGTACACCAAACAGACTTTTTTTTTGCATTTGCATTTTTGAATGGGAGCCAAGGACATGCTAAAGGAGGAGAATAGCGGCAGCAGCATCTTGGGGCATGCATCAGCGCCTTAAATTATGCACATTTTTGGTGTCGTGTGGCACAAACGACGGCAACGGTAAAGAGCAACGGGGCCCGTTACTATGCAATTATATTTGCCAGCCGAACGTAGTCTGTGGATAATTCTATTGCTGTGTTGTGTAGCCAAAGGACGTCCAAGTGATAGCTATAGTAAACGTTGTCAAGGTTGTCACGGGCAACGTTCGCTGGACAAAAAGGAGACTAGGCTATGCTTCAAGTGCTCTCGCTATGTGTACAATTTAAAAGAATCGTGCAACAATAAAACTAGGCATGAGACGAGGCGAGTTTCAAGGGATCAAAAAAAACAGAAGCTGCAAGTGAGCAAGTTGTTGACTTACCTTGCTGCCGCGTTCATTGAAAATGATTTCCACATCCAAAATGGGGCCAAATTGCTGAAGAAATTCAAGAAATAAGTTATAGCTAGGTTAACACTCTGAAGCTAGCTCAAGGACTCACCCCAAACATGGCACGCAAATCGGGATCCCTGAAGCGGAACGGTATGTTGGAGACGTGCAGACGCTTCGGCTGACTCTTGGGATCCAACGAGGCGGCAGCAGCAACGGCAGCTGCCACCGATGAGACGGGCTGGGCTGGGACTAGAGCGCTGCTCAGACTAGTTACCACATTCGGGGACTGCACCGCGGCAGTCATGATGCCACTTGCCCCACTCAGATGCGCCAACACCTGCGATGTGCTGGCGGCAACAGCTGCAGCTGCGACCCCGCAATTGGCATTACTATCCACTAGCCCGGTGGTCGGCAGCAATCCTGTCGAGATGCTGTTGCTGCTGGTCGCTGCCAATGCGCCCGCTGCTATCGAGCTGGCTGTCACCGAGGTGCCTGCTGTCGGACTGCTGCATATATTGAGTGTTGGCTGTTGTTGCTGCTGCTGTTGTTGTTGTTGTTGCTGTTGCTGCGCGGCTGGTGGTGTTTGTAGCAGCGGCTCGCCGCTGGCAATTGGTGATGTGTTGCCCGATGCATTACCATCGTTGCTGTTGCTGGTGTTGTTGTTGTTGCTGCAGCTGCTGCTGCTGTTGCCGTTGAGTGTGGCTGCTGTGGCGGCAACAACTGTAACGCTGGACGGTGAGCTGCTGAGCGGTGAGCTTGGCGTACCAATACTTCCACTGCCAACTCCCCCTCCACCGCCGCCAGCTCCGGCAGTGCCACCTGCGGTGGCGCCACCGCCAGCATGTGGCAACGCTGAGTTCTGCTGTGGCTCGGCTGCCTCATTGGCAATCAATACTGTGGACTGTGTGGGAGAGGCAAGAGAATTGAAAAATTAATTAGTAAAGTGCGGTAAACAGATCGAAAACGAAATGAATAAAGCTTATGAAGGAATTTCCTTGCTGTGATCTGTTTTTGTTAGTTTTGCTTAACATAAGAGTAGATTAAGTAGTCACAAAGGAAAGTTTCAGAATTAAGCTTATATAATTTCTATAAAGCTTTAATTTTAATTAAAAACTTCTTTTGGCATTCATTTGCATAAATTATATTCTCATTTCAGTTACAACTATCACTAATTTGATAACATGAAATCCTTTGGCTGCTGGCTTTGGTTGATACGCATCAGCAAGTATGTATTATTAAAAATTGCTGAAATGTGGCCGAATGCAGAGCAGAACGGAACAGCACAGAGCATGTTGTTGTTGTGGTTGCTGCTGCAGTGGCAGCAATTGTGCTGCATGGCAAATCGAATGCGAACAAGTGCCGCAATAAATAAACAATTGAAATGAAAATACAATTTTCAAGTGGTTTACAGACAAGTTTACACATACGCACACAGCAGCCCTTTGGGTGTAGGTGTGTGTGTGTGTGCATGTGTGTGTGAGTGGGTGACCCAATAAAAAAGTTACAGCGCACACAATTCGACAGGCAATCGGACAGACAGACAGACAGACCGACAGCCAGACAGTTGGACCAATGCAATGGCACATTTGTGGCACAGACTTTTGTTGACTTATGCAATAAAACTGTCGCGCAACTGCTGCAACTGCAATTCCCCCAACTCAACTGGCTGCAAATCCCTGGGAGGAGCCTGCGGAAATGTTTGCATTTGTATTTTTGCATTATTAAAACTGAATATGCACTGGCATGTTTGCCTATTATTCACATTGTCTCTCTCCCTCTCTACTTCGCTCTCTCTGTCTCTCTCTCTCGCTTTCCTAGTGAATTGAATAATTTCGTATTATTGTCAATTTACGCACACGAGCAAATGCTCGGGCAATAGTGCAGCAATAGTAATAACAATAACAATAACAATATGTAATGGCAAATAAATTCGAGGCGGGCCCCATAAAGTAGGCAATAGAAATGACGCCAACTTAATTTTCGAAGCTCGCATTGTTGATACATAAATCTAAACAAATTCTTTTCTTTTCTGCGTCTCTGGTCTCTGCTTTTCTTTTTGTTTACCATGCAAAAGTATTCTTTGTGCCATTTGGATTGCATGTTTAGGACACATTTTCGGGTTATTTTCTTTTGGGGTATTCAGTGAAATGGCGTGAAAAACTTTCACCGTATAAATGGCCAACGATAACAAAACGTGGAACGCAACTGGTCAGAGACGTTCTAGAGGGGAGGGGCGGTGTCATCATGGTGTGGCATTACATTAGGCCCGACCTGGCCTGGGCTTAAGATTGGAGAAAGGAAAAAGGACTTGGGGTTTGGATTGGGTTGCAGTAAATGACATTTAACGCTTTTTAGTTTATAAAATGCCTTTCTCAGGCACGCGACGCTCGCGTTCCCCGTTGCCAGCAAAAAGCAAAAAGGTCGTTCGCATTTTGATGCCGGATCAAAAAATATTTGCATACTCGAAGAAGGCTTTTTGCTTTTTAACTCGCTCAAATCGAGGCGAATTACATGCAAAAGGCAACGCCCAAGGAATTTGAGCTAAATGTTTTGATTTGAATGTGAAAGGTGTTGGCATTTGGTAAGGAAAAAAAAAAAAAAAAAAAGAAGAAAAACAAAGAGAAGCGAATAAGAATAATGTTGTGGTATTTGAAAGAATTTTAAGCTCATTTGTTGTAGCTTAAATATATAATATAGTTAATCGTTGAGCTTAAATTAATGAGAGTATTTCTATTTTTAATATGATATATATTTATACTATGAATTATTTTCGTATTATCTTTAAACTTAAAGCAGATTTTACTCCCTTCTTCTTTTGCTCCTTTTTCAATATAATATTTATGTGCGATGTTTTCGTATTATCATTAAACTTAAAGCAGATTTCACGCGCTCTGCTAATTCAATTTCATTAATTCATTTAAACAACACAAAAACCGAAATTGCAATTTTCATAAGAATTATTATGCTAGACAGCAAAGTGATGACAATGCGGAATGAGATGAAAAAGGGATTGTGCTGCAAAAGTTTCGGCGACGTCGACTAAGTAGCAGCGACTGCTTAATGAACGAGTGAAGGACGACGAAGCTGATGCTGATGCTGCTGCTGTGGGAGCTAGAAGCAAAAAAAAAAAAAAAAAACCCTAACTGAGATGAGCTGAGCGAGAAACCCAAGAAACCGAAACCAAACTCATGGCACGTAGATTTCAATTGTTTGCATTGCTCTAGAGTTTTTCCATTTATTCTAGTTGTCATTCTTGCTGTTGCTGTTGTTGTTGTTGTTTTGGATTTTTTTGTGTGTGCTTTTACTGTTTATTTTATTATAATTTTTTGCTGGTGTTTTTTGTTTTTTTCTTTTTATATTGTTGTTGTCTTGGCCAAACTCACAATGCTGAGCACATTCTGTGGGGGTATGCGGTAGCTGCTGCTGCTGCTGTTGCTGCTGCAGTTGCTCCATGGCGTGTCCATTTGTCAGAGATGCGGGTGGCTGCTGCTGTTGCTGTTGTTGTTGCTGCTGCTGCTGCTGTTGTTGCGTGACCAGCGTCGTGGCAGTTGTTGCTGGCACGACGGCAGCAGCTCCATTGCTGATGCTGCCATTGTACTGTGTCTGTTGTTGTGTTGCTTGTTGCTGCTGTTGTTGTTGTTGTGTTGACAGATTTGTCTGTGATAAATTTGCGGATAACAACAAGGATTTGCGTTTTAGTTGGCGTCACAGGCGCTTTAATAGCGGTGCTTGTGTGCGTGTTTAATGTGTGTGAGTGTGTGTGTATTGGTGTGTGTGAGTGACACTAAGATAGGCATATGGGTTGGCGGTGGGCGGTCAAAACAGGCAACCAACAACAAGAAAAAGTTGCTTAGCACACGTTATTATTATTCTAGTTGAGATAAGTAAAGTATACTTCAGATTTGGAGATGCATGTGTCACATTTAAGTTGCTTTTCTTTTGCTTTTGTCGTTTCTTGTTTCTTATCTTGGAACATGCCTCAAATACAGTTGATTATAACATTATGATTAAGTTGAATGCAAAAATGGTGATATAACAAAATGCGCAAAAAACTAGAACTGATTTAACAGTCGACTTGCTTGATATTTATTTATACAGTCTTACACAACTATAAGATATACGGATAATATAAGTATAATATATAGATATATATGTATTGTTGTTGGGTAGTATAAAAGAGAAACCATACCACATACGATTACAAGTCAGGGATTATAATATTATATATGTAACTAAGTTGCACACATGTTACTCCATGAACCAGTCAATATATCAATATATGTATTTATCAATAACAATTCATCAATCAGTTCAGCAAAACTGTCAAAACTTAAAGCAATGCTTGACATTTCAGAAACGAAATGGAGGGGGCAAAGTTTACTAACAATAAGTGAGAGAGAGAGAGAGAGCCAGATATATATAGAGTAGGTAGAGAGAGAGAGAGATACATATGTATATTTATAGATATATATATAGAGAGTAAAATAGATAAATGATCTGTTAATACATCATGCGACCAACACGTGTTGAATAATTAAGTGTGTATGTTGAGGTATATATTTAAATTGAGCTGCGGTCCTAAAACCTAATGGGGCGTATGCGTAATATTTTAGAAATTTGCATTCCAACTAGATTTGTGAAACCACATACATATATATCGTTACATTTATTTGTATTAGTTTATATTCATTGCAGACATGTGCCAGTTTTTTGTCCCTCATATGATTCACCAACCATCAACTAATCGAAGCGAATAATTCGTGTATTGTTTTTCTAGCTTTGTTTTTCAGTTCTGTTTCTGTTTCAGTTCCTTCAAGCATTTGTCATTGTTTTCACAGATGGCAAACGGAAGTGTTTTCAATGCCATCATATGTGGACCGGACTGAACTCGTTAGCTGTGTTCTGCTGTTTTTGTGTTATCTTTGCCATATTTTGCTGGGTTTTTTATTTGCACTGCACATTTTGTTCAACTGCACATGTCCTGTGCAAGCTGATGTCTATGTATTATTTATGTTTTATTTGCGACAGCTATTAGTTCATGTCCATGTTGTTGCTGCCGTTGCAGGCCAATTAATATTGCATTTGACAGAAAGAAGCCAGCAAGAGCTTAATTCAATTTGATAAGTTATTGCCGTATTTACTGTCCAATCAAAGTGTTGAAAATCATGGCAAGAGCTCAGCTTATGGCTTATGCTTATGCCAATAATAGCCAGCTGTCACAATTTGATACGAACCACGGGACGCATTCAACAATTTGTTTTCTTTTACATTCCCCAAATTCAACTAATTGCACAAAACAATGTAAAGTATTTTTACTGGCTTTTTTTTTGTTTCAAAATAGAATGCATTGAATGGATATAGACATGGACAGCAGATTATAAATAGTTAGTTTCATTTCAAATACTCGACAACGTTGCGTATGCGTATTATAAATAATTGTTCGCCTGATACATTGTACACAACAAATTGGTTTATGGATGTATTAATATTGCATATTTTCATAAAATTAGGTTTCAACTACAAAAGGCAAACATAGTAACAATAAGTGAATGACCAAGCCAAAACCAAAAACAACAACAGTGAGCAGCAAATATTTGTTTATTATAGTATTTGCTCTCGCAAGGTAAAAGTTCACAACCACAACAACAATTTCAAACAATTGTGTGTCACACACAAATTAAATGTTACACAAAAGCTTAGCTGAAAAATGCAGAGCTCATCTGTTAAATTATTCAAATGCACGAATCAATTTTCATAAACAAATAAGCGCCTGCCGAAATAACAAATAAGAGGTAAGAGGTGTGGCCAGACACAAGCAAATAATATTATTGGTTTGGTTCGCCACCATCAAGAGACCCAATGCCAATTCAAATGCAAATAAAACAAATTAAATTTTGTTGAATTTACTTTGAAATGCAGCTAAGAACATTTTTCATTTAATTTGCAGCACACAATTTAAATGAGTGGCAAGCTTTGCTGCAAAGAAAACTCAATTGCTTTGATTTTCAGGTAGCTTTTGCTTTTCTTTTTCAACTCCGTTTGTTGTTGTTTTCGTTCGTTGTTGAGGTGCGTGGGTGTGTGTGTGGTATATTTTTAATTAGAAAAAAAAGAGAGCTCGGGTAGCTGGTTGAGCCAAAAAACATCCTCTAGCGTTTTTGGATGCTGCGCATAAACAACAAACAAATGCGACGTGCTCGACCAGCAACTAAAAGTATGCTACAAAAAATATGAATGCAAAATTGCGAATGTGTTTGTGTTTCAGTTTCAGTTTCTGTTCGTGTGTATGTATGTGTATGTGACTGTTGTTGCTGCAGCTGAGTTCGCAACGCAGGCGATTAAAAATGTAAAAGCAACAGCAACGAACATGTCCCATGCTGTGTTTATGTGTATGTGTGTGTGTGTGTGCGTGTGTGTGAGTGCGTGCTTGTGCATACTTATAGGCACTACCAAAGACTACATAACGAACCAAACCAAAGCAAAGCGAACCCAAAAAGCCAAAACCAAAACGAAAGCTACAAATGCAATCCAAAACACAAATACTAAAGCACACACACACACATCCGCACACACACACACACACACGCTATCACACTTAGAAAGGAGTTACAAAGAGAGCGAGGGAACAAAAAACGTTGCGAATGTAATTGTGTTTGGAATGAAAGGCGAACTCACCTTTTGTTGTTGCATATACAGCGGCGTGTTAACAACAACGCCATCGGCAACGCTGGTGGCCGCTGCCACTGCCACTGCTGTTGAGCCCGCTGTTGGCGCTCCTGCGGCGGCTCCTCCTGTGTTGCCATTGCCAGCGGCTGAGGACTCGCCCGATGCCTTCAGCTGCATGCCCACTGCCGGCTGCTCACTTTTTATCGTGGCTGCTGTCACGGCCAGAGACAGGCTGTCGGCCGCCGCTGCTGCTGCTGCTGTTGGTGCACCCACAGCGGCCGCAGCCGCCGGTCCAGGTGCGGCAGCGAAGCCAGCCGGTGCGCCCGCAAAAGGCGCCACCATGTGCTGCAAATAGAGGCGAGCAAGGGAGAGAGAAGAGAAAGAGAGAGAAAGAGGGCAAGTTGGATTAGTATGGAAAACATTTTGGGTATTTACATTTACAAAATAAATATTAAGTGTATTAGTTTAAATACCCTGTAAGCAGACATACAAGAGAAGGGTATATGCAGTTGGATAAGCACATTCACGACACATTTCAATAGGAATGATTTACTAAAGAAAGAATCATTTAATTAAATTTTGATTTCCACATTTCTTTTATAGAGCAACTCTGCGCTTTTATTAGTCGCAATTCATTCTCTTTTTCGGTGACACATTTCATTTTGGTTGCGACACCAAAATACTGCTCTAATATGTGCTTTGCTCGTTGGCAGTTGGCCGGCTATAAAAGTGCAAAATGAAATCCATGTAACATAGTTTATTTTCACAGGTAACCCATGACCGAGCGGTATCTATGGCATGCTCGCTAAGCTCTTGGCCAGACAAAAGGCAGCCAACACACACACACTTACATGCATAGAACACACACACAAACACACATAAGGGAGGACTGAAGGGAAATGAAGCCACGGGGCGCGCTTTAAATTGCAATTTTTATTTGTATAAATTTCTGCTATTATTTTGCTTGGTTTACCTGCCAACAACCACACGTTGAGCCCAGGCGAAACACCCACCAAACACACACACACACACACACACACATACACAGACTAGGACTGTACTGTCAGCATCTATGAAATATGCAAAATTTGCAGCTTATTGTAGCTAAATAACCCTCGCTCTCCCCTAATACTAAGTCCCCACCAGAGTTTCAACCATTTTGTCAGCAAACTTTTTGTCATTTGAAAATGGGATTGGGGGAGAGAGCTGAAGAGTGCTGAAAGAGAAAAATGGCAAAAGGGGCTTATCGTGTGAGTGGCATTTTAATATGTTTTACTGTAAAAATTGCTGCTGTGCTGTACTGTGTTGTGTTTTGTTGTGTTTGTTGGTTACTGGCGCTTAACGAAGTCTACATGAAATGGCTATTAATTTGAAGATTTAGGAGGCAGAGCCATGTTTCAAAAGTGACACAGATTGTAGCAACCATTGCCAAACGCAATTAGTTTAAATATATTACAAGCAATGAGCCAGAAATGATGTTATAAAATTAAAACACAAAAGATGCCACATTTATTTAGGGTTTAAATTCAACAAACAAGCAAACCACAACGTAATTTTCTTTATTTTCCAATTTAAATATGCCAATAAGCAAATGTTAATAAAATGTATTTATTTAAAGAAACACTTTTGCACTTCAAAGCCGCAAGAAACAAAAGCATTTCACTTCTTAATCCAATAATAAACTGTATTTGTTTTCTTTATTTTTATTTTTTTTTTTGATTGTAGCAAGTATTTTGGCTGCATTTCTCCTTGTTGCTCATTTCTCAACTCATTAAATCAGCCATAGAACAGCGTTTCGAATGCGTCGAAATGTCAGTGCTCATATTTTTGGCATCGCGTTCGCAGCATTTCGCTCTTCGTCGTCGTCGTCGCCGTCGAGGCTCCATTGAGGCGGCGGCTTCTTCTTCTTCCGCATTGCAACGCCACAGCGATTTGTGCTTTGAAAAATTAGCTTGTTAATTAAATGCAAGCCATATGACATGTCGAGATCGAGATGCTGCTGGTTGCCCCCCTTTTTGCTTTCGGTGTGCTCTGCTGTGCTGTGCTGTGATGTAATCCACCGTGCAAATTGTCGCGCACGTTGCGCATACGCCACGTTGCAGTATGAAATATTTATGTACTCGTATTTATTTATATATGTATGTGTGTGCGTACGAGTATGTTGCCATTCTCTGGTTTGCAACGCTCTGACAACTAAAGCGCAAATTGTCATGTTAAATTTACATAAAATTCTTCGTGAATTCATTTTGAAGTCCCAATGAAAATGCTCGTATTTTATTTGAATTTTTCCACTCTAAGCGAAATATGACAAACTACGACATGTCGACGTTACTTATGCCAGCAAATTATGCACTTGTTAAAAACGAGGCAAAGAGAGAGAGAGTGAGAGAGAGAGAGAGAGCGTCTTTGCACCACTCGAAGTCGAACATGTTGAAATGTGTCGTCGTCGTCGACGTTCTCGATGTCATCGTCATACTCAATGAGTCTCTCAGCATGATAACGTCTGGGACTCTTCTGAATTGTGTGTGCCCCAGTCGGAGTGCCCACTTAAAACAAGGCATACAGAAACACACACAAGGTTCATATTGCAGAGACAATTAACGTGACTATTGATTGTGCGGGGCCACAGTCCAATACTTTCATAATTTAACGACAATTCTGCAAGCGATTCTTTCTCTCTCGTTCGCATTTTTATGCACGGTTGCATTGTTAAATATTTTGCATTTAATTGCACTCGAACAGCACTTTAGAGTCGAGCATTTCTCTTTCTTTTTTTTGTCTTTTATTTTGTTGTTTCGAACCTATTTGCATGGCAAATACGAGTATTTGCAGCAATGTAGCAGCAGCAACCGGCTGCCATCGCAATTTATATACGGTGCTCCAGCTTTTCCACCAATCTATCCTGCTGCCTGCCTATGTTTCCCTGCCCCCGGTGCCTACCTAGTTGCCTCCCACCATCCTCCTCGCAATTGTCCGCATCTGGCGCTGTTTTATTGACTGCGTTGTCGGCGGCGTCGTTTTTGGGCGCGCACAATTTTGTTTACATTCGCTGGCAGCCCCGACTACCAACTGGCGTTCTATGTGTTGTTTTTGGAACATTTTCAACAAAACACTTTACGCTTTTCATTTTTGCAACAATTGCGCGCTGCGTTTTCAAGTGGCATCTCTGAAGTATTTGTCTTGAGTGTTGGCGCAAAATTTCATCAATGCCAACAGAGACTGCATCCACATAGAGAATATTTACCTCTGGCATTAACTTGAATGTTTATTATAGAAGTAATTTTCATTTAATGTATGCATTACACTCACTCTCTCTCTCTCTCTCACGCACGCTGTGAAATATATGCGTCACCCGCTGCGTATACTTTATATTTAAACGTGCCACTCGACTAAAGCATTCCATCTGCTGATTGATGGCCCCAAAATTAAGAAATATTGTGTCAAAAAATGCGTGTATTACAACAGCGTGACATAAAGCAATTTACAGGAGATGCCAGCAAAGTAGGATAATGGATTGAACCAAAAAAAAAAGAAAAGAATAAGATGCTTTGCAGTGAAGCATAAAATTGGATTCTTAGAAAATATATCAATTATCGAGAAGCTTGGCTATTTTTAAGCATTTCAATGTATGTCACGATTGTTACTCTCAATAACAAGTTCATTGAGCAACAATTTGGCTCTAGAAACACGCACCGAAATCGAAATCGATACCAAAATCAGTTTCGAGTTTGAGACACTTTCCGTTCATTCTACTCGTAGTAGAGTAAATTGAATAACAAATGCTGTGACCAACGAAAATATTTGGCAAGCAAAATTATTTAGTTGCATTACATCAACTGAATATTAATAAACAATGACGTGAATGTATCGAGTATTATGCCAAAAAGTTTGTGCTTTCCCAGTTGTGTGTCGAGACATTTGTGCGTCAGCTGCGATGCGGTGCGGCATGTTCCATGTTTGAACCTGACATAGTGAAAAGCAATCATTTGACCAATTGCTCAATATACGAGTACAAGTATGTTGCCGCTTCCACTCACTGTTCACTGTTCACTATTCACTGCTGACGCAATAGACGTCGACGAAGCGCCAATTTTGGTCAATGCAATGGCAAATTTGGGGCGCTGGCGACACACGTTTAAAAAGCCGACAGGCCAACACGGCTATTGGACTAGCTGACTCGCTGACTGGCTGACTGGGTGACTCGATGGCAAGCCAAGTTGGTTAGCCAACGGCACGACGCGACGCGTCGCATGCCAATTAAACGCAACAACAAGCAGGCGAAAAGGCAGCCAATTGAAATTGAAATTGAAATTTGTTCAACACGCGCGCCTCGATTGTTTAACTTTGTTGTTATCTCTCCTCCTCGGTTCGGAGTCAAAACTCTGACTCTGAATTTTGTGTCTCGATTGCTCAATGGGCGTGAGCTAGAAAGTTTTCTAGGTCGATGCTGATCACGTTTCCAGTAGGTGTCTCTCTGACTGTCTGTCTGTCTATTCGAGGAGGAGGAGGAGGAGGAGGTGTCGTCGTCAATGTCGGCTGGTTCCGAAATGTGTTTTTAGCCAATTTGCTGAGACTGCAATATGGAATTGCTATTTGCAATTGCAATTGGCCGGATAAAGGTCATTTCCAGTCAGCTGTCAATTCAATTAACAAGGCAATATTCGGCAAAACAAGCTGCATTAGAATATGTTAACTGCAAAAACTTATTTGGAATTAGTGCAGAAATGTTTGCTATATTCGATTACAGCTGCACAGGAAATTGTAGCGAAAGCGTGTTGAAGTGTTAAAGGATGTGCCTAGCTAGCAACAGTCATAGTCATAGCCGTAGCCATAGCCATGGCTATAGCTTCAGGTATGTGTCAGAGCCATGACATGTAATATGACTACTGAAATTGCCACGGCGCTGTCTGCCTCTGTTGCTAGTGTTTGCTGCTGCAGCGTGGCGTGTTGGTGTCAGATACAAAATACACAAGCTACACGGTGTGTGAAAGGAGGGTTTCTGTTTTCGCAAATCAACGACACAGCCGGAAATTTATTTCGAAATACTGAATGCGCCGCCGTACTCTGCAGCTATTCACATCCTCTCTCTATTCTTAATAAGGCGAGAACATAACACGGCAACAGCAACACAGCAGCTGTCATTTGAAAGTGCATGAAAAGCGAACACAAATTAGTGAGCACGGCAACATGGCGTATGCGTAATTTGTGAAGCTGCGCATGTAACTCCAGCTGCTGCTGCTGCTGCTGTGGAAAAT
This sequence comes from Drosophila albomicans, assembly GCF_009650485.2. Classification (NCBI taxonomy): domain Eukaryota; kingdom Metazoa; phylum Arthropoda; class Insecta; order Diptera; family Drosophilidae; genus Drosophila; species Drosophila albomicans. The sequence goes on along the minus strand of NC_047629.2, from coordinate 54,905,537 downwards.
AACATAATTACAAAGCGAATTCATTTAAATCGTGAAAAATGAGAAGCGAATGAAGAAAGCAAAATACAATTCGAAGCAAACTTATTTGTTTCATTTCCTCTCTTGTCTAGCATTGTTCTAACTAACTGATTAATGATCTTGTTCAACTTTTGTATGCATTCCATTTCTATTTCTATTTCCATTTCCCATTTTCGAAGTCTTATCCAGTGGCAACTTGCAGCAATTGAGCAGTAAGTGCAAGTGCGAGTACGAATTCGAGTGCTTAACGAACACTTTTCCCATTTGCAAAATTCAAAGTCTGGCCAAAGATTGTATCAACATGCAGACTGCGGTAAACTCTCTGCACATTTTTGCCCATTGTGTGTTTTATGAATGAAAATGCAGCTGCAGCTCGAATGCGAGTTGGAGTGCGAGTTGTAACAGTTGTTGTTTAGGGGCCATAACAGAGCTTCGGCTGCTGCAAAACGGTAAACCTAAAACGTCAGTTGCAGGTGAGCACAACATCAGCCACAACAACGAAATAGAAAAAACGTTGTGTTGGCCCTAAACGGCAAGTGGGCCTGTAACATGGCTTAGGCCACAAACCGGTCAGCTTAGCAATGGAAAAACGAGTACACCGAATGGGAAGAGGGGGAAGGGGAAACGAGTTACTTGCTGCGCATCTGCAAAAAGTTTTGCCCAACAAACAAACAAACGAACAAGCGAAGCAACTGGAATCGTAAGAGCCGGGCACAGCATTTAAATGTGGTTTTGCCCGATGCTTCTGATTTTTCTTCATTTTTATTTTTGCCACTGCCCTCTTTTTATATTTTTACTGTTGTTGGCACATTTGTGTGTCACTGGGCTGCCCACATTGCGAGTAGTAGTAGCTGTAGTTGTTGTTATTAATGGCACAACTAAAGCTGAAGATGTCTCGTGACGATGATCATAATGAAGATGATGATGCGACTCGTTTGCCATTTAAATGGAATTTATGCAGCCAAGCCTGGCGAACCGAACAGCAACAACAACAACTTCAACTTCAACTCCTACTTCAACTTCGAGTTCAACTTGAAGCTAGAGTCTAACGCTCTGTCATCAATCGCCCTCAGCTACAGCTGCTGCTGCAGTCGTCGAGTAGTTGGCCAAATGAAGCATGCCAGCAGAGGAGGAGTGTATACATATATATATATATGTGTATGTGTGGAGGCGATCAACTAAACCTTAATGCCAATGAAAACGTGAGAATGTCGTCGTTGTCGAGTGCGCGCTGAAGATGCACTTTCCGGATTTATATCGCAGCATTTTTGTCGAACTAACGAACGTGAGTGGAAAATTAAATAATTGAAAAGCGTTTGCAAAAGCCAAAAGAGAGTGTGCGAAAATTGGCAGAGGTCGTGAAAATGCCAGACTACCCAAAAATGGAAGCTGGCTGGCTGGATGGCAAAAAAAGGTACAGCGCATAAAAAAAATTGCATTGTGATTATTCACTGGCTTCGCAAATGAAAATGAAATTGCCCGTTTTGGCCACACCCCAATATAAATCAGCTGCAGAGCAGAAGCAGCAGCAGAATCAGCAGCAAAATCAATAAAAATAAATGAAGACAAATATCAAAAGCACACACAACTAGCGAAAATCTTTCACGTTCTTTGCCATGTCAATAAAACGGAGGCAAAATCAAACACAACACAAGTACATAGCCAAAATCGCTGAAATTTGTATTTAGGAGCTAATGTTTAGCTATGCAAATGGCGTGCCAATTGTCCGACCAACCAACCGACGGACAGACTTGAATTATGGCAACCGAAAGATGCGTTGACAGCGGCAGCAAAAGCAGCAGAAAAAGAGGAAACACTCAAGTCGAAAAAGAAATAAGCGTTAAGAGACAACAACGAATTATGCCACACATGCTTAAAGGTGCTGTCATCTTGTGCGACATCAAAAAAACAATATAAAAATAAATAAATAAACAAGTCGGCATTTTTATTTTTAACGCATTTTAATGCCCTATATAGAAACGGGGTCATATGCGACGCCAAAAAACAAATGCAGTACAGAATATTAAAAAACTATATTTTAAATTCAGAAGAATTCATAATTTATTCGAGTTGAAGTTGACAAACTGAAAGAAGAATATAAATAATTTACACAATTAACAGGGCATTTTTCTAGTCAAGCATTACCACAGTTTCCCACAATTTTATTTTAAGACTGATTTTCTTTTGCTGATTTTGTTTTTCATGGGCTCACGAAAGCGTGTCCGACGTCGTCGTAAGGGCTTTAGTTTATTTTTGTGACACACAGCAAGTGTGCTCACCTTTTCCCACGAACCGCTTTTCCTCAACATTTGAGGCGTGCGGCCACATGGAAAACTTATGACTTGGCGGCAGTTTGCCTTGATATTTAGTCATGATTCATGGCACTTAAAAATATCTAAAAATTTGTTTGGCATATTTGCAAAAAAACAAAAAAAAGAAACAGAATCACAAATATTTGTATACACTTTTTTGATGTTTAATCGCCATAAATCTAAAATCCCATTTATCATCTGCATAATTTGACAACGATGTGCTGGAGAGCGCTCAACTATATTGAATTACTCGAAAGTAATTGAAAGTTGGGCGACTGGAATAACCAGTTGCTATGACAATTTGCGATTTCATTTCACTCTCTCGACGCACTCTGAATGCAATGAAGCCACAAATATCGCATTACACTCGACATCGAGAGAGTCAGAAGAGACATTGCACACTCTACATGCGATTGTTTGAATCTCTGTCTGTCTGTCTGTCTGGCACTCGAATTACCCGTTAAGCGGCTGCAATTGAACAACAGCTAAGCCAAAAGGAAGGGTAAATACACACATACTCATCGTTTGGTCGTAATAAATGACAGCGATGATTGTGATTGCGATTTGCCCGATTGCGACAACAAATCGTTGAGAAAAAGAAAGGAAGCAAGACAGTAAACGCTGCCAGCTAACTCTTTGCTCTCCACTCACCACTCCCCTACCTCTCTCTCTCTAGTAACGCTCTTGACTGACACAACAAATCAGGGCAACAATGCTGAAGACGCTTCCAAGCCAACGACTTGGTGTTGGCTTCATTCAAGTGATTGATTTGTATGGGCATTAAATGCAATCAGCTGGCCACGCCCATCGCGTCATGGTTATAAATCAAGCCGTGCGGCAATCAATAGAAACACCTGACAGCGCTTAACCTTTAAGGCGATAACTTTAGTTGCATATCGATACGCTGCGATATCATTTATATTACAGTACAGAAATAGCACAACACGCAAGGCTTCGACTTCCACTTCGACTTCGACTCCTTCTAGTTTTCGGTCGTGTGTTGAGCTTGTTTTGTGTTTTTTGTTTCTGCTTTTTTTTTTTATGTTATGGCTTATTAACTAGCTGAAGTTAGGCTACCTCCCTCGGCTATGTAAACAAACAACGCCTCAAAGCGGAAGGAACTGACGGCTAAAAACAAAAGCTCACTTCCTGCCGCGCGCACAAAAGTTATGAAAAATAAATGAGCTACGGCCTCTGTTTGATATTGGGCCTCCCGGCGAATTGCACGCAACTTATGAGCGAGGGCGTGGCAAGCATATAAAGTGCCATTAAATGCGCGTTAAGATCACAAAGTCACATGGCGTATACGCGATACACCACCTGAAGCAATTATCGTTAATCGGATTGTATTTCATACCCATAAAACCTAAGCTAAAACTAAATGCTCCCTTTGGCTCAGCATTCTTTGGGTATTATTAACGTTTCTCTTTCTCCCTCTCTGTGTTTCGATTTCAGTTCTAGTTCCACTTACGGATTTCTTTTTCTCTGGTTCTCTGCTTGTTATTGTTATGACCGTCGCAGTGCTTTTCACGCTTGCCACAGTTGTAAATCAATTAATTTTACAGCTATTTTGTCGTCGTCGTCGTCGTCACCTGCTGTTGGTCATTTAGCTTAAGCGCTTCAGCTAAGCTCACAACGCTCCACTGACTGGCGCAAGGATTGTGAAGCCCCTGCAGTGTGGGAATTATTTTGTTTACTCCTCGTTGTTGTTGTTGCTGTTGTTGCGAGCAAATTGTCGGTTAGTTTGTGTATAGGCTTTTCTGATTCGCCTGAGCGACTGTTGAATTGCTGGCTGGTAATGTAATTAATACTCAGCCTATGAAGCTTCATAAGTGGGTCAATTGCGTATACGTACTGTGTACACATGTGTGTGTAGTTCGGTAAATGGAATACGAAATGTTATTATTGTTCGTTAAAGTTTGCTTTTGGCTTCATATGCGGAACTCTTCAAAATACAAAAAAAAAAAAATGGGTAAACTGAGTTAAGCAATTCACCTGGAAATTGAAAATTTTACTACCGAAAATTTGAATACGAAAAGTTCGCAGAGGGAAAACCTAATGTTGCTCGAAACAGTTAAACTGCATCAATCTGCAAATGTTAAGCAAATTAGTGCCGAGAAATGCAGCAGCAGAGATAGCTGAAGAGCAGGCAAAAGTCGGTTTGTGGTGCCGATGCCGATGCCGACGCCACTCGAGTTAAAAGGGTTGAACATTCATTCATTTGTTGCAGTCGTTTTTGCTGCTGTTGCCATTGTTGTTGTTGTTCAGCTCAAAGCATGGTTGAGATGCATTTGGGATAACTGGCAAAGCTGCTGCTGCTGCTACTGCTAAATGAGTGGCTGCTGTGGCATGAGACGGACTTGGCAATTAAGCAAGCAACGAGGGGCAACAAAGAGCTGGGGGTGGGTGCGAGGGTGCGACATAATAGCTACAATGACTAAGTAATTGGTATATATGGAGAGCCAAGACTAGAGAGAGAGGGAGTCTAGTCTCTAGTCTAAGCTGTAGAGATGCAGCTCCATATTTACCTGCCGGTTGCCACAAACCAACATTGTTGATGAGCCTTCATTAAAAACTGAGCTGCCTCTCTTTCTCCATACTTTGTCCCTGCGGACGAAACAGTGCAGTCTCTTAACACATGTAAAGCTTATCAAGTGCTTGTAGTACGTTTACTGACTGTTCTCTGACAGACTACATTAAGTGCGCACACACACACTCGCACTCAGACTCATAAAATGTGAAAAGGAAAATTGAGGCAGTGGAGAACATGTGTCGTCCATTTAGTCAACTGACTGGCAATTATTGACGCGACTTGGCTGATTTTCCACTTAAAAGGTTGTCAGCCATTAACCAAACTGCCACTCACAGTGTAATTTGAGACGTTAAACAATTAAAAGAGAGAGCGCGAGAGAGAGAGAGCAGAAGCAACAACACGCAATAAACAACTCTTATTGCATACTCTTGAGGCGCAGAGCGTGCAACGCAATTCAACTTGTTAACCTGACCAAATTGGCAAACATTGACGTTAACAAGACTGCCGCGACTCCACAGCGAGACTGCGACTGCGAGACTGATGAGTTCGGTTAGCGTGGTTTTCCACTCACGGATCAGTGCTCAGATTTTTTGACAGCCAGAGAGTCGTTAACGTTAATGAACATGGTTGTGCTTATGTGTTATTTGACCACTTTGACATGTTGTGGTCGGTATGGTGTGTGCAGCTAGCTTTAAAGCAGGAAGCACATTTATTTTGCTTATCTGCTTGTTATCTAAATAAAACTGTCAGCTAAATTAATCTATTTTTATGCTAGCAACTGGTTTAGTTTACGACTCAATCAATTGCTTGATAAATCTATATTTATGCGAGCAACTGATCTGGCTAAACTTTTAATCAATGCAATTACTCAAGTGTCACTTTAAGTTAGTGATTTTTTGGGCTCATAACTATCTTTAATGTTAGCCTGTTAGCACGTGCATAACTTTTGCTGACTGTCTAGATGTGGGCTAACTTGAAAAACAAACAAAACTAAATAAGACATTTGAAATGCGCAGAAGAAGAAGGCGAAGGCGAAGAAGAAGGAGCGAGGGTAGAGCATGAAAAGCACTCAGCCAGTAAATTAGGTTCATGTCTCAACTAGTTGACCCAAGTCAGCCCAAAATAAACAAACAGTAGAATAGCAGTAGCAGGTGGAGTGGGAACGAGAGTGGGAGGTGGAGGAGGAACTAAAGGTGGGAGTTGGCTAGTCTCTGAACTGGGCACTTGTTCTGCTTGAGTTGTTGTTTGTTGCTGTGGCTGTGGCTGAGATGCTTCGGTTGGATGTGCGAGGCAACGGCCCTGAACAACGAGTAAATCATAGCCATGAAATATGTGCCAGACAAAGGAAAAGCATAGCTGACAACAACTGCAACAATAACAACTATGACTCCGACTATAAGCATGGCTAGTAATAATAATGAAAATACAAAATAGCCAAAGCGGGTGCTTAAATTTTATGCTACGAAACGCAAATCGTTGCTACCTTTTGTTGCTCACTGTTACGTTGTTACTGTTGTTTGCTTGCTCAAATTTACGATACACAAACACACACACACACAGACCATTACAAAAGATGTGTTGTTGGGCAAAAAACGTGACCAGCAAAATATATATAGAAATCCAAAGAAAAGCAACAACAACGGCATTATAAAATGCATTGCAAGACTTTTGCTCATGCGAGCGATAAAATTTTTTGATGCCCTATATAGCCTGAAACGCACTACGAGATCTACCCTTTGCCTACCCTCCCCCTCCACCTTGAACTCTCCCCCCCCCCACTCGTTGTCTGCCGCAATCACAGCCATAAAGCCCGGAATGACTTTGCACTCTCTCTCGGTGAGCTCAGAGCTCACAACCTGACCCGGCAAAAGGTGCTGCTTACCAATGTTTTCTGCATGATTTAATGCGTAATTTTCAGAACTTTGCAAATTTTTCGGATAATTTATCATTTTTACACCAACAACTAAGGCAACGTGTTGCCTGGAAGCTCTTGCCGCAAACGACACCTGCCGTTAGCACTTTTTTCTCTCTCTTTCTCGACTCCCCTCGCCATCTATCTAAGTTATGGGTTAAGTGCAAGCAAAAATTGTAACCTCAACTCATTGACATTTGGGATTTAGTGGTTAGCACGGTTGCTGCTATGGGAAATGGCAACTATTACTCTTCCAGCCAGCTATGTTGCCTTAATTAAAATTTTGCTAGTTGCAGCACAAAGTAAGAATGAAAAGGGAGGAAAGGAAAACCTAGTCATAAGCTGTTGAGGTGTAAAGTTTATAGGCCTCGCCTCTGATGTATGTGCGGCCAGTGGACTGCCTGCCTGCCTGGCAATAGTTGTAATTAATGGCTTGCAAATTTGCAGAATATCAAAATATGCAGACAGGAAGTTTGTGTTCGCACAGCGGGAGAGCTGAACAGGACTTCGGGTATGATATTGATATGTGGCTGCGTATCAAAAATCTATCTAAAAAGAGGTTCAAAATTTAAATAAGAAACTAGAAAATTTCGTTGAAATTTCCTTTTATTTTCTAAGTCAAACTAAACCATATTAACATAACTGCAACGAATTTGCTTTAAACCACTTTGCAAGTCTTTGAGTTGGGCGAAAATTTGTGAAAATTGTGCAGCTTTTCATAACTTTTCGCTGACAACGTTGCTGCAAGGCAGAAAGGCAATATTAATGCATTATGTATGCGATGGCAAATATTTTTGGTATTTATGAAAATATTTTCAATATTCATTGCAGCAACAGCAGAAGCAGCAGCTAAAGGATCAGAAGCCACAGCAGGACACAGGCAACGTCTGAGAATGCAATATTAAGAGACGAGTCCGTATTAATTATAAGAAATTAATTTGCATACGACTCGAAACGAAGCGAATCGAAGTGGAACGAAAGGAAGCTTGATGTATGTGGCACAACGCACAGTGTTGTGGCATAAACTTTAATGATTGCCCTGCCAGCAGACGAATTGCATTTGAAATGGATAACCTGGAATTGAAGTCTGAGCATTGAGATGAAGATGCATTCCCCCAATTTACTGGGCATTGTTTGATTGGAATTGATTGATTTGCATGTGGTTTTGATTTAGTGGCAAGATGAGGTGGCCTAGTCTCGAGATTGTGCCGAGTGCAAAGCAGCCTTGTCCCTCTTCTTCTTCTCGTGTTGTGCAGTGTGTTTTTTCTGCCATTTTGTCGACTCATCTGGCAGTCGGGCAGCTTGGCCCATAACTCACACACTTTGAAATGCAACACATGGCGGCAACTGCACAGCGACTCTTTTTCTTCTTTTTTCCTTTCTCTCTAGCAGCATTGGCTTTCTCTCGCTGCTCTTTTGGGCTCTCAAGTCCCCCATCCTTCTTGGCAGCCTCTGTTTGCCACCGTTATTTGCTGCCATTTGCTACAATATCCTTTCGAGGTTGTTTTTCTCTCTCCCTGCTCGCTCAGCGTTCAGCGTTTCTTTTTTTTCTTGCACATCGTGTGTCTCTTCTGGAAATATCTTTGTGAGCAACTGAACAACTCTCGACATGTGTGTGTTGTCTATTTTTATCCCTGCTCAAGCGCCCCTTCACATTATCACCCGGCGCACATACATCGCACTGGATTTCCTCGTAATTGCGTATGGAGAACTCGTCGTCAGACATCCAGTCAGTCAGTCAGTCAGGCAGTCAGTCAGCTCAGCTGAGCTCTTTAATAAAGTTTTCTTTTTGTGAAGTAGTCGTGGTAGTAGTTCTTTTTGTTTTCTTTCATTTTGCCTTTTGCTACCTTCGCTTCAGTTTTTCTTCCCCTCTTTTTTTTTCTGTGCCGTTTTTCGTTTTTCCCTTTAGTGCTGTTGAGATTTGAGAGCGTCGGTCACCCCATGCTGCGTACACCACCATGGGCTACTGTCTGAGGTCTGAGTGTCGACCCGGACCCGGCCCCGGACCCGGACTGGGAGCCTCTGACAGGCAACTAGGCAGCCAGTCAGCTATGGCTAAAATTAGACTCCAGACGAAAGGGACGCGGCACGTTGTAGAAGCTCTGCTCATTAAGCAGCAGCAATGGCAACAGCAATGGCAATGGCAACATCAACGGCATACGGCACAGCATTTTAATTTGCGGCATTAATGCGTAGTAAATAAGGCAGCATGGATATGGGATCCATGACCATACCACAAAAATATATATATACATAACATTAAGATACTTGTGTGTGCGATATTATAAAGCCCTTACTCGAAAGGGACAGAGACAGAGACAGAGGCAGACAAAGAGAATGAGAGTGTGTATAAATATGGGGCTTAAAATAGGCATAATAGCACTTATGACTGAGCCCCGGCTATACACAGAATGCAGATACTACAGTACACACATACAATTGGATTGAAGAGGAAATGCGTGTTGATTTAGTTTTTCCACAAGGCAAGAGGCAAGAGTGAGTGCTCCAAGTGGGGTGTGTCACACACAAAAGCATGTGTTAGCTGTTGCTGTTGCTGAGGAGTTCACTGAATACTTGCGGCACTTTGTAAGCAAAATACTTGGGCTTATAATTAATACCTGTATCGCATTAGGTTCTGTTGCCATGGTACATACCTGTAAGAAAACAAAAAGAAATTCAACGCATTAGTCTGAAGTTCTAACAAAGAATTTAATTAAGTGTATTCAATTGTAGAGCTTTTAATTTATCCTATCCTATTCAATCCTACTCCATCATTATACTCCATTATAATTAGCAAAAACTCGTGATTTATGCTTTTGCCACATCAATATTTATACTCATTTAAATCATTCAAATGTGCTGGCATCATTTTGGCCCATGGGCATTAGGAAACAATTAAAACTTGTTTTAATTTTAGCATACTTTTTAAATGTATTCATGCAATTTTAGTTTTCCCGCCACAAACTAATTTGGAATTTTGCATTTGATATTTGGCATTTTTTCGTCTAATTATTGTCACTCTTTATATAGCTTAGCAGCACGCTCAATAAATTAATTTCCATGTATAGAGTTTTCAAAATAACTTTACTCCCCACTCTGAACAAAAGAAATGCAGAAATGTTTGCGACACAATCCGCTTATTTTTCCACCCAACGAAAAAGTCATCAAAAATTTGTTCAACTAGTTTAAACAAATACTTTCGCATATGCCACTGAAATCGCTGATTCTTTTCACTCGATAAATCCCGATTAAATGCAAAGAGGAAAAAACCTGTCATATCTAAATGTGAATGGATTAAAATATGCATAAATCAAACGAGGGGGAAAAAACAGGAATTGTTTGCGAGTCATTAAAAAATACAGAAAATATTTAATGTGTGCATAAATTGAAGCATAAATTGTGCGGCAAATGTTTCAATTACATAAACAAGCCTGGAATACTTGTGTTGTTGATACAGCCACTGCCAGAGAGAGATAGAACATTAGTGAACAGAGAGTGAGAGAGAGAGGTGATGTGCACTTGAACACACATTTTCTGTGTATTCTCTTTCCATCTGCTTTGGTTGCTCTCAGGCCCAGTGTCTGGTCGTTTAATCAGTCTAAATTGACACTGGGGGTCAAATTCATTAAGATAGAAATATTTCGCTTGTTTCGTTATTGTTTCTGGGCCTCTCTCGGAATTGCGTCGTCAGGGCGTTGGCTTTGCCTTTGCTGTTTTTGTAATTTCCATAAAAACTCAAAAATAGATAAGCTGCCAGGCATTCTCTATTCTCTATACTCCATTAGCATTAGCATGTGCAACTGCGTCTTGTACCTAAGCCCTGTAATTATTGACTTTTTCCCGGAAAATTCGAGAATATGCAGGAAACGAAAAATTAACAAAAACAAACTGAGATTACAAGCGTTGAGCGATAATAAGTCACAGAGTGAGACAACTGTTGAGAGAGAGAGAAAGAGAGCTAAAGACGCCGCGGCGTGTGGTAGAGATTGAGATTAAATGTTACAAGGCACGCGAAAATTTATAAATAAATTCTAAAGTAAATGACTGAGTTGAGGAGACGGGTAGCTGAGGTTACGCACCGTCAGGATATGCGTGACTGGCATGGAAATTAAACAAAAAATATATATATGTACATATGTATATTTGTGTGTGTCAAAGCGAGAGGCGATTGCAAACGTGTGGCAACCCAATGGCGCCTCTCCAAGTCTCCAAGTACACAGCCAGCAAAGTCAACGCAAAATACATAAATAAATGTAATGGCTTTTGCAACAACTCAACATAAAGAGGGACAATGACAGCGGCAGAAGGAGAAACGTAGAGCAACAGCAAGAGCAAAAAAAAATCAGTAACATTTATTTTATTTATTTTGGTCTTAGCTTGGGGCGTGGTGAAGAACCAGAGTATTATTTTGATCCAAAGCGCTGAGTTAACAAAGATCTATAGCAAGACATGTGTATGTATGAGTGTGTGTAGGCGTTGATGAAGAGCACATGTGCACAGCAGCAACAACAGCAACAACAACAGCAGCACAAGTATGAAGTGTAATGGAAACAGATGCTTCTAGTAAGTAGGCAGCTGCGGAAATGCTAAAAGGCTTCGAATGTTGTGTTGCTGCCGTTGTTCTACACTCTACACTCAAGAAAAACATGTGAAGACTTGTGTGCAGCCTAAGAGGAAATGTCTACTCAAATTTCTATATGAGAGTTCCCCGTTGTAACGCTCTTGTTGTAACACTCGCTTAAAATTTAACTAGAAAATGCATTCCGACTTAAATTGATATACTTTTATTATGCAAGACTTATAACTTCAAAAGCTTCTTCTTTCATGTTCTTGAAATGTTACACATGTGTTTTATTGAACCTTTTAACCTACTCTCAGACATGTTAAACACATTTAGCATAGCAAAATTAACATACTGATGTTAAATTAACATTCGAACCTGATATGCAGACGACTTGTAATGTTAACAACATTTAACAGTAGCTAAATTATGGATATTTAAATAGAAAATACATTCCGACTTAAATTGATATACTTTTATTATGCTAAACTTATAACTTCAAAAGCTTCTTCTTTCATGGTGTTGAAATATTAATCGACTCTTACTATATTTTAATAACTAACCCATCGTTTTACATATCTAAACAGTCCTTAATTCTACTAATGTTAATTTTACAATATTGCCAGCCTTGCCATACTTCTTTTATATTGCTGAAATGTTAAGCGACTGTTACTATATTTTAATATTAAATTTACTCGCGTTGTCAAGTTTATTATTACCCACATTTAATGCATATTAAATATTATATATCTGCGTTAAATTTATATTCAATTCCTTTTTTTTTATTAAACTTGTTAACCTACTCTCAGACATGTTAAACACATTTAGCATAGCAAAATTAACATACTGATTTTAAATTAACATTCGAACCTGATATGCAGATGACTTGTAATGTTAACCGCATTTAACAGTAGCTAAATTATGGATATTTAAATAGAAAATACATTCCGACTAAATTTTATATACTCTTGTATGCTTCAAAAACTTTTCCTTTCATCGTTCTACAAATTTCTCAACAGTTCCTAATGTTTGAGTTATGTTAATATTATATTACAATATTGCTAGCCTTGCCTTACTTCTTTTATGTTGTTGAAATGTTAACCGACTGTTACTATATTTTAATATTAAATTTACTCACGTTGTCAAGTTTATTATTACCCACATTTAATGCATATTAAATATACCTTCGTTAAATTTATATTCAATTCACTTTTTTATTGAACCTGTTAACCTACTCTGACACATGTTAAGCACATTTAACATACCTAAATTAACGTACTGCTGTTAAATTAACATTCGAACCTGATATGCAGATTCTCCCTATGACTTGTCATGTTAACAACTTTTAACAGTAGCTAAATTATGGATATGCAAGTCACACACTGATTTGGCAAAATTGCAATTATTGCAAACACGTTGCACATAATATTTGGGGAAACCCGTTTGAATATTATTTATTTGGTTTCTAATTAAACGAACAAGACACAATTAAGTCGGGGCGTTACATTTCCAACCCGAATGGGGAATAAGCGATAAGCTGAAATCGATGCTGTGACTGTTTCGAGCTACTTATCATAATGCGAGTTGTCATCGAGATTGCATCAAAATTCAAATGAGACGACGAGACGGGCCCCATTCAAAATTAAGGCCAAACCAAAATCCGGCTTAGAATGTGCTTTAATTTTAATGTAAATATTATTCTAATTGCAGCCCACAAATATTCCAGTTTTCGAGTATGAGTGTGTCCATATAATATTTGCCCAGAGCGATGGCAATTGCTGAATGAACTCTCCACACATAATTGCTATTATAAATTCCATTGTGTTGTTGGATGGAACGAGCAGAAAGAACAGATACCACAAATTTGTGCCGGCCCCCAGCAAACGATCAACAAGAATTGCCTAAATTGCCCCTTTATTAGTTTTTTCACACACACTAAAAACCCAGCTGAAGAACACCAAGAACAAAACCGTCGACCAAACAAAACAAAAAAGAAAAGCATTTTTGTTCGGGTTGTTTTCAACTCCAACTCCAAGACTTGGGCTTGCGTGTTAGTCGCGCATTAAATGGCTGCCAGGACACGACCAACTACCAACAACAACAGCAACAACAGAAATGAGGCAGAACAAAAATAAAAACGAAACTTGGCTACTTTTAGTTTTCGCTTTTGTTTGAAACTCATACTTGATAGGCCCACAGTGCCCAACAATGTAATCGTTGTTGTAGTTTTTGCTGACCAATTTCTACAGTTTTTTTTCTGCCTTAATATTACCCTCATTATTATTTCGCTTTCGTTTCGCTTGCACTAACAACATTCATGTACACAATTAAGTGATTCTGACCTAGGTGGGATATATGTGAGATCCTGTTTTGTGTTGCTGCGGCCCTCATCAAATCGTTATTGATTGCATTGCGAGTTGCGAGTGGTAGCCAAAGGAAAGAAAAAACCGAAACGAACCGAAGTAGCTGTAGAAGTATTGAAGCTGAAATTAAGTGCCCTCTTTTAGGCTATCATTAAAGCCTGTATCCTGCGGGCGCGCCTCATAAATATCGCCAGCATATTGATGGTTATCTGGCACGCAACCGATTTGCCAACCAAGTTGCCCCAAAACAGTAACGTGCTTCGCTTTCTGCTTCGCTTTCTGTTACTGTTTCTGCTGGGGCTTCAAAGATAATTTGATAAGTGTTTGAATGCCTGCAGGATGTGGCTACTGTTTACGACCAGTTCACAGAGAGTGAGAGATTCAATTCAAGGCTGCCAATACTCAAAGTTTTGATTAAATCTCAGTACTCAGTGCCATGTAAATTATGAGTACTCAAGTACACGAGCGTGTATTTAATGAATACTCATACTTAAGCGTCCGTCAACTAATTTTCGGCATACCAATCTAATAAGAAGAACAAAACAAAAGTACTTTAATTCCTCACGAAATGATGAGAATTTAAAGCGGAGCTTTTAAAGCAAAGTCTCTCTCTCTCTCTCTCTTTATTTAGCTGGTGGTCGTCGTGTTTATGTTGGTCTTAACTCAGATCGAAAAATGCTGCACACACTTCATTATAATCACATGCAGCCAAAAGCCCAATGGCTGCTGGTCAAGCGCAGCTGTCAGAACGAGCCTAAAACAAATGACACGAACAGTGCGTGTCTCTCTACTGTCCTCCCCCCTCTTCTGCTCTTCTGTCTATTGACACACACTATTACCCTACCCCCAGTTGCCAGTTCCCTCCCCCCGTTGCTGGTAATCCCCGTAACTACCAATCATTTGCGTTGCTATCAACGCCAGTGTCATTTGCATGCAGAGAGGCAACCGAAAACAAATGTCAAAATCATAGAATCGACTAGCCTCAATGGTGTGAGTGTGTGCGCTTGTGTGTGTGCTTCTAGGGGTGTTTAAGTGGAGGTGGGGGTGGGGGGAGTGTGTTTAGGGAAGTCAGCATGTGCGCTTATTGAATACGCAAAAACATGAAAATGACAATAAAGCATAGCAAAAGAAGACAACAACAGAACAAAGCATAATTAACATGCAAAACATACAACGATTATTGGAATGTTTGTTGGCCAAAGGGGGGCGCCGAACAGGGGGAGAGGGGTCTCTCTCCTTATTTTGCAGCTGTGCCTCATGAAAACGAAAATCTTGATGAAATTGTTTACACGTGCCGCAAGGTTCGTTCGCCCCACTGCTTAAACACACACACACACAACATATACTGAGTGGAGTATAATTTAATGCCGAGAAATGAACCAGAGAATGCCGCACATTTAAATACTCTACATTTTAATCAGCAGTGAATCTTAATACATTTGAAAGCTACTTTACTCGCTGAACTTTGGTTTACAGATTTGCTGCAAAACTTTATGCTAGACGCTAAAGTTTTAACAGCAACCCATTCGTTACTATATCATATACCCAGCTGATCCCACGCATGTGTGAATGTGTGTGTGTGTGTGTGTGTGTGTGCGGGGCATGCAACAAAAGCCAAGCATCTGTGCCAAGTTTCAACGCTTGAACTGTTGAAAGGGGTACACGAAAAAAAAAGTCTGCATAAAAAATGCAGCTCGCTGCACCGAAAGTGGAAAGTCCTGAGGAAAGGCGAGGGGCATGCTCCCTTCCCTCCCCCTCCCCATCAACCTTTGGTGAGGTGAGAGTATGCTATTTATATGTGCTGCGTGCGGTTTTTTTCCAGTACAATCCCGAAAAAAGCCAATTTAACGCTTGAATACAATTTTCAATTTAAAGTTTTGCGCTTTCTTATATCGCAGTTCGCTTTTCCCCTGTTTCGTTTCATTTCACCAACATCGTTTACTCTGCTCTGCCCTGCAACTGGTTACATTACATGCAACGGGGTGAGGTGAAGGGGAAGGAGCGGGAACTTAAAGGAAGTGCCTCAAAATCCATCAAACGAAAAAAAGCGCCTTAAAAAGCTCGCATAAAAGTTGACTTTGATTAAAGTTCGAACTTAAGGCACAAAGTACACAAGCAGACGCACACACAAGGATATCGCCAAGGATACACATAAACGCTTAGAGCAGCTCAGCGCATCAAGGGGGGCGGCGGTAGGGAGGAGGGAAGAGGAAAGAGGAAGGGGAGGCAGACAGCCAGAAGCCAAGCCAAAAGCCAAGTCAATGTAACTGAAGCTATAAGTGAGCCAAAGCTGATTGAAATGATTGAGGCGAAATGGCGCGATATCAGCTACAAAGCGGCAGCAAAAGAGCGAGAGAGAGAGACAGAGACAGACAGAGGGAGGTGGGAGTGAGAGGGAAGGCTGCTAAGTGCGCGTTGCTGTTGTGTGTCAACAGATGAAGCACAGTTTGTATATGGCAACATCAAAGTTGATGGCAAGTGGAAATTTGTTTTAGATAGATGAGCAACGCAGCTCGCAGTAAAAGCTGATAACAAAAGCAAAAAGAAAATAGAGTATTGATAGCTGATGCCATGTCCACTTTATGAGCATAATAAGCTCAACTTAAATTCCTAGTTTTTAAGGCAACTACAATTCAATCCATCTACAATCCAATTGGTAAAAGATCTGATCGCAACCAAATTTTCAGGAATTACAATTACTACAAATATTATTGTACATACAAAAATTCGCAGCTCTAGCTCTAAAGTTACGCTTGTTAATCGATTTTTTTGATTTGTGGGGGCGGAAGTGGGCGTGGCAAAAATTTGAAACAAACTTGATCTGCGTGCAAACATTACAAATGCTGTCGAAAAAAATTATAGCTCTATCTCTTATAGTCTCTGAGATCCAGTGTTTTATACGGACAGA
Source organism: Drosophila albomicans (assembly GCF_009650485.2). Lineage (NCBI taxonomy): Eukaryota > Metazoa > Arthropoda > Insecta > Diptera > Drosophilidae > Drosophila > Drosophila albomicans. The sequence continues at coordinate 54,888,930 of NC_047629.2, read as the reverse complement.
CGGACAGACGGACATGGCTAGATCAAGAATATTTATACTTTATAGGGTCGGAGATGCCTCGTTCTACCTGTTACATACATTTCCTGACGCCACAAAGTTATAATACTCTTCTACCGTATGGGTAGCGGGTATAAATAGAGTATTGATAGCTGATGCCATGTCCACTTTATGAGCATAATAAGCTCAACTTAAATTCTTAGTTTTTAAGGCAACTACAATTCACTTTTCCGCATTTCCAATTGAATTACAAAATCAGCCAATTGGTTTCAGAATTTATGTGCGTCACGCCCACAATTATATGTGCCAACCATACGATAATCAATTTGTACTTAGCACTGCATCAATCTTTCATTTTTGGGGAAAAGAAGGAGGAGACTCTGCCACATACCTGCAAGTAGAAGAAGCAAAGACAAATTGCGATGAGTGAAGAGCATCAATCAAAATATTTGTGTAAAAATTATGATGTTTTCGAATCAATTGTTCAATGTTTGGGAAACACATGTTCACAACCGCACAGAGATAAATATATAAATATTTAACCATTACTTGGCATAATTCATGTGATATCAAAACATGGCCCAAAACGCACAACACAATGGCCAAAACGCAGAGTCGTCGGAACTCGTTAGCTGCTGCCGCAATGCGATGCGATGAGTTGTTAGTTTTTAATGAGCAACGAACGTTGATCACAAACACTTATTATTCGAGTCTGCTCGGCTCGGGGTCGCATAATGTGATTTTGTTTTTCTCTGTTTTCTGTTTTTTAGCCACGCACAAAGCTGTTAACAACAAGCGAGCTAAACGAAAAAAATAACACGCACATAATTAAAAGGCCAAAAACTAGTTGGTAAGTGCGGAAAATGTGCGTTGCTTGCTTTTGCTTTTGATAATTTCATAATTTTTACTTCTGCTTTACGCGCGCTTAAAATGTTGCTCAACTTTTCTGTGTTTTTCTTTTTTAGGGGGCGCTCCTTGCACTAATGACAGTGCGCGCCATCAGTGTGTGTCCCATTGACCAAGACTTAAGATAGAAGGTCGCTCCTAATGCAGCTCATCTTTCAGCTGAGTTGGCCACGTTTTTATGGCAACCAAGTCGGCCAGTTTCATTACGACAGTCAAGTGTATGGAGCGTCAGACAGACAGGCAACAAAAAAAGGCACAGACAACAGACTATTGAGTTTTTTTTGTTTTTTGTTTGTATTTTTTCATTTTGCAAATTGTTTTTGCTGCCCGCTGTCCAAATGAGTTTTCAATACTGTGAAGTGGGCGTGTGCGAGCGTGTGTGTGAGGCACTGTTTGCCGCTATGTGACACGCACAGCAGCAAACGGCAAACAAAGTTTTCACTATGTACTATATGTTGCTTCTTTTTTTTTGTGTGTTTTGCCCTGACAGTTGCTGCCCTTTTTTCTGTGTGAAGAGGCAATCAAAGCCTGGACTCAAAATTGATTCTCTTTCAAATGTGAACGATGACGACAGTTTTAGAATTGTCTTTTCACTTTGCCTGCTGCTGCTGTTGCTGCTGCTGGCAAATTTTAATTAAAAATTGTTTGTATGCGAGAGCCCTGCATGCGTAGACAGTTGTTTACAATCGAATTAAAGTTGTACAGTTTCTATCCCAAAAAAAAAGAAATTCATGTCGAAAATTATTTAACAACGCACAATTGAGAGCAAAGCCAAAGAGTGACGACGAAGCTCGACGAAGGCTGGGGGCCAAGTCTCTGAAGTCGTTTCATTGTTGCAGTTTTTCATACAGCACGCGACATTTTCATTTGAATTTTATGCCCAAGAGCACAGCACGGCACCAGCATAGGGTTACAAAAGTAACGCATACGCCCTGTGTGCCCTGCGACACACACACATAGACACATGCTTTCACACACATCTTGTTTTCATTTCCGTCAGCTACAATTGACGCTGCTCAACTTAACCTCATTCCTCAGTCCTGTTGCTGCTGTTTCTGCTGCCGTTGTGGCATTTTCATTTACATATTCAACAACCTCTCGGTGTCCTCGCTCAGTACCCTTGTGGGGTTTTTAACTTTTGCCAGGCCACGGCACCTTCATTTGTTTCTTACCCCAAATAAGTTTCACTACGCACCGAAGAGTGTGCACATTCTCAAAAAGCACTGTACACATATTATGTTCACTGCTTTCCTTCCCAGCTTAACTCGCTTTACTCTACTCTCTCTTTAAAAGGTATGCAGTGGCATATCTTAACGACATGCTCAATTTATTACTTAATTTAATACTTCACTTTACTAAAGATCGCTGCAGATTTGTATCGCTTTTAATGCACCAAATTAAAAATGATAAAGTGCCGCATTTCTGCACTCTGCCAACTGACATGACAAAGTGTTGCCTTGACTTCTCTCTTTCGCTCTCTCTCTCTCTCTCTCTCTCTCTTAGTATTGTCACGTTTTGCAGCTGCACTCAGGATATGCGGCCACTTGTTTCCTTATCAAATGCAAGTATATAAATTGATGCTAGCCCTCTGCTCCCCTTGGCTTTAGCTTTTAGATTTTCCAGCTGCTGCACATGCTTTTTCACCAGGCAGCAATTTACAGGCAGGCGCGTTGCTAATTGCAAAAGGGAGACTCGGAATTTTGAAAGTGTTTGCCAGCTTGGCAAAATCTACTGCAGACAAGTGTGTGTTGCACACACATACACACACACACACACTCACACACAGAGATGCGACATCTCGTTGATATTGTCTTTAATGGTTGTCGACTGCTGCTTTGTTTTTCACCTGCAAATTTTGCGACTATTTCGTGTGCGCATAATTACGTGGCAGCAACAAAAGTGTTGCCTGCCAACAGGCGCACTCTCTATCTCCCTTTCTCTTTGCCTGCTTGTCAGCTCATCAGACATGCATTCGTTGTTGCTGCTGCTTCTGGTGCTGCTGTGTCTGGCACTCACTGATGACGCATACGTCATGTTGTACGAAGTAGAGTCGCGACGTTTGGCTGACGCTGCAACAGAGCAACGACAGCGCAACTCCGGTTGCATATATTTCTTGTAATTAAAATCACATTGAAGCAGCGCGGATGCCAGACTTTGCCTTTGAGGCAAGCCAACAAACTTGTTGACTGGTGTAACTCGCATTCTCTGTGTGTGTGTGTGTGTAGAGAATGCGTGTGTTTGCTGTAATTAAACTAAATTAAGAACTCTCTTGGCATTAAAATGAGATTTACGCTTCAGCGCAACACAACGCAACAAACTTGGGCAACTGTCATTTCAAATGAAAATTTGTATAGCACGCTCCAACCATGCTTAATTAATTTCTAAAGCCCAGCCTCGAATAAAAAACAAAGGGAAAAGACAGCGAGAGCGAGAGAGATGTAGCATAAAAGGGAAGGCGATAACTTCAGTGCTGCCGAAAAAACTTTTGCCTTCGTTGTGTCAATTGTGACGGGACGAAAATTGTATGCGAAAATTGAGACATTCTGCGTTTTGCAAAAAGATTCGTAACTTTTTGAAAACTAGATTGTTCGTTAAAGCAATGTTCTTCAAATGATCTCAATAGAAAAGTTTCTCCACCAATTGGACATACGTAGAATGCAATTGAACTTGCGAAGCGACTCTCGCAAATTTCCTCAAACTCTGGCGCATTTCAATTAAAACGAAACCACGAAATAAAGAACAACTCGAAATGTTGTCAGCTTACTTTGCTTTCAATTAAAATCCACACACACACACATACACACACAATACTATAAAATGAAATCGCTTTTGTTTTGCCGCCTGCCGAATGCCCGAGAAATGCGGCTAAAAAGTTACTTTCCACTTTGATGATGGTCATGTGCAAAGTTTTTTCCCCTCCATTTTCTATTTCTTCAGAGGACGAGGCGCCTGCGCGTATGCAATAAGAGAAATTTGCATATTATTTGCATATGCATGAGGCGAAAGTACAAAACGTTTGCTTTAAGATTTACAAAATGCTTTATAGCGTGGATTCGGATTCGGCTAGAGGGAGATTTTTCGGTGCTGGCGATTTCAATGAAAGACGCAATTATGCAGAGAGCAAGTAATTAGTAAGGAAGCGCAGAAGAGAGTGGAGAGTGGAGAGAAAAGACTTTGCCTCAGCCAAATTGCCTTCAACATGTTGCAAGTTACATTCAAGTTGCCTTGGGTCTGTGCTTCTCTCTCTTTCTCATTCCTTGGCTCTTTATGCTTTATTGCATTTTTATGCCTTAATTTTAGGAAGCACAGGAAACAATGGCAGCGCAAAAGGAAGACGACGGCTGTGATGGCTGTGGAAAGCTGCGCCAAATGTGTATTTTATGCATGCCCCAAAAGGTGGCAACAACCGGTACACACAGTTACAGTTACAGTAGAGTCAGCAGAGGAAGCTCTGCTGTCGGATGCCAGGGGGAAACCGCAATGAGAAAATATATATTTTTTACATTCCATTTTTTATTTTTTTGGACAAGGCGCGAAGTGTAACAAACGATGATGGAGCGACGCACAGTGGCAACAAAAAACTTTGGTCAGCCGCTCGCTTCCTCTGGCTTCTTCTGTCTTCTCTTGCTGCCTTTGCATGGCAATTGTTTAGCGCCAAATGCGCATTTAATTCGCTTTTGTGTTGTGCCGCGCACGCAAATCGAGCGCACAAAATAAAGTTGAATAAGTGTCGAGAACTCACAAAAAGGTGGAGATGGAGTTGGCAATGGGATAGGGATCGGAATCGGAGTCGGGATAGGGATCGGAATAAATGCAAATGCGGCAAACAGACCAGAGACAGCGAGTGAAAATATTATTATAATATGGTAAATATGAAATGCTGTGCGACGTTCAAACTTTTCAACAGCGAGAGCGCAAACAAAATTTATGCATTCCAATTATGAAACGTGCCAAAATAAACGTAAAATAAAATGGCGAAAGGAGCGAAAAAGGAAGTTACGGGCGCCGTTTTGGAGCCCGGAAATGCACTCGAAAAACTTTTGCTGCAGCAATGCGAAAGAATGAAATAATAATAAATATAATGGAAATTAATTAAATGAGTGGCTACGCAAAAAGCAGTTCTCCACAGGCCTTGATTGCTTGGTCAATACGCAAACAAAGGGAAACACAAACTCACACACACACACACTGTCAATTGCAGCAGCAACCATTTGCAGACTGCCCTTTCCCTCCTCTCTCACCTGGCCTACACCTAGAAAAATGACCTGGCAAATACGCAAACCGAAGGTTAAACAGCGGCAGCAGCCACAACCACAGCCAGGATATTGCCGATGCCAAACAAACTTTGACTTGCCTGCCAAATTTTTCTCTCTCAACAGCACAAAAATGTGCAAAATACATATAAAAAAAAAGCAAAAAGAAAACTTTTATTTCGTTTGCTTTGCTTTACATTATATTTTTTTCCTTTTTTTGGATGCTTGATTTTGCTAGCTTGATTGAATGGCAACCGAAAAAAAGGAAAACTTTTGCGCCACGAGGGCTGCACACACACACATTATATAGTATTCTGCCCTGGCCAGGCTTTGCTGAGGGTGTCAGCTGGCGCCGAAAAATATGCAATAAAATTTATTTTCACACAAAGCGCGGCAGGAGAGAGCGAGAGAGAGAGAGTCAGAGATAGAGATAGCCTAGCAGTCAGTTTGAAAACTGTTCTGTCGCATATGTTGTGCAACATTTCCGTTTCCGTCTGCTCTGACCCCCCCAAAATGTTCACACAACAAAAAAGTATAATTTAGTGCGAAATGTAACAAAAGAAAGAGAGAGAGAAAAGAAGTACACAACATAAACACACACACACACTCACACACAAATGAAATACTTGGAGAAAGATGACAAAGTTTGCACTTTAACAAGAAAATAATCAAATAAATTATCATAAAATGTTGAAAAACCGTTTTGTTTTGGCCGGAAGTCACGTACTGTCTGCAAAGGCGCCCAGTCATCATATGTGTGCGAAAGAGAGAGAGAGAACGAGCGTGCGAGAGAGATGGAACATAGCACTGTCTGGTGAGCTTTATTAACTTTGCTAAAAACGTCGTAAAAAGGGGGCGACGCTGCTTTAAATTATGGCCAAGTGGCTAAATTATGGGAATGTCGCGTAAAAAGCGAACCCAACCTCCCCCCTCTCAACCCTCGCTCACCCCATTCACACCATAAACGGGCAAGAAGACAACAAGACAAATGGTTTTCATGTGTAAATTATAATTGGAAAACAGGCTACACAAAAGGGTAAGCTAAATGCAAAAGGGCCAAAAGTTTTGCATGAAGAGGAAAACAAAAGATAAGTAATGGAATAAGAATAAGAAAGAGACAGCTGAAGTTTTTAAATAGATTAAGAATACTAACGACATTATCTATATAAAGTAGACAAATCTATTAGAAATGCCAACGATTTGAATCGAGAATTCTAATAGAAAATTAGAATTTAAAAGAAGTTTTTTAAAATATATTAATGAGGAGAACTAGAGATAAGAAATTATAAGAAGACCACAGCTCAAGTTTTAAAATATCTATGTATAAAGTAGACAAATCTATTAAAAACTTCACAAATTTATATCGAGAGTTCTAATAGAAAATTCGAATTTAAAAGAAGTTTTTTTTAATATATTTATGAAGAGAACTAGAGATAAGAAATTATAAGAAATCTCGAGAATTCTAATAGAAAATTAGAATTTAAAAGAAGTTTTTTAAAATATATTAATGAGGAGAACTAGAGATAAGAAATTATAAGAAAAGCACAGCTGAAGTTTTTAAAATACTAACGTCATGATCTATAAAGTAAACAATTCTATTAAAAACGTCAAAAATTGATATAGAAAATTAGAATTTAAAACGAAAGTGTATAAATGAGTTAAATTTAATGCGTTTAGGCAAAACTCTGGTGACTCTTTAGAGACTGCAGACACAAGTGTTTTGCTAGCAATTTAAGCTTATACACAAATAAGGACATTCATACATAACATAGCATAGCACAGCACATATATAAATATGTACGTAGTGCTGTTGGCAAGCCATCAAGCTGACAATCATAACAGGTCCTCAGGCTGCTTCAGACGCTGCTGCGCTGCTGTGTTGGAACTTTGAGGCAGGCAGTCAGGCAGGCCAGACAATGTTATCGTGGGGCATATGACGTCCCTGGCCAGATAAGGGTGACAAAAATATGTATTAAGTGCATGGACAGACGGGGAGAGAGAGAGAGAGAGAGAAGCAAACAGACGGACTATCAAAAGGTGGTATGAAAAGCGTACAAACGACGTCGACAGCAACAAAGAAGCAGCACGAAAGAAATGAAATGGAATCCTTTCACACATCCAACAACAACTGGACCCCATATACATATATATCACACACACACACATACATATGTATATATAAATGTATATGATGTTGTAAGCGGGGCAAACAATGGCCGCAACGAACGAACGAACGAACCAACGAATGAATGAATGAAGTGCCAGCGCAGTTGAAGAGTGGCAACGAGACAGAGAGAGGGGGGGGAGGGGAAGGCCAAAGGGCATGACAGCATGAGCACCATAGAGGCAACAACAAGTTGACACTTTTATGAGGCACTTAAATGACACAACCCAAAGCAAGCATGACCATATGAGGCACTAAGAGCGTTGCCACCAAAGCCACACACAACCTGTGCTACAGATTGACATGCAAACAATTGTCCACAAACGGGGAGAGGGGCGAAAGCGGGGGTCACAGGAGCAACAATTGCAATTGTGCGCAAGGAAAGCAAGGGGCAAAAGGGGGGCTAACTAATGCCAAAAACAACAATAGCCAGCAACAAAAGCGTTGCCCATTGGCCAGGACACAGCACAAATATTTGAGTTGCATAACAAAAGGCAACTAATTTTTTTCGTGTTGTTGTTGCTATTGTTGCTCTGTGCAGAGCTAAATAAATAATTGAAACAGGCACTTCCGCCTTTAGTGCGACGCTGACTGCGACTGCGACGTCAACGCTACGTCAGAGACCATCCATCAATTGGTGGTACATCAGAGAGTCCCATTGAGTCAGAAGACCAAAAAATAAAAAAACCCGCGCCTTTGTTGCCGTAAATCAGTTGCCTGGCTGCATGCCAAAGAATTTTATGAAAATTGAAAAGTGTAAGCTCTGTCCCTCCCCCCCCTTTTGACTACCTTCGAAGCGAAATTGGAATATTTTCTGACACATTTTTATCGTTGGAAATTGTCAAAGAGTTTAAGCATGAGAAGTCTCAGCCCTTGCTGCATTATTGACAGTTCATATCGATATGCCTGCCGTATGGAGAGCATGCTTAGATATATGAGAGCATCGAAGTTAAACGAAATTTGAGTATGCTGGGCTAAAATTGAAAAGAATTGTCTGCCAATACTCGTATAAGGGACAGACGCAAGAAGAATGTGTCTCCAACCAAATTGTGGCTGTCAGCAGGCAAAGTATTCTCATCTTAAGCAAGGCACATTTAAATTCAACATCCGTTCAGCCAAAGGTAGAAAGAAGCCAGACAGTAATCGAAATATTTCCATGACAAAAAATAAACGCAACAAATTGAATTTACGTTTAAAAATAGCTGTGGCTGAAATTTCCAATTTTAAATATAGAATCATAAATCATATGGTAAATGGTAAATTGTAAATGGAAGTCAATTTGCTGATAGTTTCATAAATTAAGTTGCGACTAATTTAAATCGCTTGTTACGTTTATTTAATTGCTGTCAAAAGCAATTTGTAAATAAACGCAGAGTTAATTGTGCAACGAAATATTTATTTATTGTTAACTCGCCTCGCCCTCGTTTTTTGCCATCGCCGATGATTTCTGATTTTGACATGCAATTAAGCACCAAAAATAATTAGATAATAATTTGGCAGAGAAAGAGTTTTCGACATAAGCGCAAAATGTTGGCGATTGCCACGCGCCTAACCGAGCCGCAGGCATCAAGGCAATTTATCGTTTATAAAATAAATAAATATATTTTTCAAATTTGCATATGTGCAATGCAACAGCAACAACAACTGCAGCAAAAACTGTGTGGCAACTACAGCAAAATGTTCGTGCACTCTTGGGTCTCTTAACAATTACTCTCGACATTTTTATGGGGTTAAAAAATCCGCATATAAAATTGTTGTCCCGGCACGCTTCAAATGGATGAATACGAAAGGGGGCGGAGTGTACGTCAGAGTACTCCTATGGGCGTGGTCGCTTTGTGGTTGCGGGCCCCCCGTTCGTTTGAAGTGCAGCCGCTTTTCGGGCCTCACTATAATCATTTTAAATCAGCGCCAGACACGGCGTCGGCTTTAAATCTGCCCCACAACAGAGAACGGGAAGCGTCTCTTGGCCCTTTATCGGTTTTTTGTGTGTGTGTGTGTGTGTGTGTGTGTGTGTGTGTGTGTGTGTGTGTGTGTGTGGCAATGATTTTTTGGCAGTTGCAGAGCGAAAGAGAAAAAATTAATTAAAATATAGTGCATGCAACCATTAAAGTTGCAACACACACAAAAAAGTGCCTTGTCATATGCTGCGTATGCTTAATAATTTTTTGAAAAGCGATCAGTTGTCGCATTTTGCGGCTACGCTGCGAATGATTAATTTCCGTTTGCATTGAGCCCAACAATTAATCCAGCGAACAGACAGATACGGATTCCATAGAAGTTCTCGGCATTTTGTACTTTGTATTTTTCATGGCCATGCGCTATTGTTATTGTTATTGTGGGTATCACAAGCAATTTGCTTAATTTATTTAATTGCTTCATTTTGGCCAGCAACAAAACTAGAAAACTGCCAGACAAAAGCCGAATACGAATAAAAACATAAAATTATAAGTATTATGCCATAAAAATGCAGCGTTAAATTTCTAAATTGTTTACATTTGCTATTAGGCAATAAATAAACAACAACAACAACAACATCGAGCGTAACAATGGGCAATATTCGTAGTCAAAACAACAACAGCAACAACAATCAATGACTCGGCTTATTAGCACACACCACGCCCCCCTCTACCCACAACTCCGCCTTGGGTGCTAAAACTAAACTACAAAATTGCTGGCTCGCGTGTCGGGTCGCATTTTAGTGCTCACTCTTCTCCCTCCCCCCGCCTCGTGTCTCTTCGTCGACTGCATGGAAAAACTTGTGCGAGTTTAATCAATAAGTTTTTCCAAGGGTCTAGGACACTGTAACAATCTAGCTGTGGCCGCAGGATAAATAGAGAAGAAGTGTCTGAGATAAGCGTTTTAATAGCTCGCCAAATTTTTGATCTAAAATTATGCCAAAGTGGATTGTTATCCCATTTCACCCCTGCGGCCATGCCAAAGCAATTTTCGCAAAAAGTTTGCGATGGCCAACGCCAACATCAACGTCGATGTTAAACGCCAAAGGGCGACCATCGAATGACTCCCTCAAATTCCTGGCCTAATATGCAATGCAATTTAAGCAAGCTGTCAATTAATTTTGACTCTCAAAGTCAGAAAGATTAGTGCCAAGATGGCAAAGACAAAAACGTCGTCGATTTGTCTTATGGGAAAACAGCAGTGGATCATCTCTCGGTATTTATCTGTCTAGACAGTGTAAAAACTATTGTCTAGCACTGTAAGCATGGTTGCCAAATAGCTGTGGTTTTGCCAAATTGCATTTAATTCTCGCCGATTATTTCTATTTTGATATTATATTTTTGCTGCTTAATTAAATGAAACTATTACACAGGAAAAAAAATAGTTCTAAAATAGATTTTGGGTTAATACTACGAATTTTGGTCTCAAAAATTAGACACGAATATGAAATCACATCTTGATTTCAAGTTCTTATTAATAAGAAGTTATAGAGTTAAGAGTTAAGCCCAGAAATCTTATTATAAGATACACAACAAATTATATGTTGTTTTTTTTTAGCATTTTATGATAATATTCACATGTATTTTGAGTCCTTTACTTTATGAAATACTAATACGAAAACACTCAAAACTAGATGAAAACTTTATAGAAATTTCTAAATCTAGAATTATTATTATGAGAATTTGACATTATTTAGACTGTTTGTAGTTTTAAGAATTTGTTATTTTATGATAATATTCAGATGTACATATGTTGATCCCCTTAATTTACGAAATACTTATACGAAAACACTCAATTCTAGATGAAAACTTTATAGAAATTTCTAAATCCAGAATTATTAGTATTATTATGAGAATTTGAAATTATTTAGACTGTTTGTAGTTTTAAGAATTTGTTCTTTAAGACGTCTTATTTCAATATCGGAACTTTAAAGACGAATGTGCCTGATAGAACTTGGTATTTTTTTCAGTGTACAAACAAAAAGAAATGACAAGCAACTAATTAAAAGCGACTGAAATCTTCGTAAAGTTGTATGTTCACCGGTGCGATAGACGATTAAGATATAGAACTAAAGATAGAGACAGCGAATGAGGCACAAGGTCTGCGTCGAAGTGTACAACAAATTTACATTTTGCATTGATCGATGGCTTTCAATTGCCATTTTCACGGCCCTCCTTCGATGTGTGTGTATGTGTGTGTGGCCTATAAATAGACTACAAATGATTAGGAAGTGATTTATCTGTGGCACATAAACGAGCATATGGTGCTGACGATGTAATCAACTTGAAAGAAGGCAGTTAAATTGTGCGCGAAATTAAAGAAGAAACATCGGCAATTTCAGAATAGAATATAATATGCAAATATTTATCATTGAGCTGAATAAATGATTGTTATAAATTCGAGTGGTGATAAAAAGCAAACAAAAGCTGATTGGAAATGTGCCCAGAGAAAAAGTGAGAGCCAAATTGTGGGCAGCTGGCCAAACTCGAAATTAATTAAGTTAGCTTAAAGCTTTAATGTGCTTTTAACATTTCAGGCAGTTCGCCAAGAAAATAATGCAATTAAAGAGTTTCAATTTAAAGCTTCTAACGCAGGTTGAAGTAAAAAGTTCCTCCCAACTTTTTGTTTTTATTTAGTTAGTCAATAGTTTATGGATTTATTATAACTGCATTTATGTTCAGTTCAATTACTTTTCCAACTAAGTTCTTATTCATTCATTATCGATTGTCTAACTGAATATCTAAACTTGTTCATCTTTCGCTTAACTTTCGTTGCAACTTCCAGTTGGCTGCACTTTCGTCAGAGAATTCATTTGCTAGATTGGAGCATGCACCGCTTACTTTACCACAAAAAAAAGTTGAAACAAAAAAATTAAAAACACTATCAAATGAAATGCAGAAGAGCCACGCAAAACTATTTGCGAAATAAACATAAAAACCATTTAATCTTGAATGCATACAACAGTTTTCCGCACCGCAATTTACAGCATTCCCCCCCGCACCCTTCTGGCATTCAACAATTTTACGCAAGTAAATATTTTGGTTAAGTATACGCCATGTAATCTCCTGCGCACTCGCTTTTTCGCTGCTTCGCAAATGTCTTTGGCGTTTTGCGTTCTGTGTCTGTGTCTGTCGATTGCGTTTGCACGTTTTGTTTGACATTCAATAGTTTTCATTTCTCTGTGGCTGTCACATTCCCTTTCCCTTCCTCCCCCCTTCCCTTGGCTGCTCATTTAGAATTATTTTTATATGTTGCTTGCGGTTGTTGTTCTTCTTGTTTTATTGTTGCTGCTGTTGCTGTTCGGTTGTTCGGCTGTTTGGGGTTGAGTATTTTGCGGGTATTTTTATTGCATTTCGTTTTTATGCAGTTACAATGACAATTTCTGTTGTGTTCTGCACTTTGCACGCTTCGAGGGGCATCCAAAGCACACACAGATAACAAACGATGCTGATACGAAGAGGGAGAGAAGGAGAGAGGGCAGAAGGTCGCCAGGCTGAGATTTTATGCAACATTTTATGCGACATGACAGTCAACAGTACGCAGTACGCATCACCATCAGCATCATCAGCGTCATCATCATCAGCATCATCAACATCCGCATCATCGTTCCATGTATCTTTTATGTGTATGAGCTTGTCATTTGCATTATTTTCATTACATTTTATTGGACAGCTGTCGAGACTCTCTCCGCTCTTGTGTACTTAGTATGTTAGCAGTTTCTGTATGTGTGCGTTTGTGTATGTGTGTGGTATTAAAATTCAAAACTGTAACTGAAAATGCTTAAGACTTTTCCCAAGCAAGCTGCCACTCGAAGTGCCAAAGTTTGTGGCAAATGTTTTGCGTCTTCAAAAGTTACAACTTGTACGATGTTCTAATCTCTGTTCCATAAAAAATAAATAAACTAAAAAAGCAGCACGAACAGAAACACGAAAAAAACAAGTGCCAAAACATGTCACATGGAAACGTTTCTCCCCCCTCTTCAGTGCTTCACCTATAAATGAACCTTTGGCTTTGGCTTTGAGTTGTTTTTCCACAAACGTCGCTGCGAATAATTTACACAGAACAAACTTTTGACTAAGAAAACAAAATAAAAAAAAAAAGCGTCAGCCAACAACAAAAAATGAATATAAGAAGACAAAAAGATAAAGAGCGGAGTAAAAAAAAAGCATTTGCTGTGCCTTGACCAAAAGTGAAACAGAGGCAACCGCAAAGCGCCTTGAGTGCTAAGCTGGGCGTTGAACTGGGCGTGGCAGCGGCGACGACAACAACAGCAGCAGCGAAACAGCAAAGGCAAGAGCAACAAAAAACCAGTGAAAAAGGTAAGAAAAGTTATAAAAATTTTATGCTCAGCCAAAAGTGTATGAAATAATCCGTAGAGATTTTTATCTTGTTAAGCATGGAAATGTCCAACCAAGGCAAGGCAAGGCAAAGGCAAAGGCAGCTGCCTCTTCAAGTTGCCCCAAAACACAGAGATTCTCCTCCTCTCTCGAATTCTCTTTTTCTCAATCACAGCTCCTCCTTTTCCCACTCTCTCTCTCTTTCTCTTCGTCTTATCTTTGCTGGAAATCTTTGCAGCAGCTGCTGTAGGTTGTTTTTTACACAGGTAAAATACAGTAAAAAAAATTGCAGCAATGTTTTGTTTTGTTTTTTGCCTTTTCCTGTCTTTCTTACTTTGACACAAAAATTGGAAACTCTTACATTTTCCACTCCCCTCTTCACATTCATTAGCTGACAGGTCTAGGCCTCTTTCATCTTTTGCTGCTGTTGTCATTAATTCAATTTACTTTCTGCTGAGAGACTTCACCTGTTGTTGTTTAGCCGTTAGTCTGGCAGATTTATGGACTTGGCCAACAGTTTTACGTAGAGGCGTGAAGATTTTTGCCTAATTAAAGTCGCTTCGGGTCACTTACTTGCGGGACGAAAGACGATGTGAAGATATTACTTTTGGGAGCTTGGTTTTTGGGTTGTTTTTTGCGTACAAACTCCAAAGGGAGAAACCTCTGCTGAGAACTTACCTGTAATGAAAAAAAAAACACAGAAAGAACAAGAATAAGTAATTAGCGTAAATTAGTCAAAATGTTTATGAGAAGTGTGGCATATGAGAAAGTACTTATGCACTAAGCTGAGAGAGCTGGGAAAGTATCCAAAGACTACAGTTAAGTAAGACTTTAACAAGCTCAAACTTAATGGAGACCGGTTTAGTTACAGCATCTAAGCCAACAATCTATTAATAACTTTATCTATTTTAGTGAACAATTTGTAAGTCAACAAATTGCAATATAATTGAGACAAAAACTTGTGGAATTTGTTATGCAATTAATGTAGTAAACGAGAGGTAAAAAAGTATCACTAATACAATAATATATTCATTAAATTTTTATATTTTATAACTTATTTAGTTCCCAGACACCAATTGCTTTTGGCGGTAGTTTGAAAAACAATTTCGAGTTCCTTTTACTATCATCAATTTTGCAACTTGTCTCAAGTTGTACGCTTCAGGTGATTCAGAGAGAGGGAGAGAGAGACTTGCCAAATTCCTTCAATAGCATCATCAACACCAAAAACATGGCCACAAATCCTACAGTTTCATTGCTCTGCTCTATATGGGCATCAATCTCGCCTTGTCAGCGCCCAGTCAAGTTGTTGCCATTGTTGTCGGGTTGCTTGCTATCTTCTCTCCTTCTTTTTGTTGCTTTTTATTTCCACAAAAGCCGCCTTGATGACGTCTACTCTCTGTTTGCCGCTGTTGCTGCTGCTGCTTCTGTGACACTCCCACAACACGAAACCAGTTTTCCATTGCAGGGCAACACAAAAAAACAAAAAAAAAACAGGATTCTACTCGTTGTTTTTTTCTCCTTTGTGCCTTAAGGCTAAATTCATTGTCAAAGTCGCAAGAGCAGCAGCAAAAGCAGCAGCAACAGCAGCGCCTACAAAAACCTATGTCATCAGACAAAAGAGTTGAAAACTTTGAAACTGCTGTTGCTGCAGTCGATGTCGCTGCTCCTAGAACGCCCACAATGACACGCCCCGTCTCCATCTTCCACCCGCATAGAGAGAATCTTCTAGGAGACACAGTGCATTTGTCTTTTGGGAGGCACTGTGAACTCCCTCAAGCGACTCCGACTGCGACTGACTAAACTGACTCAATGACTGACTGTATGAGTCAATGCTGTGAATCTGTCTCCTCCTCCTCCTCCTCATCCTCATCCTCTTGCTGTGGTTTGCTTGGCTACACTTTGATTGATGATTCCGAATTAGCGACAAGGCGGCGCACTGAAACTAAGCAGGAAAAATGTACGAAAGATCTTTTAGCTCATGCTCATGTCTTGTCTTGTTTTTGTTTTTCGCTTTTCGTCTTTTCTCTCGCTGTTTCTTAGATAATAAAAAATGCGTACACATAAGTTTTCTGACAACGGAGCAACGACCGCCTCTTCTTTTACATCTCCCCACATATCTCCCATGTGGTGCTCTCCGTTAATGATGTGGCCGTGTCTTGATCAATACTGGACAACTTGATGCGCAGTAGAGCTTAGATAAGCTGCCGAGTTCATAGTTCGCTTGGAATTCTCGTGTTTGGAATTAGCAACGTGTGTAGTAAAAATGTCTATAAGTATTTTTTTTTTTTTGGGGGGAGCTTTCAATTAACTCTTTGTACATTTAATGATTCAATTCAAATGATTTGGCTTTGTTCACTAAACTATGAATAACTCAACGATTCTGTGTGTCATTGAGGATTCTTTTTGGTTGCAACATCATCATCATCATCATCATCATCATAATTATGGTCATCGTAATGAGCGTAGCAGCGACCGCAGCTGTGTGTGTTGTCTGTCATTACAAATTAGTTTGAGTTACGCTATTTTTATATGACTCGGACTCGCCTCTGCCTTTTTGTGGTTTTTGTGGTATGCCCCATCAGGTGCCAAAAGCGAGGCGCTACATTCGCAATTAGCCATGTACATAGCCTTTTTGATGGCTGTGCTGAAAGGCCGATCTCCGAGAACTGGGCTAAACAGAGATGGCGAACCGAAAGAGAGATAGCCAGATATACATGCTATATACAAATGAGACAAGCAGCTGCTTGTAGAAGATTCGAAAGAATCTCAAAGACGCTGCTAGATTCAACTAGTTCCACTTGAGAGTCGCCGAGCTATGCGTATTTATTTTTTGTGTGCATACCCGGTAACCCTAGGTTAGTTGGGTATAACTAGTGGTTAAAAAAGAGAAGCAAAGAGTACATTAAAATATCTCTGTAATTTTGTCTTTATATTCATCTGTGTAAGCAATAAAATATAAAATTCTAAAACAGTTGTTTAAAGAGAGAAAAATATCTAGATTGTACAAATTTTGATCTAAGTTTTTTTTTCGAATTTTTAGGTTGAAACAATCTTAAATCAAGATTTGTAAGCTAAATACACATTTCAAAATTAAAATCTTGATTCAAGAATGTTTTATTCTAGATTGAAAAGCAGATTGGAAATCATGATTCTTGATTTAAGCATGTTTTTTCTTTCTGTGTATTTACTACAAATATGACAGCAATATTCCTTCATGCTTCTATCTAGATCAAGTCAAAAAATGTAAGAATTTGATTCCGCAGCATAATATAAATATTTAAAATAATAATTATAATAAAAATTGAATTGTGAAACATAATATCAATTTTTTTAAATGATGATTATAATTTTCTCCTCTTCTTTAAGATTGTAATAAGATTGAATATTGTAAAACATATTAGATTTTAAATATTAATTATAATTTACTGTCTTTAAGAATTGTATTGTGAAATATAACAGTTTTGTAAATTATATTTATAAATTTCGTCTCTTCTTTAATATTGAGCAGCGGGTATTGCACAGTCGAGTTTACTCCACTTAAGCTTTTTTTATTTGTTTTTCTTTTTTATGTTGCAGCTGCCTATTGTTGCCTCACTGTTTGCCACACTCATAGCACCCCCACCAACGGTGGCAACGAGGCATCTGCCTACATTTTTATTTAATTCTACATTTCATAACTGTCAAGTGTTGCTTCCTGCCTCCGTCCGTCCGTCCCGTTGCCGTTGCCATTTCCTGTCCTGCTCAAGCACGTAAATTTTTATTAGACTCTTGCGAGTCGGCTGCGTTTGGGCACAACAAATGACGGCATCATTAGACAATTTAGGTGTCGCCTCTTGTTGATTGAATAAATTATAGCCACTCGCGCGTGCATATTCAAAACAAAAAAAAACAAGCAGCGACTTTTCTTCATTTTGATATGCAAATAAACACTGAGAGAGAGAGAAAAGCATATATACTTTGCTCACCTGCAGACATAGACCGGAAATAGCTATTTATACGCCCATCGTTGCTGATCGGATCGTGTCACAACATTTGCATACGTTTTTCCCAGCAGCTAAGACTAAAGCAAATCCTGGACTGTCTCTCGTATCTCTCTGTCGACCACTTTCACTGTCGTTGACCGGGTTTATTGCACTCGCAATTTTCACAGCGCATTTCTTCTTCCACTGGTTATTCCGGTTCTTCAAATGCGCGCCGGTCTGTGACGAGTGCCAAGTGCCTGCCGACTGTCGATTGCCAACTGCCTACTACAACCAACAATCACAACAACAACAACAACAACAACTAAGACTACCAATTGCCTCGTGGCTTCGGTGTCATAATCAGTCCAGACTCAGACACAAACACGGCCCAAACCCCGCCCCGGGACTGGTTAACAACCAAGCAAAGCAAAGCAAGGCAAGGCAAAGCGAAGCCAAGTCAACGTGGTCTTTATGTAAGCCACATCGCTGGCTTTGAGAGCTCAAGTGCTTTTTGGACGATGACTCGAGTGACGATGGCGATGCCGATGACTTCAGCAAAGTCAGCCTCGACTCAAGGACAAATCGCTTGAAGCGTGCAAAATGTTCTGGCGTTGTTTGTAGATTCTAAGTAGATTGTTTCAGCTTCGATTTTCGATGTTGATTTCGATTTCTGACAGGCCTTTTCAAATCAAAGCACAACCCGCAGAAATACCCTATAAGAACAGTGAATTTAAAGGGTATTCCAAACTCAGTTTAAACATTTATATTTATTACTTTTACAGCGCAACGCAAATGTCACATTGAACCCAAAAAGATTTGCTTGATTAATTATTTAGTGTGCGCTTTGTGTTATTCTCGTTCTTTTTTTGTTTTGTTTGCTGATATTTAATCTCTGATGATTGACTTATTACAAATTGGAAGCGAAATATGCACGAAAAGAGAATTAATTTATAATTAATAATCACAGCGTTTAGCGAGTGTAACTAAAAACGTTGTAGGCACTCATTAGTCGCTGTCATTTCTGTTGCCGTGAATCAACAATATTCGGTTTTTGTTTTTTTTTGGTTTCGATTTCGTTGTTCGATCTATTTCTGTTTGCGGCTTGTCTGCGTTTTAATGATGGGTTCTCATTGGTTTTCCTCTGTGCCCAGCAGGAAGCCCACAGTTATTATTTTAATTAACCTAATGAACAGAGTTCAGATTTGGATTTGTGTATTTTGGTATTGGATTTAGCTTTGGGTTTCGTTTGCGAAGCCAAAGTAATTTTGCGGCCTTTTCGCTTATCAAACAATTAGTGCTGGCAGTTTGCTTAGCTAAGCCGAAAATATAATGGAATCTTAGATTTCAAAATCTATGCCTCAAGATGGAGATTTCTGATGGCATCTCTTGACAATCTCTCAAAGTATTTGCATTGGTTTTTGACACCTTCACCGGAGGCCAAAAATCAACTAACATTAAATTTATTCACTCAACTGTATTCAACGTCATTTGTTGCAGTCACAGCAAAACACACACACACAGAGAGACATTCTCTAAGTTTTTCATATTTGTGTGCTCATCAAGTCTTATGACACATCAAGTCAAGTCGATGAGTTGAGAGCGAGGGAGCGAGGGAGTTAGAGGAAGATATTCCCAAATGAACGACTGGCAAATTGTAGAGTTATGTGCTCTGCACATCATATAAATTATGCCTCAGTGTGTGTGTGTGTGTGTTTGTGTGTGTCAGAAACTTCTCGGTTTGTCTTCTTGAAGTGCGAATGACGTCTGTGATGTTGTCGTAACTATGAATTGCATTTCAAGTGCAATTCCGTGCTATGTTTATGCATTTGCGGACAGCTGCTAATGCCAAGCGGATGCAGAAGAGCCACAATAACAACAACAAAACAACAACAACAAGAATCATCTTTCTCTCAGTTCGCACTTCCACAGATGCTGCTGCAGATTAGATTAGCTGTTGCCTGCTTGCAACAGCTGCCTCAGCTGCCTCAACCGAGCTGAGATGTGGCCTACTTTCGGATCTCTGCAGATAAATGTAACAAGCCTTAATTCGAGCTCAATTTGTGGTGCTAAAAAGCAACAAAAGTTTCACTTTATGTCAGTCCCTTTACTTTAGCTGTTAACTGTCTAAAGTGCTTTGCGAATTTGCAAGGTCTTTTCTTTCCACTTTGATTGAGATAAAAGATATGGCTTAAAATAGTGCTTAATTTGCAGAGCTATTTGATTTCGATTTGAGAAGCTCTTCTCATCTAAATTGTTGCCAAAAAAAAAAAGTATTTTTAAAGGTGATGTATTTTTAAATTAATTTATTTGGTTATAGATGTACTACATGGCACATGAGACTCTATTAAAGTATCTGCTTTAGAATAGTGCTTAAGTTACAAATATTTGACATATTTGCTTCCAAATTTCTGCTGAATTTTTTCTAAAAAATATACAACATTTACTTGGTTTTGTTTGCCCATTAAAATACAATTCAATAGCTTAACTTTAAACTGTCAAAGTTGCTCATAAATATTCAAATTTCCCATTGAAATATAGCGTATAAAACGTAATCTCGAATGGCATTAAACATAGTTAGTGTTGAGCTATAAGAGAGACAAGCTTTCGCACACAATTACCACCCAAAGGGGATTGCATATTTACCCTCTCTCTCTCTCTCTCTTTCGCTCTCTCTTCCCTCATGGTAAACTGGGAACATTCCCAAAAAACTCGAGTTTAAAATTAATTAATGCTCTGTTGGCCATGTTCAACCAAAATTGACACATAACATTTTTCGGTCTTTTATTATCAGCTTGTTTAGGTCTTTTTGCCAAAGTGTGTTGTTATGTGTCATACACACACACACACACACACACCCACACACACGCACACAATTTCCCTCAAACTGTCGAGACATTTAATAAATTTTCATGCAAAGCATTTTGCGTTTATCCAGCGTGCAACGAACCACGCCTGTCAAGTCTGCCCAGAAAGGAAGAGTGAGAGCTCATCGCCAAAGTCTTTAATTAATATTTTATTCATGCCAGTGCACCACAGAAAATAAAAAAGAGAGAACCCAAAATACAAAAAAACAAGGACAAGTGGAAAGAAAGCCAAACTCTGGCCACACTGACAGCAACTGCCGCATAATTAACAACAATTTGGGGTATTTAAAAAATAAACGAGAGCAGCAAAAGGGAGCGGCGAGCAAAATGTATGTCCACATGACGCACATGGGGCATGCAACTTGAGCCTGGGGTGACAATATAAATTTATGTGCCAAGGCGAAACTTGTGCGAAAGAGTTCTCAACTCAAGTTATCTGAATTTATCTCATCTCAGTTGCAACTGCAGATGCTAAATCAAAGCTGTTTGCTTTTTGTGTTTGTATCTTAAAGATACTTTATGCTGTGTCATGGGCAAATGGGCGCAGCACTTCGACATCTCGCATACCTCTCATTTGCTTGCTTGTTGATTGGCAGCCAATAAAAAGGCTAAAAGCAGACAAAGCTCAACTCATAGATAGAGAGAGAAAGAGAGAGAGAGAGAGAAGTACGCACACAATGAGACGAGTTTGGCAGGCAAGTGACAGTAACATACATCAAGATAGACAACAAAATATTTGGTTGTGCCACACACACACACACATACATATGTAAACACACAAAGTTAGCAACAAAAACTTTTCCTGATTGAAGCTCACAAATGGCAAGTCAAACTTCGATGCGTGTGTGTGTGATTGTGTTTTGTGGGTGTGTGTGTGTGTGTGTGACAGCTGCCGCCATTTCATTTTGTGATATGCCACAGCCACAGCGCGATAAAAAGGGGTTTCCCTCCGCCCCCTCTCGAGCCTACACACTTCTAATTGGTTTAGGCAGCAGCTTTGGGCGCTTATCTTATCACAGACCTAATTGCCATTGGCTGTGGCCAACAAGCTGCAACAACAACAACTGCCTGCCTAACTGACAGTTATCACAAAACTTGCCGCATATTCATGCAACACACAACATATTATATATCTCTAATGAGTTGCGAGTTGACTCAAAACTTTTTCTCTATGTGCAACTCGGTGTCGCCACATTTGACGAGCTTTTAATGAACTGTATCCATGTGGCAAAAGGCAAAGTCAACCTGATCATCTCTGCATCATGTGCGGGCTGCGTTTGTGGCCAAGCAATGCGTTAATTAACATTTGGTTAGCCCAAAAGCCACCAGTTAATACGTGATGAGCTTAACGAAAGGGAAAGGGAGAGGAGGAGTTAAAGGGAGCGTTGACAGCCTGCTGCTGTATGATATTAATAAATTATATATACACCAAGAAGCATCCACTTTTGACAAGGAAAAACCAAACACAAGGTGAATTAATTTAATTATTTAGACAGTCAGTTTATATGTCATCAATACTGAAGACATTTCACAATACAAATCATTTGATAAATGTCTCGTGATTGTCAACTCGTTTTCAAATATCACTTAAAAGAGCACGAACATTTATCCAACTAACAACAATGCTAGACAAAACATGCACAAAATTTGCTTATCACTCTATCGATAAATACTTCCTGAGCTATTAGTTTGCATAACTTTTAAATCAATCCGAATTCTGTATAGATAAATCTTTGTATTCTCATCTGCATGCAAGCCACACACATGTATTTTTCATATTTGATGCGAGTGATTTGAATGCTTTCAGCACTTTGATTCATTTGAATGTATCTTGCACTTGATAAAAAATACATACACATGCACATTTATATCTATGTATATTTATATATGGATAAAAAGAAAAGGTCGAGAGCAGCAAAAAAATTTGCATAAAATTCATATGAAAAGTTGTGTGTCTTATAAATCAATTCACTTGCCATAAAATACGTAAGTGATTTTTTGTTCTTCTCTTCGGTTCTCTTCACTGGATTGTGCGCAATTTGATTTGTTGATATTTAAGCCTTATATAATTATTTTTTGTTTTTCTCCCGCATGTGATTTACACACAGCTTGTCATATATTTATGAGGTCGCCGTTGCTTTCTGTGCCACGAGCGTGTTTACCTTCCATTGACTGGGCATGATTTATTTCGCACATATATCGCATATATATAAATATATATATACTCCACTTATTATATAGTATTCTCATATTTATGGTTGGGAATTTGTGCAGTGCAGTTTTTGTACTTTTGTCAATACGAGTTTCGGTTTTCATTTTAATTGGAAATTGGAAATTTTTGTGGCATTTTAATACGTAAATTTTCCAAACTGTATAACTGTATTTTTCCCCAATGCTAATGGGAATTTTATTCACTTGTCAGCTTTACTTTTTTTTACTTAGTTTAAGCTGGTGTGCAAACATTTTCCTAATAATTATTTAAAAACTTTTTGATTTTCGGCTGGCAATTTGAGTATTTTAAGCTGTCGAGAAAAGCTGCCAATAAAATCGCTGGAAAAGTTAAACAAAACTCGCAAAGCATAACTTCTTACACAATGAAAATGAAAAACAAATAAAATTGCCAAACCAACAGTCAAAAATTTTTCTACCAAACGGAAGTGACATTATGTGGGCGTGGCCGGGCACGACAAGCTCCAAGGCATTTTCAATGGGGGGAGCGGGGAGGAAGGAACCTCATTTCAAATTCAAGAGAAATTGTATGCAAATTGTGAATTATGTAATGCGAGCGAAGGTATAATTAAATTCTTTAACAAAATATTATGCAAATTTATTGAATGTGGGCGACAGCAGCGAAGGCAAAAGAATTTATGCAGAATATTTGATGGCTCCTTTGAGGGCCTTAGAAACTCTGCGACAGTTGCCTTTATCTAGCGCATATTTTAGCCAAGAAAATAATGGTCGAAGGCATTTATAAAGATGCTGGATAAAAATTAAAGCAATTAAGTAACATATTTAAGTGCTTTGTGAGTGTTTTTCCGATATAAAGGGAGTTGTTTTTTTTTCTTTGTTTTTTAATGCTTTAAGCAGTGTGGTAGGCATCGTTTAAATATTGATTTTTAATTATTTTAAGCAGCCAGCGCAACGCCACAAAGTATGCAACACTCGACTGCGCGCACACACACATCCACACACACACACATTTGTAGTGGTGTGTGTGTGTGCTGAGAGACGTTTGAACGCAACTCGCACCTCACACTTGGGTGGCTCACCTCGAGGGTTGCTCTCGCTGTGTTAATGGCAAGTTGCGGAGAACTGTGGGCGTGAATGTGGAGTGTAAGGACATGGAGGAGGCTGTGTGGGGAGGGAGTGAAGAGGGTAGGGTTGGGGTTGTGCGTGTGTTTTGTTTTTAGCTCAACACTTTACAAGGCCCACAACACGGTGGCTGATGCCCGATGCTGATGCTGCTCTCGTGAGCCTCTTAAATGTCACAATGCTGATGCTCTGGGGTTGGCACTTGGTCCAACCCTCGTTGCAAGGGTTTCTCCCACCAGAGTCGAGTGGGTCGCTGACTCTCTCTCTCTCTCTCTCTCTTCCATGTTTGGTGCGTACGTAGCATGTACAATATGTAATATGCATGAGGTTTGTGCCATTATTTTGCACTTGCCACGACACACACACAACGACCCTGACCCCAAGCATTTGTGCCCCGCCTTTGTACTTGTTCATTTCCTATGTCTTCCTGTCGCCCCTTTCATCACTCGCATATGCTTCTTTTTCTGTTTTCTCTTTACTGTATTTGATTTGTTTTAAGCAGTAAACTATAAATGAGACGAACAACATTTCGCAGGCACTGTGCGTTAAACGTTGCCAAACTTCACACCGGAGCAATTGATTCCGATTTCGATGTCGATTCTGTCTTCCTGTCGCCCCTTTCATCACTCTTTTTTTCTGTTTTTTATTGTATCTGTTTTTTGTTTTCTCTCTACTGTATTTGATTTGTTTTAAGCAGCAACTATAAATGAGACCAACAACGTTTCGCAGGCACTGTGCGTTAAACGTTGCCAAACTTCACACCGGCGCAATCGATTCCGATTTCGATGTCGATTCCACAAAACTGTAACAGATGCTGGCCACGTGTCGGGGCGCGGCTTAAAATGAAACACACAAAACGACCAGAGACCAGAGACTAGAGACCCGAACTGAGTCCGATTCCCAGACCCAGTCTCGTAATTGGATGAGGATGATGATGATGCTGTGGCTGAGGCTGAGGGCAGCCAAAAACAAATAAATAGTCAAACAGCATTCGGTCTGTGAGTGAAATACAAATAACATTTAATACGAAAAGGAAATTGTCTATGCGAGGCAAGGACTCGACTCGATTCCAGCTCGTAATCAAAGGGAATTAGTTGGCCAACAGACACACACACACATATATAGAAATACATTTACACTCACACCCACGCAATTCGTGTGTGTTCGTGATTGGTATTTTCATTAGATTTTTCAAGTGATGCTCGAAATGAGTTTCATCGAGTTGAGCTGATGTGTTGCAAATACACAAAATTAACACACCTTGCAACGTCCTCAAGTGCATTAAACCCGCTTAAGGCTTTAATTGAATTACACACATACCCACACAAATAAGTACATTAATTGCAATTTAATATGTGCATGAAAAAGAGATGAGCAGAAACGATACTATAAAAATTGATGGCTAAATCGTGCTGCCTGCTGCCGAGTTGAAGGTCGTCCAAGTAAATATGGCAAATACGACTGCATCAAAAAGCAAAAACAAAATACAATAACAATGTAAAACTAAATAAATAAATGAGCAAAAGTCTGGCGGCCATTAAAAATCCACATTAAACATTATTGGCAAGGCAATGGCGCTAAAATTAAACAACAAATTTGCATTTGCCACCAGAACGAATCGAAACATACCCTTTACAATCCATTAAATACGCTTTAAAAAAAAGTAATAAATACTAACATGTGTTTTAACAGCAGCAATAAATTGATTAGAGCTCAATGACAACAACTTAAAAACCTCTTAACGGAATGTAATCGATTTCAGAGTTGCTTAACAGTGAGAAATCATTAACATAATTATGGGCAATAACAGAGCTGTAAACTTATAATGTTAAAATTTAAAAGGGAGTGACAAGAGAGATATTGGAGGCATTGATGATATTAATCTGTTAGATGAGATACTTGAATTATATTGTTTTAGCACATTTCTGAATTGCTTTACAGCGGGAAATCATTAACATAAGTAAGAGCTGTAAACTTATAATGTTAAAATTTGAAAGCGAGTGTTCAGGATTAATTAAGAGATATATTGGTGGCATTGAAAATATTAATCTGTTCAATACTATGGAATACATATTTGAATTAAAATTTTTGCAACGTTTAAAAATTAAATTACAGCCGGAAATCATTAACATAATTATGTGCAATAACAGAGCTGTAAACTTATAATGTTAAAATTTAAAAGCGAGTGTTTAGGATTAAAGATATAAATCTGTTAGATGAAATACGTGAATTATATTATTTTAGCACATTTCTGAATTGTTTTACAGCGGGAAATCATTAACATAAGTAAGAGCTGTAAACTTATAATGTTAAAATTTTAAACCGAATGTTCAGGATTAAGAGAGATATTGGTGGTATTAGAGATATAAATCTGTTAGATGAAATACTTGATTTCCAATTTAACAACATTTCAGTATTGTTTTACAACGGGAATCCATTAACATAATTATGTGCAATAACAGAGCTGTAAACTTATAATGTTAAAATTTAAAAGCGCATGTTGGGGAATATTCAAGAGATATATTAGTGGCAGTAAAGATATTAATCTGTTAGATGGAAAACTTGAATTCAATTTTTACAACATTTCAACATTGATTTACAGCGGGAAATCATTAACATAAGTATATGCTATAACAGAGCTGTGAACTTATAATGTAACAACTTAAAAGCTCATGCTTAAGAGATCTATTAATCAGTTTGATAATTCGTCACATTTAAATAAATAAATTTAGCACATTTGAGAGCGGCTTGTTGACTGGTTTAACACCTTTTAAACGCAACAACATGATATCATGCGTTAACAATGCAATTTATTAAATGTATAAAAATCGCAGCAGCAACAGTATGATTTAAATTGATTTTTTACAATAATTAAACAGCCATAAAGGGAGCCGAAGGTCAGCGACAACAAGCGGCCGTAAAGGTCAGAGTGTGTCAGGTGCAGATGATGTTGATGATGATGATGATGTCACACTTTTTTTTATGGCCACTGTAAGTTAACAATAGCACTGAGGGGGAGGGGGGTAAACTGGCGCCTGACCAGACCTGTGTTGCATCTTCATTTATCTTTAGACTGCAACTCGCCTCGTTCACCTTGCCAGAAGCGCGAGCTGGCGTTTTATGCTAATTGGATACAATGAATGCAAAGTAAACACAATTTTCCTTAGCTGCCAACAATGGCAACAAAATTTGCACATCGCCAATAAATTAAATTCATCGATTTGGGACGCATGCGATTTTTACGCGCGTTTTAAAACGCTCGCGACTATTATATTATATATTTTGTGCTCGTTTCACAATTGTTCGCTTCAAATGTTTCGCATTTCAGAATTTATCGCAAAAAATCGTGTAAATATGCACACAGGGCGTTCAATTGTTGTTATACACATTGTTGTTGCTGTTGTTCAGCTGTGAACTGTGTGGCGCAATTAATTGTTGTTTAATTGAATTTGCATAAATTACGCATGGATTTCAATTAGAATAGAATTTTGTGGCGTGCTCCGGCTAAATTGCTTAAATCAATGAATCAATTTTAGATTGCTCATTGATAAGGCGAATTGAACAAGACCGAGGAATGCGAACTTCCGGCTTTCAAATGAATTATTTCGACAGATTTATAGCAAAGGGAAGTGAAAATAAAATTATTTTGCCACAATGCAATTGTGATGGGAATGCAGCGAAAGATTGTAAATAAAATGTATTAAACATTTCTGAAAATTCGAAATTCCCTAAACAAACATGGAACAATTTCAAAAGTGATTTATAAAAAGCATTTCAGTTTCGATAAATTGTAATAATTTTAGATATTCAACATTGGATTAAGTTTAAGAAAAAAGAACTTAAGAACTTTTAGATTAAATAGTGTTGGAATACACGTAAAGTTGAGCATCTGAATCCCTGAGCAAATCGAATTGATTTTATGAAAGAAGAACTTAAGAACTTTTAAATAAAATAGTGCTGGAGAACATGTAAAATCAATACATTGTTGAGCATCTGAATCCCTGAACAAATCGAATTGACTTTAAGAAATATGAACTTAAGAACTTTTAGATAAAATAGTGTTAGAAAACACGTAAAGTTGAGCATCTGAATCCCTGAACAAATCGAATTGATTTTATAGCAAGCTAAAGGTGTCAAAGCAATAAGATTGAAGTGCCACTAAGCAATCGATCAATCAGATAAACAATTTCATATACTTAAGCCACCTCTTGGCAGATACTTTAGCTATTATGCACTTCATCATCACTAACCTCGAGCAGTTGCCTCTTATATTTGCCAATTTCAATCGCAAATATCTCTGTAAACGATACTAAGTTGCATGTTTAACTATTTATAGCCTCGATGAGAGGTGAGTAGCCTCTCAACTCTGATGATATTTTATGCAATTGTTAGAATAACTACACATTTTTTTGTTGCTATTTCCTGCATTGTAAACATTGCAGGTTACTCAATACAAAAATATTTTCATAAGCAGAGGTGGAAAAAATAAAAAAATAAAAACAAATGTGGCAACAGAAAAAAGGCGATTAAATAAAGCAAACAAATATGAAAAATACGACAACGACAATAAAATGCAAATTTAGTGGTCCAGCAACAACAACACTAAACAGAAATTTAAATAAACTAAAAAAATATAAGCCGGCCGCATAAATTAAAAAAACGAAAAAAACAAGCTGGCAAGAAAAAAACAAGAGAAAAACAATAACAAACTGAGGCGACACTAACGGCCGGCTATAAAAACCGTTGACGTTCTACACAGCAGAGGAGGAGACAAGGGGGAAAGCTAGGGGGAGTGTGGAATGTGTGAGAATGCCGAAAGAGAAGCACGTAACACGTGGGCGTGAAATTGAGAGCGAAACGAACTATGAAACATAAGAGACGAGATGGAATGGAACTAACTACAAGTGCGGCTGCAATTGCCGTTTACCGTTGTCGTTTGCCGCTGCCGTCAACGAAAGCAACAACAAAAGCATGCCATAAAACCTGTTACAATTTGGTTGCGTCTACTGCGCGACTGCGACGCCGACAGCGACAGCGACTGCGACTGCGTCTGCTGACTCACTGCGCAGGCGTGCGGCGCTCAGCTAATTGCGGCTCGTGTGAGTGACACTAGCGATTAGCGTCGCTGTCGCTGTCAACGTCGACGTCGCTGTTATCGCTGACGTCGCCAGTTGAACCGAATAATTTGCATGAAACTTTTTAACTTTTTTTTTATTACTCTGCTTTGCGGAGGGTCGTTCACATTGCCGTAGGTTGCGATCACTCTCGAACTCAACTCGATACTCGATACACTTGTTTTTGAGTTACTCGTATTAGCATCTAACATACTCGTATTTAGCGAGTACTCGAAAATTAATTTCACATTTGGAATGTGGTGCAATTTGTGTACTTCGATTTAATCGCTTCGCTTCATCTTTAATTTGCTGTTTTTTTTAGCTAAAAGTAAATGTTTCAAGCATTCGACAAAACACGCCCAACATTTAATGTGAATTTAATTTGCTGGGGAGTTTCGATTAATTTCAAGTTGGGTTTTATTTTTTTGCTCTTTACTGCCCAGTAGCAAGCACACAGAAAAGCAGCTTAAAAAAGCTCATGAAATACACATATAGAAGTAATCGGAGCTAATTATAATGAAATCGAGTGCTCCTTATCAGCTACAGCTCTAGAAATGTGTCGCGTCGCGCCTTCAATTTCGAATGTGCGCCATTTATCAATATCAAGCAGTAAATCTTTATTTGCTGCGCTGCAATCACACATAAACACACACACACACAAACACACACAGTCACATATAGCGCCACACACTTATACTTAGGCAAATACAAGAGGTACATTAGCTGAGCTTAGCGAGGGTGGTTTGAAAGTTATCGAATACATTAAATAAAATGACATAATATCATTAGAATACATTTGTCACAGTTTATTTGAGAACGTGACGAATTTGTTTATATTTGACGAGGAAGCAGAAAACAAATTGTTGTTCAATGATTTTTGTTTATTTATTTATCAAATTTAGGAATTTGAGATAAACACAAAATGATGCAAAACTAATTGGATGACACAAACATTTTTTAAAGAAGGCTGAGCAAATTAAAATTGTATATTCTGAATATCATATCATATTCTGTTACTCAAATAAATTTTAACTGTACTCGTTTTCAAAATGAGATGTTCTTTAAAAAACTTCATCTTGTGTTAGATCGATAAAAGATGGTTTTACTGGGATATATCAATTGTGTGATATTTGGAATATCGTATCATCTCGTGTTCTTTAAAAATCTTCAACTTGAGTTAAATCTATAAAATATGCAATTGTGTGATATTTTGAATATCGTATCAAATATAATTGAACTAAAGTCTTATTCAAAATAATATTTTCTTCAAAAAATTTCATCGATAACAACTGTTTTTACTCGGATAAAGCAATTGCAAATAATCGATTCCAGATTCTAAGCTTTACTTGTACAAAATTCACTATCACTTAAGGTTTAACTTTAACTTGGCTCTCAACATAATTTTAAATTATTTGGTTATTTAATTAATGTGATTACAGTGGATCACATTAGAGAGAAATTGCCGCTCTTAGAGTGAAAGCTTTCGGATTAGCGAATCGCTCTGCAATTATGATAAGTGCGCTCAGTTTTGGTAACTCATGAAGCCGCCCCCCTCGATAAAGAGATATATAGATGCGATACTACAGAGTGAACAGAATTTGAATAAGCCACGAGGTTTCCTCTCTCTCACTATCTCTATCTTTGCTTTGGCTCTGCTCTGTGTTTGCTATTTATTGCGTCTCTGCTTTGTCAGCCATTTTCATCAATCAACGTGCGTTGCAGGGAGGCAGAGAGGGGAGTGGCAACGGCAGCAAAATTTTAAATCAACTTTAATTGAAATAAATTGTCATATCATTTGCTCTGTAAATGGAAATATGGACAACATCAACGCGAAGAAGACGAGGAAAATATGTGGGCTACATTACGTGAATATCTCTCTTATCTGCGGGTCTCTCCCTCCTCTCCCCTCTCTAGTTTTTCTACGCTCGAGTGCTACTTAAAAGTGCCCCTAAATTAGAGCTATCAATCAAACAAATTGAAAATATTGAAATATTGTTGTATTAGCCGAAAGAGAGAAAAGAATTCTCGACATGAAATTGATGGACAATTGTAAAAGTAAAAGTAAAAGTTAAAGGCAAAAAAATAGCTGCTGAAATTTAAGTGAAAGCCAGAGAAGAGAAAAACATCTAATGGATTTCAAATATTTGTTTTTTCGACAACCTTCAACGATGATTGCGTTCAAACAATAAGAAAATAATTCATAAAAGTTAGTCATAAAACTAGAGGAATATCAAGATCTGTTGGGTAAAAAAAAGTTTACCAACTTTGCGCTCAACTGCACACGCACAATGGAAAACACAGAGATATACGTATGTATATGTAAATCTATATAACCCTTGCATCCCCTTCCCCTTGGGGTTTTACAATTACGATTCAGTTTATGCAATTTATGTGCAATTTTTCAATTGCCACTCCGACAAACGGAAAAACCGGAAGATTTCGTTTGATGCAACTCAACTCAGCTCAGCTCTTTTATTATTTTTCACAATTTTCTTTCTTTGTTTTTTTTTTATAGGCATATTGTCACGTTGTAATTAGAGTCACATAACTTTATGAGCTGTCTCGTTTATGTTATGTGCAAAATATAGTCGACTAAAGTTTTTAATTGCAATTAATTAGAATGACATTTGGAAAACTGCTGAAACATCAAGAGTGACGACATTCAGCTATTAAATACATATTTCAGTAAACTGATTGTCGTTGAATTATGAAATGCAATTAGCAGTTGATTAAACTTTTAGTCCAAGTTGAGGACAATAATTGAGTTATTGGAACATTTATTAATAGCTAAAGTATGACATATTCTTGAGATACTTTTTCAATATCATTGTAAAATGCTACTTGTTTGATTAATTAACAAAGTTCAACTGCTGAACTCTTAAGCACCACATAAGATGACTTGATTAATTGCAAAAGTTAAAGCAAACTCTTAAAAGTTCGATTTAATAAAAGACACCAAATATTTATAAGACACAAAACTGTTTTCTGTTATTAATTACGCTATTAATTTAGTGCTGGAAATCTAGACTTTGATTAAACTAGAACGAATGGCATGCAATGAATTTCTTGGAACATCACTTCTATGATGATAGTTTGCATTAATCTCTGTGGTCGTTAGACCGAATTTCAGAGGAATGACATCTCTTTATCTGAATCCATTAGCATTCAGCGATTTCTGCAGTGAATTTATACCGCCCAAGATGTCAATAAAGTTATTTATTATGATGCAAAACTGGTGTACCCTCTATAACATAAAGTTGGCAGATAATACAAACTATTCACGAGATGCCAACATCTGATTAACTGGGCCAACACACACGCTCTTGTTCAAGTCGCGATACATCAAAAGCCAACATCGTTTTATGGCTGACATCATACAAAACTAGACATTAGATGATTATCTTTAGCCACAAGAGAAGACACTGACTTTTAGTTCCATTTATCACCATCGAAGCGAATTTTGTCTTTGTTTTTGTCTTGTTTTTTGTTAAGCTACGGTCAACTTCCTTATCAATCATGAAAGATTTACATTTGAATGGGAAACGTACCTGCTAAAAACTGCTCAAATATAAATAATATGCGAAATCCAACATTTAACTCAAATTATGAAAAATTATGGTTGACGAAATTTGCATAAATTGCAAATATCAACAAAATTGTGTTTTGTTTTATTCCGAAATCTTTTGCGTACTTAAATTACGTGGGAAAATGTTGAAAGCGAGCAACGGGGCGTCAAAAGTTGACACATGAATGTGTATCATTTGATATAGGGAATCGACAATATGCTACAGTGAAAGCTGGCTAAATGGAGAGTAAAATAAATGTATATAATTTTGTGTGGCAATTGGAAGTTGAGTTCGCCTCTTAAATCTGTCAAACTGCCAACTTGTTACCAATAAATAAATCTGGGCGTTATCGGCAGCTGTCCATTGCATCGAGCTTTCACTGTAAATTGATTACAAAGTGAGCTAAGCCTCGACTACGTCACAAGAGCGGCGACTCGATAAAAAGTATCAACAAATTGAAAGCCGCAAGTCGACCCGCATTTGAGGCTATCAAATTACCAGACCCCCCTCAAAGAGAGTGAGAGAGCGAGATGGGGAGAATAACGTTTAACACTCTCGAAACTGAAGACAATGTAAACAATTTACGCGCATTGTCAAAAAATGAAGAGAAGAAGAAGCAGCAGCAAGCAGCAAAGTCAACAAAGATGAGGGGGAAAGGAGCAAAGCGAGCAAATTGTAGGCACACGTGTGAATACGACGTTTAACGTTGTTTGTTGTTGTCTATGCAAATAGATAAACAAATCCAAAAACAGACAAGCAGACTGTCAGCTGTGAGTGAGACAGAGAGAGTGCGAATGGCAAACACACACTCGACGCCAAAGAATTCGGAGCTGCGCTTTTAATTGAGAGTGAAAACAAAAAGCATGTAAACGCAAGAAAGAGAAGAGGAAGCAGAGAAGAGGAGGAGAAGATGGCGACTTGTAAACGGCAGCTTAGCCAAACACACGGCGAATTGAGCTGTTGTCCACTCAACTTGTCTCAATATTTATAGTGTGCACTGTGCATGTTTATTTATTTGTGGTTGCTGCATCTTCAGCAATCTCTCTCCACTTCTCTCATATATACATACATATATAGTATGTAGTTTGATGGGGTTTTGATTTGTTTGCTTACCGGATAATACATTCCTTGCGGAGGAAGATAATATGCCCCGGGGCCCCACAGTTTGACGGCTTTTTGTGTTTACAGTTGCGTCGCAAATAATATGCACAGCTGCTGCCCCGACAAATTTATAACTGCTTTTTGCTAGTTTAGGGGTAGTCCACACACTTTTCTATGTAATTAGGGGTAGTCAACTTGTTTCACTTTTTTATTTTGTTTAACACGCGATTTGCAGACGTCGCATTTGTTGCATTTGATTTGTTGTATGTGTTTTATTCATAGATTTACTTCTGCAGTATTTTTCTTTTCTTCTCTCTTTTAGGTTTGGCACAATTTGATTTTGCTTTATTTTTTGATTAATTTCAACGAATTCCAGCTAACGATTTGCTAAATAAACGATTGTAAAATTTTAACAAAATAAAATATTTCACGTTTTACGTTTTCCCAACCAAAAACAACAAGCAACAACAATGTGTGCGGCATAATAAAAATAATTTGAAAATTATTTATACACTGCTCATAAACATGATATTTAGTCAACGAAAAAAATAAACGCGATTTTACGATTTTTCACAATTTTCAAATGCTGTTGAATATTTTGCGCAGTTTTCGAATTTGAATTTTTTGGAAACGTATAAAAATATTGTAAAACTAATTGTTGTTTAGGGGTTGCTCTCGCTCTCTTTGGAAGTTAGTGTGGCAAAAAAGGATGTTGCATGACGGCGGCAGCGACGTCGACAGCGGCAGCGACAGTGTGGCAAACGAAACGAAAACAGAAAATGCGCAAAAAAGACGGAATGAAAACACAGCGCAAACGCGAGACAAAAGAGACCAAAGCAAAAGCAAAAGTACAAAAAAAAAAGTATGAGAGACGCAGCCACGCGCTTTCTGCGGAAAAAGGGGGCAAGAAGAGGCAGAAGGAGCAGCAGCCGCAGTTTCCAGTTGAATGAAATGATGTGTGTTTATAAAGAAACAATCAAAACTATAGACTTTGTTGTTGTCGCATTGAACATGGTTGTTGCTGTTATTATTATTATTTTCATTATTATCGCTCGATAACTCTTCACGTTTTTTTTTCCCAGTTTTATTTATTTTTTTTTTTTTGCATTTTTGCCGCGGCGTTGCACAAAGACAGCGCTTTGTCTGTGGCAGTCGAAATCGCAATCGAAAAACGCAAAAGCATTTTGCATTCTTGTGGGGCACGTTGTTGTTGCACTTTTTGGTTACGCGACAAGCGGCAACAACAAGAGTAATATCATCATCTGGCACACACATTTTATTTTAGCGTTGATTGAATGGCAAAGCAAAGGCAACAGCAAAAGCAAAAGCAACAACGACTAAGCAGCTGAGCGTGCACTTGTAGTAGTCACTATTTGTCTTAGTATTAGTGAGCGAGTGAGTCTCTCTGTGTCCATGTGTATGTGTGTGGGGATGCTGCTCTGTCGCCGCTTTGTGAGAGCGATGTGGGAAAAATCGAATCAGAAAAAGAGGCATGCGAATGGCGAATGGCAGGCGAAAAAGGATCACAGGATAAACAAGGAGACAAGGCAGCGCTGCGCCGAAATGTAAACGAAGCGAACGCACAAAAAGGCAGCCAGCAACAAAGAAGAATGTGCGCAAAATATTAATTTGGCGATGCGAAGGGCGTAGAAGGAGAAAGACGGCGGCCAAAAACATGTGGCGCATTGAATGAATTTACACACAAACACATCCATATATAAATATATGGATAAGTGTGTAGTTGTTTCTTGTGTGAGCAATGATGATGCTGGCTGGCTGGCTGGCTGACTGGCTACAAAACGGACAAGCGGAAGAAGAAGAAGCAGAAGGGGAACATTCAGAACAGACAGGCACAAGAGAAATCACGTCCCTCGCGCCTGTCTGACTCTTCTAGTGACGCTGCCGTCGTCGTCGTCGTCGTTGCCGTTGCCATCACTGCTGCTGTGGTGACTGCGACTGAGAGAGATGGCATATATTGTATTTATTTTTAACTTTTCATTTCATTTTGTATCTGTACGTTTGCCGATTCCGATTTGTACATATGTTTGTCGGTATGGGTATATGTGAACATAGTATTTGTAACTCAACGTTGCACTGCACTTTGAATTTTGTATTTGATTTTTTTCGATGTTGGAAATCACTTGACTTTTCTCTTGATTGGCATTTTCATTAGAATTTCAATTTGTTATTGCCTATTCACGATTAGTTTTTCACTTTGTTGTTGTATT
Organism: Drosophila albomicans; assembly: GCF_009650485.2. Lineage (NCBI taxonomy): Eukaryota > Metazoa > Arthropoda > Insecta > Diptera > Drosophilidae > Drosophila > Drosophila albomicans. Next base: position 54,853,170 of record NC_047629.2, on the reverse strand, counting down.
ATTGCAGCGTCTTCGCGACTCCCACGACTTGTTGAGAAGAGCGAGAATAAATATGCGAGTAATACAACAATAACAAGAAGAAGCAGAATATATGTACAATTGGTAGGGAAATACGCGCGCAACGAACGCTCAAAGCTCCAAAATTACCGCAGCAACAATCGAAAGACGTCCGCTCGCAACGAGAAATGAAATGCGAATGAGAGATGAAAACGAAGAGCGCAACTACAGACTACAGACTACAGAGGATGCCCCCAGCACAGCACAGCACAGTACACAGCATAGGTGAGAGAGCCGCGAACGTGAGGAATGTTGTGCATTGCGCAAATTGAGCGATTGAGGGTGTGAGAGCGAAAGCGAGAGAGAGAGCGACACAAGAGAGCGCACGAGAAACACTTACAGCGTTTTTCAACACTGGTCTGTTAAGCAATGAGTGCAATTGGCGCTAAATTTTCATGTTTGAAAACCTAAAAATGATGATTACTATTGCAGAATGTTAGTTATTATTTTATTTGCGGCGCATTAAATTTATATTTTGTTTCAATTCACTAATGCGACACTTATTTTGTTGGTATTTATTATCATTTAATGGTTATTGCACTTGAATTTAAATAAATATTGCTATTATTCTTTGACTATTATATTTTGAATTATTTAACTTGTGTAAAATTCAAATTCTTTATTTAAATTTCACAATTTATTGTAGTAGTTTTGATTCGCGTTTAAACTATTGTCATTAACATTTCTCTCGCGTTAACAGAGCCGGCTTAACAGCGTCGTTACTGTTATCGGATGCTGTCTATCGATAACTTGAGTTGCGCGCCACTTTTAATATCGCAATTAAAATATTTACAAAAGAAACAACTAAAGTACACAAAGAGGGCATAATAAAATGAGTTGTAATGTACAATAATAATATGAAACATAAAAATGGTAATAGAATAATAATGTTACAACATGTTCAGCTTGAAGTTGGTAAAACATAAAGCCATTTAATGGCAGCCACAAAAATGTTATGAAACTCTCATCGCCACCTATCAGTCTCTTGGCTTTTATTGCCCTGCCGCCGTATAACAACGTGCAACAGTGTGTGGCAAGCCACACAGAGACAGACAACGCTCTCCACGCAGCCAATTTCACACACACTTTTAATGTCATCCAAATGTGAACTCGCCCCTCCACAGAACATGCCACAGATGCGTCTGGCCATGTTGTCAGGCGACTGAACAAACGTGGCCAAAATGCTAGGCAACCCGTTTCTGTTGCTCCTGCTCCGACAAATCAAAAATGCGACACGGAGGCAGTAAAACCAAATCAAAAGTGACATGCCTCATTTTCAGCTGCCCCATGCCTCACTTGCCACATGCCTCATGCCGCTTGTCAAGATTGCATTAGCCGCATGTGAAGGGCAGGAAACAGAGCAGAAAGCAGCGACAGGACAACCAGGACAACTCGACTAGGCCAACAAGGACAACAGCTGCAAGCGTGCGAGGCTTATTAAGCACCAGCATCATAGAGAGGAGGTGGAAGAGAGTGGGGGGGGATAGAGATTTGAAATGCAAATAGCCTCACGAGTCGCTGCTGACACCATGCAACTCAGTTGGTGGCAACTGAAGCCGCAGGCGCCAAAGCAGCAATTTTTGCACTGTGCGTTGAAGTGGTAACATTCATCCTCCCTCCCCTTCCCTCTACCTCCCCCTTATCCCATCTCTCCTTTGCGTTATGGCTTGTTTTGGGGTGCTCTGCATAAATGCAAAATCCCGTCGAGCTGGCAACTTTTTAATCCCTTTTGCCCAGCAAATTGTCGCCTTAACAGCGTCCAGCTGCTGAGCTCCTGAGCAGCAAGCTAAGCTAAGCGGCTTTCACTTCCTCTGCAGCCGATAAGCGTGCACAAATCACAAATATCACTGCGAGTTACGTTGATAAATAACAAGAAACTTACAGAATGTTTAACAGATGTAGCTAAAATGAGTTTAACAGCAGTGCTGTTAAGTTGAACTGCATTGACTGTTATGCTTAACAGCAGCTTTCAATTGGGGATGTTAATCTTAACAATTCTGTTAAAGCAGCAATAGAAATTGATAAATGTATTTCGTTGATGTTCATATTCGTAAATGTTCAAAATGTTTAACAAATGTAGCTAAAATGAGTTTAACAGCAGTGCTGTTAAGTTGAACTGCATTGACTGTTAAGTTGAACTGCATTGACTGTTAAATTTAACATCAGCTTTCAAATATATCTGTTAATCTTAACAATTCTGTTAAGTTGAAGTGCACTGACTGTTATGCTTAACAGCAGCTTTCAAATGGATATGTTAATCTTAACAATTCTGTTAAAGCGGCATTATAAATTGGTGGTTTTTCGTTGATAAATATCATTAAATATTCAAAATGTTTAAGAAATGTAGCTAACATGAGTTTAACAGCAAATTAATTAGCAGTGCTGTTAAGTTGAAGTGCATTGACTGTTACTCTGTTAACAACAGCTTTCAAATATATATGTTAATCTTAACAATTTTGTTAAAGCAGCAGTAGAAATTGTTAAATGTATTTCGTAGATAAATAACATGAAATGTTCAATATGTTTAACATGAGTTTAACAGCAAATTAATAAGCAGTGCTGTTAAGTTGCAGTGCCTTGCACTGTTAACACTGTTAAGCTTAACAGCTGCTTTTAAATGAGACTGTTAATCTTAACAATTCAGAAACTTAATAATAATTTCGTAACTATAGCGAAAACTCGCTCAAAGGACAAGTTTATTAACAGAATATTTCTTTTCTCATGCTTTTAAGTATATATAATTTTAAGTATAACTTTTAATATGCTTGAACTTAGTTCATCTAGGCATTCTTATTCGAATTTTCTACAAATCTAAAATTTTAGGAATGAGAATATCAAATTTTAGGTACTAGTTAAAAGATACTATTTATAAATAATAACAGTATCTCAACAGTATCTCAAAATTTGGAATATTACTGTCATAAGAATTAGTTTAAAGTAGGAAAAAGATCTTTAGTACTTTTTGTTAAGTAAGGATTTTTCTCAGATATACTTTTTTGCTATTAAAATTCCATAAAAACCAAACAGACTTTAATTTGCGAATGTCTACTGTATATGGCAAAAGGTAAGATGACCCAAATGTTGTATCCTAAATCTTAACTATTCTTCATTCGGGCCAAATACAATCTGCTTCTGCTTCTGCTTCTGCTTTTGGCCAAGACGACGCAGTGAACCGCGCAATGCTAAGAAAACCGAGCACTGGGCCACGTTGACTTCGCCTCGGGGGCAGCGAAAAGCAAGTTGATATATGGTGGGGCAAGTAGTTGTGATAGAAGGAGGGGGAGGGGGGAAGTTATGGGGGAGGGGGAGGGGGAGTGTGGCTAACAAACCGCAAACAATAACAAACGATGGCCAAGGCGCAACACAAATACAAACAGAAAAGCGAAACAGACGCTGATGTTTCTTGCTGCCTGTTTCCATGCTGCCTGACGACGCCTACAACCAAATGGGCGGAAGGAGGGCGTTGGGTGGGCGTGGTGTGGTGCCATTTGGAGGCAAAAAGGATTTATGATGCTTGTTATCGCGCAGCCAGAACGACAACGATGACAAAAGGTGGCCAGCCCAAAAGGATACACAGAACACAGCACAAAAGGCAAGCAGTAGAAACAGAGAACGAGAGAGAGCGACAGAGAGAGAGATATTAAGGAAGGGGCGAAGGTGTGCGTAGTGGGTCAGAGGGGGATGGGGATGGCAACGCAGATAAAATCTGCGCACACACAAAAAGCATAGCATACTTTTCGGCGGGCGCAAAAAAAAAATCATTGCATACTTTTCGGCGGGCGCTCGTAAAACGCATGCCAAACATGTGTTCATTCATTTGTAGCGAAATTGTTGTTGCCTGCGAGGGGCTAATCGCAAGTTTATGACACGAATAGCAACACACACACTCACACACACACACAGCATACACAGGTGTAACTGCCCTTCTACTCCCCTGGCTAATGATGCGTGCGCTGGCCATAAAATTTACATTAATTAAATTTCATAATAGGCTGGCGATAGGCGCCAAGCCCCTAATTAAAAACCAACTCAAAGAAAGCTCAGCAAAAATGCCAAAGATGCTACTTACTTATACACAGTCAAAAGTTGGGCCCCATTACGAGTGCCTAAAAGTATCTATTAGGCTGCCTCTTTCTTGCTAGCAATGGCTAAATTAGTCAATAAATTAAAGCACGCTGAATGCGAACAGAACAAGACCAAGAACAGGACTTCCTGACTCCAACTCTGTTTCGGACTCTGGCTCCTTATCCTCGCTGCTGTTCGTGGCTTTCTCTTTTGCTCTCTCTGGCCAACATAACGAGCCAAAAACATTGCATTAAAAAATCCATTCATTAAAATGGCAAAACGTGGCACAAAATTTATGGCCCTGCGAAGACGATGTCGACGCCGGCGTTCGAGTATTGCGAGAGGGGGAGAGAGGAGAGCAGAGAAAAGAGGGGGTCGAAGCTGTGGCGTCTCAAGTGGCAGCGCATTTGCTTCGAGGTTGCCACAAAGAGCAGTTGCCAGCAACAAAACTGCCACAGCAGCAAGGGCAGCTGACAGGTAAAAGGGTCGGGTCCAGCATTCGCGCACAGTCTTTAACTTTCTTTAAGTGCCAGCGTTGCACGTTTGAAGCTGCCTTAGCAGCAACGATGACACTGGCTGAAAGCAAAGCTTCAACTTGCGTTTAAGTGCGTAAGAATGCTCTGAAAGCAGTTTATTAGCACTCTTTCATCAAATGATGATGAATTGATTGAATTCTTAGACAGAATTTATTGAAATAGTGCTAAAAATCAACAGCAACTTAAAAGCTAATTAAAGCTCAATATGGAAACTTAATCAACTTTTATAAAATATTAGATATATACTCGTATGTTAAGTGGTGAAAATAAATTTATATTTTGATCAATTCTTAATTTTTACTTAAGAATCTTTTAAAAAGCGAAACACTTCTACTGAAAAAAGTATATTAAAGCTCAATGAAACCTTTTTAAAAGCTTATTATTATCACTCTTCCATCAAATGATGCTGTGCCAGAATTCATACAAATAGTGTTGACAATAAACAGAAACTTAAAAGCACATTAAACGAAAATATATGACTTTAATCAACTTTAGAGCAATATGTGATTAATAATATGATATTTGAATCATCTTTTCATTTTTACTTGATAAACATTTAAATGAAGAAAACATTTTCGGTGAATTTTTACTTGATAAACATTTAAATAGCGAAAACATTTTAATTTAATTAAGAAAGCTTTTGACAAAGCAAAAGAGCTTCCTATTAACACACTTCTATTAAATGATGCTTAGATAGAATTGATTCAATCTACAGCGACTTAAAAGCACATTAAAGCAGTTGAACTTAAACAATATATGATTTTTATGTGGACAACTTAAACAAAATTAAATTCTTTTTAAATTTTTTAAATTTTTACTTAATTAACTTTTATAAAGCTTGCAATACTTCAACAAAATTGTAGCTTTGTTTCCAATTAAAAAAATATATTAAAGCTCCATGAAAGCTTTTGGCGAAGGCCGTTCTGAAAGCTTCTGCTTTTGCCACAAGAATGCAAATTAAAACTTTTAATGTGCTTTAAAGAATATAAACTAAACAAAACTGTTGATTTGCTTATATTAATTAGTAGTTGCATTTTCTAAAACGAAGTTTGTCAGAAATTGCTTAGAATAAATTTCAAAAATTCGTTTTACATTTGCCAAATGTAAATCACATTTAATCTTTAAGAGAACACGAATTTAATTACGCTTTTTTTAGGAGGATGTCTGAATTAATTTGAAGTCATTAAAAGCGCCAGATTAATCCAATGTCAAAAGCGCACATTTTTGCATACTGCCATATGAGATGTGAGATGAGTTTGAGGGCGTGGCTGATTTTAGGACGCGCCAGTTCAATGCGCTCGCCCTGCACTCAATTATAATTTGCTCAGACAGACAAACAGCCCCAAAGCTCAACACACGACGCGTCAATGGCGCTGACGCGCAGGGGGTGGCAAAGGGGGGAGGGGGAGAAACACTGTTTTGAGGCCTCCAGGGAGTTGTCAGGGAGTTGCCCACCGATGAGCATATGTAACCCACGTTTTCGTTCTCGTTCTCTGTCGAAGCCATTAGCAAAGAGCAACAGCCTCATCTGCCTCTCGTTTATGTATGGCTATGTGTGTGTGTGAGTGTGTGTGTGTGTGGGTGGCTGAATTTCAATGGGCGAACGCCGAAAAGTGTGCAACATTTTGCAAAAGTTAAAAGCATTTGTCGGTTTATCAGAGTCGGCAACATCCTGCCCACAAAACTCTTTTCAGCCTCAAAACTTCTTTTCATCTGATTTGATTTGATTTCATTTCATTTGGTTATGAGTCTCTCCCTCTCTCTCCCTCTTCCTCTCTCTCTCTCTCACTCTCTCTATTTAGCTCCAGAGGTTTGCCCTCAATGCTGCCGCATTGATAGAGAGGATTACAAACTGTTATTTAACGAGTGGCAAGTCTCAATGGGTCGCAAAACTCTTGCTCTCAAATAGAAACTGTGGTCAACAACTGTGGCGGCATTTACACTTGAGTTTGTCTCGAATATTTCAAAATTATAAGCAACATGTTTCTTTGAAGAATTATAAGATTTATTTAGAAAGAAGAAATTACTTTTAACTCCATCTACTGCCAATATTCTTTATAACATTTATTTCGAAATGGTTTTGCTTAAAAGAACTTTGTCGAAAATAACGAAAATTTCATGATTGTCTATATAATATTATAAAGAATGAGGTTTTATCAATGAAGAAGTAACCTTTAAAACTATAGTATAGAATTCTATTAGAAGAATTATAAGATTAATTTAGAATGAAAAATATACTTTCAACTCTTTATAAGATTTATTTCGAAATGGTTTTGCTTAAAAGAACTTTGTCCAAAATATGAAATATTTCATGATTGTCTATATAATATTGTAAAGAATGAAGTTTTCTCAATGAATAAGTTACCCATAAAACTATAGTTTTTGAGATTCTTGAAAATTTGATTGCAATCAAATTAAATTTGTAGAAGTTATTATTATTGGGTTATTGGGTCTTACTTTTTTGGTTGAAAATCTGGTATATTTTGTATGTTACTCTATGGTATATTTTAAATGAAATACTATATCAATATACCAAAGACAATCTTCGGTATATTTTTGTATTTCTGTGGTATATATTCGATATATTAGTTATTTCAAAAAAAGTTTTAAATGGGGGAAAATACCTTTTCACTGTGGGTCTTACTTCTTTGGTTGACAATCTGGTATATTTTATATGTTACTTAATGGTATATTTTAAATGCAGTACTATATCAATATACCAAATATAATCTTCGGTATATTTTAAATGCAATACTATATCAATATACCAACGATAATCTTTGGTATATTTTAAATGCAATACTATATCAATATACCAAAGATAATCTTCGGTATATTTTAGTATTTCTGTGGTATATTTTGTATGTTACTCTATGGTATATTTTAAATGCAGTACTTTAGCACTATACCAAAGATAATCTTCGGTATATTTTAGTATTTCTGTGGTATATTTTCGATATATTTGTATCTCACAGTTGAGCACACTCGAATATAACATTCTTACTTATTTATAGAAGTTTGGAATGTGAATTTTAAATATTTTAAGAAAAGTGATGAACCCAAAATATATTTTTTAACTGCATTTGAATAGTAAGTATATTAATTTTATTAAAACATTATTTATATAGCAAAACTTATTTCAAAATTTCATGAAAATTGTCTAACAAGAACAAAAATTATTACCTAATTGAGTGGAAACAAGTGAATTAAGATCTCAAAGCGTATTTTGCAGTCGAGAAGTCTCAATGATGATCATATGTCCTTAGAGTCAGTCTACTGTCTGCTCGTTATGCCAATATTGGTATCACACTTCAGTTAACAGCTTGAAAAGCGTCGAACGACTGTCAGCCAATTATCGATGCCAAAGTCAATAAAAGAAAATACTGCGCAAAGTTTACGCTAAAAGCCCAAAGATAATGTTTTTTGGCAAGACAAACCAGAGAGAAAGAGAAGTAGCGAGGCGAAACAAAGAAAACGAGAAAATACGCGAAGAAATATATTTGTGTGGAGTGTCCGAGAGATCTAAGACGTGTCTGAGAGAGAGAGAGAGAGAGAGAGAGAGAGAGAGACAGAGAAGGGAAGAGGAGGAGGAAAACTTATAATATTTTGACTGAAATCCAAAAGAGATATAATAAAATTCAATTGAGAGTTGCTCGCCGCACGGCAAATGAAAACAAAATAATGAATATACTTGGCACACACACACACAGTCATACACACACACACACACACATAGATAACTTAAACACACTTAGCAATAGGACGCCGAAGAAGTTGGCAAGTTTTTGCTTGCCACAGACTTTTGGCCATAAGAAAACACAGCGAGCCAAAGCGGGGGGAAAAGTGAGAGGTGAGAGGTGAGTTGGGGTTTCCCCTCTATCAATTGAAGGCTTGTTGGGGAGCGGGGGGCGAGCGGGGAGCCTGCAGCAAACACATGTCAAATGCGCTTTTTAAAAACAAGTTTTTCCTTCTAGCGCAAAGTTGCAGAGGAAAATGCAGCAAAGAAAGGAAGAGAGCGAGACAGAGAGTGGGGAAGGGGGATGGGGAGGGGAAGCCAAACTGCTTATCTCGACAAAAAGCCAAAAATGTACGACGGAGGGCGGCTGGTGGTGGGCGTGGCAGCAGTGCACTAATGGTGCCAAGCAACCGGAAATGCCGCCATGCATGTCTGCTTCTATTTGTACAAAATGGAGGCTGTGTATCGCGAGTGTGTGTGTGTGAGTGTGTGAGTGAAGATCTTGATTGCCTTTTGCTACAAGCGAAATTTATAAGAGTTTCCCTCTTCCTCGCCTTCGTTTTTGCTATGATAATTTCCGCAGTTGCTGTATTATATATATATAGTAAAACAAGTGCAGTCAGTCGCCAGTTTGATTTGATGGCCGACTTTATTCAGCCCCAAATCAGCAGCAGCAACAGAAACAGAAACAGAAACAAGTCGAGAAGCAACAAAATTCTCAAACACCCAGACAAAAGCGAAACGTGATGTGAGCCGCGTGCGAATTGCGAACTCGAATTGCAATTGGCATTTTGGCCATTGGCCAAAAGCGAGTACTCGAGAGATGCCTCAGCCAGATGACATCGAGCTGCAGTCCAGTTGGCTCGTTATGTAAAAAGTAAAATCACATTCATTCACAACGGTTACGAGCAGCACTTTTGTACAGTAAATAAATAAACTTCTGATTGTTAAAGTGTAACCCAGATACTTAGATAGGTCACGATTTAAAGGCGAGTAGATAAAATATAAAACACACTTATTCAGCGTAGAGTTAAGAGACAGAAACACAGGTGTTTAAATACAACGAGAGAGAGAGAGAGAGAGACAGACAATAAGTTTCTTCCCATCATCATAGCAAACATGAACGCAACACGAACATTCAGTCATAATCATAAGATCGAACATTCTTTTGGGCTTCATACCTGCATGATCAAACATTTTGAAAATGGTTTGAGAGAAACGATTAACAAACTAGCAAAAATGTTTAAACGAATATGAAATTTAAATTAAATGAATCTTAAATATTAAAATTACAACAATTTAATAATAAAATTAACAAAAATAAGTTACATTGTATTTCCGTCTGCTTTTGTTCCCTCTTCGAACAACTGAGTTGGCTGCAACACGTTCGAACAAATTATCACCTAAATCGAACATGTTGCATCTAAGCGCTCAACTTGAGAATGGCGATCGAACATGTAGTCGTCTCGCTCACACATATGTTGCAATGGCGCAGAGAGCCACAGATAATGAAATTCACATTAAGTATTTTTAACAGTGACTCAAAGTAGGCGGAGCTTCGCCTAAAACAAAAATGGCGTTGTATATGCAACTAAAATGAAGAGAGGCAGACAGAGAAGCTGCTAGAGCGAACACGTTCGCAATTAAACCAACAACAAATTGCAAGGGATTAAAATAACAACAAATTTGGTATGGAAAGTATTTAAATTAGTTGTTGTTTTTGCTTGTTGTTGACTGCTTTGCTGTTCTAATCCAATTGTAGAGCTTAAAAAGCTGCACATTAATGAGCACACACATCAAATTCACTTTGCACACGATCCAGTTTAGGTGCAAACTGAATGTGGGAGAGTGTATTTGTAGTCTGGTTAAAGAGCTGCGAACTAAAAGAGAAGGAAGGAAAGGGGGGAGTTGCAGCTATAGCACTGTTGATTTTGATGCTGCTGCCTAGGCGCATGTTTGTTTTTCGTGTAGCCGCTGACGTGGCTCTATTGCCAACACGGCGCTCTCCTCTCTTTCCCTTTACCCTTCGTCTAGTGGTTTATCTAGCCAAGCAGGAATGCGCCCTCTGTTGTTTGATTGCGTAAATGGCAGCGCTCTCCGCTGTCCGCTGTCGTCGTTGCCGTCGCTTTTTGTGGGCTCGCTCAACGCGCCGACAACGTCAACAGAACTTTGCACTTTTCCATTGCAACGGCGTCTGCGAGTTGCGAGTTGCTCTGCGTTGCACAGGAAGTCAATAAAAGTTGGCCTATTCCGCAAAGCGGCTGCAGTCACGGCAACAGCAACGGCAACATTTGCCTCTGCGGCAATCTCTCTTTGTGTTGCCACAGGGGGTGGCAACAACGGTAACCAAATTAACGCAGATCACTTTTGGCCAGCAATTTTAGTTGACAGTTAACAAAGACAGAAGTTTAAGCAAAGCAAAACTTTAAAACTGTCGAAAACCAATAATAATTTAAATAAATGCAAAATATTCTATTATGTTAATCGTGACATGCATCTTAAACCCAGTAAAATATCCGCTTAAAAATGTCCCAATCTTATAAAAATTCCTACTAAACAGAAACTGTCTTTTGTAAAAAAGGTGACAAGGATAAAGCTCTTGCGCCCTCTATTGAGCAAGTTGTGGCGCCATCTATCGCATATGTGGAGCAAGGATTTCAAGCAACAGCGCGGCGAAATCGCGCAAAAGCTTCAAAAGCTTTAAAGACACAAAATACCGTTCACAATATCACACCAGGCAAAAAAATTTACCGTTACAACATAATAAAAATCAAAAATTGAGAAATTAACAAATTAAAATAGCAAAGTAAAGAAATTAAAGTAAAATAAAACATAACACGAACCGAAATGTCTTCAACAATTGTCTCCCATTCCTCATTTAACTCCTTGCTCATCTCCTTCTTATAGCCGTCATGTAACGGTAAATGTAAAAAGACGCGTTGTGACTATTGCAAAGTAAAAAAAAAACCAATAAGAAAATAAAACAAAGGAATCAAATAAGCAGTGCAAACAAACCAAAATATCATCGAGTTGATCCCAATGCTCCTTTATCACATCATATTGATATTCGTAAATCATCACAACACTTATTTAAATTAATTTTTGACGCACTTCACTATTTGACACACGCAAAAAAAAAATACAACAATATCGAGCAACGTCGCGACGTCAACTGAGCAGGAAAATGAAGACGCTTGCTCGCAACTCTGTCGGAGAGCAAAAAAGAGTGCAAGAAATGCTCGCAGTGGAGCCGAACTTCTCTCTCGTTTTCTCCCACACGATTACTTAGACAACGCCGATGCATTGCGCAAGAAAGAGAGCGCAGGCAAGTGTGACGAGCAATCGCAAATTAACTTGTTGCCTTTTTCTCTCTTTTTATACACACACTACGAACATAGATACAAATAGAGAACAATCCGAACTGAAAGCTGCACACGTGCAACTGATTCAATTCACATATGTATGTGTGTATGTATTTCACTGATTATGGTGAAAAGTGGTGAGTAGTTAAGATCGCATGTTTTTTGTTTTGGTGTTTAGTATTATCAGGGTATAATACTAAATTATTATGTAAAATTTTGGTCAACAAAAAATCATTTTTTTTGATATTTCAATTTCTTATTAACAATTCTATTTATGAAAGCAATTTTTGTTTATAGTAAGCGACAAGGATGGTGCAATTGCGCCCTCTATTGGGCGGGTTGCGGAACCATCTATTGCAAACTGCAGCTGACCGAAAGAACGGGAGCTTTAAAAGCTCTAAAGATGCAACAGGCTGTTCACTATAGTGTCTAACAAGCGAAACCACAAATAACAGAACAGAATAGCATAAATAAACTAATGAAATAAAATAAAGTAAATTAAATAAAAATAAAATAAAGCACTAACCGATTTATCCTCAACGAGTGCTTCCCATTCATCATTTAACTGCTTGCGCATTTTTCCCTTGCATCCGTCCTCCAACAGTAAATGCATAAAGATGCGCTGCGACTAAAAATCAAACAGCAAAAAATTAAAGTAAAAGAAACAAAGCGAACAAATAAGTAAAGTGAATTAAGGAAAGAAAAATAACACAAAACAAACCAAAATGTCCTCAATGATTGCCTCCCATTCCTCATCAAGCTCCCTGCGCATCTCTTTCTTGTAGACTTCGCGTAACGGTAATTTCACAATGTTGCACGGCTATTGCAAAGTGAAAAAACGCTAATGACAAGACGAAATGACAATTAAGCCAAATTAACAAACCAAAATATCGCGGAGTTGATTCCATTGCTCCTCTTTCATATCGAATTTATATTTGTAAATCAATACAACACTAATTTCAATAAATATTTCACACTCGCGAATTAACACTTTAATAATTACCACACTAAAGAAAAAATTATGAACTTGCCGGACAAAGTCGCGAAACAAACTGAGCGGGAGTGGGAAATTGCAATGTTAATTGAAAGGCAACGCAAACAAAAGAAAGAGAGTAAGAAACTCGCTCTCACGACTACTTAGACAAAGTCGTGGGATTGACCTGCGCAGTAGAGAGAGCGCAAACGAGTGTCACGCGCAATCGCTCTTTAAAGCAATGTATTGCTCTCTCTTTTTTTGCAACGACAAATTGTTGCTCAAAGTACAGGCGGTCATTAACGCTTACGCTCTATTTCCACAAACACTTCATATTGCTCTTTATATGACTATTTATTACATTTTACTTGTAACTCTTTTGAACTATATCTATTGGTAATAGAAATTTCCTTTTAATATTTCCCTTGGATCAAAAATGTCCACGCATTTGTAGTGCCATCTGGTGTAAAGCTTGCGAACGTTCGTAGTGCTTAGACGAAAAAAGCTTGGGATATTTACATAGGTAAAAAGTTGGTCCTTTTCTTTAGTGTCGCCCTCTTACGTAGTGTAGTAGACAAAAGCTGTGAACAAAGCAACAGCTTAAAAGCTTTAGCGAAGCAACAGGTGACTTACAATCGAAGCCAACAAAATTCAAAATAAACCCAAACTCAAATGACGTCACGTTCAGTAGTTCAAACTATTCTTCATAACTGAACTTTCGAAGTTAATAATATATATTTTATAATAAATATTCGAGAGAGTTAAAAATTACAAAATAAATATCAATACTCATTTTTAAGTCGAATATCATAAGGAGGATAAATAGTCTACCATATTTTCAATCGCTCTTTATTATGACAACCGAACTATAGTTATCACGATTTTTAACAAAAAGTATTAAAACTAAAAAATAGTTAACAAGGTTATACGTACATAGATCTTGGGTCTACTATATATGACAAACTTTTTATTCTTAACTCTCCATTATGATATAGACAATATATATAGTAAGTTGATACAGGATTTTGTTATAATACATATAATACATATATTATATTACAAATAAATAAAAATAAATTCTAAATTAAAAATAATTAAATAAATTATTTATAAAATCGTTTTTTCTCTTCTTATAACGTATAATTTATTTGCATATTGGGTGTTAAAGGGTAACTCACCTGTCTCTGATGAAATTCCATTGCCGGCACATTGCCATTTAGTTCAACGGCAGACATTTGGATTGAATTGTTATTGTTAATATTTGGTAAGTAAAGTAAAAGCGTTGCAATTTTCCTATTGTTCTACGGTAATTTGGCACAATCTGACACACACACACACACGCACATAAAAGTGAATGCTTTTACACTAATACACTGACACGCCTCTTCAAATTTAACATTTGGAAGCCTTTATCCTTGGATCGAGGGGCGGAGGGGGCGGAAAATACGAAGCGAAGAGGAACCTTGAGTTCGTCGTCACTTTCTCGCCTAATTGAATTCGCACTGCGATTTCGTTGCGCAGCTGTTTTGACTCACTGTGCGTTGCCTTTGTTGCAAGTAAACGTGCCACCAATACCAAATGGGGCAAGAACCTCGAATATCTCACAGAAAATCTCTGGACTTTGGCGATTCGAGTAGATTTTTGGCTTGAATAAACCTCTGATTTTATTATCTTATTTACAGATTGCGGCTGGACTTTGTAGCTTCTTTGGCATTTGTGTGGCTGTAAATAGACGAAAATATACAGAAAATTATATTATAATTTTGCTGACAAAATGATAATACGAGTATTGTAGAGGTCACCCACTTGGAAAACTAGTTTATGAGACACTTTCAATATTAAATGGCTTTAAGAATGTTTTTAAAGTGTTTCTGAATATATCAGAATGTATATTATAATTTGAAAATGTTATATTTTCTTTAGTTAACACTTAAATATATGATTTATCATTGCAAATTTCTTGTTTTCTTTGACTAACATTTAAGACCAGCAAACTTCTCGCTTTACTAATGCACTTGATGAGGTTTAAATCAGTTGTCAGACATAATTTGCTTTTAATACTTAATGTATCAAATAATATCAAACAATTTAAAAAGCTTTAATTAAAAAAAATCATTCAATTATCAATTTTATAAATTAATTTATACAAGTAAAAAAGTATCAGTCGAGTATGCTCGACAATGACACACCCAAAACTCATTTTGAATAAAAGCAAAAGTGGTGCAGCATTAGTTTCAAAATATACTAAATTAATATACCCACAAAAATACTAAAAAATATACCAAAGGTTACATTTGGTATGTTGTAGTACTCTTAAAATATAGCATAATAAAATACAAAAATACTACAATATACTAATAGCTACATTTAGCTAAAAAAAATATACCAAAGGTTACATTTGGTATGTTGTAGTACTCTTTAAATATACCATAATAAAATACAAAAATACTACAATATACTAAAGGCTACATTTGGTATACTGACATAGTACTGTCTTAAAAATATACCACAAATTGCAAAATATACCAGATAGAACTATATTAAAAATATACCACAAATTGTAAAATATACCACAAATTGCAAAATATACCAGATTGTCAACCAATGCAACTATGATCCCTAAAAAGTAGGCGTTTTTTGCTCATACAAAAGTATTTCATTAATAACTTCGATAACCAGGAATCATAAAGACTGTAGTTATTATTGTATATACCAAAAATCGCAACTCTAGCTTCTAAAGGACACTTGTTTTTCGACTTTTATCGATTTGCGGGGCCGGAAGTGGGCGTGGCAAAAATTTGAAACAAATTTGATTGGAAAACTTACAGATTGGACTTGTATTTATATTTATACATTGGTAAAATACCATTAAAATGTATATTAGTTTACAAGTCAATTATTATATTGTGTTTTCAATCTAAAAATAATATAATTACTATATTTTAATATAATAATTATTTAACAAATTTATATATTTTTTAAATCAAAGCTGATCTTGTCAAAATATATTCTGCCAAACCGAAAATTGTTCAATAAGTATATATACATAAGTAAATATTTTTTAAAGGGCATTACATAATATATAAAATTGGAATATTGTACTTATAGATATAAAACATTAAACATTATAGATATAAAACTTTAAAGTAAATACTTTTCCTCGAAAAGTGTAAATTCAAAGCTAATATTAGCTATGTGATTTTTGTTTGCATTTTGTGTCGATTTTGCCAACTTGCCTCACTAACGATGTGTGCCGATGCTAATGTGTGTGTGTGTGTGTGTGTTTGGTTGCGAGTGTGGCAGGTGAGGAAAATGCGGCTGTTGCGGCAGCTTCCATTGAGTTTGTGATGTCGCATGTCGAGTATTTCGAGCATCGAGTAGCAAAAGTTAATAAGAGCAGCAAAGCAAGCGAATGGTTAAATGCCTGCCCAGCAATTTCTATCTACAGATATTTTGTACCTGTATGTGTGTGTGTGAATATATATATATGTATGTGTGTGTGGAATTGTACCAGTTTCCGATTGCCCGAATATTGAAATTGTATTGAGATTGGCAATCGAGTGAGTGAATTGATGAAAAGCCAACCAACGCTATATGATAAATCAATTTGATGCGCCAAGTTGTGAAATATCCGTAGCTCACATCTAACGGAAATTGTTGGAAATTTCTTGAATTTATCATGCGCAAGTAAATGCTGAAAATGTTTGCCAAAAATACGGAAGCTTCTAGATGACAAAATTTCTATTAAAGATAAATAATAATGTGACAAAATGTCTGATATTAAAGGCAACAAAAACTGCAATATTTTAAGATTATTTTTGAAAAGAATTCAATGAGTCTGAAATGTGTTGCAAAAGCTGCGAAATTTAGATAATTATTCCAAGAATGAGATAGTTTAAACTTTAATTGAAGATTCAATAGACTATCAACTATAGATTCACAAATATAAAAATCGCTGCTGACAAAATTTCTTATAAAGATAAATAATAATGTGACAAAATGTCTGATATTGAAGCCAACAAAAATTGCAATATTTTAAGATTATTTTTCATAAGAATTCAATGAGTCTGAAGAGTGTTGCAAAAGCTGCGAAATTTAGAGGATTATTCCAAGGATGAGACTCTTTTAACTTTAATTGAAGATTCAATAAACTATCAACTTTTTGTAAACTATAAAAATCGCTGCTCTCAATGATTTCTCGAGTGCTTGTTAAGTTGATTTATACAGATTGATGTTGGGAGCTTATCGCAAGTTGCACTACGAATAAATGCTTAAGCTATGCAAATTGCAAATCGCAATCGCAAATGGCACTTGTAAACTGAAACCCCATTATTGGCAATCTCTTGGCAATTCAAATACTCAAAGTCAAATGGACACAAACTTCGAGTGCAATTGTAGTGAGGAGAAGAAAGGAAATCACATGAGTAAAGGGAAGATTCCACCTCATCGGAAAGGGGGAAATGTCTGTCTGTCTGTGTATGTGTGTTGTAATATATGAAATAAATGCACAACATAACTTTGTCTTAGCCAATAGCCATTAGTAGTGCATTTCCACATGAGACACAGCCACACACAAATAGCTTTAATGGTCATTGGTGGCAACATTTGCTGAGTTTCGCTTTTCGTGTTGCGAATGTCTCCGCATCTGTGCATTCATTTATGCATGTCTAGATGTGCAACTAACTCTGTAGATGTGCAACTCCTCCCAAAATGGCAAACGGAAATTGTGCATATTACACTTAACTTCAGCGCTGAAACAGCAAATGGCAAATGGTTGGTTGGTTGGCCACCAGCAAAAAGGTAAAACGAGGAAACCAGCCAGCAAATATTTGTAAAATCAAACAGTCTGATTCCCTTTTCCCCCCCTTCTTTGTCCCTTCTTTTCGCTTTCCCACGTTCTGTTTCGTCTCGTCAGCTCATGTGGCGCGTTCTGGGCTTATAAAACGTTAAGTGTAAATAAATTATTAGCGGGGCGTCAAGCCGTGTGCTTCCTCTGTTAACCCTTTTTGCCCCTTTTTGTAGCAGCAGCAGAAGCAACGGAAGCAGCAGCTGCGCGGGTTGTTCCGCAGTTAATCTGCATAAAATTGCGCATATTGCGGTGCTTCCAGTAATCGATAAGTTTCATCAAACAAAGTGAGTTACAAATTCCAAATACCTAGCATACGGTTTTCTAAAAGTTTAATGCGAATGAAACATATAAACAAAATAAAATATGAATCTAAAATTAAGTTGAACTTTACATTTGAACATACATTTTGATTTAATTCGACGTTGTAGTTTTATTGACTATATGAAATTATCTTGATTGTATAATTAAAAGTAGATACATACGACTATCGATATTTATTATACATTATTTTCATAATATATATTGCTAGATAGTTGAAATAAAGTTAATTCACAAAAACAAAATCTCGATTGGATAAATACTAACTTAAGATTTTTTCGATCTTAAAAGATAGCCATATTGAAATAAGATTTTTAGGTTGAAAACATCTTAAATCAAGATTTGTATGCTAAATTTGTATTTAAAAATATCTTATTTTAAGATTAAAATCTTTGTTAAGCCTGATTTAAGATTTTACTTTCTTGGTACAATTTGAGATCTTTCCATTCTTGAAACAAAATTATAATCCTTAATTTAAGATGTCGATTTCTTGCAGAATTTGGATCTTAATTTAAGAATAAACTTTCTTTGTTTCATTTTGACATCAAACAATCTTCATTCAATTATTTATTCATGAATTTAGCACTTATTTCTTTCTGTGTGATATAATAATTACATAATATTATAATTTTGTTGTGCTAAAAAATAACTACAAAAACTAAATATATTCGAAAGTTGGTTTAATAATGTTATCATGTTTCTATATTAATAAGAAAATATAAATTGACAACGCTTTTGACACACCAATAGTTCTCTTATCATTCATACTATTCAATATATTAAAAACTGAACTGACTCATATGGTAAATAGTGCTAGCAGCTTAGCTCGTGATAAGTATTTTGAGTTAGAAAAATACAGTCGAGCGATAAAAGCTACTCATTTTGAATAAAAAAAAACAGTGTTCCATTTTGTTAAAATATACCAAATTTATATACCACAAAGATACTAAAACATATCAAATTTTATATATGGTATATTGTACCATATTTGGTATATGGTATTTTGAATAAAAGCTAAACAGTGTTGCATTTTGTTAAATAAACCAAATTAATATACCACAAAGATACTAAAACATTCCAAATTCTATATATGGTATATTGTATGGTATATGGTATATTGTACCATATATGGTATATGGTATTTTGAATAAAAGCAAAACACTGTTCCATTTTGTTAAAATATACCAAATTTATATACCACAAAGATACTAAAACATACCAAATTTTATATATGGTATATTGTACCATATTTGGTATATGGTATTTTGAATAAAAGCTAAACAGTGTTGCATTTTGTTAAATAAACCAAATTAATATACCACAAAGATACTAAAACATTCCAAATTCTATATATGGTATATTGTATGGTATATGGTATATTGTACCATATATGGCATATGGTATTTTGAATAAAAGCAAAACAGT